>NC_047086.1:94934254-96134254 GCF_902459505.1 Geotrypetes seraphini
TTGGAGACCATGGTTCCGCCACCACCATGGTTCCGCCACCACCACAAGGCACTTGGTGAACATTCCAAAAACAATAATGCTACCATGATTCTGATAACTCCTCAGTGGCTCAGGCAACCTTGGTTCTCCCTTCTACTTCAACTCAGCAGCAGGGAGTCGTACCTTCTACCAGTTTTTCCATCTCTGCTTACACAGAGTCAAGGATCTCTTCTTCATCCCAACCTGCAGTCTCTACACCTGACAGCTTGGTACCTCTCCACATAACTCCTCTTCAGTGTTTCGCAACCATTTTAGAGGCTTCCAGAAAGCCTACCACTAGGGACAATTCTACCACCAAAAATGAACTAGATTTTCTATGGGGTGCATCTCTCATGACAAGTGAGCCTCGAGATACCGCCTTGTCTTCCATCATGGATTACCTTCTGCATTTATCTACCTCTGTCCTCAGTCTATATCCATTCGAGTCCATCTTAGTGCAATTGCTGCTTTCCATCAGCCTATCGAAGGGAAACCCCTTTCTGCTCATCCTGTGGTTTCAGATTTATGAAAGGACTTTTCAATGTCAAACCTCCTCTCATACCGCCTCCAGTGGTTTGGAGATCTCAATGTTGCTACAATTGATGAAGCCTCCTTTTTGAACAATGGATACGGCTCATCTGGAATATCTCACTTGGAAAGTGGCCAATCAGACCTTAGACTTAGTGGGGATGGGCGGACCCGCTATGCCTAAGGCCTGATTGGTCCAGGGCTTCTAGAGCCTCTGGGCCAATCAGGCCTTAGGCTTCGGGCGGGATGGGCCGGGAAGGGGCGAGCCCACCTCATTTCGATGAGGCGGGCCTACCAGCTGGACGGGCAAGAACCGTCTGGCCTGAAGAACAGGTTAGTTTGGAGGTTTGGGGGTTGTTAGCGATCCATATTGTAGGGGGGGGGCATCTTCTGGCAGGAGGGTTTGAGCACCCTCCTGCCAGCGATGGGTAGTGTCGGGGTGTGGAGGGAGATCGGTAATGTCGGGGGGGGGGGCAATGGGTAGTGTCGGGAGGGGGGGCATCCAATCGGACAGGGCCGCGGCCCGCTATACTTATAGCGGCAGAGAGATCCCTTGCCGCGATAAGTATAGCGGCTGCGTCTACTTACAATGTAGACCAGCATTTTGCTGGCCTACATTTTAAGGTTTCTTCCTCTACTAGGGAGACGCGTAGGGCCACCTAGGCCCGCCTAAGGCCCTTAGGCGAGCTTAGGCGTCTTGCGGGTCTCCCTAGGCTCCCGGAGGCGCCTTCAGGCCTGCCTGGGGAACATTTTTTTTAAAAACGTGCATCCCGATTGGCTGATTAGACAGCTGTAGGACGCCTACAGCTGCCTAAAAATCGGGACACACTTTTGGAGAATCAGGGCCTAAGTGTGCTTTGGCCTTCTACTTAGAATGCACCAAATCACACAGATCTGCTCCTCAACTTTTTGTCTCCTTCGATCCGAACAAGTTGGGACATCTGATTTCTAAGCGAACCCTCTCCAACTGGATGGCTGCTTGTATCTCTTTCTGCTATGCTCAGGCTGGACTGCATCTACAGAGTCGAGTCACAGCCCACAAAGTCAGAACCATGGCGGCTTCAGTAGCTTTCCTCAGATCTACTCCTATTGAGGAAATTTGCAAAGCTGCCACCTGGTCCTCGGTTTATACTTTCACTTCTCATTATTGTCTGGATGTTTTCCTCCAGACGGGATGGCCCATTTTGGGCAGGCAGTGTTTCAAAATTATTCCCCTGAATTGCCAATACTCCTACCATCCCATTCTGGTTAGCTTGGAGGTCACTTACATATGAGAATAGGCCGTCTGCTTGTCCTGGGATAAAGTACAGTTACTTACCATAACAGGTGTTATACAGGGACAGCAGGCAGCTATTCTCACAACCCACCCACTTCCCCTGGTTGGCTTCTCTGCTAGCTATCTAAACTGAGGAGACGCGCCCTGTGCTGGGCGGGAAGGCACTCGCGCATGCGTGGTGTGGCTGACTCGAAACTTCTGAGTTTCTTCAAGCAAGTCTGCTTTTGAGGCAGTCCACATCTGGGCTCAATGGATGGACGTCACCCACACGTGAAAATAGCTGCCTGCTGTCCCTGGATAACACGTTATGGTAAGTAACTGTGACTTTTTGTTATCTAGGAATACTTTTTGACAGGAAACTCTTCTTTGAACAGCAGACAGATCAGGATTATTTAAAAAAGGTTATTACTGGCTTAGATGTATTTGTTCAGTTCAATACGACCTTAGATTTTGAATCCATTCACACATTAATGCATGCCTTTGTAATATCAAGGTTAGATTATTGTAATTCAATATATGTGGAATCAATGCAGCACTTTTTACGAAGGTTAGAGACATTACAAAATTCAGCAGCTAGGCTTATATTCAAGGCTAAAGTATTTGATCATATCATTTCTCTGTTGATAAGTTTACACTGGTTGCCTATATATTATAGATCTAAATTTAAAATTCTTTGTCAGATTTTTAAAGCTCTACATTATGCCACTCCATCATTTTTGGCAGCTGAAACCATTCCATATACTTCAACACATACATTATGGTCAGTTGACCAAATCTTGGTTGGCCCATGTGCCTAAGGCCCACCCATAGGCAACTGGCACAATTCTGGTTGGCTCAGTTGCTTAAGGCCCCTCCTATGGGCGGGCCTTAGGCACCTGGCCAATCAGGCCCTAGGCCCTCCCTGGTGCATTTCACAATGCATGGAGAAGGGGTAGATCTGCCATTCCAAGGATGGCGGGCCTGCCAGTTGGTTGGACCAGGAACCCATCTGACCATCCAACAGAAAGGTTAGTGTGTGGGGTTCTGGGGTAGTGAGGGTGGGTCAGGTTAGTGGGGGGCATTCGAGGAGGCGTTTGGAGATTCAGGGTGGATTTGTGGGGGGTGCCATGCCATCTTCGGCAGGAGGGTTTGGGATCCCTCCTGCTGGTATTCGGGGGGTACGCCTTCGGCAGGAGAGATTGGGCATCTCTCCTGCTGGTTCATGGCAGTTTGGGGGGGGATTGCAATCATGGCAGAAGAGATTAAGCATCCCTCCTGCTGCGATCATTGACATGGGGGGTGGGAAGATTGCCAGGGCTGCTGAGCTGAACTCAGTGGCCCCTATTCAGAACTTATACTTATTTTTACTTGGTCTAAGCCACAATGTATAAGTTTCAACTGGGCGATCTCCTAGACTTTTGGTTATACTTGCAGTACGACTAAGTCTTGGTTGGCCCACCTCCCGCCCTTTCCCCTCCTCTAAAAATGCCTCTCTTTGCTCTAGGTGTTCAGAGGCAGGGTAAAGGCTTAAGCTGGTTTTAGATGTCTAAAACCAGGTTGATTATTGGTACTTGGACGATCTGTCTTTTTGATTGTCCAAGTACCGATTTAGGCCACTTTCTGAACTTTTTCTTTTTTGATTATGAGCCCCATAATGTTCACTAAAACCTTCCACATACCATTAAAGCTGCATGTTAAACACACAGCAGAAACCCAGGATTTGTCACAAACTGGGCACCAGATAATCAGGCAGTATCCACGTTGTCCACACAGGAAATAGCTGAATACAGTTGACTCCGCTTAAATGCAAACCTTCCGGACCGGACCACGACGTGCAATTAAACAGAGTGTGCGCTTAATCGGAGTATCACTTTGTAGTCATGAAAAATCATAGTACGCTGTAGTCAAATGCAATTAAACTTTTATTTAGCATAAAATACAAATAAAACAATTGTACACGGTTCAGTTTTAGAAACAGCACTGTTCCGTCTAATGCAATACAGTACACTGTAAACCTTTTTTAAAACCAACATTCTACTGAAATAATCAGTCATTGTTTTCTGCATGCAGATTGCATGATTCAGGCTGTGTATCTGACTACTGATGCTGTAAAAATCAAAAATTAAAAATCTAAGAAACAATTGTTCAACAAATGACCCTAGTGATCATCAAATAGCTAACATACAAGGAAACGAAATACCAGCAGATATGATCTGGAGTTCCTTTCAAGACTTAGAATGGAATGATTATACCACACTATATAACAAATACTCTAAATCATATTGCGTTCATCATATCCCCCGGAAATTATGGAAAGCAGCGCCATTAGAATTTAAACTATCGTTGCTATACTACTTAGCCCATGACCTAAAAAATGGGAAGTTCCTTACTAACAACGATCACATAATAATAACCCCAATCCTAAAAAATAGCAAGGAATCATCAGCTCTAGTTCCCAACTACAGACCAGTAGCATCCATTCCATTTTTTGTGAAAATTATGGAGGGATTGGTGCACGCCTAATTGATGGAATATCTTAATCATTCTCTCTTCTACATGAAACTCAATCCGGGTTTAGACCTTTATTCAGTGCGGAGACAGGAGACAGTAATTGCGGCTATCCTAGATAATCTGCGTCTATTGTGTAGCAAGGGCCTCAATGCCCTGATCATGAAATTTGATATGAGCTCTGCCTTTCATCTAGTAGACCATGGGAAAATGCTACAATGCCTAGATGCTATTGGTATTAGGGATGAGGTGTTGAACTGGTTTCGTGGCTTCCTTATGTCCCGTACTTATCAGGTACGTTTCAATTATGATCTCTCCGATACCTGGAACAATTCATCCAGTGTGCCGCAAGGGTCACCGCTATCCCCATTGCTTTTCAATGTCTACATGTCCTCACTGGGTGTGCAATTAACCCAGCTGGGGATAAAATTATTCAGTTACGCAGATGACTTTACGATTATCATCCCATTTGCTAACTCTATCTCGGAAACTATTCCCAAAGCATCAGAAGCTATAAATCTGATGGAGCAATGGATGACTGACTTCAAGCTCAAACTTAATTCAGAAAAAATGAATTTTTTTGTTGCTTTGCACACCAAAACACCATTATGCATCAATAAACTTAGTTACCCTATTCAGTCTACCATGAAGATACTAGGTGTAACTCTGGATCAATGCCTAACCATGAAAGACCAGGTGGACTCCTTAATCAGAAAGGGTTTTTTCATTCTCTGGAAACTTAGATTCATCAAATCATACTTTGATACGTCAGCATTCAGATTCCTAGTACAATCCCTCATACTAAGTCAACTTGATTACTGTAACATCGCCTATTTAGGAATTTCCCAAAAGAATATGCAACGATTACAACTATTGCAAAATGCAGCGGTCAGACTAATCTTTGGGCTAAATAAATCTGATCACATGACACCTTACTATCAGCAGTTGCACTGGCTACCGATGGAAGCACGTGTAAAGTTTAAGTTTGCTTGCCTCTGCTTTAAAGTACTATACGGACTAGCTTCTAAATACATAACTCGACCATTTCTCCTTTTCAGCCAACAGTACACAAGAGAAGCTCACACATGAACTTCGTTTCCCCCCAGTTAGAGGATGTAAACTGAAAAAAACATCATGAACATCTTTTCTCACATCAGGCAGCATTATGGGGTAAAGATCTAAAACAATTGCTTTTGCCCACTACCTATGAGGAATTCAGGAAGCGCCTAAAAACATATCTGTTCCTTAAACATCTAGACAACTGACCCATACATCTCTTTCCCCTCAATATGGTTCTCTTGACCTATTATACCACTTTCTTTCACCTCTTTTAAGTTCTATCAATTTGTACCTTCTTTTAATCTTTTGTAAACTGAATAGAACTTCACAGTACTACAGTATATAAACTGTTATTATTATTATTATTATTATTAAAATTGGCCAAAGTCGTGACATCCATTTATCTCCAGATAACAATGCAGAATGTGTAGGGACTTCAGCGCGTCCGAGAAGGAAACAATCTCTGCAGGTGTTTCATTAGTCATGATCTCCATCTTCATCAGACTCTTGGTTGTATGCAGTGTCCTTTATGACTGTACAGATATCGGAATTAGTGCTATCAGATGATGTGGGCACATCACTGTCAATGGCGACATACAGCTCAAACTCTTGTGGCGAGAGTCCAACAGGGAGTTTGATGGACGAAGTGTCAACTTCAGTTGTCTCATCAGATGCGTGAATGAAAGCTCACCCATTGATAGCAATTTGAAATCGTGGATGTAACATACATACATATTAACATAGTAGATGACGGCAAATAAAGACCCGAATGGTCCATCCAGTCTGCCCAACCTGATTCAATTTAAATTTTTTTAAATTTTTGTTCTTCTAGCTATTTCTGACCCGGTACTGTGCTCGGGTTCCAACTGCCAAAATCTCTATCAAAACCTACTCTAGCCCATCTATACCCTCCCAGCCATTGAAGCCTTCTCCAGCCCATCCTCCCCAAATACGGCCATATACAGACACAGACCATGCAAGTCTGCCCAGTACTGGTCTTAATTCAATATTTAGTATTAATTTTCTGATTCTAGATCCTCTATGTACATTCCACGCTTCTTTGAACTCAGTCACTGTTTTCCTCTCCACCACCTCTCTCAGGAGCGCATTCCAGGCATCCACCACCCTCTCCGTAAAGTAAGAATTTCCTAACATTGCTCTTGAATCTACCACCCCTCAACCTCAAATTATGTCCTCTGGTTTTACCATTTTCCTTTCTCTGGAAAAGATTTTGTTTTACGTTAATACCCTTCAAGTATTTGAACGTCTGAATCATATCTCCCCTGTCCCTCCTTTCCTCTAGGGTATACATATTCAGGACTTCTAGTCTCTCCTCATATGTCTTCTGCATAAGCCTCCTATAATTTTTGTTGCCCTCCTCTGGACTGCTTCATAGTCTTCTTACGTCCTTCACCAGATATGGTCTCCAAAACTGAACACAATACTCCAAGTGGGGCCTCACCAATGACCTGTACAGGGGCATCAACACTTTCTTCCTTCTACTGGCTATGCCTCTCTTTATACAGCCCAGCATCCTTCTGGCAGCAGCCACTGCCTTGTCACACTGTTTTTTCGCCTTTAGATCTTCGGACACTATCACTCCAAGGTCTCTCTCCCCGTCCATGCATATCAGCTTCTCACCTCCCAGCATATACAGTTCCTTCCAATTATTAATCCCCAAATGCATTACTCTGTATTTCTTTGCATTGAATTTTAGTTGCCAGGCTCGACTCTATGCCTTCCGTACCATGTGAAGAGAGATGAGCACCATCATTTTTCTCACGAACTTAGCGGATTCAGGGGCTGGATTCCGTGCTTGCATGAATCACTGCCATCACATATCTTAAGACGAGCGATCTTTAATGACATTTGAAGTTGGCAATTATCCAATGGTCCATTGGTTGGATCATAGAGGTCATGGTTGGTGACAGAAACATGAGTCTTTTGTTGTTAGTCGTACGTCATTGCTGTGTGCTGTACAGTTATCACACAGCATTACAATGTGCCTCTAAGCCTTATCAATCAGATTGTCAAGCTTCTGCAACCATTCAATCCACAGTGTCGCAATCATCCATACGTTTTTGTTGCTTTCATATTCAACAGGCAGGCGCTTAATGTTTTTGAAGCACTGAGGATTTGATTTTTCCCAATCACTAATGGCTCGAGCTTTTCAACTACCGTCCATTTTTCAACTGAGCAGCAATGTCAATTCATTCCTTTGGCACCTTGAAGCCAACAGTTTTGCTGCATTTTGAAAGCCAATGTTCCATCAGGTATGGCACGCCAGTACAGGCCCGTCTCATTGGTGTTGAATACGTTGCATGGTTCATATCCACCAATGACTGATGGCAACACTTCTATGGCCCATCTTTCTGCACCAAACTCATTAGCGTCTTGTTTTTTTGTCATGATACTTTCTAAATTTTATGCCGTTATGAACCTTCCACCTCTCCAGCCATCCATTTTGTTGCTTTGAAGTCTTCTACACCCAGTTCTTCGGATAGCTGTCCTGTTTTGCTCCATTAGCAGAGGCCACTGATTGGCAGTTGACGACTTCTAGATTCAGCAAAACCATCATCTGCAATGCCTGGTTCAACCGTCTCCAGCCTTCCCAATTCTTTTCCATTTCCTGATAGGATTGCTGTTATTTTGCCACATCTTTCAATATGGCTTGCTTTTTTTGTGAATCCGTGCAATCTGGCTAGGATGAATGCTGTAATGTTTTGCAATGGCGACCTGACTCTCCCATTGGTCAAGTCTCTTTAAGACATCAACACGTTCAGCCAGAAACAATGATTTTTAGACCAACCAATGACAAAGGTTTTTCTCCACAAGACGCCATGGTGCAGTTTTGAAAGTTCGAACACCTGGCCAGGCCTAGATTGCTGATCCGAAAATACGTGGTATCAGCGTGAGAACGTGATTGCTTTTAGCCAGAGTGAACGTAATGTGAACGAATAGAGGTGGGATCTGTAACATCAGGTGCGCATAAGCGGATTGTGTGCTTATCCAAATTGCAATTATCTAGAATTTACGTCCATTGACTTTAATGTAAAAAAAAAAGGGACTGTGGTGGTAGGCTGCAGATACCCGAAGCATGCGCTAATCGATCTTGCACTTAGGTGGAGTCAACTGTAGACTCTTCGGAGCTATTGGGTAAATTGTATTTGATCCGATTATTTGAGTGGTTAAATAATATGCATGAGATCTATGCATGAGATCTATGCATGAGATTTGCATGCATGCAAATAGATCTCGTGCCAATTCACTGGAGAAATGCTGAACACCCAACTGGATTGCGGCCCTTGAGGGCCAACGTTGGACAACCCTGGTAAATCTAAATACCAAGTTCCCTGCATACGTTGTAGGTAGCATTTATTTCTAGATCAAAGAATACTATTTTTCAAATATTTTTAAGTACACAAACATATGGTATCTTTTTGATACCATATGAGTAGGCATAACAGAATATATGCTGTTTCACAACATGTATAATTTTACCTGCAGGGAAAGGAGTGAGGGAGGAAAGAGTGCTTGGTGATTTGATTTTGAAATTACAGCACATGCTCAAAATGTACTGTAATGCAGATGTAAAACTATGTCATTTTTTTTCCCCCTGTGGTATGCCTAAGGTCTACTGAAATGGCTGACTAAGGTAAAGCAATATGAAATAAATATTGCTTTATTTGTAGAATGCTTAAAATGGGAATATTTGTTTATAGTAAAACAGGAGGTTAAAAGGTCATTTGTTATCATTCTCACTCTGGCATACATAGATTCTATTTCAGCCTCCTTCATAAACTTCTGTAATACTGTAGCCTATTCATGGTCTATCAATGCTGGTTTTTCATTATCTGCATTATGTATATTTATCTCAGATGTGGACTTTGGATGTGTTGTCTATACGCAGGGCAATTCTATAACTGGGTGCCTTCACTTGTGTGACCTTGTATACAGTAAATTAACTGAATACTAGCTCTTATGGGGTCAATATTCCAAAAAAATGACTTCTAGCCAGTTAAATTGCTTGTGCTGGGCTATCTGCTGCTGTACTACAGCACTTAATCAGTTAGTACTGCTGAATATCACCATAGACTTAAGATGTAGCTGTCTATTTTGTGGGTAGGCTTGGGCCGAGTTGGGGATATGTGCCTGTGCTGGCCCCATTACATGGGACAATCTTTGCCATATATATAGTATGCGCATAGGCATAGGACAAATAAGTATCACTATTTTTCCATTGGAAGGAAAATAATACTATATTACCCACCCTCGGATTCAACTTATCTGTTTCCCTTTATAACCTAACTTAGGTGGAGAGAGAGCCTCAGACCTAGAGGCCTGGATTCTGTATGACACCCGTAGATCAGAGGTAGATAAGTTGCAGAAGATGATCTAAGATGGAAGACAAGGAGGTATCTCGAGGCTCCTTGTCATGAGAGATGCACCACGTAGAAAGGTCTATGTCCATGTTTGGTGGTAGCATATGTCTAGTGGCAGGCTTTTCGGGAAGCCTCTAAAATGTCTCACAACAAGGTTGTGAAACTGAAGAGGGTTATGTGAGAGGTACCAAGCTGTCAAGTGTAGAGACTGCAGGTTGGGATGAAGAAGAGATCCTTGACTCTGTGTAAGCAGAGATGGAAAAACTGGTTGAAGGTACGGCTGCCCTGCTGCTGAGTTGAAGTAGAAGGGAGAACCAAGGTTGCCTGGGCCACAGAGGAGCTATCAGAATCATGGTGGCATGATTCATTCTTGAGCTTGACAAGTATTGAGAATGAGAGGGAATGGAGGGAACATATACAGGAACGATTTGTCCATTCCAGAAGGAAAGTATCTGCCTCGAGGCGATGAGGAGAGTATATCCTGGAGCAGAACTGAGGCATCTTGTGGTTGTGGGGAGAACACAAAAAGTTCTATCTGAGGAGTTCCCCACTGAGAAAAAATGTGTTGAAGAGGTGAGGAATTGAGTGTCCATTTGTGAGGTTTCAGAAGACAACTCAACTTGTCCGCCGACAATTTTCTCCCCTGAATATAGCTGCATTTCAGGAAGGTGTTGTGAAGAGTTTCCCAATTCCAAACATTCAGAGCTTCTTAGCAAAGGTGGGAGAAAGCCTGTTTCTCCCTGCTTATTGATGCAGTACATGGCTACTTGGTTGTTCTGTCTGAATGAGGACAACCGGTCATGAGAGAAGATGCTGAAAAGCTTTGAGAGCATTGAAGATCACTCTGAGTTCCAACAGATTGATGTGACACTGACGATCCATGCTGGACCAGTGTCCTTGAGTACGGAGACCGTCGAGATGAGCCCCCCAAGCTTAAGTCGAGAAATCTGTCTTGAGGACCTTCTGATAAGGGGGTGCCTGAAACAGTAAACCTCTGGAGAGATTGGAAGAGATCATCCGCCAGTAAAGAGACTGTCTCAACGAAGGAGTGACTGTAATGTGTCGAAAAAGTGGATCACAAGCCTGCACCCATTGAGATGCCAGTGTCCAGTGAGGAATTCTGAGGTGAAGTCTTGCAAAAGGAGTCATGTGAATGGTCGAGGCCATGTGACCGAGTAGTACCATCATGTGTCTCACTGAGAATGAAGAAAGGGAAGATACTTTGCGGCAAAGCATCTATACGCTGCTGAGGAAGGAATGCTCTGAGTTGGATAGTGTCCAGAACAGCTCCGATGAACTGTAGGTTCTGGGATTTGGGAAAGTTGATTTTGAATCCCAAGCTTCACCTGGAGACCATGGTTCTGCAGAGCTGCTGCCACCACCACAAGGCACTGGGTGAACACTGAGATGATGCCAGGCCTAAGGGTAGCACTCTGTACTGAAAATGCAGATTCCCTACCAGAAATCTGAGGTACTGACAAGAGGCTGGATGTATGGAAATGTGAGTGTATGCCTCCTTGAGATCTAGAGAACATAACCAATCCTTATGATCTAGACGGGGATAAAGGGATGACAGGGACCCAGCATGCAAAATTTTTCTTTGACCAAAAATTCATTGAGAGCCCTGAGGTCCAGTATGGGTTGCAGATCACCCATCTTCTTCGGAACTAGGAAGTAACAGGAGTAAAAAAAACCTGCTCTGCTGTTTCAAGGGAACTTCCTCGATGGCATGGAGATGAAGCAGAGCTTGAGCTTCATGAAGAAGAAGAGCGGTCTGGGATGGATTGGAAGTATACTTTCTTGGAGGAAACTATGGTGGAATCTGAGTGAAATGAAGACAGTATCCTTCCCTGATTATTGACAGCACCCAGAGGTCGAATGTAATGGTCTCCCATCGATGGTAAAAATGATGGAGATGACCTCCTGTGGGAAGAGGGGAGAACAAAGGAAGAAGCGTTGGAGGTTATGCTTTATTTAAGACAGTCAAAAAAGGTTGAGAAAGCTTTTGGTGTAGCAGAAGGCTGAAGTTTCTGTTGCTTCTACTATTGTTGTTTCTTGGGAGGTGCTGAGTGTAAGGAGCTGCCCTCGAAGGATAACGCCTCTGATAGGATAGAGGAGGTCGAGAAGGCTTGGAAGGAGCTGGCTTAGGCTTTGTTCTGATGATGGAAGTAAAAGATTTCTCATACTCAGACAACTTCTTGGTGGCGGCCTCTATTGATTCATCAAAGAGGTCATTGCCCTCACAAGGAATATTGGCCAGACAATCCTGAATGTTGGGATCCATATCAAAGGTGAAAACCCAGGCCAGGTGGTGCATCGCTACTGAGAAAGCAGTGACCCTGGAGGAAAGTTCAAAGGCATCATAAGAGGACTGAAGAAAGTGTAACCTGAGTTGTGCCAAAGTAGCAATGGTTTGCTGAAACTCTAAAAGCCTGTGTTGACCAAGGTCCTTAGAGAAGCCAGGGAGTATATCAATAAAATACTTAAAATAAGTAGTAAAGATAAAATTATAATTTAAAACCCTGGAGGCCATCATCGAATTTTGATAAAGACGACAGCCAAACTTGTCCATGGTCCTGCCCTCTCTGCCAGGAGGTACGGTAGCATAGACCCTGGAAGGATGACTCCTCTTTAAGGAAGATTCCACAAGAAGGAACTGATGAGATAGTTGGGAGTTCTCAAAGCCCTTGCAATATACAGTTCTATACCTCGATTCCAACTTGCCTAGAACAGCAGGAATAGCACAAGGAGTCTCCAGGTTTCTCTTGAAAGTTTGAGAAAGAAGCCTGTTAAGAGGAAGTTTGAGAGACTCCACAGGAGGCCGAGGCAAACTCATTTCCTCTAAATACTCCTTAGAGTACTTAGAATCAGCATCCAATTTAAGATCCAGGTCCTCAGCCATTTGACGGAGGAAGGAAGAAAAGGACAATTGATCCGCCAGAGGATGGCCTCGAGAGGGACTCGATGACCTCGAGGTGCCTCGAGTGGAAAACGAATGTGAAGCCTCCCTGGAGTATTGATATCCCAGTGAATAGACCAACTGGGGTGAGGCACTAAAAGCAGCAGAGCCCTCAGGTTCTGCTATTGGTATCCTCGATCAAGGGGTTTGAGGCCTCAAAGAACTGGAAGGTCTGAACGAGGAAGGCTTCTCCCTGTAGGAGGATCTGCACCTCGATGAATACCTCGATGAGGGCCTCAACCGGCAATTAGAGTGCTGCCTGGAAGCAGATCTCATATGAGGTCAAGGAGCTGCACCCTATGCCTCGAAACGGGCAATGCCTTATGTGAAGATATAGGGCTGGCAGCTATAGATCTTAGTTCCATAGACTCTGTGGTCTGGATCGAGGTATCTCGAAGCACTACCAAAGACTCGGCTCCTTGTATGGAGTGTGAGGATTCCAGATGAGACACTTGCAAAGACTCGACTCCTTGCATAGAGTGTGAAGGTTCCAGACCAGATACTCACAAAGACCGGACTCCTTGCATAGAGTGTGTAGATTCAGCTCGAGGCACAGGCAAGGACTCGACCTCTTGTGAGACTGCTGAGTGCCCAGGCTGGACTGCAGGAAGCAGAGTCGAGGCAGGACTATATTTGGTCAGTAACTGAACAAATTCCCACTCTAAAATAGTCTGGATGGTAGCCTGCAATTGTGGATCTGAGTCTGAAACTGGACCACTTGCTGAGGCTAAAGGCTCCGAGGTCGAAGAGGAAGAATGCTTCGACTTGGAAAAATGATGTTTAGGTAGCTTAAGGATCACCGCTGGAACTGTCTGCTGAAGTATCTGACCTGAGGGAAGCTCAGGAGAAGATTTGGCAGATTTACTTGAGGTCAAGGACGATCCAAGCGAGGAAGGTCTGATGAGAGTCGAGGTCGAAGTCGTGGAGGCAGGAGGACACCCCGTAGCAGACCTGACCAAATCGGAGGTCGAGGATGAGGGTGTAGTTGAGGGCTCGAGTTTGAAGGATAACACAGCGAATGAATGACTCTGGGCAATGGTCAGGCCCCAGACACTGAAGGCACCAGCGGTGTGGATCAGTGAGGGAGATCGCATACTGGCACTAGCTACACTTCTTGAAGCCCATGAACGGCCAGGACATAGAAGGAAAGATAGCCGTTGCAAAGTTGAAGCCCGCAGGCTGAGGGCGTGCCACAGGCCCTGCAAGTCAGTCGATGAAAAAATTCAAGGGTTTTTTTTTTAACAAAACTGAAAGAAAAGCATAGTGACACGGTAATAAACAAATAATACACGAGCCACGGTGAGAGAAGGCACAAAGTGAAATAAGTTCAGCGCAGAGCGTCAAAGACAGACTTCTTCGCTCTGCAGAAAACTGAGAACTGAGGAGACATGCCCTGTGCTGGGTGGGAAGGCACTCGCGCATGCGTGGTGCGGCAGACTTGAAACTTCTGAGTTTCTTCAAGCAAGTCTGCTTGCGAGGCTGTCCGCATCCGGGCTCCGTGGATGACATCTCCCACATGTGAGAATAGGCTGCCTGCTTGTCCTGGGATAATGTCTTTACTGCAATCAAATCAACATCTAATAATTGAATACATAGATGGTGGAATGGGGGGAGGGGCACATGGGCCATGGCCTCCCCAAAATCTCACAGAAAGATAGAAGAACACCTCGCCTTAGAGTATAGTCAAACAAAAAAGGCAAGGGAGGTGTATTTTCAACCAAATAGTAAAAGGGGTCTTTTACTAAGACGCACAAGCTGATTTAGCATGTGCTAACCGATTTAGCACTTGCTAAATGCTAACACACCCATTACATTCTATGAATGCATTAGCGATTAGTCAATTAATCTGCAATATAAATATGAATGACTTGCAAAGGGTGTGAATCTTATGCAATTGGTCATCAAAACAGTAGTAACTGCATTAGCAATTGCATTAGCATTTAGTGCATGCTAAATCGATTAGCGTGCGCTAAATCGTCTAGTGCGCTTAGTAAAAGAGGGGGAAGTCTTTATTTGAAATGGTGGTCCCAACAATGATCCCTGTTTTGGTGTGTAAGAAAACGTCTTCCGCAGGGACACGTTATGAATCCTCTCAAAGGCGTGAGAATGATAAACAGTAGGCAGTAATCCACAAACAGAGCAATTTTGTATCGTTTATAAAGTTCTCACATTGACTTTTAAAGTCATTCATTATAAGATTCCTTGGTATTTGACACAAGCGATGATGCATTATCATCTTCTTAGATTATTAAGGTCTGAGGGAATTATGTGATTTTCAACAGAAGGGTTTTTACACTTGTGTTATGAAAGTATAAAAGCATCTGTAATTTCTGCAGCAGGGGTTTTATTATGGAATAATCTGAAAGGACCATTAAGATTACTTTCTGATATTTAGAAATTTAAGAAGGTATGAAAACTACTCTGTTTATGGAGGCTTTTAAATGAATGGGCAGTGATATTCCTATGAATCTTTAGGATGGTGCCTTTTTTTGTTTGTATGTTATTTGATGCCTATGTATATGGTTTGCAAACCGCTTAGGTTTAGGTGGGTCAGAAATGTTATAAACAAATAAATAATTAGTGCTGAATTTTTTTAGTGCCCGAGTTTCTGCACCATTTATAGAATTTACCCCTTAGCACGCAAAATCTCAGCACCTAACTTTAGGTGACCTTTTGAGAATGACCCCTATAGTGTATATTTTACAAGTAGGTATATCTATGGGCATCATCTAGGTGGGACTCACTCAAGTATAATTTGGAGAACATTATACTTGTAAGTTACACACAACTCCAACATTTAGGTGTGAACATTTACACCAACTTTGTGACATGTTATATAAGTGAGTGAAAGAAAATGCCCATGCTCCTTTGTAGAAAGGATCCTATCTGGCATCCTCTTTGCACATATTTATAGGTTTCCTGTTATAGAATTATCTTTTGAAAGTTCTGCCACATCCCCACTCCTCAAAAACTTTGATTGAGAGCATGGGCTCTAAGGCCTGGCACGTGCTTTTATTTTCAATGGTTGGACTGCAGTTCCGAGATCAGGTTTAGTAAATGGTATATTAGCTACATTGGCACCAGAAATAACAGTGGTAAGGGAAGGAGAGGTTCTGGATAACAGGAGTAGAATAGAGAAACATGTAACGAATGAGGAAGAGAAAACAGAAATGGCAGATGCTAGATGAAGGCAGAAGAGAGACTGTGAGCCCGATGGGACAGATGGAGAAAATAAAACAGTACCTGATTAGACTGTGAACCGCTCAGATGGCTGTGCCAATGGGCAGTATATCAAATAAGAAATAGGCTTGAAACATGAGAAAGAAAAGATCTAAATGGATGGGGCAGAATGAGATAGAAGAAAAAGATGCCAGATTGATTAGGGGAGTCGCAAGAGGAAAAGGAGAAATGTGTGCATGGTGGAACCATGTGAGATGAGACATGGGGGTGAGATAATATTCAGACCTCTAAAAAGGCATTACTTGACATGTATATTCTGACAGCTAAGCTCAGCGTATTTTTTTATTTTATGTTTTTAATTTTTAATTTATAAATTTTAACAATTTTGACAGTTTTAATAGTCAAAAAAAGGAAAAAAACTTCTTGTTGACCAACATTTATCAATGAAATTTAACATAATTCCACAAAGAAAAAGAGACCATTTTTTTCACAAGAAGTAGGTAGTCCATAATATATGGAGACGGAGTTAAACATTAGCTTAATTTTAAAGTCCAAAAAAGATAACAAGGAAAACTAAAGATGAGGGTAGGTGGCTCTCGAATTATCCTAATTGAGCTAAGTAACATAAGCTCAGAGTATTTTATTGCCAGAGACAAGACAAACCCTTAATCCAAGACAGTCATGCACAGTTATGTTGAGCCAGGTTAGAGATTCTATACATACAGAGAGAGTCCATATTTGTGATTATCCCCACAAACAGGCAAAAGAGACTGGCTGGCAATGTGAAATACCCCCCAAAAAGGAGGTGAAATACTGAAAAAAGAGTGGATTACTAAAGTTCTGAGAAGAAAACAAGCAGCAACTTCCTGCCTCAGCAGGAAAATGATGGTATATACGGCAGTGTCCATTCATCCCCTGATGAAGGCATCTATGGATGCCAAAACCGGGATCTCTATTGGGGCAATCTAGGCGTGACCTAGACTCAGTTGTACTCATATCAAGATGGACATAATCAAGCTCGAGAAACGGGCATCGACATGGCAGATGAGGTTCAATGTGGATAAGTGCAAAGTGATGCATGTCAGGAACAAAAATCTCATGCACAAATACAGGATGTCCTGGGGGGTACTTAGAGAGACCTCCCAGGAAAGGGACTTAGGAGTTCTGATCGACAAGTCCAAGAAAGCCATCTGCACAATGCACTGTGGTGGTGAAAAGGGCGAACAGAATGCTAGGCATGATCAAGAAGGGGATCACAAACAGATCAGAGAAGGTTGTCATGCCGTTGTATCGGGCCATGGTGTGCCCTCACCTGGAGTACTGCGTCCAGCACTGGTCGCCGTACATGAAGAAGGACACGGTACTACTCGAAAGGGTCCAGAGAAGAGTGACTAAAATGGTTAAGGGGATGGAGGAGTTACCGTACAGTGAGAGACTGGAGAAGCTGGGCCTCTTCTCCCTTGAAAAGAGGAGACTGTGAGAGGACATGATCGAAACATTCAAAATACTGAAGGGAATAGACTTAGTTAGAGAAAGACAGACTGTTCACCCCTCTCCAAGGTAGGGAGAACGAGAGGACACTCTCTAAAGTTGAAAGGGGATAGATTCCGTACAAACGTAAGGAAATCCTTCTTCACCCAGAGAGTGGTAGAAAACTGGAATGCTCTTCCGGAGTCTGTTATAGGGGGAAAACACCCTCCAGGGTTTCAAGACAAAGTTGGACTAGTTCATGCTAAACTAGTAAGACTGGACTCACCAAGATAGACCAGCAGCGGCAATTCTTATGTTCTTATGACATTATACTATAGATGATGTCAATTTAATGACTTTCGTTTCATTGACTTAATAAAGAGTTCCATTGGTTGATATCCTGACATCTCTTTTGTCTCTTGTTTCTGGTTTTCTGCGATATTGTTGAGGCAAAATTCTTCTTTCCTCCTCTTGTTTATATGCTGTAAATACCATATGGCCTGTTGATACCAACCACTAAGCTCTACAATCCTTTCCTCTCCTTCAGAGACCCTCTGCGCTAGTCCCATACATTATTCAATAACAATACAACGCAGCATACCAAATGACTCCTTCTTTATCCAGTTTCAAAGTGGATCCATTTTGCTAGGTTTTCACTCATGAGCTTATGATCTTCAGGAGCAGAGGCTGGAGATTTAAACCTGTAACTACTGAAGGTGTTCCATGTAATTCTGGTTCAGAAGACCTTCAGAATATCTCTGACATATACATATCTCCATAAATGTTATCTACAGATTAGTATAACCCAGTTAACTGAACAGCCCAGGCTTTTATTTAGATCTCCTCTAGATGTTCATAGATGCCCACGTTCCTTTTGTTTTATTTCTAAATTGCAGATGTTGGTGCCTCTATTCATCACCAGACATAACTAAAATACCACCTCGCTAAAGAATAATTAGTAACTGCACGAATGGTTTCTCAATTTACAGAGTAGAAATATGAGTGTATATTCAATCTTTAATATTAATTTCACCTAACTGAATTACAGTTGAATCATTGAATATGAAAATATTGTTATAATTAAAGTAGTAGGTAGAGGTTTTGGCAAAAATAATGAATCTATTATAATACAGTAACTTTCTTTTCTTTCTCTTCACACATACCAAAATTTCTTCAGAACTCTCAAAGTCAGATCATTTCTCTTTCTATTCAGGTTAAAAATATCCAGTTTGAATAAATGTATCAGGTTCTGTGGGGTTTTTGTTTCATTTTTCACTTTAGTATTACTGTTCTTGAACAGTGTGCTATGTTCAGACTGCTGGTTCAATCTTTAGTCTTGAGTCAACTGGACTATTGTAATATTGTCCATCTGGCGGGTTTAAAACCTGTGCAGATTATGTATTGTTCAGAATACAGCGGTTTGACTTATTTTCAATTTGAAAAAGTATGATCATGTAACCCCTTTTTTCTGTGAACTCCACTGGTTGCCGATGGAAGCTCAAGTTAAATTTAAGTTCAGCAGTATTTGCTATAAGATCTTGACTGGTTTGATTCATTCACATTTACCAATAACAAAAATTCCAGACGTATACATGCATTATTTATCTTCCCATCGGTTAAAGGGTATAAATTTACCATCATCGCCTCTTGTCATATCAGGCAGCATCTTGGGATACAGATTTACTTTCTCTAATCACATCGTGCTCTTACCTATTTTTTAGGAGACATCTGAAAACATACTTGTTCTCTGGATACTTATATGATTAAAACTTTTCATTCATTTGTATTATTTTTCTTTTGTTAACCGCTTAAAACTTAACAGTAACAGCGATATAGAAGTAAAATTTTTATGTTATGTTATGTTCTTAACAGTATTGCTATGGAGTTCATAATCTAAAAAAAAAAAGTCTAAAAAGTGTCCTAAATGGCTACTTGGACAATCAAAAAGCCCTCTTTCCCCAGCGATCGTGCCCCTCCCAACTCGATATGGCCAGGAGGGAGCCCAAGCCTTCCTGGCCCCGGCAACCCCCCCCCCCCGACACAACGGGCCAGGAGAGAGCCCAAGCTCTCCTGGCCCTGATGACCCCCCCTATGACACAATGGGCCAGGGGAGAGCCCAAGCTTTCCTGGCCCCGGCGACCCCCCCAACTGGATTGGGCCAGGAGGGAGCCCAAGCCCTCCTGGTCCCGGCGACCACCTACCCCCCACCCCCCACTACAATACGGGCAGGAGGGATCCCAGGCTCTCCTGCCCCCACCTGTGGATGGGGTGTCTGCCCCATGGGCCAATCCGGCCCCATTCTGGACCTGGCTGGCCTGACGGATGGGCGGGCTTTGGCACCCATCTGTCTGGCCAATGTTAAAGGTACAGTGAAGGGTTGGGGGTGGGAGGGTCGTGGGGTCGGCTGGGGGGGTCGCAGGTTTGCAGGGGGGGGTCCGATCCGGCATTCTGGGGGGGCGGTCGTTGGGGGGAGGGGGGTTGTGTCGAGGGCAGGAGGGCCTGGGATCCCTCTTGCCCCGATATCTTCGGGGGTGCCACGGCTGCCGCGGGGCAAGAGGGCTTGAGCTCCCTCTTGCCCCGATGTCATCGGGGGGGGGGTCGCGGTTCAATGGGGCAAGAGGGCTTGAGCTCCCTCTTGCTCCAATGCCATCGAGGGGATCACAGTTCAATGGGACAAGAGGGCTTGGGCTCCCTCTTGCCCCGATGTTGTCGGGGTGGGGGTTCGCGGTTCGACAGGGCAGGAGGGCTCGGGCACCCTCCTGCCTGGATCATTGTGTGGGGGAAATTCTGTAACCAGTGTTGTTTTTGACAGACAGCGGTTACAGAATCCAGTTTTTAGGTGAAGGACTGGCTCCTCTTTCGCCTAAAAGCCCTTGTGTTGGACGTTTGGGGCTTAGGCCTTTTTTTGGTTCTTTATGGGCAAAAAGTGTAGACGTCGTGGGGGTGTACTTGTAGACGTAGTGGTGAACTGGGCGTTTAGTAGAGGCAGGCCATAATCAAAACAAGGATGTTTGTTTTGGTTATGGACACTTTCCCTGCTTCTGCTTTGAATGTTTAAGGACTTAGGCCAAAAGGGGACTTAGACGGTTTTTTTGATTATGCCCCTCCACATGTTTATTTTCTGTATAATCATATAATACATACATGATGTACTATTTAAAAGCACCCCTTTGCTCAGTAATTCTTTTGTTAACTTGTCATATATAACAGTTCACAAGGGCATATTGCTACATACTGTATATCACACCTATACTTTTGCAATTTATAAATTTAGAATAATATCTTCCTTATATTAAGCCCCCTTTTATGAAACTGTGTTAGGCTTTTTTATCGCCAGTCATTGTGGTATTGGCTCCGATGCTCATAGAAATTCTATGAGCGTTAGAGATTTTACAGTCACGGCTGGTGATAACAAAAGCCTAACACAGCTTCATAAAAGGTTGGTTTAGGGTACATAAAAGTCTGTGCCTGCATATTAGCTGGACAGACAGAACAATTACCACATTTATGAGGTCCTAGTGTACATCTAACTTCTTCCTGTGTTTCTGGTACATGTAATAGGACCAATATATCTCTGAGATTTCTTTCTCTATCGTGCGCTATCATCAGTCTTTTGCTGAAAAAAAATCTTCAGTGTTCTGAATAATATACCAATGTTTTGTAATATTTCAGTGATGTCCTTTGAGAAATGACCGAAGGGTATTGCATAGACAATTCTATCCTGTGAGTTTTCCTTTTTATATTTAAAACAACTTCTCTTTTCTGACATGTTGGTCATTGATATCCGTCATTACTACATAAAGGATATCCTCTCTCTTTAAATCTGTCTTTCATTTCTCTTGATTTTCTTTTAAAGGTCAGAGGATCCAAACACATTCTTCTAGAGACTCCATGATCACAAACAATTCATCATCGTCTAGAAGCAACTAAGGATAAATTAGTCTACTATTACAATAGGAGAGGCAAAGGCCAATCCCGAAAGAAGGATAGATTGCTCAGGTCAAAATTATGACAACAATGTCTGGAAGAAGGCAGAGGTTACTGAACAACTCCCATGTCATGTGCTCATGTTCAAAACAAAGGAAGGGTCAAGGAGGAGAAGAACATCCAGACATATATGACTGAGTCATGAGTTACCAATTCTGGTGAAAGATCTAGAAGAGAAGGGATTTGAATACTGCTTTTTTATAGTTATACAACCATACTCAAAACAGTTTACAAACAGGTACTTCAAGTATTTTCCCTATCTGTCTCAGTGGGTTCACAATTTATCTAATGTACCTGGGGCAATGGAGGTTAAGTAGCTTGTCCATGGTCACAGGGAGTAGTGCAGGGTTTGAATCCACAACCTCAGGGTGTTGAGGCTGTAGCTCTAATCACTATGCCACACTCTCCTTCATTGTGATATTAGGGGAGAGGTATCACCAAAATCTACCAAATAACCTGCACAACCCTTCAAAAAAAATACTTCAACCAAAAGGCCAAAAAAACATGGAAGCAGTCATGATCCCCAGTACCTAGGCCATTGTTAGCCGTAGAATGTTGAAGATTACAATACCCACCAGTATGTGTGTAACTGAGTCATAAGAAAACCGGTCTGATATATAGAAAACTTAAGGCCTCGTCTATCAAACTGCACTATGAGGAACTCTATGAGCGTCGAGAGCAGCACGGGCCACTCAGCGCAACTCACCGTGCTACAAACTACTAGTGCAGTTTGATAGAAGAGGTCCTTAGTTGAAGAGAAAGAGATGTTAACGGGTCGTCTTGGCTGTTGTGTAAAGCCTCATTATTCCTTTAGGAAATGAAAGGTGCACCTGTGAATTATAATAAAGCAAGTATTTGAGTCTATTTAGCTGTTCTGAGAGTATATGAATATGTTACAAAGAATTACAGTTCATGACATTTGGTAATTTTCTAGGTCACTGATTGTAATGTGTGCTTTTTTTTAATAAACATTTTTACATGTGTTTGGGTCCTGTAATTTTCCTCACTGATTTCTAATACCTAGGAAGAAAAAAACAAACAAACAAAACACATTTCTGGAAGTATGCAAATTAAAAGGTAAGGAAAAGTTTGGGCAAGTATTTTGGACTTCTTCTCCTTACATTGCACAGACATCACAGACCAATTACATTTGGTGCACTTTCTCTGCCCTATGGAGGAATAATGACACCTGACTCAAGTCATAAGAACATAAGAATTGCCGCTGTTGGGTCAAACCAGTGGTTTATCATGCCCAGCAGTCCGCTCATGTGGCGGCCCTTGGTCAAAAACCAGCACCCTAACTGAGACTAGCCCTACCTGCGTACTTTCTGGTTCAACAGGAACTTGTCTAACTTTGTCTTGAATCCTTGGAGGGTGTTTTCCCCTACGACAGACTCCGGAAGAGCATTCCAGTTTTCTACCACTCTTTGAGTAAAGAAAAACTTCCTTATGTTCGTACAGAATCTATCCCCTTTCAATTTTAGAGAGTGCCCTCTCATTCTCCCTACCTTGGAGAGGGTAAACAACCTGTCCTTATCTACTAAGTCTATTCCCTTCAGTACCTTGAATGTTTTGATCATGTCCCCTCTCAATCTCCTCTGTTCAATGGGGAAAAGGCCCAGTTTCTCTAATCTTACACTGTACGGCAACTCCTCCAGCCCCTAAAACATCTTAGTCGCTTCTCTGGACCCTTTTGAGTAGTACTGTGTCCTTCATCATGTACGGTGACCAGTGCTGGACGCAGTATTCCAGGTGAGGGCACACCATGGCCCGGTACAGTAGCATGATAACCTTCTCCGATCTGTTCGTGATTCCCATCTTTATCATTCCTAGCATTCTGTTCGCCCTTTTCGCCGCCACTGCACATTGCATGGATGGCTTCATCAACTTGTCAATCAGAAATCCCAAGTCTCTTTCCTGGGAGGTCTCTCCAAGTACCGCCCCAGACATCCTGTATTCGTGCATGAGATTTTTGATACCTACATGCATCACTTTACACTTATCCACATTGAACCTCATCTGCCATGTCGATGCCCATTCCTCGAGGCTAATTATGTCATGTTGCAGATCTTGCAATCCCCCTGTGTCTTCACTACTCTGAATAACTTTGTATCGTCCGCATATTTAATCACCTCACTCGTCGTACCAATGTCTAGATCATTTATGAAGATGTTGAAGAGCACGGGTCCAAACACCGAACCCTGCGGCACCCCAATGGTGACGCTCTTCCAGTCTGAGTATTGTCCATTTACCCCCACTCTCTATTTCTTATGATCCAGCCAGTTTTTAATCCACGTGAGTATTTCACCCTCGAGATACTAGCATGGAAAGCCAAAGGAATTAATTCATTCCATGGCCCACGGCAAGGAGGCCACAAAAATGCTTAGATCACCCCTAGTAAGCCTCTTTTTCTATTTTGTCTTTGAATAAAATAGATTTTTATTTGCCATCCTGATTGAAAAGCTACTCATAACATATTCCTTTCTAACCTCAGATTGGGTAAGTTTATCTTAAAATTGTTGTTTTTCTGTTTTAACATACAAATGCTCCGATACAGCTCAGAACATATTGCAACAAAACAGTGAACACAGCCCATACTTTCAATTCTAATTTTAGACACAGATGAAAGATGCAACTTAAACAGGTACATTGTGTACTCAAAGTTCCCTAAGGAGAAATACTGAAAGATTTTAGAAGTACACATTATTCATTGCACAGTAAAGAGAGATGTTTGGATACAGGACTTCTCCTCAGTGGCAAAATATGTATGTGACTGATAAAATCTATCCATGCAGAGAGTTTTCTTAAAGCTAAAAATAAAAGTTCCTGCCTGTTGACTTAGAAGTCTTGAGCCCCTTACGCTTCCCCATCGAAACTGTAAGTAGAGTTCCAATTCTTCAAACCTCAAGGTGCTCTTCCAGATTTTCCTCAAGGTGCTCCTCAGGTCAGGCCACTTTAGGCCCACGCTCACAGCTGTGTTCTATGGCAGGACACTGATTTTAAGGGCATTGGCAAAGGGCCTCATGTGATGTCAGCTGGCTCTCCTCTGTCCACAGAATTGTTTTAATTTCACATAAAGTACTCCCGATCTCTCAGATGTAGACAGCTAGGTTTTTCCCAGATGTCTGCAGACCAACCCAATTAAGAAGGAAAACTTTTTTGCAATTAAAATCTAAATTGTTGGCTATTGGAGTCACTTTTTATTTGAAATTTCCCTGTAAATGTCTGGTAGACTATAATAATGATCATTACATTTTTGGGGGTTCCTTTGCGTTTGGAGAACTTCCTGAATGGCAAGCCAGTCAGGAAGTCTTTACCTGTAACTGATATAATTTCTTCTTGGTGCTTGGTGTGGAATGTATAGAGTTCCTGGCCTAGAATTTGTATCATTCCCTGAAACTAGCTCTGAAAGGTGTTTCTTCTTTTTTTTTTTTTTTAATCACTGTTAAAAAGATGAACCAGACATTTTCTTTCACTGATGGCCCTCTAACAGTAAATGCATTCTGCAAAATTCTGATCCTCAAGCTCTGTTATATGTCTTTAGTCTCCTGATTGTGGTCCAAATAGCTCATGCTATTTCAGAAGGAATGTGAAGTAGTGTAAAGATTAGAGCAACAGACTGAGAATCAGGGAAGCCAGGTCTAAATCCTACTACAGCTACTTGTGATCATGGGCAAGTCACTGAACTTGACTTTGGTACAAGCTTAGATTGTAAGTGCTCTGGGAACTGCTACTGAAAAAGGCATGAATGAAATACAAAATTCCTTTCCCTTCTTGGCAAACGTGCATGGGGGAGCCAGACATTCTCACACAACTGCAAAAAGCTTCATAAGTTGAAAATCACAACTGTATCTGCAGGTGGGCCTTGCTCAATCCTTTGTAAACATGTTACTATATTTGCTATACAGGATAGTAGAAGGAAAGGGGCTCATGTCAACCAAATAGAGTCATTGCTGGGGCCCTTTGATCTTTATCCCAAATGGCAGTTGCTTTCTTGCATTTATGCGAGCCCAAGACCTAGTGTCGAAGGGCATAATGTAATACGGGGCTGGTGAGCCTCCGTGTTAGGGATCGGTGGGGCGGTCGGGGGGCGGTCGAGTCGGCGTCGTGGCTGATTGGCCTGCAAAAGGCTAAAAAGCCGAATTTGAATTTCATTGGTGGGCTGGGGCGTGCACGGGGGAGCCGAGGGGTAAAAGGGGAGGGCTTGGAGGACCTTAACTGTTCGGGTCCTCCAACGCGGTTTTTTCCCTCCCACCCTCCCTTTGTTTTGCTTGGTTTTAGGGAGAAGCTCGGGGCGGATCCCCGAGCTACTCGGTCATTGGGGCTCATCGGGTGATGAGCGGTGGGCCGGCGGGGTGCCGTGCCTGGTGGGTCAGGTGACCCGAGAAAAAGGGGCATGAGGGACATGCCACCCCTCAGACCCTTGTTGAAGTGGCAGGGTCGAGGGCACTGAACACTTTGTTTTGGGTAGCTCGGGGGGAGCTCTTGGATTTATATTAATTGTAGTGGTAAAATATGTAAACAAGTTGTTTTGTATCAATAAACTGAGCTGCGGCTAATTACCCAAAAAATAGAGTTGTTGTGTCTTATTGAATAGTTTGGATGGGTACCTTTAGTAGGTTGTGCTATGGGAAAAGGAACTAAGGAGCTCATCCAGATCCAGTTATTACTGTTTTTCTCTGTTTTGTGTGCAGCCATTTAGACTTTTGCAAAGCCATTTCCCTTTTGGACAGGTACTTCGAAAGAAAACAGCAGCTTTTGGTTTATTACTTTTTTTACATTCTATGCAGAACAAAAAGACTGTTTAAGACAAAATTGAGTCTATTCAAAGTGACATAAGTTATCTATTAGCCAAGTTAATTAGTACAGTCTAAACTGAATACCTCCTCTGACTACTTTGTCCCACAAAGCTGCAAAGATGGGTGCTGTGACCTTTATCTTCCATTGTATCTTCTAAACTTTGTGTTTTTTGTGGATTCCTGGGAGCAGGGATGTGTCATTTTGAAATCTGATCTATATGTGTAGATCTGCATTTCTAAGATATGGCCACCTATCTATTTGTTTGCATTTTCACATTTATTTTCTCACATATACACACTCTCTAAAATGTGCCTTTATGTGTGAGAGGTGATTGGAATTCTACTAGCCAGAAATCAATTGACTTCCATTGGAGTAGATAAAAATAGTCATTCCTGTGTGACACAGCAGTGAATCACTTTGAACTGAAAGTGGCTCCATGCTGTGCAGAAAGTTTCTGAGATTTTTGCAAAATGCTTGTTTGAATCACGATCAAAGGATTAAATTAGAGATGTAAAGGCAAGTTTGGTTTCCCCCCCACCTGAATTTAACAACTGTGCACATGATGAAATATCAGTTTTGCATCATAAGAATCAATTAATGACTAGTGGATATAATACTGTATGTTCAGATATTTGGCCCTTGCCTTCTCCAAAATCAGCCTCAAGGCAATTTACATATTCAAGTACATAAGTTATTTACCCACTGAAATTTCTAGTTCTACCAGAGATGATGGAGAGCGGTGTAAGTTGCCCAAAATCACAAAGGGGCTCATTTTCAAAAAAGAAAAACATCCAAGTGGCATAAAAAGACAGATGGATATTTATTTTGCCAAATCTTCCAATTCTCTATTTTTAAAATGTATTGTGCAGGTGAATTTCTATGGTGGTTATCTGCAGTGTGCCTAATCTGAAGGGGGAGTGTTGGAGGCATGGTTTGGGTGAGACTGGGGGAGGGGGGTGAGGAAGAGCTTATGATTTGTATATTTTTCTGTAATAATCAAATGTTTTAGAAAACGTCCAGGACACAATTTGGACATTTGGGGCTAGGCCTGTTTTAACAATGAATAAGTACCAAAAAGGTGCCCAAACTAACCAGATAACCACTGAATGGATGTAAACATGACTCCCTTACCCTCCCCCAGTGGTCACTGACCTTCTCCCACACTCCAAAAATATAAATGAAAGTGTACAACCCTGCCTGTATGATAGTTTCAGATGTTATGGCTAACAGCAAGCAGATTCCTGGAATAACCTAGTGAGCAGTATAGTCAACCATAGAGATGGGGACTCAGACCCAAATTCCACTCTAACTACTATACTTATGGTGGGTTATATGAGCCTACCAAAATCCACCCAAAACTGACTCTACCATCATATAGATGGTGTACAGTTAGATCCAGGAGGTTTTCGGTGGGTTTTGGAGGACTCACCATACACCATAAGGGGGTTATAGTGAGATGTGTACCTTGGACTTTTTATATAAAGTTCATTGCAGTGCCCCCTAGGGAGCCCCGCTGCTCTGCTGGGATGTCTATGTGACCAGTCTACTAAAAATGCTGGCTTCTCCTATATCCCAATGGCTTGTTGTGTGTGTGTGTTTGTGTGTGTGTGTGCAAAAAAAAAAAAAGGTTCAAAAATATAGATGCACTGAGGACAAACATCTAAGAAATGAACATTTTTGTCCATGTTCCGCAAAATATCCAAATTCGGATTTGGATGTCATATTGAAAATGCACCTCAAAGTATGCCAGTGAGAGAAGTGAGATTTGAACCCTGGATTCTCTGCTTTGCAAATCATTTTTTTATAAATGTTAAGTTGATATTCCATTCGTGTATGGTGCCAGAATGCTAAATTTAGATGATTGTGTTATTAGTTTTCAAGATTTGGAAAAGTAGTTTAATAAGATAATGATTAGAGCAATAGGCTAAGAACCAGTAAAGTCAGGATTAAAATAGCTCTTCTGTCACTGATAGTCTTTGTGATTTTAGGCAAATTTCGATGTTCCAAGTTTATTAAAACTTTCTATCTCGCTCATTATGTTAAAACCTTCAGCAAAACAGGGCCTTCCAGATATCCAATTCTGTAAAGGGTTCCAATAATCACGAGGTAAACCTCACCCTAACACTAGATAGGAAGTGAATATTTAAAGTATAGTGGGGGGAGGGTCCCCCCTCAAAAAAGAGGGTTACTTCATAACCCTCAAAAAGACAAAATAGTATCTGCCATCTTCCCATTCAGTGCGCGCATTTGTCTTGCATGCAATTGTCAGGGTGCATTTGTCGGGGTGCTATTGTCATGCACACATTTGACGGGTCACCCCCTAAATTTGGGGCTTCTTTTACAAAGGTACACTAAGCGTTTTAGCATGTGCTAACCATGCGCTAAACACTAACACGTGCATGTTAGTCTATGTACGCGTTAGCGGTTAGCATGCGTGTATATTTAGCACACGCTAAAACGCGTGGAGGGGCAAAATCAAAAAAAGCGTCTAAGTCCCCTTTTGGCCTAAGTCCCTAAACGTTCAACCCAGAAGCAGGGAAAGTGTCCATAACCAAAACAAACTTCCATGTTTTGATTATGGCCTTCCTCTGCCTAAACGCCCAATCTCCACTATGTCTAAAAGTACCCCATAGCACATCTACACTTTTTAGCCATAATGAAACAAAAACACGCCTAGGCCACAAACGTCCAACAGAAGGGCTTTTAGGCGAAGGAGGAGCCAGTCCTTCACCTAAAAGCTGGATTCTATAACCGGTGTCTGTCAAAAACAACACCGGTTACAGAATCCCCCCCCCCCCACAACGATCCAGGCAGGAGGGTGCCCAAGCCCTCCTGCCATGTCAAACCGCGACTCCCCCCTCCCGACAACTTCGGGGCAAGAGGGAGCCCAAGCCCTCTTGCCCCGCCGACTCCCCGACAATATCGGGCCAGGAGGGAGCCTAAGCCCTTCTGGCCCTGGCGACCCCCCCCCCCCCCCGCTAGTTGTTCGGGCCAGGAGGGAGCCCAAGTCCTCCTGGCCACGGCAACCCCCTACCCCCACCCCGCACTACATTACGGGCAGGAGGGATCCCAGGCCCTCCTGCCCTCGACGCAAACCCCCTCCCCCCAACGACCGCCCCCCAAGAACCTCCGACCCCCCCCATCTGACCCGCGACCCCCCTGGCCGACCTCCATGACACCCCCACCCCCTTTCCCTGTACCTTTGTTTAGTTGGCCCAACCCGACCCTATTCTGATTGGCCCCGGCGCCTTAGGCCCCACCAGTAGGTGGGGCTTTGGGACAGATGGGCCAATCCGGCCTCATTCCGTCGTTGGCTGCCTGCAGGACAGGCGGGTTTGGCTCCCGTCTGTCCGGCCAACTAAACAAAGGTATGGGGAAGGGGGGTGGGGGGTGTCGTGGGGGTCGGCCAGGGGGGGTCGCGGGTCGGTTTGGGGGGTGGTCGGAGGTTCTTGGGGGGCAGTCGTTGGGGGGAGAGGGGGTTGCGTCGAGGGCAGGAGGGCTTAGGATCCCTCCTGCCCGTAATGTAGTGCGGGGTGGGGGTAGGGGGTCGCCGTGGCCAGGAGGGTTAGGGCTCCCTCCTGGCCCGAACAACTAGCGGGAGGGGGTCGCAAGGGCCAGGAGGGTTTGGGCTCCCTCCTGGCCCGAACAACTAGCGGGGGGGGGGGGGTCGCCAGGGCCAGGAGGGCTTGGGCTCCCTCCTGGCCCGATATTGTCGGGGAGTTGGGGAGTCGGCGGGGCAAGAGGGCTTGGGCTCCCTCTTGCCCCGATCGTGTCGGGGAGTCGGGGGGGGCAAGAGGGCTTGAGCTCCCTCTTGCCCCGATGTTGTGTTGGGGGGGAGTGATGCATCACGGCAGGAGAGATACCTCATCTCCCCTACCGCGATGGTTAGGTTGCCGGGCCGCTGAACTGATGGTGTCAACGGCCATCAGCTCAGTGGCCCCTTTTTCGGCACTTAGACCTGGTTTTATTTCATCTAAGTGAAAAAGGTCTAAGTGCCGACTAGGCAACCTTTAACTGTTTTGGTTATAGGTGTTGTACGCCTAGGTGTAGGTCGGCCCACCTCCCACCCACTGCCCGCCCTTTCCCCTCCTCTAAACATACCTCTTTTCTTTCTGTGCGTTTAGAGGCAGGGGAAAGGCCTAAGCTGTTTTTAGATACGTCTAAAAACCTGCTTTGGTTATGGGTACTTGGACGATCAGGCTTTTTGATCGTCCAAGTAGCCATTTAGGACACTTTTTAGACGTTTTTTTTTTTTTTATTATTACTCCCATAGCGTACCTTAGTAAAACAGGGGGTAAGTCGCAGTTCTCAGATATAACTGTTATTCTATGAACTGTGGCTAACTTAAAGCACAGCTTATAGAATAGCACTTTTTTTGTGTGTCCAAGGGAATTGAGCAGTGGTGGGATCATGGACTGTTTGGGTTCTTGGGTGGGGTTACCATAGGGTTCCAGAAAAAAGAGGACAGATTAATACATCCGGGTTTTACTTCCAGTGAAAGCAATGGAAGTAAAACCTGGATGTCTCAGCCCATCCTCTTTTTGCTTGAGCCCTAAGGTAACCATATTCTTGGGGGGTTCTGATGGTATCTTTGCAGATGAAGAGGAAGGAGAACGGGGTGCAGCGTTTACTAGATACGAGTACTGCTTTGATTCCTTTAAGAAGGCTCCATGGGTAGCAGCCTTTTAGTTTATACAATTACTGCATGATTTAAGAACCTGCAGAAAAGAGTGGCCTAGCAGTTAAAGCAACAACCTCAGTACCCAGCGGTTGAGGGTTCAAGCCCCATGCTGCTCCTTATAAGCACTAGAACATTAGCTAAAGAGGGTCTTACAGCATTTATTAGATATTCAGGCTAGCGGACCTCAGAAGTACCCTACTGTATGTCTATAATCTTCAAAGAACATACAGATCAATTGGCACCCATGGTCGTCATAGGCCTCTATAACATTTTTTTCAGTTTTTATATGTATAGATATAAATATTTGAAATATCAAAAAGTACTCATCTTTCATCTACGCGGGTGGGGGTAGGCACTCCGACATAGACTATGTTTCACCCCAAATGGGCTGTATCAAGGAAAATCCCCCTTATATCCAACGGCTCATGCTTCCCGCAATAGATTTTTAACCCAGGTTTTATAAGCAGCCAGGTTTGCTCATAGCTGGGTAAAACGAATGTGAAAAATGACACATGATGCAAATTTTATTAAAATAGTTATTATGTTTATTAATTGCCAATTGAATTATCAAAAGATTAGTTGCATCATCTGGGAGATCTTTACAGCTGCCAAATGCTGGCCTTTCTGACAAAGATCTCAACCTGATAATTTGTTGCTCCCTAATATGTACCTTTTGTCCTGCATGACATTATTACTTGTCAGCTAATCCACTAACAGAGGCTGTCCTTAGCTTTGGACAAAGGAAATTCCTTTACAAGTTTTTCAAACTCAAAGACATAGTTTTTAAAGTCACATTTTTGTTTACATTAATTTCTGAATATGCATAAACATATTATAACATACCCAGTACTCTTTTTCTCATTCTCAAACCTTATTTAAGACAGTTCATCTGTGTGAAATTCAACCTGCTGAAAAATTCATGTCCCTGTCAACACAATGAGAAGAAGGAGGGGCTATTCCCCCCTGCTCTGAGCTCTGCAAAACTGGTACAGTGTCTTTGGCTCTAACTTAACTATTTCCAGATGTTGCCTCAGGATTTCTCCTCAGAGTTTCTTCAGGTTTAAAATATATAAAATATTAGAAATTAAGTACAAACCATTCTTTCACATATCTTTCATAACATCCATCATTCATTTGGGGCCCCATTCACACATCCAACACGGTATATTGCATTCATACTTAATACAAGAAGGCTTTCTCTATTATACCCTATTTTGGGATATGTAATCTAATATGCTCCTAACCAGCTCAAGCACATCTGTTATCGATTAGACCATGAGGGAAACTGAACAAAGACACAGAAGGGACATAGGCCGAACACAAAATGGAGTAAAGCCAAGAAGAAGATACAGAAAGACAGAAAACCCAAAAATGGAGTTCTTAATACCTCTAGAAATATATATATCCTGATTTCCCTTATGGTCTTGCTTCACTTCACACCTCACACAAATAGTGAATTCCCCTTTTCTTTTGCTATATATCGGTTTCTTGGTCTTTTGTTTATTATCCTGACTTTTTCAAAGTTTTAAATGTGTTTGCATGTATATAAGATCCTCTGATCAGGACTAGGAAGGTCTCTGTCACGCCCTGCTAACGCTTCTGCGTAGTATACGCCAACCCAGGCCTCTTCACTTGTAACCCTGGGCAAGTCACTTAATTCTCCATTACTCCAGCTATGTTAGATAGATTGTGAGCCCACCAGGACAGATAGGGGAAAATGCTTGAGTACCTGAATGTGAACAGCTTACACATTTGTGACTCCTCTGTCCCTTCTTGTGTTATATAAACTTTCAATAAATTTTCATGGTGAAAAAACAAACAAACAAAAAAAAAAATTTTCCACAGCTTTGTAACTTGATCCCTTATTATCAAGACCAAAGTTGTCTAAGTAACTTAGGCTACTCAACAAAAGCAGCAGAATGAGAACCAGAGCAGCTAGAGTACAAATCCCGGTTCTGTCAGTAACGTGCCTTGTGACCTTGGAGAAGTCACTTCACCCTCCTTTGCATCAGATAGCAACACAGATTACATAGGCTATAAGTTTCTAAAGAAGAACCCTACCTGCTGTGCTTGAATTGTAACTTGCATGAGGCAGGCTGAATATCGGCATCAGTGTATATTGTCTGTTACAGAAGAAGGGTGTTTGCTTCCAATTATTCTATTACTGATTCCCAGGGGACCTCCAGGGAATCAGTAATAGAAGAGTGACCTTCATAGGAGAGTCAATGATTCCATTTCTAAATTTTCTGCTAAATTAGAAGCAAATTGCAGCGCTACATTCTTCTGTGACTGCCATCTGTATGCCACCTTAAATAAAATACTTTCACATGATTCCACGTTCTTACTTAGAGAAGCATATAATAGCTTCAAACTGAATTTAGTGCAAAATAGGAATTGTAAATAGACAGAGAAGACAACCCAGTCAGTCAACAGAAGTCAGTTTTGTTACTTTTTATACTGGCAATCATTATTAAACATATATTGTGCTTTCTAGATACACAAAATCAAAGATTAGCCACTGGCATCTAAAGGAGCTCATATTTGATATTTCATAAGGAATATATACAACATAAGAACATAAGAATAGCCTTACTGGGTCAGACCAATGGTCCATCAAGCACAGTAGCCCATTCTCATGGTGGCCAATCCAGGCAATCTGGTAAAAACCCAGAGTAGCAACATTCCATGTTACTGATTAGAGAATCAGTTTAATAGAAATAAGAATATTTTCCTTATTTCAACTAGCGACTTTTAAAGATATTTCTTAGGCCCTCAGCATCACCACTCAGAACTCAAACATATCATTGTTCTGAGCTTTACGTGGCAAATCGTCACTGGGTCTAATATTTCATTTTAGCTTCTATCAAGAGCTTTAAATACTTCAAATGCTTATAATTTTCTATAACTTATGATTTAATTTGATTTCATTCCACTTAGCTTATATGTTGTCTCTATTTAGAGATGTCTTATATCAAGCAGGGTGACATAGCCGACATGTTTCGTGGGAACCGCTTTATCAAGGCACCACCCCTAAAAGAGATTAAGACAAGCTTTAAATAACTCTTATATGAAAGACTGGGATATCTAACCCTTTAAGATATACCAAACTTATTTAGAATAGCCATCTCTCTTACCTCTTAAACTATAGACCTCCTCGAATGATTTACAGAGGAGCCGACAGCGTACTTCCATTTTAATATATCGAGCCGGCTCTGAGGCCAAGGCCACTTGATGACGTGAAAGCCTGACATCAGAGGACGGCCCCTTACAGTATTAACCAACTTTATTAAAACTTTAAAGGATCCCTCTCCCATGTAAGTCTGAAAATCAAACCAAAGATGTCCACTCCAGTTCTAAATTTAGCCCGTGTGGAATAACTGTATTCAACGTATAGATCCAACGTTGCTCCTTATAATTTAAACATTCACTAGTTGAAATAAGGAAAATATTCTTATTTCTATTAAACTGATGTTTATGAAATAGCCACCTGAAGTTTTGTATGCTATAAAAATATTTGACTGATTAGAGAATAACATGGGGAAAAATTTGTTCCTGTCTCTGACCCATCCTGCGAGCTCATCCCTGTCCCCATCCCCATTCAGTCCCTGCAAATCATCTGATCCCATCCACACAAGCCTCAAATAGTTTCATACTGAACTTATTTTATTAAAGTATAAAAAGAAACAATATTCTATACAATTGTCATTTTATAAATCAAAGTTCTGGCTGCTGAATTAGAGAAAGAGATGTTCAGCTGGCAGGGCTTTTTTATAAATGTTTATCAACACAACTAAGATACCACTTTATCCTAAAGCAAAAAAAAAAAAAAGAAATATAATTTTTTTCTCTACCTTTGCTATCTGGTTTCTGCTTTCCTCATCTTCTCCTCATTCAATTCCTTCCATCCACTGTCTGCCTTCTATCTGCTTCTTCCATTTGCTCTGTTACTGTGCCTCTCCCTTCCATCTCTCCCTCCACCACCGCCCCCAATTGGTCTGGCACCCATCTTCTTCCCTCCGCTACCCCAATAGTCTGGCATCTCTGTCTTCTTCCCTTCTAGCGTCTTCTCCCCATTCTCTCTTCCCCATTTTCCTTCAGCGTCTTCTCCCCACTCTCTCTTCCCCATTTCCCTTTAGCGCCTTCTCTCCACTCTCTCTTCCCCATTTCCCTTTAGCGCCTTCTCTCCACTCTCTCTTCCCCATTTCCGTCTTCTCTCCATTTCCCTTCAGCATCTGTTCCTCTCCATCCCCTTCAGCACCCTCTGCATGGTCCAGCAGCCCCCTTCCTCGCTCCTTCCCACTCCCCTCATCAGTTGCTTTGATTCGAGCATCTGCCTCCCTTCTCTTCCCCTTCCCTTCACTGGCTTATTTTAACTTTCTCTTAACAAGCAGCCGGAGCCTTGAAGTCGCATGCAGCTGCCAGAAAGTCATCCTCTGACACAACCAGAAACAGGAAGTTGTGTCAGAGGAGGACTTTCTGGCAGCCACACGAGACTTCAAGACTCTGGCTGCTTGTTAAGAGAAAATTAAAATAAGCCAGCGAAAGTAAGGGGAAGAGAAGGGAGGGAGGGAAGGAAATGCATGGACTACAATTGGGATGAAGGATGGAGGGGGCTGCTGGACTGCGCGATCGGAAATTTTGCATGAGTTTCATCAGTTAACTGCAGGGACAAGGCCATTCACTGCTCTACAGGGTGGTAAATGTACCTGCGGCAACCATTTTTTTTACGTCTCCATTTTGGCAGATTACCCGTGGCTACTTACGGCTAGCTGTGGGTAACAGTCACTGTGTCATTCTCTACTACCGATCCAGGGCAAGCAGTGGTTTGCCACATGTCTTTCTCAATAACAGGAAATTATCCAAACCCTTCTTAAAACCAGCTACGTTATCCGCTCCAGAGCTTAACTAGTCTCTAAGTGAAAAAGTATTTCCTCCTATTGGTTTTAAAAGTATTTCCCTGTAACTTCATTAACTTCTGGAGGCCGCACCTTCAAAAAGATATAAAAAGGATGGAGTCGAACCAGAGGAAGGCTACTAAAATGTTGTGTGGTCTTCATAATAAGGCGTATAGGGACAGACTTAAAGATCTCAATCTGTATACTTTGGAGGAAAGGTGGGAGAGGGGAGATATGATAGAGATGTTTAAATACCTACGTGATGTTAATGTGCATGAGTCGCGTCTCTTTCATTTGAAAGAAAGCTCTGAAATGAGAGGGCCTAGGATGAAGTTAAGAGGTGAAAGGCTCAGGAGTAATTTAAGGAAATACTTTTTTACAGAATGGGTGAAAGATGCATGGAACAGTCTGCGGTAGAGGTGGTGAAGACAAAGACTGTGTCTGATTTCATGAAAGCCTGGGATAGTCACATGGGAGAGAGGAACAATGGTTACTGCGGATGGGCAGACTAGATGGGCCATTTGGCCTTTATCTGCTATCATGTTTCTTTGTTTCTATATGCCCATGGTGTCTTAGCATTTAGTGCATGTTAATGGTTAGTACACGCTAATGTGGTTAATAAGTGCTAAATAACTTTTCACTCTTGCTGAATTCCCCTCTTAGAGATAGATTCACTAAGCAAATTGATCGTGTACCAATCAGTTTGTGACTCCTTAACGAGCAAATTTCCCTCCAGCCTGATTCATAAGAACATAAGCAATGCCTCTCCTGGGTCAGACCTGAGGTCCATCATGCCCAGAAGTCCGCTCACGCGGCGGCACAACAGGTCCAGGACCTGTGCAGTAATCCTCTATTTATACCCTTCTATCCCCTTTTCCAGCAGGAAATTGTCCAATCCTTTCTTAAACCCCAGTACTGTACTCTGCCCTATTACGCCCTCTGGAAGCGCATTCCAGTAGTCCACCACTCGTTGGGTAAAGAAGAACTTCCTAGCATTCGTTTTGAATCTGTCCCCTTTCAACTTTTCCGAGTGCCCTCTTGTTCTTTTATTTTTAGAAAGTTTGAAGAATCTGTCCCTCTCTACTCTCTCTATGCCCTTCATGATCTTATAAGTCTCTATCATATCCCCTCTAAGTCTCCTCTTCTCCAGGGAAAAGAGACCCAGTTTCTCCAATCTCTCAGCGTATGAAAGGTTTTCCATCCCTTTTATCAGACGTGTCGCTCTCCTCTGAACCCTCTCGAGTAACGCCATATCCTTCTTAAGGTATGGCGACCAATATTGGACGCAGTATTCCAGATGCGGGCGCACCATCGCCCGATACAACGGCAGGATAACTTCTTTTGTCCTGGTTGTAATACCCTTCTTGATTATACCTAGCATTCTATTTGCTTTCTTAGCGGCCGCTGCGCACTGTGCCGTCGGCTTCATTCACTTACCTCTTCTGCGATCCACTTCAAATCCGTGCATGCAAATGAGGAGAAATGCATGCAAATTGGACAGCGACGCGATTCACTACACAAAAATTGGACAGCGAAGCGATTCACTACACAAAATTTCACATCTAACAGGGCTGGCCGATCAACGGAAGAAGCGACTGCTGGGGAACAGTCTAAAACGTCCTTCCGACTCTCCTCATCTATTGAAGCTCTGCTCTCTGCCCTGTCACCTCAAATCTCCTGCAGCCCCGAACACCTCCTGTAGCCCTGATCTGCCTGTTTCGATCTGCCTACCTCGATCTGCCTGCCCTTGCTCTCATGGTTCTGCACCCCTGGGCATGCTTGCCCTGAATGCCTGCCTGACATGTCCTCTCTGTTCCCCATGGCTCTGCCGCCTTCCCTCCAATGCGAGCCCGCTGGTTTAAAGCAGGGCTGCATGCCGCAGTGCAGCCCTACTTTAAACCTACAGGCTCGCACTGAAGGGAAGGAGGGAAGGGGCTGCTGCTGCCGCATGGAAGTAGGAGAGTTGGGCCCGAACACGCCTGCCCCGACTGTCTGTGCAAGCCTGTGGGCTTAACCCAAAGCAGATTAAACCTACGGGCTGCAAAAGTTTAAAGTAAAAAAAAAAAAAAAAAAGTTGCGGATGGGACGGGTGTGCACATGCTCACTGATCGCACATGCGTGAGCCGTGCAGGCAGATGAGGCGTTCCTCCAATCACCCCCATCTGCATGTTTTTGTTTCCTGAATTTGTCAGACCTGCCCGGATCAGAATCCTGGCCTTAGTTCACATGTGGTTAAGAAAAAAAAAAATCTTTCACTGGGTTAACTAAACAGCAAATAATAGGGAAAACTCCCAAGTTTTTGTTTTTTTTTAAATTAGGATTTTATATACCGCCTATCAAGGTTATCTAAGCGGTTTTACAATCAGGTACTCAAGCATTCAAGCATCAGGTACTCAACATGAATGCAGGAGCTATACTGTACAGATATTGTGCATTCATCTTAACCATTAATCTACAGTAACTGCAGAATCTTGCTGCACTTCAGTAAATAGGGCCTAAAGCAAAGAGAGAGATTTTATGAAAGGAATAAAAATGGCAATATCACATATTGCTTCAAATTCCCACTGCAAGACCAGTTTTTTAAAATCTCGTCCTCAAGGGGCCGATTCTATAAACGGCACCTTAATCAGCCAGTGCCAACTGTGTCAAACACACTTAGGTGCCATTTACAGAATCATAGCTAGCAATGCCTATGTAAAAACGCAGGCACCTGATATGTAACCCTAAACCTCACCCCACCCTTACTACCACCCTAACACTCCCCCCCCCCACCTAGAAGAAGCAGCACCTGTTTCACGCTATCCACAGGATCCATGCACTCCCACAGTCAATCTCCCTGTTCTGTTTTCCTTTCTCATTCCACCACTGCATATTTAAAGGTAAAATTCCACTTATCACATTATTTGTTTGAGGGTTGTTGGGTTTTGTTTTTTTTTACAATAAAGTATTTCATAAATCTTTAATCTTCCATGCTGCTTTATGAATAGTTATTTGCTGAAAATCCACCAATTCATAATAATATTCTCACTAGAAAATTGGTAGTAGACCTGCAGCGGGGCATTTGATTGATATGGCAGAGTGCCACAGTGTTCACAGTTTTCAAGAGGAAACAGTGTTAAGCCCCAAGGACGAAACAGTACTACTGTCAAGAAGCTGTAGGGGTATAATGAAGTAATGAATTTCAGTTCTTCGTATCAAGGAGGGTCAGAAAAATCGATTAATTATAGGGTCCAAAACTGCTTGGATTCTGTAATGTCAGCTAGCACACATTCAAGAATTTGAAGAAAACCACGGTGAAGAACTAGATTTTCTCAGTTCTAAATATGCAGCATTGAATATGTCCTTTAATAGGAGCTCAGAAGATCTGATCAGTTCATTGGGTGAGGGGAAAAAACAAACTGAAGGGGTCTTTTACTAAGGCGCGCTAGCCTGTAAGGCGCATGCTAACCGATTTAGCGTGCGCTAAAGATTAGCGCGCACTAAATGCTAATGCACCCATTATATTCTATGGGCATGTTAACATTTAGCGTATGCTAATCTTTAGCACGCGCTAAATCGGTTAGCGTGCACTAAATCAGCTAGCACACCTTAGTAAAAGACTCCCTGAATATTTGCTTGTATAATGAGGTATTTGAAGTGTATAATGAGGTATTCAAAGTGTTGTAAGTCATATATGCTGGCTTTTATCAAACGACGGTAGAACTTTTAAGCCCAGGCCAGTGAGGTAGGGCTCTGATGCTGCTAAGAATTGAATGAGCATCTGAGTATTTACCTCGCTGGCCTGCAGTAAAAAAAAAAAATCTATTGTGGTTTGATAAAAAGAGCCCACAATTTATGATCCCTAGGTATTTTGAAAAAAAAAAAGAAACAAACTTATAGACATCCATTAAAGATGGGTATATCATGAAGGAAATATATTCTTCACGATAGTTACAGGGATAAGGGAATAAAAAATGTCAGGATTAAGCAAATTATGAAAAAGTGGAGAAAGATGTGGAAGGGTATTTTTGATAGGACATCTAAGTGGATGTTTCCTGCAAGACGTTCTAAAGTCGGAGTGGAGAAACATCCATTTTCAAAACTGCTAGACGTCCAAATATATTTTTTTGAAAATCGTTTGCTTACAGGTCTTGGACATCAGGATATCCAATCTTAGGACGTCTAACTTCATTCGTCATTTAAGATTACAAACACATCCAAGTTCAAGATGTCCAAATCCAGACCATTTGGATTTGGGAGGGGCCAGCATTGTAGTGGACTGGCCATACAGACAAACTAACATTTCACCATAAGCCCCTTATAATTTATGGTGAGCCCCAAAAATCTACTATGCCCACCTGTACACTACCCCAATAGTCCTTATGGCTGTAGGTGATACCTATAGGGTTTTGGTGGTCTCCACCGTAAATATAGTGGTTAGAGTGACTTATGGGCCTGGGTCCTCCATTCTATGGTTTACTAACCCACATACCAATCTACTTAAAACACCTGTGTGCTGTTCTACTAGAATTTTCCATACCAGGTGCTGCTGTTCTAGAGACAGGTATATACTGTTTCATTCAGATCTTTGTAGGGTGGGATGGGGTTAATGACCATTTGGGGATCCTAGAGGGGTTATTACTTAATCCCTCCAGTAGACATCTGGTCAGATTGGGTTCCTATTTGGCACTTAGATGCTTTTAAAATAGGTCTAGCTCTGGACATCTAAGATATCGTTAGTTTATTTGATATACCGCTTTTCTTAACAATTGTTGTCAAATCAAGGCGGTTAACAAAGTTAAAAGCAATAGATTCAATTTATTTTTTTTTCATCCCAGACAGGGGGAAAGACCGATACTGTGGACAAACTGGGACAAAAGGATATTTAGGGAAGGGATAAGTTACAATATTTATAAGGGAAAGGAGAAATAAAAACAAAGGAAAAGCACACGGGATTAAGGAGATAAAGTTGTTTTTATTTTGTTTATTCCAAGATAGGAAGTGTCTATAGGGATTCACAGTCAAATAAAGAGTTCCAAAGACTCGGGGCCATCACTGAGAAACTTGACTCACGGTTAGCATCCAGGAACATTTGCCGAAATGATGGTACAGTTAACAAATGCTAAGAAGAGGAACGAAGGTTCCTTGTTGGCATATAAGGAATCAGATGACTGTACAGAAACAAAGGAAGGCCAGATGATTGTATTTGAAATGTGAGAACATTGTATTTGAAAGGAATCCTATATGCTATTGGAAGCATATGTTCAGTTTTAAATAACAGAGTTATATGATCAAATTTGGAGTGGCAATAAAGCAAGTGAGCTGAAGTCATCAGAGTTGATGCTGAGGAAGTCCTATTAACAGAGAATTACAGTAAAAGAATTCTAACAGAATCCTGATCTAATAGAGATCTTACAGAGCAAATTTGCTGCAATTTGAAAAAAGAGGAAGAAATGACACTGGAAATATGCTGATGAAAAGGTAAAGTACTATCTATAATTACGCCAAGAATTTTGATTGATGTTGAATACAGAAGAACCCCTCAAGCTGAAACAAGGGAGATCTGACCTACTTTTTGTAGATGAAAGCAACATTTTAGATGTTTTTTTGTGAATTAATTTTTAATCTATTCTTAGTTAGCCAACCTGAAAACTTATCAAGTTTACCAGAAATCAGAGAATAATCTTGGATCAAGAATTCACAGGAGCCAATAAGGATGCCTCTCAGTATCGAGCAGCAGCGCAAAATCACACTCCTGCTCGTGTCGCTCAGGGGCCGAAGGAATTCACGGCAGCCGGTTAGCAGCAGGGCAGGAACTTGGAAAGTTTGCTCCTGCCCGCTGCACCTCCACCGCGGATCAGCAAGATGACGTAGCGGATGAGGCTAGGGCAGGGGGCAGATCCTGGCGGCGGCGGCCTTAAAAAATTCTGGGAATTGCAGCTGTTTCTTGGAGTATGATACACCGAGAGCAGGAATATAAGTTCTTGCATAGAGCTTTCATTTCACCTGTCCGAGCCTTTCGTGCGGATTTCGCTGACAGGGATACTTGCCCTAAGTGTGCCTCTCCTGGAGCCACGTTGGGGCATATGTTTTGAACCTTCTCCCATATACAGCAGTTCTGGTATCGGGTTTGGTCTTATCTTCGTTCTTTTGTGCCGAATTTGCCAGCTTGTTCTCCTCTGATTGCTCTTTTTTATGTTCTGGATGAGATGGGATCTATGCCAGGAGGGCACCGTTTGTTTGTGCAGAAAGCTTTCTTATTGGCCAAACGGGCGATTTTGGTGTGCTGGCGGGAGAAGGCTATCCCAACGGTGGTACAATGGCAACGTTCACTCTTTGAATTGGCCTTGCTGGAGCGCCAGGCTGTGTCTGGTAGGGTTCCCCGTAGTTGGGATCGTTTTCAGGAAATTTGGGAGGCTTATTGGACGGCCTTGCCGCACCGTTCTAGGAGTTTACTGCTTAACTCATAGGTTATGGGGACCTACACTTCTTTCTACTCTGCTCTTTGGCGCTTGTTGCTTGTTTCCTCACTCACTCATATATATATACATATATATACATACCTGTGTTTTTCTGACATCTTTCTTTTTCTTGTTGTGACATCCACGTGGGAGAGGGGGGGGGCTGGGTGGGTAGGTTGGGTATCTCTGGGGTGATATTTATAAAATCATTTTTGAGCACTTGATTCTTTCTGGCACTGTGTGACTGATGCCTTGCGCTTAGGGTTTGCCGTGGTGTATTATTGTTCTTCTGGCACGGTTGCCTTTTGCTGTGTTCTGTGTTTTTTCTTGATTTGCTCAATAAAATATATTTCACAAAAAAAAAAAAATTCTGGGAAGGGGCATTGACAATATAAACCGGGACCCCCATTTTTGGGCCAATTTTTCAGTTTATGTTTGAGTATATACGGTATATGAGGATTCAAATGTAGAAATTAGAAAACACCTTACGGCATTCCATAATTTTCTTGAAGAAATAATCAAGAAAAGTGGCAAAAAGTGGAAAAGTGGCAAAATACTGTAGACAAAAAGCATGCCAACCAATGTGGAAAAAGTGTGGTTTATCAAACCAAGCTCCCAACCGTGATAACTTTTAACAAGCATGCATGCTCTGCGCTTATGCTTGCTGTTTATGGTATAGAAATTTACACCTGTTTATTGAATGTCAGCACCATCTGTTTATTGTTAATATATTTTTCAAGCATATTCTTCTTGGTGATATACATATGCTTTTATTCATTTGATATAAGGTTCACACTCACACCTGCTGCTGTTTTTGTAGTTGCTTGAGATTGTCATAGCATGAATATCTATACACTGCTGCTTGCTAACACCCCCCCCCCCCTTTTTTTTTTTAACATAACCGTAGTGCTTTTTTTTTAGCACTGACTCTGGTGTTAGCAGCTCCTGTGCTCATAAGAATTAAAAATCGCACTACGGTTTTATAAAAAGGGGTGGGGTAAACGTTATCACTGTTCATATGCACTTTTTATGCATGTTTCTTATGAGCTCATTTTACAAAGCTCTGATGCTCAAAGGAATTCTGCCAGCATTGGAGAATTTACCTCACCAGCCCATGGTAGAAATCTCTACTGCGGCTTTGTAAAAGCCAGCGTTAGTGACATATGCTTTTATGTATGTGATTTACCGATTTTAACATAAGAAATGGCTTCGCCGGATCAGACCCTAGGTCCATCCAGTCCGGCAACTCGCACCCGCGGAGGCCAAGCCAGGTTTTCCCTGTTGAGAAACCTTGTTTACTCATATCCCTCAATGTGATTTGCAAGAAGGTGTGCATCCAACTTGCCCTTGAATCCCGGAATGGTGGTCTCCATCACGACCTTCTCCGGGAGTGCGTTCCAAGCGTCCACCACTCGTTGTGCGAAGCAGAATTTCCTGATATTTGTCCTGGGCCTGGTGCCCCTCAGCTTCAATCCATGACCTCTTGTCCGAGTCACATTGGACAATGTGAATAACGATGTTTCTTGCTCTATTTTGTCGAATCCTTTTAGTATTTTAAAAGTCTCTATCATGTCCCCTCGCAGTCTTCTCTTCTCGAGGGTGAACAATCCCAGTTTTCCGAGGCGTTCTTTGTAGCTCAAGTTCTTGATACCTTTAACTAACTTCGTGGCTCGTCTTTGCACCCTCTCCAGCAGGGTTATATCCTTCTTTAGGTAGGGAGACCAGTGTTGGACACAGTATTCCAAGTGTGGTCTGACCATTGCTCTGTAAAGCGGCATTATGATGTCCTCCGATCTACTCGTGATCCCCTTCTTTATCATGCCCAACATCCTGTTTGCTTTCTTTGCTGCCGCTGCGCATTGTGCTGATGGCTTCAGGGTCCTGTCTATCAGTACCCCCAGGTCCCTTTCTTGTTCGCTCTTGCCCAATGTTACACCTAAAATTTTATATTCATGTTCCTTGTTTTTCTTCCCAGGTGCATCACTTTGCATTTGTCTATGTTAAACTTCATCTGCCATTTTTCTGCCCATTTCTCTAGCTGGTTCAAATCTCTCTGGAGTTCTTCTCTGTCCTTTTGTGACCCAACTGCCCTACATAGTTTTGTGACGTCTGCAAACTTGATTAAATTATATAATTTGAATTATACTGTATGACATTGTTTTGGTTTAAGTATGTTTGTTTTTGGTTTTTATTTGATATGTACTTTTTATAATTTTTATTTTTATGTCGAAGTGCAGCTTTTACCGCTGACACAGTTTTTGGGTTAAACATGGCCACAACAGGTGCTTGGTTTAATAAACCATATTTTCTCCACACTGGCTGGTCTGCTTCATGTTGTTGCCACAATGCCAAAGCTCAGACATGGCAGCGGTCAGCAAAACTCTCATTACCAGCAGCTGAATATTTACCCCATAAAAATCTCCAAACTTTAAAAATAAATCCATTTTGGAAAAGATGACTGCTCTCTTTTATTTTAACACTTATATGAGGTAAAACCTTCGAGTTACGATTAATTTAAGGACTACCAACTGCTATATATTGCTATGCCTGTGCTACATACAAACAATACTTTTCGGCGTAAGAAGTCTCATTAATCACATAATGCAATGACGTGCAAACTGAGGCAAAAATCGGAGTTGTAGATGCACAATTTTTGTAGAGTAAATAGCAAGGCATTTGGCATAATACTAATCATACTGAAACACATGGACTTCATAAAAATAGGTGCTTTGTGAAGCATAGATAAAATGCAGTGAAGGTTTATTAAAGGATTGTGACACAAGTCATTAATTAACTACCCTGTTCCAAAACCAGGTTTCAAAATCTCAGAATACCATGTAGAGATCTAGTTGCGTCTTCAGACTATTGGGGGGGGTGGGAACCCAATTCATCCTTCAATATGCAAGCATAATATCAATGTTTGTTAGCCAAAGAGGGAAAATAAAATTTAGGGATCACAGACTGAAAGTATGCCAGAGAAAAATAACCATACAGTCAAACCTCGGTTTATGAGTGCAGCGGTTTGCGAGTGTTTTGCAAGACGAGCAAAACATTTGCAAAATCGGCACCTCGGAAACCGAGCTTGACTCGATTTACGAGCGCCCCCCGCCCGCGATCCAGCATCTGAGAGAATCTCATAAAGAGCAAGAACTAGAAAGCCTTGAGCATGCGCAGATGCTCAAGGCCCAGCACAATGAAGAGGGAAGATCTTCGGGCACCGACATAATAATAATAATAATAATAATAATAACTTTATTCTTCTATACCGCCACAATCTTGTGACTTCTAGGCGGTTTACAATCAAGAGTGCTGGACATTCAGCGGAATACAATAAGTAGATATATCCTGTGCATTGATAGTGGTGTCAGTACTAAATGGGGGTAAGCGAATGTGTTTGGGTGGGTGGGTGGGTGAGTGGGGGATTCCAGATTACGGCAGGGGGGGTGATGGGAGCGGGGGATGCAGGAATTGCGGGGGGGGGGAGAGATGTGGAGCAGCGCTGGTGGCCTCAGGTAAGGTAACATAGAAACATAGAAACACAGAAAATGATGGCAGAAAAGGGCTATAGCCCACCAAGTCTGCCCATTCCAAATAACCCCCCCTCCCCCGAATTCACTCCCTTAGGGATCCTACGTGAGTATCCCATTTTCTCTTAAAATCTGACACGCTGCTGGCCTCAATCACCTGCAGTGGGAGTTTGTTCCAATGATCCACCACTCTTTCGATGAAGAAGTACTTTCTGGAGTCGATATGAAACTTCCCTCCCCTGATTTTCAGCGGATGCCCTCTGGTGGTCGTGGGTCCCATGAGACAGAAGATCACATCTTCCAACTCGATACGTCCCGTGATGTACTTAAACGTTTCAATCATGTCTCCTCTCTCTCTTCGTTCCTCAAGTGAGTACTGCCGCAGTTTATTCAGTCTTTCTTCATACGTGAGATCCTTGAGCCCCAAGACCATCCTGGTGGCCATTCGCTGGACCGACTCGATTCTCAGCACATCCTTCCGGTAATGTGGTCTCCAGAATTGAACACAATACTCCAAGTGAGGTCTCACCATGGATCTGTATAATGGCATCATGACTTCAGGTCTTCTGCTGACGAAACCCCTACGGATACAACCCATCATTTGTCTTGCCCTGGAGAAAGCCTTCTCCACTTGATTGGCAGCCTTCATGTCATCACTAATGATCACCCCTAGATCACGTTCCGCATTCTAGAGCAAGGTCTCACCATTTAGTACATAAGTTCTGCTTGGGTTTTTCTTACCCAGGTGCATTACCTTACATTTTTTAGCATTGAAGCCCAGCTGCCAAGTTGCTGACCATCGTTCCAGTAGCAGTAGGTCCTGCGCCATATTATCAGGTAAACTGCTTTTACCTACTATGTTGCAAAGTTTGGCGTCATCGGCGAACAGTGATACCCTTCCTCTAAGTCCTTGCGTCATATCTCTTATGAACAAGTTGAAAAGAATCGGGCCCAAGACCGAGCCCTGCGGCACTCCACTGATCACGTCTGACGTTTTGGATGGGGTACCGTTTACCACCACCCTCTGAAGTCTACCGCTCAGCCAATCCCCAACCCATGTAGTTAGAGTGTCCCCTAGTCCTATCGATCTCAGCTTGTTTAATAACCTTCGGTGTGGGACGCTATCAAAAGCTTTACTGAAGTCCAAATATACCACGTCCAGTGACTCTCCGGCATCCAGTTGTCTAGTAACCCAGTCAAAAAAGCTGATTAGGTTAGATTGGCAGGATCTACCCTGGGTGAATCCGTGTTGGTGGGGATCACGTAGGTTTTCCTCATCTAGGATTGTGTCAAGATTCCGTTTGATCAGTGTTTCCATGAGTTTGCACACTATAGACGTGAGACTCACTGGTCTGTAGTTTGCTGTCTCTGTCCTGCAGCCCTTTTTGTGGAGTGGGATTACATTGGCGGTTTTCCAGTCCAAGGGGACTCTTCCTGTGCGTAGGGAAAGATTGAAAAGCATAGATAATGGTTCCGCCAGGACTTCACTTAACTACCTAAGCACCCTGGGGTGTAGGTTGTCCGGTCCCATGGCTTTGTTTACTTTGAATCTTGATAGTTCGTAGTAGACGCTACTGGGCGTAAACTCAAAATCTTGAAACGGGTCTTTCTGGCTGTCTCCCGTCTGAAGCTGTGGACCATCTCCCGGCGCTTCACAGGTGAAGACTGAGCAGAAGTATTCGTTTAGTAGTTCTGCCTTGGAAGAATCTGATTCTGCAAAGTTACCGTCCGATTGCTTCAGGCGTTCTATCCCATCTTTGTTCCTTTTCCTGTCACTAATATAGCTAAAGAAAGATTTATCCCCTTTCTTAATGTTCTGTGCTAGATCTTCCTCCATTCGGAGTTTGGCCTCTCTGACTACTTTTTTGACGGCTTTAGATCTGTCCAGATAGTCTTCTTTCACCTCCTGTTTTCCTAAATGTTTGTAGGTGATAGATGCTTCTTTTTTCTTTTTGATTAGGTCCGAGATTTCTGCACTGAACCATTGGGGTCTTTTGTTTCTCCTGCGTTTACTTACTGTTTTTATGTAGCGGGTTGTTGCTTCATGTAGGGTGGACTTCAGAGTCGACCACATATCCTCCACATTGTCAGATTTTGCTTGTTTATGTAGCTCTTGATGGACAAAAGCTCCCATGCTGTCTAAGTTTGTGCCTCTAAAGTTGAGAACCCTCGTTGCTGTGTTTGATCTAGAGAAACCTTTTTTGAGGTTGAGCCATACCATTTTATGGCCGCTGGAGGCCAGTGTATCTCCCACTGAGACTTCCGAGATGCTATCTCCATTGGTGAGTACCAGGTCTAGTATCGCCTGGTCCCTAGTGGGCTCCAATACCATTTGCTTGAGACGTGCACCCTTTATGGAGGTTAAAATTCTTTTGCTGCCACATGTAGTCGCAGAGAGTGTGTTCCAGTCTGCATCGGGCATGTTGAAGTCCCCTAACATCACTGTGTCCCCGCGCAGTGTGATATTCTCTATGTCCTCGATTAATTCCATGTCTTTGTCTTCCTGTTGCCTGGGAGGTCTGTATATCACCAAATTACAAGTACTAAGGAAGTATCTAATAAGTACAAGGATACAAAATTACTTCCTAGATAATTTCTAAGGAAACATAGCCATGCCTCAGAGACTGAATCATCTAGCACACTAAAAAGTGTTGCTTCTCATCAGTCACAGTTCTCATTCATTGGCTGATGGCTTATGTTTATATTTTTAGCGATTTTTAAAGTTTTTTTGCTTATTTTAAGAAATAAATATAGATTCTTTTTAAGTAGACAGTGCACAATTTTTAAAGGCACTTATCTTTGAGTAGTCTGCACTGGTTCCCAACGGGGCCACCGTTTCACCCGATGTGGCTTCCTCAGGGGAAAAAATCAGCAGTGCCTGCAATGTACAATTGTTTTCATTACAAATTGACTACAACATGCTTTAATTCAATTCTTTAACATTTAAATGCAGTTTGGTTAGAATTGTGTTGAAATTTAAAGAGCAACTTACGGGACCAGATTCTTACATGTCCTCCGTGAATTTCAGAGTTTGAAAATGGCGACGGCCCGGCAGAACGCTCAGGGTTTTTTAATCAATAAAGCACCAATCCTGGTGCTTGCATTGGAGCGTGCCGAAACGTAACTGGCGTCATTAGCGTCATGCTTGAACGAAAGCATATAATCGGGACAACCCAAAAAATTTTTTTTATCTTCAGCCTAAAATTGGCCAAAAAAGCTAAGGAACAAAACAATGCAGAACAAAATAAAGAGCATATTGAGAAGGATCAAAATGGTTATTTTAATAATAACAAGACCAATCGATCTTGTCATTAAGCCCGGAGTGGCCGGAGTTCCAACAAACAGACCATGGACAAGATCACAAATGAAAAATCAGTAACAACAATAAATCTTTCTCAATACCGATTAAATTCTGGAGATTTGGAACTATTAAATCATGGACTTTCATATGTCCCCACAGTTCCCAATAATGAATAAATAAAGATTTACCAGGCTTCTTGAAATTAAACTTTTCTTTTCTAACAAAAATGAATCTACTGATCTAACCACTATTGCACCTAAATCAACATTGAAACCAGCAGGTCCGATGGATGTCAACATAAAAATATTTAAGGATTTAGTATATCAAGAATCCAAAAAAGTTTTTGATCATCCCAAAAAAACTAAATTTAAATCTAATTTAACTTCTCAAGAACATACAGCACTCTCCAATCTTCAACGTAATTACAACATTACTATTAAACCGGCGGACAAAGGCGGAGCCATAGTGATTCAGGACACATCCACATACAGAACGAAAGCCTTGGAACATTTACAGGACGTAACATCCTATAATGAGATCAAATTAGATCCGACAAAAAGACTACAAAACAAAATACGCAAAATAACGGATGTAGCTCTTAAAACAGGTTTCATTACTAAAAAAGATTACTGGTTTTTGAACACAAAATATCCAGTTATTTCCAATATATATTTCTTACCAAAAATTCACAAGGATCCAATAAACCCTCCAGTTAGACCCATTACATCAACTAAGGGATCGGTTCTTGAACCATTATCTAGATACGTAGATCATTTTATAAAAAATGAAATAAGAAAATGTCAATCATATGTAAGAGATTCCAAGGATTTTTTAAATAAATTAAATTCAGTAGATGTTAATGAAGGACCTTTTTTAATGGTTACTTTAGATGTAACATCCTTGTATACATCAATTCCACAAATGGATGCACTAAAGGTCATTCAAGACACTCTTGACAACCAACCTAAACCACAATTGGTACCTACTGATTTTATCATCTCTCTTGCCAGATTAGCCATGTGTGAAAATTTTTTCAAATTCGAAGATAAACTTTATAAACAAATTCAAGGGGTAGTAATGGGGGCCACTTTTGCCCCGTCGGTGGCTAATCTGTTTATGATTGCTTTTGAAACAACATGGGTTCAATTTTCCCCATTTGAACATCTTATTTTCTCCTGGTGGCGCTATATTGATGATGTTTTTATGCTTTGGAAAGGCTCTGAAAATGAGCTATCAGCCTTTGTCTCATGGCTCAATACTTGCAATACTCATATCCAATTCACGATTGCATTCTCCAAAATACGCATCCATTATTTGGATATAGAAATCACCATACAACAAGATAATTTCACCACCCGTACTTTTGAGAAACCTTTAGCCAAAAACACCTTTTTACAATACGGAAGCTGCCATCCAAGACATCTTAAAAACAGTCTTCCATTTTCTCAAATGCTGAGACTAAAAAGGAATTGTTCTTCACTTACAGAATTCAAGATTCAAGCCAAGAATCTCAGCAAAAAACTAAAAGAAAGAGGTTACCCAGTGCATATCCTGAGAAATGCATACAAACGAGCCAAGTATAACAACAGAGATTTATTATTACAAGACAAAAAACCCAATATAGACACATCAGAGGATCCATGTCTAACGTGTGTTTTAAAGCACTCCATTTCAAGTGCTCAACTCAAAAAAATCATCAAGAAACACTGGAATATCATTCAATCCCTCCCAGAATTTGAAACCCACAGAATACGCTTTGCTTTTTCTAGAGGGAGAAATTTAAAAGAATTCCTCAGTCAAAACAAGTTTCAAGAAGAAAAAGAAAAAAACATCATCCCGACTTGTCTTGGCCACTTTAAATGTGGACATTGTATCTACTGTGAAGTTTCTTTACAGATAAAATATTTTGAGAACCCATACAACTCACATAGATACAAATTAAATCATTTTAGCACTTGTCAAACGGACTTTGTTGTTTACATTATTGTGTGCCCGTGTGGAAAGTTATATGTTGGCATGACTACCAGAATGCTCAAGACTCGCCTTGCTGAACATAAGTCCAACATAAAAAGACAACAAATCAAAGAACCACTTGTTCAGCATTGTATAGAAAAAACCCACACCTTTGAACACCTCAAAGCATTTGTCATAGAGGTTATCAGAAAAAGTAACAGAGGAGGTGATAGAATAGCACATCTAAAACGCCGAGAAACATTTTGGATTTTCACATTACAGACTCTTTATCCCAAAGGGCTTAATGACAAGATCGATTGGTCTTGTTATTATTAAAATAACCATTTTGATCCTTCTCAATATGCTCTTTATTTTGTTTTGCATTGTTTTGTTCCTTAGCTTTTTTGGCCAATTTTAGGCTGAAGATAAAAAATTTTTTTTGGGTTGTCCCGATTATATGCTTTCGTTCAAGCATGACGCTAATGACGCCAGTTACGTTTCGGCACGCTCCAATGCAAGCACCAGGATTGGTGCTTTATTGATTTAAAAACCCTGAGCGTTCTGCCGGGCCGTCGCCATTTTCAAACTCTGAAATTCACGGAGGACATGTAAGAATCTGGTCCCGTAAGTTGCTCTTTAAATTTCAACACAATTCTAACCAAACTGCATTTAAATGTTAAAGAATTGAATTAAAGCATGTTGTAGTCAATTTGTAATGAAAACAATTGTACATTGCAGGCACTGCTGATTTTTTCCCCTGAGGAAGCCACATCGGGTGAAACGGTGGCCCCGTTGGGAACCAGTGCAGACTACTCAAAGATAAGTGCCTTTAAAAATTGTGCACTGTCTACTTAAAAAGAATCTATATTTATTTCTTAAAATAAGCAAAAAAACTTTAAAAATCGCTAAAAATATAAACATAAGCCATCAGCCAATGAATGAGAACTGTGACTGATGAGAAGCAACACTTTTTAGTGTGCTAGATGATTCAGTCTCTGAGGCATGGCTATGTTTCCTTAGAAATTATCTAGGAAGTAGGTCTGTATATCACACCAAGGTATAGGCATTTTTCATTCCCTCTGGCCAGGTTCACCCAGAGGGAATGAGGGGGGAGGAGGTGGAACAAATCAAGCGAGTTTCCCTTACGTCTTATGGCGAAACTCGCTTGATATACAAGTAAATTGGTTTACGAGCATGCTTCTGGAACTTATTATGCTCATAAACCAAGGTTCCACTGTATTTTCTAAACACAGTCAACTCTTCCTATATTAAAATATCTTGGACTGTGTGCAACTTTGTATAAAATGTGATCCCAAACTCTCATAACCCTGAGGAACTGTGGAAAGATTATTGCTGCTCATATCTGAAGCATGTATGTAGTTTTCTGTAGAGCATCTAGTCTGGAAAATGAAAGTTTAGGTCTTTGCTATAATCACTGAAAGGAGGTATATCAAATTGCAATAGCCAAACAAGCTGTAATAGGCATTTAATAAAGGTTTATTGAAATAGAGGTTTACATAAAATGCTTGCAGGGCTATGAAGGAAATGTTTGAATTAGACACAACACTCATTTCACAAAAGCCATTTTACTAAAGAAAATGTACAAATAAGATTAGAAATACTTGGGGCTTTTGAAGCATGATTCTATAAAAAGGTCCCTAGTTTTAGAGGCTAACACATGTAAATGTTAGAAGTTCACTTTCACAAAAATAAAGATATGGTAATGTCATATAAAGAATGTAGGCAGTGCTGCTTCAGTTCCAAGGAGAAAGTTCAGATTGAACTGGAGGACTTTAGTTTTGATCGGACTTTTGACACACCCTGAGGCAGCAAGTTAGTGAAACGCTGGCCATCGTCAGTGTACCGATCAATGAGATAAGTAGAAAGTTTTTTCTTCTATCAAGCATAGACAGCCCTGCTTACAGTTTTTTCATTTGGGAGTACAACGGAGGTTTTTGCCAGTGAGGTTATCACCCGACCACCTTTATCCACCATTGTGGTGGTGGGAGGGCCTTTATCTGAGGCTTTTCCTCCAGTTCAATCTGAACTTTCTCCTTGGAACTGAAGCAGCACTGCCTACATTCTTTATATGACATTACCATATCTTTATTTTTGTGAAAGTGTGTTTCGCCATATTATTGATTTTTCACAGATCCGAGTATCTTGTGCTATAATGTTAGAAGTTCAGACATGTGCAAAGTTTGGGCAGACTACAAGTACACTATGAAATACTAGCCCCCTCTTCTAAATACTTGAAATGTATTAATATAGTACCAAATATTTTCCAGAGAAGGGAAAATGGTAAAACTAGAGGGCATAAATTGAGGTTGCAGGGAGGAAGACTCTTTTACAAAGCCTCTTTTACAAAGCCGCGCTAGCGGCTGCTGTGCGGCAACAGCCCCGAAGCCCTTTAAATCTCTGTGGGCTTTGGGGTCGTTAACGCAGCGCAACTGCTAGCATGGCTTTGTAAAAGAGGCTGTTAGGAGTAAGGTTAGGAAATTATTTTTCACGGAGAGGGCGGTGGATGCCTGGAATGACCTCTAAAGGGAAGTGGTGGAGAAGAAATCGGTGATGAAATTCAAAAAATATTATAACCAAAGGAAAAGAATCCATCACATCTTGGTCGCCCCTAAACCTATCATTGTGGGGCAGACTTGACTGAAGATGATGATTATTTTTTTAAAAAATTACATTGTTTCAAGTATATTATATTATTGCTCACCTTCTTTTATCTTTCTATAGAGAAACCTCCTACCAACTTCTTTCGGAATAATACAACTTCTAGAATCTCTCTAGCTAAATTGATTGCTCTAAAAATCAAGATGAAGTTAATTTTCCAGATTTATTATTATATTATAATGCCTACTTATTGAGACAAGGTGTGGACTGGATCTCTCCTTCTGACTCTTTATCACTACACATCTCCCTCGTTATTCGTGAGGGATAGGGGCAGAGCCGGAACGCGAATGGCGAAAAACCGCAAATATCCGGCTCTGACCCACACCCGCCTCCCTCCCATCTTCCCCCGGCATTACCTGGTGGTCTAGCGGGTTTTCGGGGCAGGAGCGATCTTCCAACGCTCCTGCCCCGTGCAGATCGCCATTAGGAAATGGCTGCCGTGACTTCCCGTAGTCTCTCGAGACTACGATGGGAACTCCCCACAGCCATTTCCTATTGGCGATCTACACGGGACAGGAGCATAGGAATATCGCTCCTGCCCCGAAAGCCCACTAGACCACCAGGTAAGGCCGGGATGCCGGGGGGAAGGCAAAAATATGTGTTTTTTTCCCCTCCCCCCCAAAAAAAAATCACGATTATGTGAAATTGCGAGTAAGGAAACCGTGAATGGGGAAGGGGAAGTGTACTCAATAGTCAGTCCTTGAGACCTTCAGTCTTAAATCAATCCTATAGCTAGAGCTATTGGTATGACTTTCGCAAACAATATTGTGATAATCATATCATTACAAATGCATATAATATACTTAGAAAACCAGACATTTTTTTAAAGACCCCTTGGGCCAAATCCTTCTTCTTTTCTGCAAACTTTCCATATTAATAGATAAGAAACGGGGATTGTTTTGGCCTACATGGTTGTCAAAGTATTTGGGATATTGGAGAATTTATTGATTCTAGTACTTTCAATTGGAAAACCTTAGCTGAGATGCAAACCTCTTTTCATCTACAAGATTCTCAATTCTTTCAATGGCTTCAGCTATGGTTAGTGATAAGAACATAAGAATAGCATTACTGGGTCAGACCAATGGTCCATCAAGCCCAGTAGCCCATTCGCATGATGGCCAATCCAGGTCACTAGTACCTGGCCAAAACGCATTCCATGCTACCAATCCAGGGCAAGCAGAGGCTTCACCTGTGTCTTAATAACAGACTATGGACTTTTTCCTCCAGGAATTTGTCCAAAGCTTTCTTAAAACCAGCTAGGATATCAGCTTTCCTTTTAGAGAATTATCATTGTCACCTGAGATACATAATATGGGGCTGATTTTAAAAAGAGAAAAATGTCCAAAAATGGCTTAAAGTATCATGTGGATATTTTTTTTTCTAAAATGGCCAAATTGTCATTTTCTAAATACATTTTTAAGACACCTTTCTATGTTGTTTCTTTGAAGTGCATCCAAATTGCAAGGGGGCATGTTGAGGGCATGTTTTGGGCAGGATTAGGGTAGACTTATGACTTGGACATTTTTCTGCAATAAAAGAACACTGCATAAAATGCCAGGAGCAAAAATTGGACATTCAAGGCTAGACTTGTTTCAGCAATGAATAAGTACCAAAAAGGTGTCCAAACTGACCAGATGACTGCTGGAGACATGAAGGCATTGCCCCTCCTTACTCTCCCAGTAGTAATTGATCCCTCAAAGATGTGAATGAAACAGTATATACCAGCTTCAGATGTTATGGCCAGTCCTATTAGAGAAGCAATCAGGCCTCTGGTGGTCAGTGCAGTAAACTGGAGAGAAGGGGACACCGGCCTATATCCCACTCTAACTACCATGTTCTCCCATAAATAAGACCTACCCCGAAAATGGCAGGATTTTTGGGGTAGGTCTTAATATAAGCCCTACCCCCAAAATAAGCCCTAGTCCCGGGATTTGCCGGCAGCTTCCCTTCCCTCCCTACCATCCCTTGTACAGCAGAACCCTTGAGCGAGCACCGCCTCCCAAACACCCGCCCCGCCATGCAGCTGAACCCCCATCCTTTCCTCCCTCCTATCTGAACCCCGCCAACTGCGAGCGAGTCCTACATACGGTAGCTCCCTAAGCAGCGTCGGGATGGCAGTACTCTAAACAGGCTGCTTCAGCCTTGTCTGCCCGTGAATTCACTCTGCCGCGTTACTGATGACATCATCAGTAACGTGGCAGAGTGAATTCATGGGCAGACAAGGCCGAAGCAGCCTGTTTAGAGTGCTGCTGGTCCGACACTGCTTAGGGAGGTATGTAGGGCTTGCTCACAGTCGGCGGAGTTTGGATGGGAGGGAGGGAAGGATGGGGGTTCGGCTGTACAGCAGGGGTGGGGGTGGATGCTTGGGGGGGCTCGCTCAAGGGTTTTTCTGCACAAGGGATGGGAGGGAGGGAAGGGAAGCTGGGTAAGGGTCCTTCTGCACAAGGGATGGGAGGGAGGGAAGGATAGAAGCTGGGTAAGGGTCCTTCTGCACAAGGGATGGGAGGGAGGGAAGGGAAGCTGGGCAAGGGTCCTGCTGCATGAGGGTTGGGAGGGAGGGAAGGATAGAAACTGGGCAAGGGTACTGCTGCACGAGGGAGGGGAGGGAGTGGAGGAAAGATGCTGCACATGTGGGGGAGAGAAAGGAAAGAGAAAGAATTGGGGTGTAGGAGAGGAAGGAAGAGATGATCATGTACATACTGTGACAATAAAACCTAGTGCGTTTTTTGGGCCTAAAATTAATATAAGACATTCTTATTTTTGGGGAAACCACGGTAGTACACTTATGGTGGAAAGTGTGAGCCCACCAAAACCAATCAATAAGCTACTCTGCTGGCATAGGGGTAACATCTGCGGACATAAGGGCTATTGGGGAGGTATACTTTTGGGTACAATAAGTTATGGGTGAGTTTTGGAGGGTACATCTTACAATGTAAGGAGGTTATGGTGAGATGTGTATCTTGGTCCCTTTATGTGAAGTTCACTATAGTGTCCCCTAGTGTGCCCCACTGCTCTACTGGGATATCTGTGTGAATAGTCTGCAAAGAATACTGACCCCTCCTAATACCAATGGCTGGCTTTTGTGCATTTTTAATTTTGACTTTTGGGGGGGCAAAAGTGGTTCAAAATGATAGATGCACTGAAGACAAAACATCCAGAAAATGGCCATTAAAAAAAAAATGAAGATAGACACTTTTCCAGTTTGTAAATGATAATTTTCTCTAATTGATTTTTGGACATTTTCCCCACAATTATATGAGAGTGGATCCAGTATTGGTAGTATTCATTAGTACTTGAACCTTGTGATTGAGAGTTTTGTGCTAGATATAGTGGCTTGAGTTTTAAGCAAAATCAGATTCAGACATAATATTGAAAATGCCCCTCTATATGTACTAAATTACAATGATCAAGTCACAAGTTTTTCAAAAGTTTAAATCCACTTAAACGAAATGGGTTGCAAAAGAATTGGGAAGATATTGACGACCCTCTGATTGGAAAACATTTTGGATCATACATTCCATTCATCCAGATCATCCTCTATGGCAGTGGTTCCCAACCCTGTCCTGGAGGACCACCAGGCCAGTTGGGTTTTCAGGATAGCCCTAATGAATATGCATGGAGCAGATTTGCAGGCCTGGCACCTCCATTATATGCAGATCTCTCTCATGCATATTCAGTAGGGCTAGCCCGAAAACCCGAATGGCCTGGTGGTCCTCCAGGACAGGGTTGGGAACCACTGCTCTATGGTACTTTCTTGTCCATAGATCCTTTTGGACACCTATGAGGTGACCCCTCTATCTCAGTAAAATTGGTCATGTAAACAGTAGCTTGGCTATCTTTAAACATTTACTTTTTGATTGCCCTCTGGTGTATAATTATTGGATTAAGAGAGGAAAACTTATTAGTGATATACTCAACATTTCTGAACCCATCTGTCTTAAACATCTTACTTTAAAAGACAACTGTTTTAAGACTTCTTTATGGGCCCCTTTTACAAAGCTGTGGTAGCGATTCCTAGTGCAGCAAATGTAATGAAGATCATATAAATTGAAAGGGTTTTGTTGCATTTACCATGTGGAAATCGCTTCTGCGGCTTTGTAAAAGCAGCTGTTAATGAGCAAGACTATTTTTACGTCTTAACACCCTGCTTACCCTTGCATTAAAACTTGGATTAGCTTTTTGAAAAGAGCTGGGTCAAGATCATCCACACCTAGGAGGAAATTCATCAATGGGCACTACTGCGTTAGCATACATTAATCGCATTAGTGCACACTGATTAGAGTGTGCTAAACGCTAAAGATGCCCATTATATTCATACTAGTGTTTAAGCCCGTTACATTAACGGGTGCTAGAATAGATGTCTGTCTGTCTTTCTCCTGCCCCCTGTCTCTTTCTTCCTTTCTTTCTGTCTCTCTCCCTGCCCCGTCTATCTTTTTTCTTTCTGTCTCCCTCCCTGCCCTATGTTTCTTTATTTATTTCTATCTTTCTTTCTCCCTCCTGCTATCTTTATTTCTTTCTATCTTTTTTTCTTTCTGTCGCTCTCCCTGCCCAGACCCTCACTGAAGCTGCCTTCCAGCTAAGGGATCCCTTGCCCTTTCCTCAATCCAGCTGTGGTCAGTTGCCCGCTCATTCCTGGTGGGGGAGGGGAGGGATTCCTTTAGCTCTCGTTCGCTGAGGTGGTGGTGGGCCACCCCATCCATGCACTCTCTCTCTCCTACCTGTACTCCAAATGCCTGCTTCTCTCACCAGCCCAAAGCCTCTCTCTCTAGTGGCTATCCCATGTCTCTCTTCTCCTCATCAATCCATGCCCCAACTCCCAATCAGGCATCTCTTTCCGCCCCCACCCAACTATCATTCTCCTCCTTGTCCTCCACCCTCATCTCATGATTGATTCCCTTGCTCCTACCCTCAGCTGACCATCTAATCTGCCGGTTCCTTCTTCGGACAGATGGGAATGATCTCCCTCTCCCCCCTTGCTCCAGGGGAGTTTACTTTGGGGGGGTCATAGTCACGGGCATCGGGAGTTTTTATTGTTGCAAGCTCCCCTTTCCCCCTACATGCCAGCGATAGTTTTTTTTTTTTTGCAGACAGAGAGAGGGCGGGAGGAGGGGAGTGGCTGCCGTGGTGATCTGGCCGACTCCCTTGCCAGAGCTATTTTTCAGTTTAAAGGTGCCGCGGCGGCTCCTCTAATGATCCCCGCCTGCATTAGAAGTCTTCTTTGAAGCAGGACAGGAGCCGCGGCGGCACCTTTAAACTGAAAAAATAACTCCGGCAAGGGAGCTGGCCAACTGGCAGTTCAAGTCGGAGCTTTGATATGGCCTTGCCGTAATGTATTTAATCTGATCCCTGCACCTCATGGCCAGAGAAAGAGGAGCAGAAGTGCTGGTTCAAGATACCCGTAACTCTCAGCTAAAGCCTTGGTCCTTCGGCCCCGGGTACGTTTGTCGGCTGCGCCTCTGCCCGGGTTGGGAGGGAGAGAAGGGGGGGAGGGGGACCTGAGGAATGACGCTGTCTCCAACCCGCCGCTAAGCCAACAGCCGCCTCGGGAAATTTGCGCGCATGCGCACTCCTACATGCGGGTCGCTACAGCTCACGGAAAACTGGCGCACGCATAGGGAGTGCGCATGCGCGGCCTAGCGTTTTATTATATTAGATGGACATCTTTAGCCTTTAGCGTGTGCTAATGCATCAACACCCATTGATGAATTTCCCCCAAATGGTAGAATTTAACATGCACTACATACAAAATGAAAAATACATTGCTAGAAAGACTAAGGGGTCCTTTTATCAAGCCGCACTAGCGGGGTTAGCACGTCGGACATTTCATCACATGCTAACCCCCGCTCAATGCAGGCGTTAGCAGCTAGCGAGGCAGGCGGTTTAATGCGTGGTATTATGCGCGTTAAACCTCTACCGCAGCTTGATAAAAGGACTTCTAAGGGCTCTTATTACTAAGATAAGCTAGCGTTTTTAGCGCGCGCTGCATTGCCGCATCCACTAACCCTATGCGCCAAGAACTAATGCCAGCTCAATGCTGGCGTTAGCATCTAGCGCGCGGGGCAATGCAGCGCGAGCTAAAACCACTAGTGCAGCTTAGTAAACGGAGCCTTAAGGTTTCAAGCAACTTTCTATTCAAATGGTCTGGTCTAGAAAATCTTTTATCACAAAGTACTTAGCGTAGCTCAACAACATAGATTTACCTTTTATTATTAAATGATAACTGCTTTGTATTAGCATTGATTGACAATTCACAGATGATGTTTCATTATGCTTAAATATTTGTTGTTTTCAAATATTTAATAAATATACCAAAACTAGTATATATAGATTACTTAGTCAACCTCAGATCAATGAACTGACAAAAGTAATCAACCAAGATCTACAGAAATTCCTGGTGCATTGATAGAGAGGCTGCACTAGGATATCTGAATTAGCTTGCTTCCAATAGCTGAGCTGAGTCTTAATAATCACGTCAACAAATCTATGGATTTCCTGTTTCCTTGTGATTAGTGACCAGCACTCCAACTGTCTACCCTCTTCTGTTCAACTGACAGAAGTTCCTACAACTGATAAGTTTGCCTGATACTACCACAATCTGGAACCAATAAATTGGTTCACACACAGACACTAGAGGTCAGAACACTTAGGTATTAAGAGGCTGATCCTATAAAGCAGTGTTTTTCAACCGCTGTTCCGCGGCACACTAGTGTGCCGCGAGATGTTGCCTGGTGTGCCGTACGGTCAGGGCCGCCATCAGGGCAGTACCACCAGTCTAGGGAGAGGGGCGGTCCGCCCCACGTGGACAGGAGAGAGCTGGACGGGGGACCCGCGGAGTTCAATACATCTCGAGCCGCGAGGCTCGTCTTCTGTTCCTGCCTGCCCTGCAGCTAACATATAGCTGATCGCAAGCGTTCCCCGATGTCAGCGCTGACGTCGGAGGGAGGGCTTAAGCAAAGCCTGCCCTCCGACGTCAGCACTGACGTCGAAGAATACTTCCGTTCGGCTATTTGTGTGCGGCAGGGCAGGCAGAAAGCAGAAGACAAGCCTCGCGGCTTGAGCTTCGTTTTGCTGAGAAAGTTGCAAAGATGGGCTGGGAGGCAAACACGGAACACAAAAGGGGGGAGGGAGTGCGTTTTGGACACAAGGCATGAACTTGGGAGAGAGGAAGGGAGGGAAAGAGATGCTGAGGTGGGGGAGGGAATGGGTTTTTGGACACAGAAGGCATGGACTTGGGAGAGAGGAAGGGAGGGAAAGAGATGCTGAGGTGGGGGAGGGAATGCGTTTTTGGACACAGAAGAAATGGACTTGGGAGAGAGGAAGGGAGGGAAAGAGATGCTGAGGTGGGGGAGGGAATGAGTGTTTGGACACAGAAGGCATGGACTTTGGAGAGAGGAAGAGAGGGAAAGAGATGGTTGTGTACACGGGGAATAGAAGAAAGGAGAATTTTTGGTCATAGGGAGGGAGTGAGGTACAGATAGTGGCATACCAGGGTGGGGGGGCGGTCTGCCCCACCCCGGGTTTACGTCCCAAGGGGGTGCACAGCTGGCCACCCTCCAGTGTTGTCCCTAGGCCGGCAAACTGCGGCTCTTTAGCCACTTGAGTGCCACCGCCGCCAACGGTGTTGTTGGCGGTGGCAGCATTATAAAATACTTTCTTTGTGTTTATTTGATTCCTATTCAAGAGAATTACTTTATATATAGTCAATATAGGCACAGAGTTAAATTTTTTAACATTTTCTAATGGTGGTGTGCCTCGTGATTTTTTTCATGAAACAAGTGTGCCTTTGCCCAAAAAAGGTTGAAAAACACTGCTATAAAGGATGCCTAAAGTTAGCTGTGGCAAAAGCCATGAAGCCCTTTAAATCCCTATAGGCTTTGGGGCAGTTATTTATTTATTCAATTTTCTATACTGTTCTCCCAGGGGAGCTCAGAACAGTTTACATGAATTTATTCAGGTACTCAAGCATTTTTCTCTGGTGGGCTCACAATCTATCCTAGGGCAAAGGGGGGATTAAGTGACTTGCCCAGTGTCACAAGGATCAGTGTAGGTTCGAACCCACAACTCCAGGGTTCTGAGGCTGTAGCTTTAACCACTGCACCAAGCTCTCCTCCTTTGTAAAAGGAGGAGGGGGGTTAATGATTCTCATATTGCTGATTATGATTTGTAGCTTACGGATTGGGGGTGAAACATGTCAAGGACTAGAAGTAGAGGGGGGTGGGGTAAAGAAGTAGATGCACATAACAGTAGGGCTGTATTCTAAACATTTTGAGGGAAATTCTGAATAGGATTGCCAGTTTTTGCAGCTGCCTAAGAAGTGGCTGAGAATCACAAACTGGCATCCTATACAGAATCGCCTAACCAGCCCGATTCTCTAACTGGCACTGCCATGAGCTGATCACAGCAAGTGAATCCCCCTGCAGTGATCAGCTGACCGGCTATGGCAGGGAACCCCAAACCCCCTCCCCTCCCCCCCCCACACACACAAAGTAAGCCTAGCAGTAGGGATGCCCACTCCCTCCTGCCCTAGATCCTCCCCCCCCAAAAAAAAAAAATAAGGATGCCTACCACTGCCTAGCAGGATACCATTTATAGAATAAACCACCCAAGTCTCTTGAAAGTAAAATATAAATATATGTATTCATCATCCTGGTTTTATCCCTCTCTCTCCCATCCCAATATCAATCAGTATACCTCAAGGTTCTCTCTTAGGAAGTCTCCTTTTCTCCATATATACCCACTCCCTTGGTACACTGATCTCCTCCTATGGTTTTCAGTATCGCCTCTATGCTGATGGCTCCCAGATCTTCCTCTCCATACCAGATATCTCTACTAGAAACAGGCCCGAGTCTCAACCTGCCTGTCCGACATTGCCACCTGGATGTCTCACTACCATCTAAAACTGAATATGGCTGAGACGGAGCTCCTTATATTGCACCTAAACTCACCTCTCCACTCCCCTCATTCTCTATTTCTGTGGACAACAATCTCCTCCTCCCTGTCTTGTTAGCTTGCAATCTCGGGGTCATCTTCGACTCCTCTCTCCTTCACTCAGATTCATCAAAGCCTCTGGCCTCTCCTTTCCAAGCACGCTATCAAAACCCTTAGCCACATTCTCATCACCTCTCGCTTAGAGGTGCAAATTGCTTCTCTCAGGTCTTCCACTCAACCATCTCTCTTCCCATTAATCCATTCAAAATTCTGCTGCACAACTCATATTTCGCAAGTGATACCATACTCACACTATTCCTGTCCTCAAGTCACTTCATTGGCTCCCCATCCATTTCCGAATATAGTTCAAACTCCTTTTACTGACCTACAAATACATTCACTCTGCAGTCTCTCAATATCTCTCCTCATTTATATTCTCCTATGCTCTCCTCGTGAACTCCGTTCGTCTGGTAAGTCCTCCTCCACTGCCAACTCCAGACTTTGTTCCTTCTATCTTGCTACTCTGTATGCCTGGAACAGACTGCCCGGATCATTACGTCAGGCTCCAGCTCTAGCAGTATTCAAATTCAAGCTAAAGCCTACTTTTTTGAGGCAGCTTTCAACTCATAACTCACCTTAAGATATCTTTGTCCATTCTATCGTTCTTTCTACTAGAAACTCAACAACTTGTAAATGTCCTGTTTGTCTGTCCAAATTAGATTGTAAGCTCTTCAGATAAGGGACTATTATATGTTAAGGGGCTCATAATCGAAAGAGAAATACGTCCAAAAACCGGCCTAAGTCGGCACTTGGATGAACATTTCTCAAATACGTCCAAGTGCCAATACTAAAAACGGATTTTGGACATATTTTTGAATGACCTAGGCCTTCATAGTGCCGCTGAATGACCAAACAGGGCGTTTTGAGAGGAGTGTCGAGGGCAGGAGTTGGGCGGGACGTGGGCCGGCTTAGACTTACTCATACAGCATGTATAACTTAAAGTTATACACCCGACGATCGACAGAACTTGGACGTTGTGACTTAGATCATGTAAAACATGGTCTAAGTCACCAAAACCCAGACCCCCCACACACTACCCCAGTGATCACCAACCCACCCCAACCCCCATAAAAATATTAAGCACACCTTTAAAATTCAGCCTCCAGACCATCATCACCAGGCCGCCTGGCATAGGAAAGCCTAGTTGTCCAGCACAGAGGTGGCTTAAGTCATCTTGGGGGTGGGTTAGGGACCCATAGAGAGGAGGACCCATGCCCATAAGCCCCTGTAATCACTGCATTGATACTTAAACATGTGCACTCCCCTATACACCCCTAAAACCCTTTTTTACTGGCATATAAGTGGCTCCTGCAGCCATAAGGGCTATTAGGGTGGTAGATAAGTGGGTCTAGGGGATTCTGGAGGTAGTTTGGGGGGCTCACCATGATCTATAAGGTGCTGTAGTGAGGAGAAGACATGGCACCCTTTTTGTGAAGTTCACAGCAGTGCCACTATTTAGTGCATGTCTGGGTGTGCAGTCCATCACTTTGCAGACCCCTCCCACGTCCAACAGGGCTTGTTCTAGTGTGGACTTGGATGGAAAGTTGGACGAAAATGTGGTATAAAGATGGACGATTTAGCGGCTTGGACGATCAGATCGGCAGGACGTATAATTAGATGATTTTCGAAACGAAAAAAAAGATGGATGTATTTTTCGAAAATGTGTCTTAAGCTGTTTTTTTTAATTTGGATGACTTGCGAGATGGATGTAAATGGTCTTAGACGTCCCTTTCGATTATGCCCTCTAAATGTACAATGCCGCATACACATTTCAGGCAGCCAAAATATGGAATATAATACTCCCCCCTCAAAAAAAAAATAAATGCTATGGTAAATTTTGTAAATCATTAAAACAGTTTCTGTTTAGAAAATATTTAATATCAACTGATTGAAGGACTGGGTAGATGCTTTGAATCTATTCTAGCTGAATCAATATGGACAAATGCTTCCTTCATAGATCTCATAAGATTATCTTTTGTTCTAACTATTTTATGGTTTAACTGAATTGCAATTAATTGATTGCTCAGTTTATTCTTTTGATGTTAATGGTTCTGCAAATTGTCATTTGTATTGATCATTGTGAACTGCAAGTCGCCTTGATCTATTTTTGTGGGGATCTACAAAGTGTGAGGATCTACAAAGGGACCTAAACAAACTGGAGGAGTGGGCGAATAAATGGCAGATGAAATTCAATGTAGGGAAATGCAAGGTCATGCATATAGGGAGAAAAAACCCGAGGTTCAGCTACCAAATGGGGGGATTAGTATTAGAGGGAAGTAACCTTGAAAGAGATTTGGGTGTACTGGTGGATACAACAATGAAGTCAACGGCGCAATGCGCAGCAGCCGCGAAGAAGGCAAACAGAATGTTGGGTATTATTAAAAATGGTATTATGACCAGAACAAAAGAAGTCATCCTGCCGTTGTATCGGGCAATGGTGCGCCCGCACCTGGAGTACTGTGTTCAGTATTGGTCACCGTACCTCAAGAAGGATATGGCAATACTTGAGAGGGTCCAGAGGAGAGCGACACGAATGATTAAGGGCATGGAAAACCTTTCATACACTGAAAGACTGGAGAGGCTAGAGCTCTTCTCCTTGGAAAAGCGGAGACTCAGAGGAGACATGATAGAAACCTACAAGATCATGAAGGGCATAGAGAAAGTAGAGAGAGATAGATTCTTCAAAATTTCAAAACATAAAAGAACAAGAGGGCATTCGGAAAAATTGGTAGGGGATAGATTCAAAACAAATGCTAGGAAGTTTTTCTTTACTCAACGGGTGGTGGATACCTGGAATGCGCTTCCAGAGGACGTAATAGGGCAGAGTACGGTAATGGGGTTTAAGAAAGGATTGGACAATTTTCTGTTGAAAAAGGGGATAGAGGGGTGTAGATAGAGGATTGCTGCACAGGTCCTGGACCTGTTGGGCCGCCGCGTGAGCGGACTGCTGGGCGCGATGGACCTCGGGTCTGACCCAGCAGAGGCATTGCTTATGTTCTTATGTTCTTATGGTACAGACGATTAATAAATGAGAGATGCAATATAATGTAATTTGTATTGGATTTGATTCAGTCTCAAATATATTATTCGTATTTGGCCAAATAGGGATTTAAATTTGAATATGAATAATCCTTGGCTCTACTGTGCTATACGCCTGATCTATGATTTCACATTGCTTATTTTGTTATTTTTTTATGCTAAAGCTCAATTCCTATTATTCGTATTTGATATTTGTATTTGACCGCATAATATTTTTCATTATTCATTTTGGCTGAATAATAAATTATGCTATTCAGTACAGCTCCATCTAACACCTTACCTGCCCTATTCATAAACACTAGACAATAAGCATTTCTATCTCTTTTCAGTGCAACGAAAAACTAGTGAAGACTGAGAGTACATTTTGCCAAACACGCCTGATATTGCCAATACTCGGATTTCAGGTAGGGTTACAGCAGTTGATTCTAACCAAGAAAATAACATTAAAAAAAAAGAAAAGAAATAACTTGTCATTGTAACAAAAGAAGCACAAAGTGCCACCACTGTGGAACTGAGTCCATTATATGCTTCATTGCCTGACAGAAAAGAGGATGACAAAGCAGAATTATTGCTTAGAGCTTGTGATTGATGAAGGAGCACTGCTAGTACCTAACAGCATATAATGATGGAAAACATCTGTCTGCATCTGAGTCCCTTTGGAGTCAGCAGCTTTGGTGTGTCTTTTAGCACAGCTGCTCCAAGTCAAGTCATTCCTTTTAGTAAACTGAAGGATCGCATGAACCTGCTGAAAGTAAAATTGAATGTTATACTGTGTTCTGTTAGGGGGAAAATATTGTACACCATAGCAAACAGCAAACGCGCTATGTCCTCGCTCCAGGCAGGCTCACCTCATATTTGATTGAATTTTGTCACAATGTGAAAAGGGGGAACTAGATTTACTACAAAAAAAAAGCAAAAAAAGCACCAACGGGTAACATGCTAACATATTTTAAAAAATAATTCATTTTCCATAAGACCCATTTTATGAAGTTGGTCTGATTTACTAATAAAGCATGTTAATGGTGTAGACGTAAGAGGAGATGCTGAAAAGTTCTCAGCCCAACCAACCAACTTCCTAAATTCTGAGCATTATTTTGCCATTGTAGCTGAAAAGTGTTTTATCTTAATTTGCTAACCTCCCCCCCCCCTTTCACAAAATTGTAGTGCATTTTTTTAGCACCGGCCATGGCAGTAACAGATCTGACGCTCATAGGAATTCTAAGAGCATTGGAGCTGTTACCACCACGGCCAGCTCTAAAAAACGCGCTACAGTTTTGTAAAAGAGGGGGGTGAGTGCCAATTTTCAGAAATGAAATTTGATGTTTTGACATTGTTTCAGATCACTGATTGAACCATATCCACGCCATTCTCTTCCTGGTCGGGCTGAGCACTTTCGTATGTTAACAGAGTAGCTCACGTCAGTTAATCTAGCTTTTATACTTCATCTTGTTCCTTTTGATTAAGGTTGTCTTACTTCAGAAAGTGGTTTTCACAAGACCATGAATGGAATTAAGTATGGCTTTACTCAGATTCTTTGGAAAAATGTTTTGTGAATCAGGTACTTAGGACAAAATTTAAGCTTCTGACATCAGTAAGACAAAAGTAGGCAAATCACAGCTATAATGAACCCACATATATTGGGACCTGCTCAAGAGCACAAATTTTATAAAGAATGTGCATAAACTGGGACTCTGCCATGCTCGACCCAAAATTCACCTTCCAATAAGTCTGCATCTGAGTCACATAAAAGGGCGCATGTGCTTGTCATCACCCATACTTTTATGAGTGGTGGTGATGGTGAGAGGATGATTTAAAGAAAGCTTTTTCATGTGCACATGCAGGCATATACATGAAATCAAATTGTTATACATTCTCTGACTAAATGAATGGTAACACAGTACAGATAAAATGAGCTTCTCAGTCACTTCGAAAGAGAAAAACGGCCAAAAATGACATAAAGTGGCATTTGGACGTTTTGTTTGCTAAAATATCAAAATGTCCAAATTGACAATTTCAAAACATTTTTTTAGATTATTTTCTATGCTGTTTGTCTGAAATGCATCTAAATCTCAAGGGGGGCGTGTTGGGGGGAGGTGCCTATGTTGGACTTATGATTTGGACATTTTTATGCTATAATGGAACATTTCAGAAAATTTCCAGGGCAAAACTTGGCTGTTTGAGGCTAGACCTGTTTCAATAACAAGTAAGTATCAAAAAGGTGGCCAAACTGACAAAAAGACCACTGGAGGAATAAAGACATGGCCCCCACCCTTATTACCCCAGTGGTCAATGACCCTCTCTCACCCCCCAAAATGTAAAAGAAATAGCGCATACCTGCCTGTATGACAGTTTCAGATGTTATGGTCATTCTTATTTGAGCAGCAATCAGGTCTCTGGAGAAGCCTAGTTGTCAGTGCAGTGGAATACATAGAAGAGGGCCCAGGCCCATATCTCACTTTAGCTAATAGACTTGTGGTAGAAAGTGTGAGAACACTAAAACCTACTGTACCACCATATAGGTGACACTTGCAGGAACAACACCGGAGCAAGGCAGGTGGGGAGCTTATCACTGCCGGCTTTATTCCCCTTTTCTGTGCTGGGTTGGCAACCCCCCCCCCCCCCATCCCTTTTACCATGACTGACTTCATCCTGGTGGAGTTAAAATAAAAATAATAATAACAATAATAATAATAATAACAGTTTATATACCGCAGGACCGTGAAGTTCTATGCAGTTTACAAAGACTAAAGATGGTACAAATTGATTGAACTTAGCAGGGTGAAAGCTAGTGATTAGGGATCAGTTATTGAGGAGAAAGAGTTGTACGGGCCAGCTGCCTAGATACTTCAGGAACAGATATCTTTTTAGGCGTTTCCTGAATTCCCCATAAGTAGTAGGCGTAAGCAATTGTTCTAGATCTTTACCCCATAATGCTGCCTGATGTGAGAAAAGGTGTTGATGGTGTCTTTTGAGTTTACATCCTCTAACTGGAGGGGAAACGAAGTTCAAATGTGAGCTTCTCTTATGTTTGTTGACTGAGAAGGAGAAAAGGTCAGTTATGTATTTAGGGGCTAGACCATATAGTACTTTAAAGCAGAAACAGGCAAACTTAAACTTTATGCATGCCTCTATCGGTAGCCAATGCAGCTGTCAGTAGTGTGCGTCACATGATCAAACTTCTTCAGCCCGAAAATAAGAACATAAGAACTGCCATCTCCGGATCAGACCCATGGTCCATCTAGTCCGGCGATCCGCACACGCGGAGGCCCTATCAGGTATATACCTGATGTAGTTTTAGTCACCCATAACCCTCTATGCCTCTCGTAAGGAGATGTGCATCTAATTTGCCTTTGAATCCTAACACAGTGGATTCCTTAATAACCTCCTTTGGGAGAGCATTCCAGGCGTCCACCACTCGCTGCATGAAGCAGAACTTCCTGACATTTGTCCTGGACTTGTCCCCCCTTAGCTTCAAATCATGTCCTCTTGTCCGTGACATGTTGGACAATGTAAATAATTTATTTTCCTGCTCTATTTTATCGATGCCTTTCAGTATTTTGAACGTCTCGATCATGTCCCCTCGCAGCCTCCTCTTCTCAAGGGAGAACAGTCCCAGTTTCTTGAGTCGTTCCTCATATTCCAAGTTCTCCATATCTCTTATTAGCTTCGTTGCTCGTCTCTGAACCTTCTCCAGTAGTTTTATATCCTTCTTTAGGTTGGGAGACCAATGTTGGACACAGTATTCCAAGTGTGGTCTGACCATTGCTCTATAAAGCGGCATTATGACTTTCTTCGATCTACTCGTGATTCCTTTCTTTATCATGCCTAATATTCTGTTTGCTTTCTTTGCTGCTGCCGCATATTGTGCCGATGGCTTCAGGGTCCTATCTATCAGTACACCTAGGTCCTTTTCTTGTTCGCTCTTACCCAGAGTTGCGCCTGACATTCTATACTCGTGTTCCTTATTCTTATTACCTAAATGCATTACTTTGCATTTCTCCACGTTGAACTTCATCTGCCATTGCTCTGCCCATTTCTCTAACTGATACAAGTCGCTCTGGACTTCCTCGATATCCTCCTGCGATCTGATTGCCCGGCATAGCTTTGTGTCGTCTGCAAACTTAATGATCTCACTGGATATTCCGTCTTCCAGGTCATTGATATAAATATTAAATAGGATCGGCCCAAGTACCGAGCCCTGGGGCACACCACTAGTCACCTCCTCCCAGTCTGAGTACTTCCCATTTATGCCCACTCTCTGCTTTCTGTTTTCCAGCCATTTGCCTATCCAGCCATTTGCCTATCCATCAGTTTGACCGCTGCATTTTGCACTAATTGTAATCGTTGCATATTCTTTTGGGAAATTGCTAAATAAGCGATGTTACAGTAATCAAGTTGACTCAGTACAAGGGATTGTACCAGGATTCTAAATGCTGACATATCAAAATATGCTCTAATGGATCAAAGTTTCCAGAGAGTGAAAAAACCCTTTCTGATTAAGGAGTCTACCTGGTCCTTCATGGTTAAGCACTGGTCTAGTGTTACACCCAATACCTTCATAATAGACTAAATAGGATAATAACTAAGTTTATTGATGCATAGCGGTGTTTTGGTGTCAAGTGGGTGTGGCGAAGCTACAAAAAATTTTGTTTTTTTCTGAATTAAGTTTCAGTTTGAATTCTGTCATCCATTGCTCCATCAAATTTAGTGCTTCTGATGCCTTGGGAGTAACTTCCGAGAGAAAATTAATAAATGGAATGATGATCGCAAAGTCATCTGCGTAACTAAATAATTTTATCCCCAGCTGGGTCAATTGCGCACCTACTGAGGACATGTAGACATTGAAAAGCAATGGGGATAGTGGTGACCCTTGCGGTACGCCGATGGATTGCTCCAGGTATTAGAATGATCGTAATTGATAGGTACGGGACTTAAGGAAGCAACACCTCTTCCCTAATACCAATTGCATCTAGTCATTATAGCATTTTCCCATGGTCAACTAGGTCAAAGGCAGAGCTCATATCAAATTGCAAGATCAGGGCATTAAGGCCCTTACTGAACAAGAGACGCAGATTATCTAAGATAGCCACAATTATTGTCTCAGTACTGAACAAAAGTCTAAAACCAGATTGAGTTTCATGCAAGAGAGAGAACTGATCAAGATATTTCATCAGTTGGGTATGTACCAATCCTTCTATGATTTTTACAATAAAGGAATGGATGCTACTGGTCTATAGTTCGTTACCAGTGCTGATGATTCTTTACTATTTTTTGGAATTGGTGTTATTATTATGTGACCATTATTAGTGAGGAACTTTCCATTTTTTAGGTTATGGGCTATGTAATTCAGCAAAGATAGTTTAAATTCTAATGGAGCTACTTTCATAATTTCCGGGGGACATGAGTCCAGAACACAGTATGATTTAGAGCAGTGATTCCCAACCCTGTCCTGGAGGAACACCAGGCCAATCGGGTTTTCAGGCTAGCCCTAATGAATATGCATGAGAGAGATTTGCATATGATGGAAGTGATAGGCATGCAAATTTGCTTCATGCATATTCATTAGGGCTAGCCTGGAAACCCAATTGGCCTGGTGTTCCTCCAGGACAGGGTTGGGAACCACTGATTTAGAGTATTTGTTATATAGTTTGATTTAATTATTCCATTCTAAATCTTGAAAGGAATTCCAGATCATGTCTGCTGGTATTTCATAGGATGATGGCTTCACTATCCCCATAGCCAATATGGAAAATAAAGCATTGGAAGATGAAGTGTAATTAATGACAGTATGGCATGCTCAGAACAGCCAAAACAATGAACTCATCCAGTTTTGAATATCAGACACCTACAGGAAGAAACTTCAAGCAGATTACTAAGAGGAGCAACTGAAAAGTTTTCAGCCCTACCAAGGAGAGAATAATGTGGAACCATGAAATTGACAAGTTATTCCACATTTTTCTTGACACTTTTTGTTTCAATTATATGAAATAAAATGAAGTGTCAAGAAATGTGTGGAATAACTTGTAAGTTTCATGACTCCACATCATTCTTTTCTTGGTTTGGCTGAGAACTTTTCAGCAGCCCCTGATATGTTTATGTTTTGTCTATGTTTGATTTTATTATGCATGTTCTCTTGTGAATAGCCAAGACCTTTGGATTAAGCAGTATAGAAATATGAGAATTAATAAATAAATAAGGGCTATTGGGGTAGTATATACAGTTGGGCAAGCAGATGATACAACGCTCATCACTGGCAGCAAAGACATCCTGTATCTACTGAGAAAGTCAAAGCTGAACGTCATAACATGGAATTAGAACTGAACATAAACAAGATGAAGATCATGAACATGGAAAATTAAGATTTTGAGCTTGAAGGTGATAGAAGTTGTAAAGGATTTCAGTCTACTAGGCTTTTTTGTAGACAAAGACGCAACTAGCAGGGAAGAAATACTCCACATAATAGAACCTGGTCACTCTTCAATAAAGGCTCTTGACAATGTATTCAAAGGCAAGGAAATAACACTCCAAATGAAAATCATACTTGTCTATGCACTCATTTTCTCAGTGGTCAATTACGTATGCAAAAGCTGGACTATATGGAAACAAGACAGAAAAAGATTGACTCATTTGAGCTTTGGTGTTGGAGGAGGATTTTATGCGTGTCGTGGACCACCAAAAGAGCTAACAAATCAGTTCTGGAAGAGATCAAACTGGCTATATCACTAGAAGCTCAAATAATTAATTTATGACTATCTTACTTTAGTCATACTGTCTGAAGAGAAAGATAATTGGAGAAGGACATCATTTTCGGAAAGATCTAAGGAACTAGGCGAAGAGAGCAACCTGCATTCAGATGACTGGACACATTGAAAATAACCATAGGGATGATGCTGGAGGACCTTACTGATTTCTTTTTAGATCTATAATTCATCAAGTCGCTACGACACGAGCACAAGTCGAAGGCACCTAAGAAGAATACAGTTGAGTACGGTAGGTTTTGTGTTAGTTTTTGAGGGCTTACCATACAATATAAGAGGGTTATCTTGAGATGTGTACCTGGGACCTTGCATGTGAAATTCTCTGCACTGCCCCCTAGGGTGTCCCACTGCTCTGCTAAAATGGCTGTATGGCCAATCTGCTAAGAATATTGGTTCCTCCAATGTCCCAATAGCTTGTTTTAGTGCATTTTTCTTTTGAAAGTTTTTTTTTATTTTTAATGGTTCTAAAAGATAGATGCACTGAAGACAAACACATCTAGGAAATGGTCATTTTCAAAATAAAAAGATACATGCTTTACTGGTTTGAAAATGGCCTTTTATTGGACTTTTGTACATTTTCTCAAAAAAAAAAAAAAAAAAAGTCCAAAATCAGATTTAGACTATGGCTTTCTTTTATCAAACTGTGATAACAGTTTTTAGCGTGGGGAGGTGCGCTGCTCCCGACACTCAAAAGGAACTTAATGAGCATCGGGAGCAGTGCGGGCCACTCAGCATGGCTCCCCACGCTAAAAACTACAATCACAGTTTGGTGGAAGAGGACCTATATATTCAAAATGATCCTCTGAATTATGTTTCTGAAGGCTGAAAAAAAATGTGAGTCAATAAGCATTAAAATATAAAAATTGTCTACATAATGAATGGATTTATATTTTATTATTTTTTCCTAATGATCCACTATGTTGAAAAAATGATTAAAAAAAAAAAAAAAAGTTGCAGTCCTTGAAAGGACAAATTCATTTGTTTTCTTTTTTTTTTTCCCCCCCCTGGATATCCCTAATTACTATCCACGTGATATGTTTTAATTGAATTAATGTGCCTTGAAAATTAGTACAGCCAGAGGGGGGCCTCTAGGGTTTGTTCCAACCCCTCCCCAATTTGAGCTAGGACCCCTCCAAAAATTGTGGCAGCGGGGGTGCTTAAGCTTCAACAGCTGATTCGTTGCTGGAGTCCTGCCCTGCAGCAGGAAGTCAGCAGGGTGTTATAGCTGTCGATGCCAGCACTTTTGTACATCTGAACTGAGAATGCACAGATGTGCTGGCATTGGAAAATGGAGCAGCCTGTCTTCTTCCCTACTTCCCTACTTCTCAGACAGCTGGCAGGGCCTATGTCCACCAGCACAGGGCCAAGGCAAAGATGACAATGGGGATGAAGGGAGGATTGAAAGGAAATACTTGTCCACCCCATTCTCACTAAGCCCCACCTAAAAAACAAATTAACTTCTGGCTATGCTTCTGCTTAAAATGTAACACGTTAGAAGTTCTAAAAATTTTATTCATGTATTACTGAATAGAAGGGAGGGGGGAGGGGATGGGATATTATTATATTAACTAAGAATTATATAAATTTAGTTTTCTGAAATATTAGTATGAATTTATATTGTTGATGTAACATATGAAAATGAATAAAGATTTCTCATTCAGTATTGATAGGGAGGGAGGGAGGGAGGGGAGATTATTATATTCAATAATAATTATATTAATTTAAATTTCTTACATAATATTATAACTTTATAAAATATTGATTTTCTAAAGAAATTTTAAATTTGATATTAATCTGTAAGTTAATCAAGTGTGATTATTCAAGTTTATAATGAATTTATTTAAAACACTTGTTGTAACATAAGAAAATGAATAAAGATTTATAAAACAAAAAGAAGTTCTATTTTTTTTGTGTAAATCAAAATGAATATATGAAACAAACCCAAAATATTCCAACTATCTGGTAAAAAAAAAAGAATTGAAAACAACTGAAAAACCATGCCCTCTGCCCCCTCCTAATTTTTGTATTTTTTATCTTTATTCATTTTATAAACCAACACAAAGGGCTCCTTTTACGAAGCTGCGGTAGCACTTTAACGTGCATAATAGTGAGCGCTAAACTGCCGGCCGTGCTAGCCGCTACTGCCTCCTCTTGAGCAGGTGGTAGTTTTTCGGTTAGCACGGGGGTTAGCGTGTGATTAAAAGTTGTGCGCATTAAAGCCGCTACTGCGGCTTCGTAAAAGGAGCCCAAAGTGCATCATGTTATCAACAGTTAATAATATAGACAACACCAATTTATATAATAAGTACATATCCCTCCCCCTCTCACCCATCCTTTCATACAGTAAAAAAATAATCAAGAACAACACAAATGATTAAGGTAAACAAAATTACAACAAATAATTAATTAAATTCATATCCCCCCTCCCACCCACCCTTCTTGGATATATATAATTTTATTTATTCAATTTCCTATACCGTTCTCCCAGGGGAGCTCAGAACGGTTTACATTAATTTATTCAGGTACTCAAACATTTTTCCCTGTCTGTCCCAGTGGGCTCACAATCTACCTGTGGCAATGTGGGGATTAAGTGACTTGCCCAGGGTCACAAGGAGCAGCATGGGTTTGAACCCACAACCCCAGGGTGCTGAGGCTGTAGCTTTAACACACTCCCCCAATCAACGGGCAAAACTAGCAATCTACCTTTACAAAATTTTGTCAATGGGTCCCAACCCTCTTTGAATTACTTATAATGTCCTAATCATATTGCTCTCATAGATTCAAATTTATAAGTTTGGCACAAGGATTCCCACCAAAGACTATTGTTTAACCTGTCCCAATTTTTCAAAATAAGCTGTATGACAACTCCCGTCATGATGAAAAGTATTCCTCCTAATTTTTCCAGTGAATAAAAGGCCCTGGATTTCATAGCATAAGAAGAACTTTATACTATTTAATTATTTTACTTATTTATTTAATTTTCTATACCAGGGGTCGGCAACCCGCAGCTCTTTCACTATGAGGCTGTGACTCTTGCTTCAACAGATTATCTACACCTACCTGCCACTGTGAGAACTTCCTGTTTCTGCTTGGGCGGGATGCAACAGAGGAGAGGCTTCTGGGTTCTGCCTAACCCAGAAGTTAGAGGCTTCTGGGTTAGGCAAGTGTAGAAATCACTGCCACTAACCCATTGAAGGAAGAGAGAGAGAAGTGCATTGTAGCCAAAGCAGGAGATAAAATAAATGCAGAGGCAATGGCAATGGCGGCTCCACCAAAGGTTGAGGAGGAAGGAGGGTGGTAGATCTGTGTGATGCCGCGTATCCCCCCCCCCATGCATACTATAGCATTGGTGAGTGGGGTTGGAAGGAAGGAAATACAGTCATTTGCAGAAGGGATGTGAATAGTGAGAGAGGGAGAAATGGACATAGGGGTGGAGGGGAGGGAGAGGTGGTGCATGCTGATGCTTCACACTGCCGATCCTTATTTGCTCTGATGCAGTGGTGGTATTGCCTTGAAATGCTAGCTGTGCTGGATTGGATCATCAAACAAAAAGGCAGCAATCATGAACCGGCAAAGTAGAGTAGATGAACTGGAAGCTCACAGGTTTATTAATCACATTAAAAGCATAAAAATCAATAAAAACACATGGGGGGCATAACCAAAAGAAATGTCTAAGTCCATTTTGGGTTTAAGTTGCAAGTCGCCCAAAGTCAGACACGGGAAAAGGTTCATTTTTGAAAAATACGTCCAGCATATTTTTTTTTTCCAAAAACCATCCAACTGTAGTCCAGCCGTCTGATCGCCCAGACTGCTAAGTCGTCCATCTTTATAACGCATTTTCAACCAAAAATTTGTCCAAATCACAAATGCCTAGAAAAAGACCTTTTGGGCGCGAGAGGGGCCAGAAAAGTGATGGACTGGATACCCAGACATGGCATCAAAATAGTGGGGTACCTTACAGGGCACTGCTGTAAACTTCACAAAAAGGGTCCCACATACACATCTCACTACAGCTCCCTTAAAGGTCATGGTGAGCCCCCCAAAACACTCCCAGAATCTACTAGACCAACCTATCTACCACCCCAATAGCCCTTATGGCTGCAGGAGCCACTTATATGGCAGTACAAAAGGGTTTTGGGGGATTTTGGGGGGGTGCACATTTTTCACCATGAATGCAGTGATTAGAGTAGCTTATGGGCCTGGGTCTTCCTCTCCATTGTTCACTAACCCACCCCCAAGACCACTTAAGCCACCTCTGTGCATCTCTACTAGGCTGCCAGGTGCTGATGTTCTGGAGGCAGATATGTAAAGTTGATATTACGATTTTTATGGGGAGGGGCAGTGATGACTGGGGTAGTGTGTGTGGGTCTGTACTTTGTGTCTGCAGTACTTATCTGGTCACTTTGGATACCTTTTGTGGACTTAGACCTGGTTTTATTTTTTTTTTTTTAATTGAAATTTTATTAATAAAGAAAATGCACAAGAGAGCAAGACAATACACATCACAAGCGAAAACAAAGGCAATCAATAATCAGGCTCTCAAGAACAAAATAAGAGAAACAATGTTGTACAATATAATACGCAAAAATACAGAATCAACAACGTCCCAAGCCCTCCCCCCACCCCCCCTACCCCTGGTGACAAGCTCAGACTCCCACTCCAACAGTGGACAGGAAAGGTTCAAAGAGCAATAAGTAAAGAAAAAGGTACCCCAAAAGGAAAGCATAGACCAAACAGACCCACCTCCCACCGAAAATGTCCCACAGAAGTCAAGTAAGGGAGCGAAAATTCCTCCATATATGAGCAAAGCTATGGCAGAGCCCATGCTGAGCCGCTGTAAGGCGGTACAAGAGTTGCCACTGGTGCAACTTCAATTCCACCTCCTGCCATGATGGAGGTACCGGTTGCTTCCACCTAGAGGCCAAAAGCAAGCGGGCAGCAGTAAGAGCTAAAATGCAAAAGGTGGATTCTCCCCGTTCCAAGTCCAGCTCATGCCAAAACAGCAAGGCATGACAGAAATATGATCAAAAATTTCGATCCAATAATCCCGCACAATCCTACAGGACCACCACATATGAAGATATGTACCCACTTCTCCACAGCCCCTCCAACAGAGACCCCCACCCCCCCCTCCCCATCTTGGCCAATAGCAGGGGGGTATAATACCACCGGAGCAGAAACTTAAACCCATTTTCCACAATCAAGGTAGCAATACCAGAAGAAGAGATCGCCCGCCAAATTTCCACCCACATCTCCCTCGGGATAGGGGCACCCCAATCACCCTCCCAGGATGTCACATAAGGCAATACACTCACCCCCCCAGAATTCAAACACTTGTAGATCGCCGACAGAGCTCCCTTCCGAACCACAGGGCCCAATAAAAGCTCAAATCCTGTTTTACCCCCCAGCATCTCAGTCAGGAAACCAGAGGATTGAACATAGTGAACCACCTGCAAATAAGGGAAAATATCCCGGGGCAACAACTGGTAGCGAGGCTGGAGCTCCCCAAAAGACCTCACCCTCTTCGTTTCCAAATCGCAAAATTGTCCCAAACAAACCAAACCCTGAGCCTCCCACCTCTTAAACACCCCGGCTCCCCTTCCCGGAATAAACTCAGGATTAAAGCGCAAAGGGGCATACCAAGAATATCGCCGCCCCTGTAAAAGCACACAGCGCACCGCTCTCCACACCCGCATCGCTGTCCGGACGGAGGACATCCGACATCTACCCCCCCCACTCCCCAGGACCCACGGCAGATGTATTAAGGGCACATCCCCCTCCAAGCCCTGTTCAAGGTCCACCCAAAGTTTCGGGGCTTGAGTCTGCCACTCCAAGAGTGCTCGCAGCTGCGCCGCCTGGTAATACTTCAGCACATTAGGTACCGCCAACCCACCCTCGCCCTTGCCCAAATACAAGACTCGGGGACTCACCCGCGGTCTTTTTCCCGCTCAAATAAAGTGGAGAAGGCTCCGCTGTACCCCTTCCAACAGCCTCCGCGGGATCCACAAGGGTAGAGCCTGAAAGAAAAAGAGGAGGCGAGGCAGAATCATCATTTTGACTACCTCTATTCTCCCCAGCCAAGAAAAATAATAACTATCCCAGCTGACCAAGTCCAAACGAATACGACGAAACAAAGGAAGATAATTAAGCTCAAACAAATTCGAACCAGGAGGCCCAAAATACACCCCCAAATACCTCAAAGAGTGTTTAACCCACCGAAAAGGAAACCGTCGCTTCAGCGCCCCCACCCGATCCGTCGACAAATTCACATTCAACACTTCCGATTTCCCAACATTGACCCGAAAACCCGACACCGCCCCAAACTCCTTCAATTCCTCCAACACTGCAGGCAAAGAGTTGTCCGGGTCCTCCACCGTAAAAAGCATATCGTCCGCAAACAAATTCACTTTGTAGTCCCCAGAAGGGGTACGGACTCCCTGAATGCGGGCGTTGGCACGGATCCGCTGTGCAAGGGGCTCCACCACCAACGCGAACAAGATGGGAGATAGGGGGCAACCCTGCCGGGTACCCCGAAATAAGGGGAAAGTAGCAGAGTACCCCCCATTTACTTTAACACAGGCCAGCGGATTAGTATATAAAATATGGATCCATTCCCTCAAGCGTGGCCCCAACCCTACAGCCTCCAAGACCTGAAACAAAAATGGCCAAGAAACCCTATCGAAAGCCTTCTCGGCATCTATAGACAGAAACACAGTATCGTCCCCCCGGGTCCGAGCCAACTCCAACAAATCATAAACTCTCCGAACACTATCCCCAACTTGCCGTCCCACCACAAAGCCCGTCTGGTCAGGATGAATCAAACAGGGAATCCAACTCATCAGGCGATCCGCTAAGACCCGTGTAAAAATTTTTGTATCCACCCCCAACAGAGAGATTGGGCGATAAGACTCACAGCGCGCAGGGTCCTTCCCCTCCTTAGCCAACACAGTAACCCCCGCTAAGCGCATGAAAAAGGGTAATTGGCCGCCCCCTAGCAAAGAATTAAGAAAAGTCACCAACGGGGGCAACAACAAATGTTGAAAGCGTTTATAATATTGCACCGTAAAACCGTCCAACCCAGGAGATTTACCCACATGCATAGAGCGCAAAGCCCCAGTCGCTTCCAGAACTGAAAGGGGTCTATCTAGGCGTTCCACATCAACCTCCGCTATCTGAGGCAAAGAAGCCGACTCGAGATAGCGCTCCCGATCAAGGGGAGTACCCTCCGCCTCAGGGGTATACAACTTACCATAATACTCTACAAAACGCGCCCGAATTGCATCTTCCCTATGAAGAAGCTCCCCGGAAGCCATCCGGAGAGCCAAAATATGGTTCTGAGAACGACGCACCTTCAACCGGTGAGCGACCAAATGACTAGCCTTATTGGAGAACTCAAAGTACTTTTGCTGTAATAGCTGAAGGTTGAAACGCAAGCGGTCGAGTTCCAGAGCATGCAAGTCACTACGCGCCTTCTGTAACTGGCTGCTCACAGTTACATTCCAGGGCTGACGCTTATGGATCCCCTCAAGTCTCCCAATTGTGGCCAACAGGGCATCTACTTCCTCCCGCTGGCGTTTGCGCCGGAAGGATGCCAAAGAAATCAGTCGACCCCTGAGGGTAACTTTCAATCCTTCCCAGACAGATTCTGGGGAGGCCCCACACTCCAAATTATCCGTTAAATAATCCTGAATCCACCGTGCAATTTGATCCGCTACCGAAGGATCATCCAGCAAGCTGTCATTGAAACGCCAGTATTTCTGCCCAACCCCACCACCCGTACCAGCAAGCTGTAACCAAACAGGTGCATGATCGGACCAAGTGGTCCGCTCAATGCCCGCCCTCTCCACTCTGCGAAGGAGACCCCGTTCAACAAAAATATAGTCAATCCTAGAATAGGAAGCATGTACCCGCGAGAAATAGGAATAATCTCGCACCCGAGGGTTCAACCAGCGCCACCCATCCTCCACATTAAGTTCCCGGAGCGCAGCCCGCAATAGATTCCGATCTCGTCTACCATAGCCCCCAGCAGACCCAGAGTTATCCAAATGTGGTGTGACAGTAAGATTGAAATCCCCACCCAAAATTAAGGCCCCACCCTTAAACTGCAAAATCCTGGTCGCCAGGTCCCGAACAAAAGAGCCCTGACCCTCATTGGGAGCGTAAACATTAACCAAGGAATACAGACAGCCCTCCAACAGCACCTCCACCATAATATAGCGACCCTGAGGGTTCCGCACCACCCGTTTAACCTCACACCTCAGGTGCTTACTAAACAGAATCCCCACCCCACCCGTCTTGGAGCGACCCGCCCGAGATGCCCAGAGTGCGGTAGGGAATCGGGGGTCACAGACCAGTTTCTCGTGAGACCGTAACAAATGTGTTTCCTGGACAAAGCATACGGAAGCCCTCAGACGGACCAGCTCCCGAAATAAAGCCTTCCGTTTATGGGGAGAGTTAAGCCCCCTAACATTATAAGATATAAACTTAATACCAGCCATAGAGAGAAAAAGAAACCCAACAGGTACCCAAGGCCCAAAAATAAAGTATAGAAAGAAGAACCCCCAAGTCAAGAACTGTCACCCCCCACAGCCCAACCCCACCCCATCCCACCCCGTACCTACCCACCACACCCCTCCATCCCCTAACCCCCACAATGGGAGCAGCCAAACCTCCCATGTACAAACCCGGAAGTTAACAGTCCCCAACGCCCTTTACACAGCCCAAGACATACAGCAAACTGATCCCCATATACAAACAGACCACCCACCAACAACCATCCCCACCCCACAACTGCCCCCAACTCTCTAAGCAAAGTCACTTTTCAAAGGAGCAACAAGCCAGGTACACCAATCAGCTATCCCCCTCCAGCCACCCGAGCCCGGATGCCTCCTAGCCCTAAGGCACATCTTTTATCCCCCCCCCCCCCCCAGGGGCATAGGCACAGGCCACTCACACAGGGAGATAGTACCCACATCTAGCACAGTTCAAGTGAGTCCTGAAGAGGTAGAAGCCACTGCAGGTGGGGAGGTTCCACCACCCGGACCTCCACGGCTCCCTCGAGCACCACACTCCACACGCTGCCATCCAAAAGGGGCAGAGGGCCTACCAGGGCTGACCCTGTCCCGTTGCTCCGGGCCCGACACCTCCGGCACCTCAATGCCCGCTTTCAACAGCAGTTCTCGTGCTTCTCGTACAGTCACAACCCTGGTATGGACTCCATTGATGGTAATAACCACACCGAAGGGATAGGTCCAACGATAGCGGAGATTGCCCCGCTGGAGAGCTTTGGTGATCTCCCGGAAGGAGCGCCGCTTCTGCAGGGTGCTAGCAGCCAGATCCTGATAAAATTCCAGGTGATGACCCTCCCAGGTCACCGTACCCAACTCCCGGGCCCTCCGCAAGGCCCGTTCCTTGATCACGAAGCTCTGCAGGCAAACCACCACATTCTTAGGCTGGTCCGAGAGCCGTGGGCCCAAAGCTCGGTGTGCCCGTTCTATCCCCGGGTCAAGGGAGTCATCCTAGAGCAGCCAGCGCAGCAGACGCAGAACCACCTCACGAACATCCCTATATTCCGGAAGCTCTGGGAGTCCCCGCACTCGCAAATTATTCCTACGAGTGCGGTTTTCCAAATCCTCGACTTTATCTAGCAGGAGTAGGTAATCAGCGCCAGAATCCTCTATCTTGCGCTGCACACCAGTGACAGACGCCTCACACGCGTCCAGCCGGGTCTCAACCACATCCACACGAGAGCCCACCTCAAGGAGATCCGAGCGCAGTTCCTGCACAGTCTCCCGAACCTGCACTGCTACAGCCGCAATATCAGATTTCACCTCCTGTATCCAGCGCTGCATGTCAGCCTTAGTCAACGGGTCAGCCGAGCTCACAGCCGATTCCAGGGCTGCCGGATCCAACGCATCCCCCACCGCAAGTAGGGCCCCACTGCCACCTTCTTCTGGGCCCGAGCCACCACGTGCGCCCCTGCCAAGGGTCTGCTCCAGTGTGCGTTGCCCGAGTTTGTCTCCAGGCAGCCGTTTCCGCGTCGCCATTGCCGGATCGCACTCCCTCACAACCGGGACCCGACGAACTAAAAAAAACAAAAAAAAAACAAAGCGCGATTGCACAGCCGAAACAGGGATTTTTGCGCAGGCTGGAACGGAGCTCACCTAGCAAGCGTCCATTCGTGCCGGTGACGTCACTTCCTCTTCGACTTAGACCTGGTTTTAGATGGCCTAAGTCACAATGTCCAAGTTCTGTCTTGGCAGTGTTGTAAAACTTTCGGTTATAATAAGTCTAGGACGGCCTATGTCCAAACCAAATCCTGTCCTCGACACTCCTCCTGACATGCCCCTTTTAGCTCTGGTCGTTCAGCAGCACTGTGAAGGCCTAGGTCATTTTTAAATACGTCAAAAACTCGGTTTGATTATCGGCACTTGGATCAATTTTTATGCTAAAAGTGCAAATAAAGGTATGAATAATATAAAGTGTCTCTGCCTCTCATCCGAGGGTGCAGAAGCGACCAAAATCAACCATCCCAGTAGGGACAAAAAAACAAGTCAATAGTCCGAAAAAATACTTAGCTTCTCCCTGGGTCAAAGTTCTAGGCAGCCAAAAGGCTTATCCAAACATGTTCGCCGACAAAAATTATTGGTGCATTATCACACGTCGGGTGAGCCCGAGGATGTTTCACAGTCTATGCTCATATGGGCACATTGTTGTGACAGCTAGCGCATCAGGGGTTGTGTATACCCTGCTGCGAGCTGTGTGACTGAGGGCTCCCCGTTTATCACACAGATAATTTTCGTTTTGAGCTCCTTTGTGGTGTGTAACTGTCTCTCCCCCTCACCCTTGTTGTAGGGTTAGGGAAGATTAATTTTCTACTGTTTGGGTTTCTTCCCTCTTTTTGAGTTTTTGTTATTTCATTGTTACATCTTAGTTGTGGCACTGTTTACTTCTCTTGCTTTTCTACTTTTAATTAATGCATTTTTATTTTTTTACTGTTTTAATGTACTTAATATTTATTGATCGTATGTATTTTTTTACTCTGTTGTGAACTGCTTCGAACTTCTGGTATAGCGGTATACAAAAAATAAATTATTATTGTTATTATTATCATCCTACACCGAATTACCACATATGGGACACAGACCATGCAAGTCCGGCCTTAGTTCTTTAATTTATACCATTCATTTTCTAATTAGAAGTCCTCTGTGTTTATCTCACACCTTTTTAAATTCCGTCACCATCGTCTTCCCTACCACGTCCCTCAGTAGGGTATTCCAGGCATCCATCACCTTCTCTGTGAAAAGGAATTTCCTAACATTACTCCTAAATCTTCCTCCCTGCAACCTCAATTTATGCCCTCTAGTTTTACCATTTTCCCTTCTCTGGTAAAGATTTGGTTCTATATTAATACCTTTCAAGTATGTACATCTGTATTATACCTCCCCGTCCCTTCTCTCCTCCATAGTATATAGTTTAGGTCTTCTAGTCTCTTCTCATACTTCTTTTGATTTAAACCCCTTACCACTTTTGTCACCTTCCTCTGGACTGCTTCAAATCTTTTTATATCCTTGACCAGATTCAGCCTCTAAAGCTGAACACAATACTCCTAGTGTGGCCTCACCAATGACCTATATAGGGGCATCAACACCTCCCTTCTTCTGCGTGTTACTCCTCTTTCAATACATTCTAGCATCCTTCTGACTACATCCATCACCTTATCACACTGTTTAGATGCCTTTAGATCTTAAAACACAATCACCCCATGGTTCCTTTCTCTGTCTATGCTTAGCACATATGATTCCCTTGGATTTCTACCCCCATTCTGTACTTCTTCACATTGAATTTTAGTTGCCACACATTAAACCATTCTTCCAACTTTTGCAAGTCCTTTTCATGTTTTCTACTCTCTCCAGGGTGTACATTCTGCTACAAATCTAGGTATCATCCACAAAAAGAACATAAGAAGTTGCCGCTGCTGGGTCAGACCAGTGGTCCATTGTTCCAAACAGTTCGCTCCTGCGGCAGCCCCCAGGTCAAAGACCAGTGCCCTGAGACCAGCTCTACCTGCATACGTTCCGGTTCAGCAGGAACTTGTCTAACTTTGTCTTGAATCCCTGGAGGGTGTTTTCCCCTATAACAGCCTCCAGAAGAGTGTTCCAGTTTTTCACCAATTTCTGGGTGAAGAAGAACTTCCTTATGTTTGTACGGAATCTGTCCCCTTTTAACTTTAGAGAGTGTCCTCTCGTTCTCCCTACCTTGGAGAGGGTGAACAACCTGTCTTTATATACTAAGTCTATGCCCTTAAATATCTTGAATGTTTCGATCATGTCCCCTCTCAGTCTCCTTTTTTCAAAGGAGAAGAGGCCCAGTTTCTCTAATCTCTCACTGTATGGCAACTCCTCCAACCCCTTTACCATTTAGATGCTCTTCTCTGGACCTTTCGAATAGTACTGTGTCTTTTTTCATGTACACTGACCAGTGCTAGATGCAGTATTCCATGTGAGGGTGTAACATGGCCTCTCTGATCTATTCGTGATCCCCTCTAACCCTTCAGCAATGTCACTCACAAACATACGGAACAGAATCAATCCCAGCACTGATCCATGAGGCATTCCACTTTCTCTCCTCTAAGAAAATTCCCTCTAGCTATCAACCAGTTTCTAATCTAGTTTATCACTTTGGACCTAACTTCAGCCCGTGTCAAAGACTCAGCTGAAATCTAAGTAAATTACATCTAGCACACGTTCTTAATCCAATTCTCTGATCATCTCTGGAAAATGTGCATCTTTGATATCTTGCATTTCAGTTTCTTTTTCTGTTAGCATGACAACTTTTCTGTATACAGTTGATCTTTGTTTGTTTTTCCAGGGCTTATTTACTAGAGTTTTAAAGAGATTTTCCCTCCTTGGTTCCCACTGCCTTGGTGGGATGGTGTTATACTGGGCTCATCTTAACTTTTCCACCTGGAGCCCATTAAGTTCTTGTTACACCACAATATCCTTCTGGATATAATAGCATCTTAAATTTGTCCCACAGAAAATACCTGAGGAAGAATCCAGGCCTTCAGTTTTTTTCCAGAAAAACTTGAAAGAAGATAATGAACAAATATCTGATGGAAAATGGATTTAGGGTTACTTTTACTAAACCATGGTAGAGGTTTCTAACAAGGGCCAGCAAAGTAATGCTTTGATGCTCACAAGAATTCTTTGAGCGTCGGAGCCTGCTGTAGAAACCTCTATCGTGATTTAGTAAGGGAATGTTAAATTGTTGGTGCTGCTTAACTAAAGACTCATTTCCTGGTCAAAGATAACCTTACTTCAGATAAATATGGAAAAAAAGCCAGTAATATTTTCTTTTATGATGTGAAAACCTTCTAGATAAATACCTGTGATGAGAAATACACCAATGCAGTATCATATAACTAAGCAGGCAGACTTAAAGATCAGCCTCTTGTTAATAGGTAACCAGTATAGCATAACCAATACCAGCCTTAAATGCTTATAATTTTTTTTTTATTAATGAGCAATCTAAATGCTGTGTTCTGCAACATTGGCAGTATGTTAGAACATAAGAACATAAGAAATGCCTCTGCTGGGTCAGACCCGAGGTCCATCGTGCCCAGCAGTCCGCTCACGCGGTGGCCCAACAGGTCCAGGACCTGTGCAGTAATCTTCTATCTATACCCCTCTATCCCCGTTTCCAGTAGGAATTTGTCTAATCCTTTCTTGAACCCCAGTACTGTGCTCTGCCCAATTATGTCCTCTGGAAGCGCATTCCAGGTGTCCACCACACGTTGGGTAAAAAAGAACTTCCTAGAATTTGTTTTGAATCTGTCTCCTATCAACTTTTCTGCGTGCCCTCTTGTTCTTTTATTTTTCGAAAGTTTGAAGAATCTGTCCCTCTCTACTCTCTCTATGCCCTTCATGATTTTATAAATCTCTATCATATCCCCTCTAAGTCTTCTCTTCTCCAGGGAAAATAGACCCAGCTTCTCCAATCTCTCAGCATATGACAAGTTTTCCATACCTTTTATCAGACGTGTCGCTCTCCTCTGAACCCTCTCGACTAAGGCCATATCCTTCTTAAGGTATGGCGACCAATATTGGATGTAGTACTCCAAATGCGGGCGCACCATTGCCCGATACAACGGCATCTTTAAGCTAGCTAATGGCAGCAATCCTAGATACAGCAAATTGCAATAATTAAGGCCCTATTTTACTAAACCACAGTAGAGATTTCTATTATAGACCAGGGCACTATGGGGCAAATTCTATAAGAAGCGTCCAAAAGTTAGGTGCTGATATAGGCACCATTCAGTGCGATTCAAGTACAATTGGGCACTGTTGAGTGAATCGCACTGAGCACTGGGCACTTTTTTTGGAGACACCCAATAAATAGGCCAGCTCTAGACGTGGCTAAAAGTTAGGCAGCCATATGAGCGCTTAAGAGCAGCAATTCTGTAACAAGGTGCCTAACACGAAGCCAATGCTCATGCCTAACATGCATAGCACCTATTTTTTTGAAGGCTGCCTAAATTTTTAGAGACGCTTTGTTATAGAATCGCTCTTTCTTGATAGGCGCCTATCTTTCAATTAGTGCTGATTAAAAAGCTTAATTGGGCTTGTTGTTCAATTTAGATAGGCGCCTACCTAGATGGGCGCCTCCAAAATAGGTGCCTAACTTTAGGCGCTGGTTATAGAATTTGGGCCTAAATGCTCCGATGCTGCTTCTATGCTGCTCCGACACTCATAGGAATTCTATGAGCATCGAAGCAGTGCCAGAGCATTTGGCACTTTGGGCAACAGTAGAAACCTCTATCAAGGCTTAGTAAAAGAAGGTGGGGGGGGGAGTAAATTTGTCACTAATAAATGAGGAATTGTGGCTAACTGTATTATCCAAATGAAGCTGACATTGGACATATCAAATGCAAAAAAGAAGTTGCCTTTATTCACAAAGATTAGAATCAAGTTAAAATCCCAACATAACCAGTTTGGATTAAATGATAAAACATATTTTCCTACAGACAGGTCAAAGGGCCTTTGACTTCCCTGCATTTAATTTTAACCCGTGTTCCAGTAGCCATACTGCTGCTCAATATTCATTTACCTCCTTGAGATTAGTTCTCTTAATGATCATTAACAGAACGAAAGCAAAGAAAATGATGGGAATGTTGCAGTGAATATTTGTACTACTACAACAGAGGCCTAGTGATAATGGTTTTGGCCTATGTCGAGTTCTCTAGGCATACATCTGAACTGATCATAATTAGATGCCTTCCCCTATATCCATGCCCCATTAAATCTATTTCTACCCTCAAATAAATTCTTCAAAACTAGGAGCAGATAAATGATTTTATTTCATTTGAATTATAATCTACATGAACTTCCTAGTGATGTGGTGCACCCACAAATATTTTGGTTCATTTTATTTGTAATGTAATGAAATGTCGATATTATAGACTGCTTTTTCTCCATGAGGGAGCCCAAAGTGGTTTACAGAAAGAGACATCAAGAATGAAAAAATTTACAGTTCATCATTTTTAAATATTTATAGAACATTAACACGCCTTTTACAAAACTGCAGAGCGTTTTTTTGTGCCGGCCATGGCGGTAACAATTCTGACATTCATATGAGCATCAGAGCTGTTATTACCACAGATGCTGCTAAAAACTGCACTATGGTTTTATAAAAAGGGGGGTGGCGTGGTAAATGAGAGATGTTTTTTAATCAGTATGACATCTTTCCAAACCTGGGTTCCTTTGTAAGAAAAGGATAATTCTAGGATTTTCTAATGGTGAACAGACTTAAATAACAAAAGCTTCAAAGGATAGCTATCCTTTAAACTAGTAGAACCTTTGCTAGATGAAAAAAACAAGCAATTTTGATAAAACAAGCTAGTTAAAAAATTGTACTGCTTTGACATGTGATTACTGTTCATTTTTCTTTTTTCTTTCTTTTGTATTCGAACTGCTTCTTGTAATTTTTCAATAATTAATAAAAAATATTGAACTAAAAAAAATAAATAAAAAAAATAAGCCATGCCTGAAAAGAAAACCAATGAAGTTCAATTAAAAGAGGATGTAAATAATTAAAAAAAAAATTAATTTAGAAGCAATGCATTGAAATTTTTTTTTTAAAGTGAATCCATGGTCCCATATAATAAGGAATTGCAACAATCTAACACCCCTCCCCCCCTTTTATGATGCTACATTAGGCTTTTTTTATCACCAGCAGTGACGGTATTAGCTCCCATGCTCATATAATTCCTAAGAGCATCAGAGCTAATACCGCTGTAGCCAGCGATAAGAAAAAGCCCAACGCAGCTTCATAAAAGGGGCCTGAAATAAGATAATTGATTGCACCAGTAAAGCAAAATGACTTTCATAGAAAAAGGACATATTAATCTTAGTTGTTTCTTCTTGAAAAAAATATTTATTTGCAAGACTACTGACATGAGACTCAGAAGTTATACATGAGTCTAATGTTACCCCTAATACCTTAGAAGTGCTATCAATCATTAATTGATTATTATTATCTAAACTGACTACTAGAAAATATTTGAGAGATGTACCTAATCATATGATTCTGATTTTAAAGGATTCGATTTTAGCAAAATACAACTAACCTGGTTTTAATTCTATTAATACAGCTCAAGAAGTGGAAGTCATGGTTCCACTGGGAACGAGTGATCACAATGTAATCAACTTTAAACTTGACATCGGGAAAGGGAAACATGCCAAAACCTTAACCACCACCTTGAACTTTAAAAAGGGTAAATACGATAGCATGAGAGCCATGGTAGAAAAACGACTCGAGAAGATGGTGGACAAACTTGAAACGGTTGATCAGGCATGGACCCTACTGAAAAATACTATCACAGAAGCACAAGATCTCTACATTCCGAGGATTTCCAAAGATCAGAGAACAAAGAGCAAAAGAGAACCGGCATGGCTTACCATACAGGTGAAGGAAGCCATAAAAGAAAAGAAGGACTCTTTCAAAAAATGGAAATGCATAAAGACAACCGAAGCCTGGAACAAACATAAAGATGATCAGAAGAAATGTCACAAGGCGGTGAGGGATGCAAAACAGGAATATGAGGAAAAAATAGCCCAGGAGGCCAAAAACTTCAAGCCCTTCTTTAGATACGTGAAAGGGAAAAAACCTGCAAAAGAGGCAGTGGGACCCCTGGACGACCAGGGAAGAAAAGGGTACATCAAGGAAGATAAACAAATCGCAGACAAACTAAATTTCTTCTTTGCGTCCGTCTTTACGAAGGAGGACACCTCAACAATACCTGAAGCGGAGAAAGTGTTTGCAGGAGAAATAGAAGACAGCCTCACCACAGTTGAAGTGGACTTAGACCAGATATACTATCAGATCGACAAACTTAAAAGTGACAAATCCCCTGGACCGGATGGGATTCATCCGAGAGTCTTAAAGGAATTGAAGGTTGAAATCGGAGAGTTATTGCAAAAACTTGCAAACCTGACAATCAGAACTGGACAGATACCGGACGACTGGAGGATAGCGAACGTCACCCCAATTTTCAAAAAAGGATCGAGAGGGGAACCGGGCAACTATAGACCTGTGAGTCTTACGTCTGTCCCTGGCAAGATGGTTGAAGCACTGATCAAGGATAGCATAGTCCGGCACTTGGACGCACATGACTTGATGAAACCCAGTCAACATGGATTCAGGAAAGGGAAATCATGTTTGACGAATTTACTCCAATTTTTTGAGACTGTGAACGAGCAAATTGATAGTGGGAAGCCGGTGGACATAATATACTTGGACTTCCAGAAAGCATTCGACAAAGTTCCACACGAAAGACTTCTCAGGAAACTACAAAGCCATGGCATAGAGGGGGATATACAAAGGTGGATAGGCAAATGGCTGGAAAACCGAAAGCAGAGAGTGGGCATAAATGGGAAGTTCTCCGACTGGGAGAAAGTGACTAGTGGTGTACCCCAGGGCTCGGTACTTGGGCCGATCCTTTTTAATATTTATATCAATGACCTGGAGGAAGGAACATCCAGTGAGATCATCAAGTTTGCAGACGATACAAAACTATGCCGGGCGATCAGATCGCAGGATGATAGAGAGAAACTCCAGAGCGACTTGTGTCGGTTAGAAACATGGGCGGAGAAATGGCAGATGAAGTTCAATGTGGAGAAATGCAAGGTAATGCATTTAGGCAATAAAAATAAGGAATACGAGTATACAATGTCAGGTGCAACTCTGGGGAAGAGTGAACAAGAAAAGGACCTGGGTGTACTGATAGATAGGACCCTGAAGCCGTCGGCACAATGCGCGGCAGCGGCAAAGAAGGCAAATAGAATGTTGGGCATGATAAAGAAAGGAATCTCGAGTAGATCGGAGAAAGTTATAATGCCGCTTTATAGGGCAATGGTCAGACCACACTTGGAATACTGCATCCAACATTGGTCTCCCTACCTAAAGAAGGATATAAAACTGCTGGAGAGGGTGCAGAGACGAGCAACAAAACTGGTGAAGGGTATGGAGAAACTGGAATACGAGGACAGACTTATAACACTAGGATTGTTCTCCCTTGAGAAAAGGAGACTGCGTGGGGATATGATCGAGACCTTCAAAATACTGAAAGGAATCGACAAAATAGAGCAGAGAAGATTATTTACATTGTCCAATTTGACACGGACTAGAGGACATGTAATGAAGCTAAGGGGGGACAGGTTCAGGACTAATGTCAGGAAGTTCTGCTTCACTCAGAGAGTGGTTGACACCTGGAATGCCCTCCCAGAGGAGATTATGACGGAATCGACCGTCCTAGGCTTCAAGAGCAAACTAGATGCATATCTCCTTAAGAGAGGCATATAAGGATATGGTGGACTATAAATTAAGCCAGGTGTACACCTGGCAGGGCCTCCGCGTGTGCGGATCGCCGGACTTGATGGACCGAAGGTCTGATCCGGAGAAGGCAGTTCTTATGTTCTTATGTTCTTATGTTCTTATCTAACTTTTCTGAAATAGGGAATATATACTCTTTTAAAAATAAAAATGTCATCTGCATAAGAGTAAGGAAATTCATTCCTATCTATAGCTTGCAAATTCAATATGCTAAAAAAACAACCATTAAGTTCCAGGGAGCTAAATGCTCTGACGCTGCCCTGACGCTCATAGGAATTCTAAAAAGTAATTTCCAATCGCGTGTCAATCATGAGACAACGTCATTTAGAGAATTGCGCCTCCAGAAAAGATAGGCACTGGAAATATAGGCCAAGATTTTCAAGCCCTACATTTCTGGTGTCTATCTTTGCCATGAATCTTGCCTATATAGGCACTTTGCGGCACCTAATGCCACTTCCAGCATTAGCCACGCCTATAGTGGTATTAAGAACCAGTAGGCACCTCCGGAGGTGTGATTCTGGTGCCTTTTATTTAGGCACCGGTAGTCACTTTAAATTTGGTGTTGCTTGCAGTTTCAAACAGCATTTCCAAATTAACTTTGGCACCTAAGTTTAGACGTTTATAGAATTTCCCTCACAATCGGCTTTAATTGAACTTGATTGAAAGTTAGGCACCTAACTCAAAACCCTTGATTCTGTAAAAAGTAGCGCCTACACAAAAAGTGGGTGTAGTTAGAGGTGGATCATGGGCACGTTTGAGTTAGGCACCTCTTTGTGTGTCGTTAGGCTCTGCTATCAGCGCCTAACTTTAGGCATAGAAAACTTATGGATGCCTAAATATTAGGATGATGAGCACCGCCTAAGCACGCTTAGTCAATGCTAGAGGTCTGCACGGGAACGGGGATTGCGGGGACCCCGCGGGATCCCCCCTGGCCCACGGGACTCCCACGGGGACGCCCCCCTGACCCACGGGACTCCCACGGGGATGCCCCCCTGTCCCACGGGACTCCCACGGGGATGAAAACAGGCCTACCTAAATTCTGGCGATGCAGGCATTCAGCTTAAGTACAAGTCCGGCGTCGCAGCAGAAACAGCCATGCTGAGCAGTGAGCTCAGCACGTACACAGCTGAAAGCCTTGCTTGCTGATTTGTCCGGCGGCACGGCGGCGCGGGATCAAGCTGTGTACGTGCTAAGCTCACTGCTCAGCATGGCTTTTGCCCGCCGCGACGCTGGACTTGTATTTAAGCTGCATGCCTGCATCACCAGAATTTAGGTAGGCCTGTTTTCATCTCCGTGGGAGTCCTGTGCTCTATGGCTGCAGGTCTCCTTACTCTGGGGCACCAGACCTCCCTCATACAAAGGCCGGGAATGCAGAGTTGGTTCCGTTCTCGGTAGGGGATGCCTCGGTAGGCTGGATTGCATCATGGCACCGGCTCACTGCTCAGCCACTGGGAACCCAGATTCGGTCCTGTTCTGGGTGGAGAACACTTGTGGGGTGGGGAGGGGGCATGTTTGCGCCATCGTGCAGGCTCACCACTCTGCCTGCCGGCAAAAGCACAGTCTGTCCCATTCTAGGGGGAGAAAACCTAGCAGAGACCTGGCTGCACCACAATACTGGCTTCTAGAAAGCACAATGGACTAGGGGGGGGGGGGGTCTAGCAGTGTGTGGCACCATTTGGACCCATGTAGACTTGCATGGCCATTCTGATGCTGACCTGAGGTCCCTTTCCATCCAGCATCTGCCCCTCTGTCTCCTGCTTCTGCCCAGCATCTGATCTGTCTCCTCTCTTCCTCCTTTCTGCCCCTTCTGTCATCCCATCCATCATCCACCCTTCTTTCTCCCCCTTCCATCCAGCAAATGCCCATCTTTCCCCCCTTTCAGCCCAGCATTTGCTTCATTTCTCTTTCTCCCCCTTCTACTCAGTGCCTGCCCCATCTTTCTCTTTCCTCCCTTCCATCCGTATCCTCCCCCTCTCCTCCTTTCCATTCAATGTCTTCCTCCCCTCTCCTTTTCTTTACATCCATCATCTGTCTTTTTCTCTCTCCCCAGGCATTCCAGCTTGTCTTATCTTTCCCCTTTCATTCAGTGTGTCTGATCCCTCCCCCTTTCTATCTACAGTCTGTCTCCTCTCACCTCCTACATCCATTATCTACCCCCTCCCACCTGACACCTCAGCCGCCGCCAGACTGATGCAAAGCCTTCCTCCGATGTCAGCTCTGACTTCGGGGGAAGACTTCTGGGTCGGCTACATATGGCGTGCTGCAGGCTGCCTCCAACCCCTGCTGTTATCTGGACTCGAATGAAATGGTGGAAGGGAGTGCATTTTTGGACATAGAAGTCATGAACTGGGGAGAAAGGAAGGGAGGGAAAGAGATGCTGAGGTGGGGGAGGGAATAGAAAGGGAGAATTGGGTGTGGGTGTGTGAATGAGTGGGAAAGAGAGATGGTTGTGTACACACGGCAAATGGAAGAAAGAGGAGAATTTTTGGTCGTAGGGAAGGAGGTACAGAATATGATAGGGAAGAAAAAAATGAGAGTGAGAAATGTGGCAAGGGAACAATGGGACAGATTGAAAGGGATGCAAGAGGGAGGAATGTTGAACAGTGGTGAAGGGAATGGAGGGAGAGATGTGGCATGGTGCTGGAGAGGGGTGATAGAAGGAGAAATGTTGGGCATGGGGCTGGTGGGCAGGTACAAAAGATGAGAAAGAGATAAATGCTGGACCATAGTAGGGGGAACCAATGGACAGCAACAGAAGAATTTACAGAAGATGGGAAAGCGGAAAAAAGAAACTGGGACCAACTTTATGGAAAAATAAGTCTCCAGACAACAAAGGTAAAAAACGAAATTTATTGACTAAAATATGTTAGCTTTGGGAAATGTATATGGCAGATGTCTTTGTTTTGTGTTCAAAAGAAAAGGAAATGCATTTCTGGTTTTATTTCTACAGTGTTGAAGTACTTTTTGACCCTTGCTGTGACTGGTGGGGATCCCCAAGCACTGCCAGCAGAGGACCTCCTCTAGAGATGGCCAGAACTCCCCTCCACCAAGCGCAGCAGTCGCTGGCAGCATCCATGAGCCACTGAGGTGCCAGCATCTGTGACTCAGGGATGCTACTGCTGCCTGCCAAGCTTGGCAAAAGGTACTCTCGGCCAACTGCAAAGGAAGTCCTCAGCTGACAGCTTGTGGGTTCTCATCAGCTGAGTATTTATATTTTATATTTACATTAGAGGTTCTGGTAGAAACCTATTTACAAAGTATGTATTCTTCCCAATTAATATTTCCAAATTAATAAAGTCTCTTTGCTTATTTGTAAATGGGTCTCTACCAGAGCCTTTAATTCAGTAGCATGATTAAATAAAATAACTATTTCTGAAGTTTATAGGGAAGGATGGGGATGGAGGGGATTCCTCGCGGGGACGGGTGGGGACGGAGGGTTTCCTCGCGGGGACAAGTGGGGATGGGTGGGATTCCTCATGGGGACGGGTGGGGACGGGTGGGATTTCTGTCCCTGCGCAACTCTCTAGTCAATGCTAAGCATGATTCTACAGTGGCAACTACATTTTATAGAAATGGTGCCTATATCGGCGCCTAACTTTAAACAGACCTTATAGAATCAGAGCCTAATGGCTTAACATCATTTAGTAGAAACATAAATACATAGAATATGATGGCAGGAAAGGGTCCACGGCCCAACAAGTCTGCCCACTCAAATAACCCTCCCCTCTAAGTTCTTCTTTGAAGTGAGCCCACGTGTTGATCCCATTTGATCTTAAAATCAGTCATGTTCCTGGCCTCTACTACCTGAAGTGGAAGATCATTCCAACGGTCAACCACCCTTTCGGTGAAGAAGTACTTCCTAGTGTCACTATGAAATTTCCCGCCCCTGATTTTTAGCGGATGCCCTCTTGTCGCCGTAGGGCCTATAAGGAAGAAGATATCTTCTTCCACTTCAATACGGCCAGTAACATATTTGAATGTCTCTATCATGTCACCCCTCTCTCTGCGTTCCTCAAGACTAGGTGCAACTTACCTAGTCGTTCTTCATAAGGGACATCCTTAAGCCCTGAGACCATCTTGGTGGCCAATTGTTGAACCGATTCCAATCTTAGCACATCCTTCTCGTAATGTGACCTCCAAAATTATACACAGTATTCCAGATGTGGTCTCACCATGGACCTGTACAGCGGCATTACCACCTCGGGCTTCCGGCTGACAAAGCTTCTCCGGATGCAACCCAGCATTTGTCTAGCCTTGGATGAGGCTTTCTCTTCTTGATTGGCTGCCTTCATATCTTCACTAATGATTACTCCCAGGTCCCGTTCTGCCATAGTTCTGGTTAAGCAACAGAGCAACAGAGAACCAATCAGGAGCCTTTACAACAGTATGTAATGAAACCTCATTGGTGAAAATCAAATTCAAAAAAAGAGAAAAATTATTACAATTAATAAAATATCTTCCATTACACAGAATTATTTACTCTATAAAGATCAACCGAATTGAGTCATAGGAAAACTTTTCCTCAATCATCTCTATGTAAGTTGTCTTGTACCTGATCTTTCACTCTTCAGCGCTGTTAAAAGCAGCTATTGGGTCAATATTCAGCCTGTAGCTAAAAATGCTGAGCGTCACAGACTAGAGTAGCCTTGGATATTCAGTGTTGTATCATATCCAGCCAATGGCACTGAATATCCAGGGCTAATTGTCCCTATGTTGACTGCTGGAGCTTATGCAGGTTCTAGTCAATATTTCACTCCATGCCATCACTCCTTTCCCCTCCCTGATTATAACAAGATCCCTCTTCCCACCTCCACCCCCAACCAGCCCGATCAGACAACATACCCTCACCCTCCTCCATACTGTTTGGGCCTACTTACAGTCTCTGGTGGTCCAGTGAGGGCAACCATGATAGGAATGAAGCTCACTCACTCCTGCCCTTTGTCGATGCCTCAGGAAAATGGCTGCCATAACCTCTCCTGGCAGCCTTGCACTACTCAAAATACAGTTGAGATACAATTCAATATAAGTCTGGTGCTTAAAATTTCTTTTGAAAACAAGCAACCCACAACCACCAGACAATTTTTTTTTTTTTTTAAGTAAATCATGTTTTGCTGCTTATCCTGTGCTCAGAGATACGTTGGACCATGAGACAGTTGAGTGAGCACAGATATTTTGTTTTCTTTCACTTTTTGTTAGCTGATAAAGTGATAATAAACTTAACCGTGCATAAACATGAATGTACTTAACTTGTGAATTTAAAGTTGGGTTGTTTAGTCCTAACTTTAAATTCACAAGTTAAGCGCATTCATTTTTAAGCACAGTTAAGTTTATTATTACTTTATCAGCTAACAAAAAGTGAAAGCAAACAAAAAATCTGTGCAGTGATTGAGAACAGAGCCGTTTCATAATGGATCATTTGCTCACTCAGCGGTCTCATGGTCCAGCGTATCTCTGAACATAGGATAAGCAGCAATACATGATTTAGTAAAAAAAAATTTAAAAAAAATTGTCTGGTGGGTGTGGATTGCTTGTTTCCAAAATCCTTGCACTACTACCAGTAGTAAATTTTAAATAATCAGAAAATACACTTTGAACAGAAAATTTAGAAGCAATATTAAAGAACCAATTAGTAAACTATATCAGTCCACATAATGCAGGAGCTAAGATTCAAACTCATAGGAAGCTGACAATTAAAACAAATAGGAACTTGAAGTGAAAACCATATTGCCATCTTTATGACTTGAAATAACCTGATATAGTTTATTTTGTTATAGCCCCCCTTTAGCAAAATGGGTTACAGTAATACATTCACAGTATTACAAAACAACCATAAATACAGACACACATAAATTTCATCCACATATCATACAAAATAAGCAGATAAGATAAGTGCTCAGCACCCATATTTCATTTCGCAAAAGAGATGTCTCTTTCGAAAGCTTCTTAAAAACAGTTACATCCTTTTGCTTGCTAATGTAAAAGGGAATATGATATCTATATAGTGCCTCCTTTTCCTTCAATAAAGAATCTTAACGGTGATGGTTCATAGAAATTATAATAAGTATTTTGAAAAGAAATAATACATTTGCAGGGAAGAGTTAACTGAAAAGCTGCCTCTCAGAGAAATAACAGCCAGTGTCTCAATTCAAGAAATTTCATGAGTTTTCTTAAATGACTCCAGTTTTTTACACTTCACTTGAAATGTCTACTCTTTTGCAGGTTTCTGCATTATGTGAAAAAAGCAAATCTTTCCAATTAAACCTTTTAAAATGTCACTTAGAAATCTTTTAATAGAATTTGACCTTAATACACTCAACTAATAACTCTTTCCTAGGAAAGAACTCAATTCACTGATATTGTCTGTTGCTTATCACTAAATAATTTCTAATCCTGTTTATTACTTTAGGTTTGTTCTTTGGCTCCTCCATTTGTTTATAATCCTCCTGTGTAAAATAGCATCAGAAGTTTATGTCCAGGTATAACTCATTCAGGGGGAGATGCAGCAAATCTCACAGTAGCACTTCAGCTGTACCACAAAATACCAAGGCCTTCTATAACCAATGAACATGCAAATTACTGCCATACTAAAATCACAGCTCATTGATAAATGTCACCTTTGCTATCAGTGCCTGAGTGGTGATTGGCTCAGACACTGGCAGGAAAGGTAGCATTAAAAGAGAAAAAAAAAAAAACCACAACACAATAACCCAACAACATCTCCCTCCCTTCCAAACTTATAATCATGTGGAGAGACTCCAACTCCACATGCCACATTTAAAAGATTTCCCTGGTAGTCTAGTGGCCCTTGCCCTCCTTTCCCAACCCAACACCCTTTTCTCAAATAACAAGAACAACAACAAAAAAATTAAATCCCAGGTGTATAGTTGCACTCTCCCACCCCCAACCCCCTCCCCCAGCCCAACTGCTATACCTAACAGAAGAGTGATGAGCATTGCTTACTTGCTCCTCCTTTGCTGCTGCTATCTTGAAAAACATCTCATTGTCCTGTGTTATGCTTCCACTGGATGCAATGGACAGGGTCTGTCTGCCATATAAGGGAAGATTCTCATGTTTTGCTGCACTGACAAGAGCATAAACAGCAGAAAAAAAGATGATAAGGGTACAAGTTGTTGGTGAGATCAAATTTGGAGTACTTTGTTCAGTGACTGTATCTTACCAAGGAAATAAAAAAGACTAGAAGCCATTCAGAGAAAAGTGAACAAAATGGTATCAGGTCTGTATCAGATGTATGAGAAGCTACTTAGGCCCTCTTTTATTAAGCCGTGATAGAGGTTTCTACTAGAGAATGACATGGTGACTGTTATCTGTGGCTAGCTGCATGTATTCCACAGGAACGGGGAGAAAAAAAGATGCGGGTACGGGGACAAGGCCATTCATCACCCTGTGGAGCGGTGAATGGCCTTGTTCCCACAGTAAAGTAACTGCCGTGCATTGCTTCCCTTTACATCCCTCCCAGTCAGAAGCTTTCCTCATTATCACGTGGTCTAGCAGCCCTCTCCCTCCTAATCACCATAGTCCAGGCATCTCTTCCCCTTCTCCAGCTATCTCCCTTCCCGTCACCTTCGCGGCTGCTTTTCAGAATTGAAGTTTTCTGACTCCGAGCGACCTGGACACCATACCCTTCTCATAGGTCACAACTGCTTCAAAACTTCTCTTCTGATGCAACTTCCTGTTTCCGCTAGGGCGGCTCGTGTCAGATGAAGTTATGGGGCAGTCGCGCACAATGTGTGAGAAGGCTATGGTATCTGGGCTGCTTGGAGAGAGAAAACCTTGATTCTGAAAAGCGCCCATGAAGGTGACAGGAAGGGAGGGAGATGGAAGGGAAGGAAGAGAGGAACAGATGCTGAAGGAAAATGGGGAGGAGAGAGGAGGGAACAGATGCTGAATAGAAGTAGATAGGAGAGATAGGGGAGAAGACACCGAAGGGAACTGGAGAGAGAGGGAGGAGCAGATGCTGGATGGGAGGGAAGAGAGGGGAACAGACGCTGAAGGGAAGTGGGGAGGAGAGAGGGAGAGCAGATGCTGCATAGAAATGGGAGTGAGTGAGAGAGGGGAGAAGTCACTGGAAGGAAATGAGGAGGAGAGAGAGGGGAGCAGATGCTGAAAGAAAGTGGAGAGAGAAGGAGGAGTAGATGCTGGATGGAAGTGGGGAGAGGAGAGAGGGGAACACATACTGGATGGAAAGAGGGGATAAAGAAAAAAGGGCACATGCTAGATTGGGAAAGAGATTGGTGAGATACTGGAAGGAGTGAGGGAAAGAGGTTAAGGTAAACTGTAGATAGACACAATGAAAGAGAACTTGAGAACTGGAAAGTAAGAAAGTAGACAAGAAATAGAAAACAAATTGAGAAGGAAGAACAGAAAAGGAAGGGAAAGGAAAAGAGAAGGAAAAAGAGATGCCAGAGCATTGGGGGAGGGGGAGGAGACAGATACCAGATCTGAAGGGAGGAAAGGAGGAGAGAGATGCTAAAAACCACCTGGGGAGGGAGGGAGAGATGGAAGAGAAGATGCCAGACCATGGGTGGGAACAGATGAAAGAAGATGGGGTGGGGTGAGGTGGGGGGGAGAGATGTAAGAAAGAGGCAGACAATTTCTGGTAGAGGCAAAGAAATAGAACAGATGCCATATGGAAGAGGCGGAGAGAAAGCAGACAATGGATGGAAGGAAGAGAATGATGCAAAGATGAAGAAAGCAGAAAGCAGACTTAATTACTTGACAAGCAATCAAGCTGAGACCAGGATGCAATTGATAACTAGAACTTTTAATTTAACTTGATTAAAGAATCAATGCAGGAACTATTTACAGTTCAGTTCAAGTATAGAATAAACTGTTTTTCAGGCATTTACAAAGTCACTCTACATTATCTCTTTAATATTCCCCTCTCTTTCATCCATTCTTCCACTGGCACATTGTTTCTGTCCTCTCCTGGTGATACCAACTCTCAATCAAGCTCTATCCTCAAAATGACAGAACTAATAACCACTCTGACATGTCAATACATGAAACTGATTATACTCGGTGATATCAACCTCCCTCTTGAATCCCTGGAGAACAAAGATGTCCATAAGCTAAAAACACTACTCGACGACTGTGAAATCACTGTAATGCTTTCAGGACCCACACATGAAAAAGGTCACACCCTAGATATACTTGCAACCACTCCAGCCAATCTCACTATAGACATCAAATTGTCCCCTGTACCATGGACCGACCATTACCTCCTAAACTTTCACCTAAACCTTTCTACGGAGAACCGGAGTGACAAAGCCACCAGTAAAGAAAAATTAGTTCAAAGAAGTACACAACCAAACCTCTTCTGGAACATAGTAACAAAATCCCTGATTACCCCTTCTAACTGCACTACAACAATGCTAGCAAGCTGGAACCATACCATAACCAACACTCTAGACAGTCTTACCCCCTCCACTCCCGAAAAGTAAAGCAACATCAAACTTCCCCCTGGTTCACCGAATCACTGAGAACAGACAAACAACTATGCAGACAACTGGAAAGGAAATGGAGAAAAAGCAGAACGCAAGAACACCAAATACTTTGGTGCAAAGCAATAAATAAATACAAATTCAACTTATCGGAGACCAAGAAAAACTATTATGCCTCCAAACTAGGCACCAAAGCATTAAACACAAAAAATTTATTCCTCCTGATACGTCAGCTCACTACCCCACCGAACCAAGACTCCACGGGTCACCCCAACAAAATTACTGCACAAGAATTAGCAGACTTCTTTCTAAATAAAATCAATACAGTTCAATCCAATGTAGACAAAGCGATTACCACGGAACATCGTTCTCTTGATACTCCAAGACATTCCACAGAACTTACAAATGCAGACCAAATCTGGACTTCATTCTCCAGTTTGTCCATCTCGGAAACAAAACTACTATCCAAACTATCAGCAAGTCGCAGTCCCTTAGACAACTGCCCCACCTACCTCCTTGCAACCGCACCCAAGGAAATCATCTGGATCACCAACCTTCTCAATAACTCCCTAAACCAAAGCCAATTACCAGAAACAATGGGAAAAACAGCACATACTCCCATACCAAAAACTCCAAAGGCAGATCTCTCCATGACCTCCAACTACAGACCCATCGAGACCCACGTAAGTAAACAACTTGCAATCTACATCGAACAACATTCATGTCTCCACCCAATCCAATTCAGATTCCGTAAACAAGACAGCACTGAACTTCTCATCCTCACTTTAATCACAAAAACCAAACAACTACTTAGTATGGGATGTCAGACAATACTACTGCAATTTGACATTTCAGCTGCCTTTGACTCCGTGAATCATCACCTTCTATTAACAAAACTGTCAGAAATTGGTATAACTGGAACAGTGCTAAAATGGTTCTCTGACTTCCTACAAACAGAGAATATATTGTTAAAAAGAATGAAGAGATCTCCAAACCCTGGAAGGCCTTCTGTAGGGTTCCTCAAGATTCTCCACTTTCCCCCATCCTGTTTAACCTTTTCATGAGTTCCCTCGGAAACATGAAATTCGATGATGAAAGTATAATATCCTATGCAGATGACATTCTGCTCTTCATCCCCACAAACAACAACCAGTCAGTTGTCACCAACAAAGTATCAACCAATATTGAAAGAATCCAAAATTAGGCAACAATCAACAAGCTAAAACTAAACCAAACCCAAACCAAAATATTATTCTTCCACACAGCCCAACAGACAGCACCGACAAGCATTACTCTCCAAATGGGCCACACCCTCACAGTCGATAAAACCTCCAAAATCCTAGGCTGCATTCTTGACTCCACACTAACCATGGAAGCCCAAATCTCTAATATTCAGAAAAAATCCCTCTTCACCATGAGGCAAATAAGACTCATCAGGCCGTACTTTTATCAACATCACTTTGCTCTGATTGTACAGTCGATGATCCTAACACAGCTGGACTACTGTAACTCTGCCTACATAGATATCAACAGCACACTGACCCACAAAATACAACTTGTACAAAACACAGCTGTAAGACTAATTTTCAACCTGAAAAAAAAATATGACTCGATAGCCTTCATCAGGCAACTACACTGCCTACCCATTCCATCACAAATAAAATTTAAAATTTCATGCATCATACACCGAATAATTCACAGAAACTCATCTGCTCCACTCATCCAATTCTTCTCAAAAGCATGGTCTACCTCCCACAAAACCCTTCAACAAAGAATCTCCAATACAAGCGAATCTTTTACTCCATGCTCACCTTCATTGGAGTAAAAACCTGGAATGACCTCTTTGAAACGACCAAAACAGAACCCAACTACACCACATTTCAGAAAAAAACTGAAAACCAGCCTCTGATACTTAAACTTCTCAGATCTTCCCTTGCCCCATGTTTCCCCTTTTCTTCTTCCCTACTCTCTTCACTCCCCTCTCTTCTCTGTAAGTCGCCTTGAGTCTGCTTAAGTATGTGCGAAGCAGAAAAAGAAGATTAGATTAGTTTAGATCCCTTGGATGAGTAAAGTCTCTTTTTTTCACTTTCTGGCAAACCTCACCAGGTTCCCTCTTTCTTATCTGTGTTTTGTTTGCTCCACTGCAAACTTTTTTAGACTCTCTGCCCCACAAGCAATCAGCATTCTTTGAGTCTCCCTCAGTACAAAGGCTCTGGTGGGAGATCAGAATAACCAAAAACCTAAAATTCACTCCCTCCCCTTTTATACCTCATCCATAAGAACATAAGAACATAGAAACATAAAAATTGCTGCTGCTGGGTCAGACCAGTGGTCCATCATGCCCAGCAGTCCGCTCACGTGGCGGCCCTCTGATCAAAGGCCAGCACCCTAACTGAGACTAGCCCTACCTGCATACATTCTGGTTCAGCAGGAACTTGTCTAACTTTGTCTTGAATCCCTGGAGAGTGTTTTCCCCTATGACTATCTCCGGAAGAGCGTTCCAGTTTTCTACCACTCTCTGGGTGAAGAAGAACTTCCTTACGTTTGTACGGAATCTATCCCCTTTCAATTTTAGAGAGTGCCCTCTCGTTCTCCCTACCTTGGAGAGGGTGAACAACCTGTCCTTATCTACTAAGTCTATTCCCTTCAGTACCTTGAATGTTTCGATTATGTCCCCTCTCAATCTCCTCTGCTCAAGGGAGAAGAGGCCCAGTTTCTCTAATCTTTCTCTATACGGCAACTCCTCCAGCCCCTTAACCATCTTAGTCACTTTTCTCTGAACTCTCTCGAGTAGTACCATGTCCTTCTTCATGTAAGGCGACCAGTGCTGGACGCAATACTCCAGTTGAGGGCACACCATGGCCCGGTACAGCAGCATGATAACCTTCTCTGATCTGTTTAGAAACATAGAAAGATGACGGCAGAAAAGGGCTACAGCCCATCAAGTCTGCCCACTCTTCTAACCTACCCCATCAAGTCTGAGTGCTAATGACCCAGATCCTTAGCTCGACCCCCATAGGGATCCCACTGGATGTCCCATTTATTCTTAAAGTCGAGCACGCTGGTGGCCTTGATCACCTGTACCGGAAGTTTGTTCCAGTGATCTACAACCCTTTCTGTGAAGAAATACTTCCTGGTATCACCATTAAATTTCCCTCCTCTGAGTTTGAGCGGGTGCCCCCTTGTGACCGAGAGTCCCCTGGGGAAGATATATCGCTTTCCGCCTCGACACGACCTGTGATGTACTTAAATGTCTCAATCATGTCTCCCCTTTCTCTACGCTCCTCAAGAGTGTATAGCTGTAGTTTGCCCAGTCTTTCTTCGTATGAGAGACTCTTGAGTCCGGAGACCATTCTAGTGGCCATTCACTGGACAGATTCAGCTCGAAGCACATCTTTTTGGTAGTGTGATCTCCAAAATTGCACACAGTATTCCAGGTGAGGTCTCACCATGGTTCTGTAAAGCGGCATTATGACTTCAGGTTTGCGGCTGATGAAGCCTCTATTGATACATCCCAACATTTGCCTTGCCTTGGATGAGGCCTGCTCCACTTGTTTGGCAGCCTTCATATCTGCACTGACGATTACTCCCAAGTCCTGTTCTTCTGAAGTCCTAGCTAGTGTTTCCCCGTTTAAGGTGTAAGTTTTGCATGGATTTCTTAGCGTTGAAGTCCAGCTGCCATGTCGAGGACCAGTTTTCCAACGTGATCAGATCCTGCATCAAACTATCCTTGAGATTGCTTTCACTTACTATATTACACAGTTTGGCGTCGTCGGCGAACAGTGTTACTTTACCCTGAAGCCCTCGGGTCAAGTCCCTTATGAATATGTTGAAAAGGGATGGTCCCAGGACTGAGCCCTGCGGTACTCCGCTAGTCACCTCCGATGTCTCAGAGAGGGCCCCTTCTTTATCATTCCTAGCATTCTGTTCGCCCTTTTCACCGCCCCCACACATTGTCTGGATGGCTTCATCGACTTATCGATCAGAACTCCCAAGTCTCTTTCCTGGGAGATCTCTCCAAGTACCGCCCCGGACATCCTGTATTCGTGCATGAGATTTTTGTTACCGATATGCATCACTTTATACTTATCCACGTTGAACCTCATCTGCCATGTTGATGCCCATACCTCGAGCTTGATTATGTCACTTTGCAGATCTTCACAATCTCCCTGTGTCTTCACTACTCTGAATAACTTTGTATCATCCACAAATTTAATCATCTCACTCATCGTACCTATGTCCAGATCATTTATAAAGTTGTTGAAGAGCACAGGTCCAAGCACTGAGCTTTGCGGCACCCCACTGGTGATGTTCTTCCAATCCGAGTATTGTCCATTTACCCTCACTCTCTGTTTCCTATGCTCTGGCCACTTGAGTATTTCACCCTCGATTCCATGGCTCGTAATTTTCCAAAGTAGTCTTTCATACGGAACCTTGTCAAACGCCTTCTGAAAATCCAGATATACAATGTCAACCGGGTCACCCTTGTCTATCTGCTTGTTTACTCCCTCGAAGAAGTGCAGCAAGTTTGTCAAACAAGATCTGCCTTTGCAGAAACCGTGTTGGCTGGTCCTCATCAGACCGTGTCCATCAAAGGTATCAATGATGCGGTCCTTTATCAGCGCATTTACCATCTTTCCCGGTACTGATGTCAGACTCACCGGTCTGTAGTTTCCTGGGTCTCCCCTCGAACCTTTTTTGAAGATCAGCATAACATTCGCCACCTTCAAGTCCTCCAGAATATTTCCCACTCAGGCAAATGGGCCTCCAACTCCACCCACTCCTCTTTAGTACCCACTCTTCTTTACTATCAACATATTCACAAAACTCAGTGACTCCTTGAAAAATCCCATATCTTCCACTTTGCATCAGAGGCATTTTTCAGAGGAATTCTCCATTTAAGAAAGAGAATGGAGAATTTACAGTGCAATTGTAGCAAGAGTTTTGTATGCAGTTCTGGTCAGCACATTCATAAAACATTTAGTGAAACTAAAAAGGTTCTGAGAAGGGCAACAAAAATGAAAGAGGACTGAATGCTAAAGAGGTTTTTTTTTTCTTCAATTTAGGGAAGATAAAATAAAATCCTGAGTGTGTCAGAAGCTATAAACAAAGGACAGTGTTTATCTTTAAAATAGTATTTACACTAGAAGATGCCTTATAAAGCTCATAAGTAGCACATTTTAAACTAAACGGAGTAAGTATCTTTTTCAATCAGTGCATAAATGAGCTGTGGAATTTTTGAGGTAAGATATGGTAAAAGTAATAAACATAGTTGGGTAAAAAAAGGTGTTATGTTTCTGGAGGAAAGGTCAATAAACCATTATTAACCAGCTGGAACTGGCAAAGCTAGTGTTTTTACTGTATGTTATCTAATCTAATCCTTAAATTTATATACTGGGTCATCTTTTAAAAATAAAAGCTTGACTCTGCTTATATAAGATACTTAATGAAATGGAAAGTCAGACATTGTTTACCAAAAATAACAAAGACATTATAACAAAATCCAAATCTCAATAAAAATAACTGAAAAAAACATGTTTTTAAAGATTTTCTGAAAATTGAAAATTGAAAGAAATGAAGTTTATTCCAAATAGATATGAAAGGATCGAGAAATATAACCTGGGGATTTTATTCTTTTAAGAGATGGAAGAGATCATTTATACTACCTGAGAAGTTCTAGATTTTATAGATCATAATGAATTCAAAGTAATTGAGATTAAAGCCCAAAAATTTCATGTAAGATTTTAAAAGTTATGCTTGCAAATTTAAATTGAATTCTGAAACAGTGAAGAGCTTTTAAGAGAGGAGAAACATGGTTATATTTCTTCTTGCCATAAATCAATTTGGCTGCCGCATTCTAGATTAATTGTAACCTTTCTAAATTTTTGTTACTTAAGCAAGTATAGAGTTACAATAATCTAACTGAGCTAATATAACGGCTTGTACCAGAATAGTAAAATGTTGTTGATGAACAGTTGATGAACTTTCCTTAATATACGAAGACTAAAGAAGCATTTCTTAGAAAGATTGTTAATCTGACAGTGAAGGGAAAGTGAGGAATCCAACAAGAAGCCTAATATCTTAGAAGAATAATCAATATTTAAAGAATCTCCAGTCGATAAGGTCCCCGAGGAAGGCAAAAGATCTATTTTAGGGCCAAACCACAATAGCTTAGTTTTTGTTTTATTAAGCTTCATCCGAGCAGAGGTGGCCCAACTTTGAAGCCTAGAAATGCATGATTTTATATTTGCAGACAAATTGATTAATGTTGGATCCACTTCCAATAATATAAAAATATGTAAAAATGGATTCTAAATTTGTAAGCTTAAGTTTTCGTAATGTAGTCATATACATGTTAAATAAGATAGGAGACAAAGGAGAGACCTGCAGCACTCCACACACTGATTTCCACTTAAAAGATGATTTATCATCAACATGTACCTAATAAGATCATAATGTTAAAAATCCTCTAAACCAATGCAGCACTTTTTGATCTATCCCAATCTCTGATAATAATCACATTAGAATATCATGATGAACTACATCAGAAGCAGCTGAAAGATCGAATTGTAGGACTATTGCAAATCAATTCTGAGACATCAAACTTTGAATCTTAGAAACTAAAGATATCTGCAGGGTCTCTGTACTATAATTTGGTTGGAAACCGTGCTGGAAAGGTAGGAGAATGGAAAATGTATCTAAGTAATCTGAGAGTTGTTTAGAGATGATGGATTCAATCATTTTAACTAGTATTGGTATACTAGCAATGGGACGATAACAATTATAGGATCTAAATTTAACCCCTTCAATAGAGTGGTTAGTGCAACACAGCCCATACTGCTTGAAAAATATCTGTGTCAAAAAAATGGTTAATCATTGTTGTTACAAAAATGCCCCAAAAGAAAAAAATTAATGTACTTAGAAGACACAAGGATATAAGCAGGGTATTTCCTAGGGCATTACAGGCAATATGGCTCCATAGCCTCCACATTTAAGAACAGCATAAGCTTAAATTTAAATTTAAACAACTTTTATTGATGCAAACAACATCAAATACAGTTGAAGACACAAATGCTAAATACAATAATGTTGCATCAAATATAATAATATAACAAACACATATAAATACTCTCTACATCCCCTCCCCAACCCCCCCCCTCTCTACCCCATCTCATCAAAACACCAATCCTACTAAATAAAACCCAATTAGGATACCCAACTTAAAACTGAACTTCGACCTTTAGGATGTAATGTTTGTAAATATGGATCTCAGATCTGCAAAAACAGCATTTTTCACTTCCTAGCCCTTCCAGCATCTCTAGCTTCCCAGATGGCCAACTGATGTAACTGGTTCCTCCAATGCCAAAACTTTGGCGGATCAGGGATCGTCCAATATTGAAGAATACATTTTTTTGCCATTAAACTTATCTTCCTACACAGCATCTTATGCCCCTTGGGTAAGTGTCCAAAAGCCTACGGTAAATCCAGAACAAAATGGGTCGGAGAACATTTCAAGGATATTCAAATTAATTCTGACATATAAGATATTACTCGCTTCCAAAAGTGCTGAATAAAGGGACAAAACCAAAATGCATGTCCCAAAGTATGACTTCCCATCCCACATTTATGACACAGTGAAGTTGAAAGACCTCCACTATAAAACAACTGTACATGAGTAAAATAGGCACATAAAGTTACCCTATAATACGTTTCTCTTAACCATGCACATGATTTCACCCCAGGTGTCACCCTTAAAGTATGTGCTACATTCCATTGTTCCAAATTAAGCTGCAATTCTCTTTCCCATTTATCCATAATATACCGGTAGTCTTTTTCTGGTTGTAATCTTTATAAGCTAGAATGAATATTAGACACTGAAAAAGACACCCCCTCATCTCTAGTAAACATCTCTCGCAGTCTAGCCCCCAAGTGCCTACTCAATTGTGCTCTGTCAAGGGATCTCACATAGTGTTCCACTTGAAAACACGCAAACTGCACTCCCCAGGTCACCCCTACCTTAGCTAATAATTCTTCTCGGGTCAGCAATTCACCTTCAGCCCCCAAAACATGTTCTAAACTTGAAACTCTTCTCGCTCCCCATAGTCTATACTCTCTAGAATCCCGTCCTGGAAGAAAGGCCGGATTACCTTGTAAAGGCAAGAGATCCGTAACCATCGGATTCCCTCCCAAGATTTGCACAAGCCAACGCCATACTACCTGTAATGTGTTAAATAATATGCTTGAACGAATAAAAGAGGGCAATGCCCTACGGGTACTATGTAATAATGCAAACACATCATATGGAGCATAAAACTCCTGTTCTATTTGAATTGGGGTATAAATGCTGGTCATATTTACCCAATCTCCTAAATGACGAAGAAGACATGTGTAATTATAGATTTTCATATCTGGTAATCCTAACCCCCCCCCCCCCATTCAAATTACCCAGCAATTGTGTCAATTTTATTTTAGGTTTCTTGGACACCCAACAAAAACGAGTAATATTTTTAATAAAAGATACATAAATTTTTCTTTAGTAAACACAATGGTAAAGACTGCAACATATATAACCATTTGGGAAAAATAAACAACTTAACTAAACAAATGCGACCCATCAAAGAAAGGGGCAATGTCCGCCAGGTATCTAGCAAAAGCTCCATCTTTTGCTGAAGCTTATCCACATTAAGGCAATATAATTTGGAAGTCAACATAGTCATTATTATTCCCAAATACATAAACTGCCCTTGCGGCCAAGTCAATGGAAACTCTGAACCCCATAAAGCCTGAACCTCCACAGAGGACGCTAATGCTTCTGATTTATCTAAATTTAAGCAAAAGCCTGCATAATCGCCATATTCTTTAATCAAATCTAATAATTCCGTCAAGGAATGCAAAGGATCCGAGAGGTGTACTAAAATATTATCTGCAAAAGCCGATAACTTAAAGGTATTACCTCCGATGTCAATCCCTCGAATAGACAGCATTGCATATATATCCCGAATAAAGGGGTCCAGAGTAAGAACAAATAATAACGGTGATAAGGGACAACCCTGTCTCATCCCCCTGAAAATAGGGAACTTATCCATTTCAAAATCCTTTAACACCAATTTAGCCTGTGGAAAAGCATATAATGCATGCACTGCAGATACAAAAAAAACCATCAAAACCATAAGCTGTTAATGTATCATATAGAAAATCCCACCTTACTTTATCAAACGCCTTTTCAGCGTCAAAGCTAACCAGCACAGAAGGTATATCTCCCGCTGTTTCAGAGATAACAACAGTTTTCTTACATTTTTAGCTATTGCTCTTCCCTTCACACATCCAACCTGAGCATCATGAATAAGGGAGGGCAGAACAACAGCCATCCTATTTGCCATAATCTTTGTTAACATTTTAACCTCCGTATTCAAAAAAGAAATAGGTTAATATGAACCTACTTTTTCAGGGTCTTTATTTGGTTTTGGCAACTCCAGAATTCGAGCCATATTCATACCCTCCGATAAAGCCTCTGCACTAACTATAATGTTAAACATCTTAGCAAGTGGATGGATAATCTCCTTTCTTAAAAGTTTATAAAATTCAATACGCATTCCATCCTCATCTGGCGCCTTCATCAGAGGACTATTACCAATTGCCCAGTATACTTCCTCCGGTGTAATTGGCGCATTTAAACACTTCCTATCCTTCTCAGAGATGCAAGGCAACCTTATTCCATCCAAATAGGGACCCGCCAACAATCCCTCTTCCAACAGAGAGGCGTACAAATTTTTAAAATACTGAAAAAAAATATCACCAATCTCTGGATCTGTTATAACCCACTTCCCTTGCTCATTTTTCAAGGCCCGAATCCTACTGGGGCCCTTTCTAGATGAAGTTAATTGTACTAATAGTTTCCCCCCCTTATTCCCATGTCTATAAAGTTGATACTTATAATATGCAAGGGATTTATGTGCCTGCTGATGCAAAAGGGAATTGAGAGTTACTTGATATTCCATCAACTCCTGTCTATGCAGAGAGTTGCCAGATTGTCCATATTTCCTCCTGATCTTTACTATGTCCCTCTCCAAATGTAAAATTTCCCTATCCCATGCTTTTTTAACATGACTACTATAACTTATAGTATCCCCCCTTAACACCGCTTTTGCCGCTTCCCAGAATAAAATAGGATCCTCTTTTGCATGAGCATTATGCCTTTTGTAATCTTTCCATGTGCCCAACAGCCTTTCTCTATATTTCTGGTCCCTATACAATGCTAGAGGAAACACCCATCGCCACATCCCTTGAGATCCCCCACCCTCTTGCCACCTCACATAAACCCATGCATGATCAGAGATCATATAAGGACCTATATTAGCCCTCACCAGTTTTCAAAACACCGATTCCGTTACCCAAATATAATTTATACGGGATTGTGTACCATGTGCTCTAGACACATGAGTATAATCCCTCTCAGAACCATGTAATATCCTCCAAGGATCTATCAAATCCAGATTTTCACTAAATTTTTGTAGTTTTCTTTCCTCTACCCGACGCTGAGGACCTCCCCAGTCCCGTACAATCCAAGCTAGAATCATAAACAGCATTAAAATCTCCCCACACAATTAGAGAGACCTGATCAAATGGTAATAATAATCTGGTCAATTTGGCATAAAATGCCGTGTATTAGGAGCATAAACACAACAAAATACAAAATTCTGCAGCGCTATCACCCCTTGACAGAGCACAAATCGTCCCTCTCCATCTTTTGCTAAAATTTGTAGATTATCCAGAAGACCCTTACAAAAAAGAATAGCTACTCCCCTATGTTTTCCTTGTGCAGAAGCTGCCACACATTCTCCCACCCACCATTGCTTCAATTTTGTATGTTCTAGATCAGTTAAATGAGTCTCTTGAAGAAAGGCCACATCCACTTTATGACGCTCAGTGTGAGTTTGAAAGCTCTTAAGAGCAGCTCAGCAGAGCCGCTCTGATGCTTAAAAACGCAAAAAAAAGAGCAGGCAATGTTACTCCCGTCAGCCATTCATCATCATTTAGTTGCTCCTGTGTGCTTGATAAGTGCAAATTCAGTGCAAACATGTTAACCATGAAATGGCTTCAACAGAAGTATCACAAAACACATGAGATGGAAAAGGATCTAATAAACACTTTTTAGGTCCAAGTTTATCACATAATTTCTTTATCTGATTGTCATCCATAAGATCAAAAGTATGCCAAGCTCTAACTTCTGGAACTTCATTTTTTAAACTGTCTTCTATGTACATTGTTTCATCATCAACTACCATGTTTGGAAATGAAGATCTAATAGTTGCAATCTTATCATTAAAGAATTTTGCCAATGAATCTGCTGTTGGTTTAGAGTTCTTATAAATTACATCAGACTCATAATCTAAATAGAGCCTTATTCTGATCTTTAGAAGTACCTATTTTATTTCCTTAATAGGTTCTTCTTGTTGGAAAGAGAGTGTTAGGCCTGATGGACCTTTGGTCTGATCCAGAATGGCAATTCTTCTATTCATATATTACAAGAGGTGAACATCAACTATGGAAATCTGTAATAAAATTTCACACAAATATAAATCAGACTAACACAAAGATCAAGAACACATCACAAATAAAAAAAAAAAAGAACTAAACCCCCAAATTAAAATCTACTCATGATAACTGTCTTTATTCAGTATTTATCATCACTCTCTCCATCCTCCAAGACATAAAGAATTACATGAAACTCCACCATGAATACCAAAAAAGGCAAAAGGTTTTAACTGTGATATGCAAGAGCCACATAGAAAGGACTAGAAAAATCAGGACCTTCTCTCTCTTTAATGGGCAACTATGAACAGCATTAAACAACAACACTAGAGTGTTCTCTAGTTAACAAGAATCTTGATTATGAAAAGCTCAAAATTAACTGGATAGTACCTAAAATTTGATTGATTGATTTTATTTTATTTAAAAATGTATTATTCGCTCCAATTTGTAGTTCTGCACAAGTTACACGTTTACATTCACAATAAAAATGCAAACAATAAAACTTTTAACATACAGTACAGAAAATCCAAACAGATCAAATCTAGATAAACTTATGGAATAGTCTGTATTTAACTGGGCAATTGACTAGAAGAGAGAAATTGACTAGATCTGTGTCAATTTGTATTCATAATCCCTACAGAAACCAAGATAGGGGACTTGCCTCAATAATAGTACTACTGGACGTCTCAGCTGTTTTTGACACTATGGACCATAATACTAGCATAACTAGCCAAAGCAGTTATCATTGGTAAAATACTTGCTCGGTTCAGATCCTATCCATCACCTAGGCAATAGTCCATACTGTTTGGTAACACCTCATTAACACTATGGGCACTGACCTGCTGGGTACCACAAGGATCAGTATTGTTACCATTTGTGTATGGTATTTACCTCAACCCACTAGATAAACTGATTCAGTTAATGGATACTCAGTTCTATATCTAGGCAGATGACAGGCAGCTTCACTTAAGCGTTAAACTAAACACAGCTAAAAGTCCTGATTAAGCCGACTACTTTTTAAACAGCAGTTCAAGAAAGGGTTAAAAACAGCAAATTTGTTCCTGAGAGTCCCTAACACAAATGGTCATGTACCTGACATCAAAATGATATGAACTCCCCCTAAAATCACAGGTCAGGAACCTTGGGGTACAGCTTGACTCAACACTTATGTGAATCCCCAAATCCAAGCAACCTTTAGGAGTTGCTTCTATCATCTGAGGCAACTATATTGACAAGTCTTTTCACAGTGGTTCACACTATGATATCAAGAATGGATTACTGTAATGCATCTCATATTGATCTGGCTATAAAGGGTTTACATTGGCTCCAATTGATTCAGAATGCTACAGTACACCTGATAGAAGGTTGTAAATAATATGATCATATCACATTATTTCTGTGAAAATTTCACTGGCTACCAGTACAAAGCAGGGAGAGTGTGTGGCACAATGGTTAGAGCTACAGCCTCAGCACCCTGAGGTTGTGGGCTAAAATCCCATGCTGCTCCTTGTGACCCTGGGCTAGTCACTTAATCCTTCTCAAATGTCATTTCAATTTTCTTAGTCCAAGTTATCCAGAGGTGTAAATCCACTATGAATAGCTCATAAACTTACCGTATTTGCCGGCGTATAAGACGACTTTTCAGTACCTTAAAATCCTCCCCAAAGTCGGGGGTCGTCTTATACGCTGGGTACTGTTTACATTCCCTTACTTTACATGCCCTAACATCTCCTTCCTTACCTCCTGTCTGACTTCTCTGACTTCTAATACTGTTAAAGGAAACCTTAATAACTAAAGGTTTAAGCACTGTTACTAGCGATCCAAGCTGGTCTGACATAAACGATGCTAATTCCCCAAATAATGGAAATCATTATTCACCTATAAATATTAGCAAACAGGAGGATCTGGAGCCAGAATCACGTTCTATACGATACGCCCCTGGGTCGGCTCTGCTTACAAAACCCAACTGGTGTGGGAGGGGTACAATTTGCTGCTTCTTCAGACCAGAGCCCGGGGGCCCCGCCTTCTGCACTTTTCCCCCGCCCACCAGCCCGCCTCACCTTTTGCCTCCGCCTACCACGCAGCGGGCCGTCAAAGCGCAACCAATGAGAGGAGACTTAGCTCGCTCGCCCACCAGTGAGCCCGCGCGATGGATTGAAGTCGTGTTGCCGGCTGGGTTAAGCTCGCCCTGGGGTTCGGAGAGCGAGGCGTGCTACGGGGGAGGGGAGCCGGTGCCGGGATGTGGTGGTTAGACGGAGCTTTGTTCCGGCTCGTCCGGTGAGTAGTGGGTCCGCCGGCGGGCTTTATCCTTTCTGCTCCGCTTCCTAACTGTGGGGGGTCTGGTGATAATAAGGTCTTTTCTTAGCCAGTTTATTTAAAAAGATAAATAAACCAGGTTTTGCTATAGGAATGCGTGCACATGTCGGGTCTGTGCAGCTCTGGGGGGAGGGGGTAAGTAAACATTTGAATTAAAATTGTTGAAATAAATTCTGATGTTCTTTTAAGTTTTATTTGTTGTGCAGAAGGTGTGCGGAAGAAGGGGGTAGTCTTATACGGCGAGTATATAACAAACTCTATATTTTAACTGTAAAAGTTGGGGGGTCGTCTTATACGCCGGCAAATACAGTAATTCCTTTTTGAGGCTCAGCCCCTTAGATAGTAACCAAAAAGGAATTAAGTTTATGAGCTATAGTGGATTTACACCTTTGGATAACTTGGACTAAGATAATTGATATGACATTTGAGAAAGGTATTTTTTGAAATGCATATATATTTTTTCTCATCCTGTATATAATTTTGGTGATACAAGTCACTTAATCCCCCATTGCCCCAGAGTGTGAACCTGTCAGGACATAGAGGGAAAATGCTTGAGTACCTGAATGTAAACCACTTAGACTACTATATATGTGGTATATAAATACTATTTAAAAAAAAAAAAAAAAATTTAAAGCTTTGTGGGTTTGTTTCGGGTTTTTTTGTTATTGTTGTTTTAATTGTTATTCTGGATGTTTTCTCCACTCTTGCTAATTGTAAACCACTGTGAACATGTATAGGCATTTGTGGTATATAAACAATGTTTACTCAGGTACTTTAGCTAGATTGCGAGCCTTCGGGACAGATAGGGAAGTTCTAAGTACCTGTATTTTATTGTAAACCGCTTAGCTCTGTAATATGCTTAAGTGGTATATCAAATGTTAATAAAACATAAACATAATGATTGTAAGGTAATATAATCTTGAAGACCCTTAGAAGATGAACCAGAGTACTTGAAGGACAGGATCTCCCTCTACACACCTTGAAGATCACTAAGGCCTTCCAAAGGAGTATCATTTCCTTCACTCCCTCCAGAGGAGCCTTCTCTGAAGTGACCCCCATATTGTGGAACAAACTCCCCAAAAGGTTCACGACACAAGGCTTTCTCTACTTCTGGAAACAGGTGAAAGCTTGGCTCTTCTCCCAGTCCTTTAATGGAAAAAGCAGCTAACTAGATTGTTTCATACGAAAGGACTATTGCCAGCTGCACGTTCTATAACAGGACATACTTATCCACTCCTACTCTAGCTGAAATCACACATGCAATTTTTCCTTAAGTTAATCTCTCTTATCTAACTCCTGCTTATACACCATGCTGTTTGTTAAGATGTTTTCATATGCATTTTGTTGCATTTGTAAGCAACATTTGTAGCCCTAATCCTGCTTGCACTCTGTCCACGGGCTCCAGCCAGCTCTTCGGGTCAGTGATCCACAGTCAGGGCTCATTTAAAAAATCTATTTGGAACAGTTTTAGAGTCTCTGAGCTGGGCGTAGGCCGAAGGATCCTAATCCCAGGGTTCAATCACACTCAGTCCTTCGCTTAATTACTGGACAAGCTGATACCAGGATGCAATTGATAACTGAAACTTTTAATTGAAACTTGATTGAAGAATCAGTATAGAACTATTTACAACTTCTTTGGGTATATAAATCTAGTCTGGTCCAAAACAGTCCCTTCATACTTTCACACTTTCTGACCACTCCTGGTAATCACTTCTGAAAAATAGTGTCTTTTCTTTTTGCCTGTTTTCTTGTAAACCTACTAGGTTCTCTCTTTCTCCTCTCTGGTGTCTGCTCTGCTGCAAACATCTCTTTAGACTTTCTCCCCACAAGTAATTACATAGCACTTCAAGATTTTCCCTTCTTACTAGGGCTCTAGCAGGAGATCAGGCTCACCAAAATCCTTGAATTCACTCTTTGCTCCCCTTTTATTCCTTGACCCCCTTCCACTCTGGTAAAGGGACCTCCATCTCCACCCACTGTTCTTTACTACCCACACTCTCACATGACTCAGTGACTTCCTGAAAAATCCCAAACCCTCCATTCTGTGGCAGAGGCATTTTTCAGGAGACTTCTACGTGTACTGTTGTTTAAATATTTTGAATGCTGTAATTGTCTGTTGTCTATATCCCTCACATTTCATCAGAATCTACCGATAATAATACTCTCTTTTTAAAGAAATCTCAATTTTCTAGACTACAGGGGACTGGAGATCATTTCTCTGTTTTTGTCTACTAATGATTCGATGACCCTAGACTTCCCAAGAGAATCAATTAACTTCCTTTCTCTGCATCTCTCTCATTTCCATAGCAAGCATTGTAATTCACCAGATGACTCTCTGCCTGCATCTGCCTATCTGTCCTTTCTCTGCTGTTTAGATCAAGAATGAAAAGAATCCCTGAGTTTCTAAGTTTTAACCCTGAGAAAGGAACTGTATTGCCATTCTCTCTTTTTAGGGCCCTATCTTTATCTTTGAACACTTGTTTAAACTCCTTTTTTTTGGCCTTCATCTAAGTAATATTTTTAGTCATCAAATTTCTGCCACCTTGTCATTTTGAATTCACAAGAGGAAATAATATTGAATTGTTAGTGTTTGCTCTTGACATAAGCTATAATATTTGGGAGAAGTGAGGTAAGGATAGCCTTTTGGCGGCTTGTCAAAAAGTTTCAATGTGATTGATGGTGACTCATGCTTCTTTTTTCTTTTTCAAAGCAGCTCTGCTGTGTTTTTGCTCCTTGGACCATAATATTGCCAAAAGTAAATGGCATGAATGAGGATTTGGCTCACTCCAGCTTAACAGTCAGCTGGTTCATTTAAAGGTAAAGAAAACAAACAAACAAAAAATATACCTTCATTCATTGTATTATATCACATTATCCTTTCTGCATTATGATAGGATAGGAGAAGTAAACAAATCCTTGAACTCAGAGCCAGATGGCAGATAAGAACCAAGAGTCTCATCTAGTATTACTAGTACGAGGGGGTGCGGAAAAGTTTTCAGCCCAACCAAGAAGAGAATGACGTAGATATGGTTCAATCAATGATCTGAAACAATGTCAAAACAGAGAACTTTGTTCCAGCATGTTGACACTTAACGAAATAAGATAACACTCTTTTCAGCTACAGTGACAAAATAGCACTCAGAATTTAGGAAGTTGGTTGGCGGGCCGGAGAACTTTTCAGCACTCCCTCATAAATTACTAGTCAAAAGACAATGATTCCAGATTAATTTTTTTTTTCCTTCACTTCTTTGAATCTGAGGATCCTCTCACCTTGCATCTCCTGTGCAAGGTCTTTCCATGTGAACATTTTTCATTCCATGAATTATTTTCCACCTACTCTTCATTTGGAGAAGCAGATGCTTTCATTTTATTGAAAGAGGCAGATCTACTTCAGGCTTTCTGCAGCAAGTTTGGGAGAAAAATCAATGCTTCAGTGAATCTGAACCAAGTTAAAATCTGCCTGGTTCATTTTTACTTTGAATTTGTAGCATTTTCGCACTGTATATGCTATTCCAGGGTTGGAATTATGTAGTTCTAGTGAAAGCAAGTTTATCTTTGTAATAAATTAAAGCCCAGATTGTATCATCGTCTCCTTAAAATCAAATTGTAATCTTAAGGGTAGATATCACAAAGAATAGAGTTGACAAAAGGAAAATTTAATGTTAATGTTTTATTGTGTTTGTTCTGTCGAAATATGTTTTAGTATTTTTAACATGTATGCATGTAATTTTGTAAACCGCATAGTTTTTATGTGGTATATAAATTTTTTAAATAAATATTCAGGAAGTGGTGGACTATTTTTGAATGCAGCAGAGAAATAGAAGGTATATTTGAAGCTAAAAGGAAAGATATGAATGAGAGACTAGCAGTGGAAGAATTCCTGTCTTGTGTCTTGTTGGTTTTACAATGCTTAGATGGTGGTGCTGGGCATACTTCTATGGTTTGTGTTCCATGTATGGCAAGACAATTTAGGATGGGCTGGAGAGGGCTTTGATGGCAACTCCAATAATTTGCCAGGTTGACTTCTATGCTCTATATCCCGGAAATGGCAAAGAAGACCAGGATCGAGTATTTCCTCATTCTGAGGAAAGGGTTGTTAGCAGTGGTTCATCCTAAGGCCACAAGGTTCATTTCTAGGGCCTGATTTTTATTTTATTATTATTAAGTGATATTGCTGAAGGGCTGTCTGGTAAGGTTTGCCTCTTTTTGGATGGTATTAAAATGTGCAATAGGGTAGACACCCCCCATGATGTGGATAACATGAGGCAGAACCTGGTGAAACTTGAAGAATGATCTGGAATTTGGCAGCTAAAATTTAATGTTAAGAAAAACAGGGAAATACATTTGGGCTGCAAAAAGCTGAGGGAATGGTGCAGTTTAGGGATGAAGAAGTTTTGTGCACAAAAGAGGAACTTTACTTGGGTGTGATTGAATGTGATAATCCTAAGTTGACCAACAGGTAGTAAAGGCGATGGTGAAAGCTAGAAAGATGCTTAGGCACATAGGGAGAGGAATGGTCAGTAGGGAAAAGGAGGTAATGATGGCCCTATATAAGACTGTGGTGAGATCTCATTTAGAATATAGTGTGCAACTCTGGAGACCACACTTTCAAAAAGATATAAACAGGATGGAGTCAGTCCAAAGGAAGGCTATTAAAATGATCAGTGGTCTTCATCATAAAGCATATGAGGGCAGACTTAAAGATCTTAACATGTATACTTTGGAGGAAGATGGGATAGGGGCAAGGTTGCAGTGGGTGATCATCTGGAATCCAGTGATCACTGCATGGTATGGTTTAATATTAAGAAGGGTATAGAGGGTTCATTCAAAAGCAAAGGTTCTAGACTTTAAAAATAAACTAACTTTGTTTGGATGGGGGATTATGTCAAGGAATTGTTGTCTGTATGGGAACATCTGGAAGGAGTAGAAATATACTTGGCAAAACTGAAAGGAGTATTGTAAGAGCAATAAACTTAAATGAATTGTAAGAGAGATAAACCTTTTTTGTGAGGCAAGGAAGTAAAATTAAGAGGAAAAGAAGGCCGCTTTGGTTCTCAAAAGTAGTAGCTGAGAAGGTAAGGAATAAGAGGTTAGCTTTCAAAAACTACAAAAGATCACAAAAAGAGGAAGACAGGCAAAAATATCTGGAAAAGTTAAGAAACTCTGGTTGAATAGTCAGGAAAGCAAAGATACAAATAGAAGAAAAAATAGACATGGTAAATAGGGGAGACAAGACATTTTTTAGCTATATCAATAATAGGAAGAAGTGCAAAAGTGGCATTCTGAGACACAAAATTGAAGGTGAGGAATATGTAGAAGCTGATAAAGAAAAGGCTGAATTGCATAACAAATATTTCTGTTCTGTGTTCACTGCTGAAGCACTGGGAGAAGGATTGCGAATAGGGATGGAGGAGTGGTAGACCCTGATCAATTTTGAGAAGGTTGTGTTCATGAGGAGCTAGCTAAATTAAAGGTAGACAAAATGATGGGGCCGGATGATGTAGATCCGAGAGTGTTGAAGGAACTTAGGGAAGTTCTGGTGGCTCCGCTGACTGACCTTCTTAATGCTTCTCTAGAGTCGGGAGTGGTACCATAGGACTGGAGAAGGGTGGATATGCTCTCTCTTCACAAAGGTAGAAGTAAGGAAGAAGGAGGGAATTATAGGCTGATAAGTCTGACTTCTGTGGTAAGCAAATTAATGGAAATGTTTTTAAACCAAAGAATGGTGAAGTTTCTGGTGTCCAGTGAATTACAGGACTAGAGACAACATAGATTCACTAGTGTCCAGTGAATTACAGGACTAAAGACAACATAGATTCACTAGAGGTGGGTCTTATCAGACAAATCTGACCAATTTCATTGACTGGGTGGCAAGAGAATTGGACAGAGGGAGTACGCAAAATGTGGTTTATTTGGATTTTAGCAAAGCCTTTGACAGTGTTCCACACAGACTTCTAATAAATACCTGAGTGCCCTTGAGATGGGCCCCAAACTGACAGACTGGGTCAAGAACTGGTTGAGTGGAAGATGAGAGAGGGTAGTAGTTAATGGAGAACCCTCTTAGGAAAGGGATGTTACCAGTGGTGTGCCTCAAGGTTCTTGGGCCTGTTCTTTTAAGAACATAAGAATTGCCACTGCTGGGTCAGACCAGTGGTCCATCATGCCCAGCAGTCCGCTCATGTGGTGGCCCTTAGGTCAAAGACCAGTGCCCTAATTGAGTCTAGCCTTACCTGCATACGTTCTGGTTCAGCAAGAACTTGTCTAACCTTGTCTTGAATTCCTGGAGGGTGCTTTCCCCTATAACAGCCTCCGGAAGAGTGTTCCAGTTTTTCACCAATTTCTGGGTGAAGAAGAACTTCCTTATGTTTGTACATAATCTATCCACTTTTAACTTTAGAGAGTGCCCTCTCATTCTTTCTACCTTGAAGAGGGTGAACAATCTGTCTTTATCTACTAAGTCTATTCCCTTCATTATCTTGAATGTTTCGATCATGTCCCCTCTCAGTCTTCTCTTTTCAAGGGAGAAAAGGCCCAGTTTCTCTAATTTCTCGCTGTACGGCAACTCCTCCAGCCCCTTAACCATTTTAGTCTCTCTTCTCTAGACAGTTTCAAGAAGTACAATGTCCTTCTTCATGTACTGCGACCAGTCCTGGACACTGTATTCCTGGTAGGGACATACCATGGCCTGGTACAGCAGCATGATAACCTTCTCCGATCTGTTTGTGTTCCCCTTCTTAATCATTCCTAGCATTCTGTTTGCCCTTTTCACCACCGCTGCACATTGTGCGGATTGCTTCATTGACTTGTCTACCGTTACGTCCAAGTCTCTTTCCTGGGGCGTTTCTCAGAGTACTGCACCCGACATCCTGTATTCATGTATAAGATTTTTGTTACCAACATGCATCACCTTGCACTTATCCATGCTAAACCTCATTTGTCATGTTGCTGCCCATTTCTCTAGCATGTTTATGTCACGTTGCAGGTCTTCGCAATCCCTGGAAAAGCGGAGACTTAGAGGAGACATGATAGAAACCTTCAAAATCATGAAGGGCATAGAGAAGGTGGATAGGGACAAATTCTTCAGGCTGTGGGGAGCCACAAGTACAAGGGGGCACTCGGAGAAATTGAAAAAGGACAGGTTTAGAACAAATGCTAGGAAGTTCTTTTTCACTCAGAGGGTGGTGGACACATGGAACGCGCTCACGGAGGCTGTGATAGGCCAGAGCACGCTACAGGGGTTCAAGGAGGGTCTAGATAGGTTCCTAAAAGAAAAGGGGATTGAGGGGTACAGATAGAAGTAGAGGTAGGATATAGGATTAGACAGAAACCACTTCACAGGTCATGGACCTGATGGGCCGCCGCGGGAGCGGACCGCTGGGCGCAATGGACCTCTGGTATGACCCAGTGGAGGCAACTTCTTATGTTCTTATGTTCTTCTTTGTCTTCACTATTCTGAATATCTTTGTATCGTCTGCAAATTTAATCACCTCGCTCATCATACTAATTTCCAGGTTGTTTATAAATATGTTGAAGAGCATGGGCCCAAGCACCAAACCCTGGGGCACTCCACTCGTCATGCTTTTCCAGTCCGAGTATTGTCCATTTACCCCCACTCTCTATTTCCTATCCGCTAACCAGTTTTTAATCAACGTGAGTATATCAAACTCGAATCCAGGGCTCACAATTTTTTTGAAGCAGTCGTTCTTGTGGGACCTTGTTGAGCGCATTCTGAAAATCCAGATATACAATGTTGACTAGGACACCCTTGTCTATCTGCCTGTTTACTGCCTCGAAGAAGTGCAGTAAGTTTGTCAAGCAAGATCTTCCCTTGCTGAAGCCGTGCTGGCTAGTCCTCATCAGATTGTGTTTGTCAAGGTGATCAATGATGTGGTCCTTTACCAGTGCCTCTATCATCTTTCCAGGTACTGAGATCAGACTCACAGGTCTGTAGTTTCCCGGATCTCCCCTTGAACCTTTCTTGAAGATTGGAGTAACATTCGCCACTTTCCAGTCTTCCAGAATCCTTCCTGATTTGATCAACAGATTGGCTATTAGTTGAAGCAGTTCAGCTATAACCCCTTTCAGTTCCTTGATTACCCTCAGTTGGATGCCATCCAGAATCGTGGATTTATCGTTTTAAGCCTATCAATCTGCCTGCATACCTCTTCTAGACTGACTATCAACCCTGTCAGTTTCCCGTCTTCATTTTCTGCATATAGCCTGTCAGCTTCCGGTATGTTGTGTATATCCTCTTCGGTAAATACAGACGCAACAAATGTGTTTAGTTTGTCGGCAATGGCTTTGTCCTCCTTTAGCACTCCTTTTATTCCATGGCTATCCAACGGCCCCACCGCTTCCTTCGCGGGTCGTTTCCCCTTAATATATCGAAAGAACGGCTTGAAGTTTTTTGCCTCCTTGGCTATTTTTTCCTCGTAGTCTCTTTTGGCCCCTCTTACTGCCTTATGGCACCTGCTTTGATGTTGTTTGTGCTTTTTCCAGTTTTTGTCCGTTTTTGACCTTTTCCATTTCTTAAACGAAGTCTTCTTGTCTCTGATCGCTTCTATCACCACTACAGTGAGCCAAACCGGTTCCTTGTTCTTTTTCCTCTTGGATCCCTTGTTGATACATGGTATATATAGATTTTGTGCCTCGGTGACTGTGTCCTTAAAAAGGGACCATGCTTGCTCTAGCATTTTTACAGTGCTTATCCTCTTCTCCACCATGATTCTCATCCCTTTGTAATTCCCTTTTCGGAAGTTCAGTGCTATGGCCGTCATTCTGGATCAATGTTTTGCCCCTGTGTCCAGGTTGACGTGGATCATATTGTGATCACTGTTTCCCAGTGTTCTACTTCTGCACCTTGTGCCGGTCCTCGTAGTCCATTTAGAATTAAGTCCAGAATTACGTTTCCTCTCATATTTTCCTTAACATTTTTATAAGCAATATTGGTGAACGGCTGGCAGGGTGGATTTTCCTCTTTGCGGATGATATCAAAATCTGCAATAGAGAAGACATCCCAGATGGTATGAATAACATGAAGAAAGACCTAGCGAAGCTTGAATGGTCTAAAATTTGGCAACTATAATTTAATGCTAAGAAATACAAGGTAAAGCATTTGGTCTGCAAAATCCTGAAGGAATGGTATTGTTTAGGGGGTGAAGAACTTATGTACACGATAGAAGAGCGGGACTTGGGTGTGATTGTATGTGATGATCTTAAGGTGGCCAAACTGGTTGAAAAGATGATTGTGAAAGCTAGAAGGATGTAAGGTTGTATAGGAAAAGGTTTGGCCAGTAGGAAAAAGGAAGTATTGATGCCCCTGTATAAGATTTTGTTGACTCATTTAGAATATTGTGAGTAATTAAGAGTATTGTGTATAATTTTGGAGAACGCACCTTCAAGAAGATATAAAAAGATGGACTCAGTCCAGAGGAAGGCTACTAAAATTGTGCATGGTCTTCGTCATAAGGCGTATGGAGACAGACTTAAAAATCTCATTATGTATACTTTAGAAGAAAGTCAGGAAAGGAGAGATATGGTAGAGACATTTAAATCAAAAAATCCACAAAAAATATTACTCACCAGAGTTGGGCTAAACACCCCCGATAAACATTATGTGTAAAAAGATGGAGAAAAAGCCTGAAACTTTCATATACTTCAGCAGTAAACAATCAAACTGATATAAGTTCAAATCTGCTTAATTTCCTATCATCGGCAAAAAACTCCGCCACCACAGAAATGTAATTATCAAAAGGGTGTTAAACCCATCACTGTGCACAGGAAAAGAAAAATCAAAAAGTTTTACTTAGCTTGGAATCCATGGTCTGAAAAATGCTGTAGATGTAAATAGCTGGCCAGACATGATGAAACAACAGCGTTCACCCGATGAATCTTCCAGAAACTATGCCCAATTCCTTCCAACAAGTGCCTTGTTTCGCCTCTCAAGGGCTTCCTCAGGGAATGTAAATGAAAAACTCTGCTCCTGTTCCGTGCACGCCAGCACAAGAAATGGCCCTTGCTTAAAAAGAACCCCAGAAACTGACTTCTGGAGGCACTTCTGGGCCGCAACGGCAACAGCTGACCAGGGTTAAAAGCAGCTGATTAAGCTGCTCCACTGAGACCAAAGAACGCAACCCTTTCTACCTGCTGATTCAGCCCATTGGGCCACAAAATGTCCAGAAAAAAAATCCAGCGCTGTTCAAGCTGGTACAGCAGTCGCTTCACATTGCCCCTGTGCAAAGTAACAGGGACATGCTCCAAGAGAAAACAATCAAACTCTTCAAAAGTGTGCCGTTCTTTGACACAATGTCGGGCAAGGATGTCAACTTCTTTGTTATGTGCTATATTAGACTGGTGTTCGAACAACTGAGTTTTAAAGCACCTGGCAGTGTGGCCAATATAGGATAACCCGCACGGGCAAGTCATCCCATAGACCACTCCTTTTGTTTCACACATGGCCTGTATTGCTATATACTGACGCTTAGACATAAAAAAGATTTTGAAAAAAAGTGACCAAAACATGATTTTGTATGTATGAAAATGAATGAAATAGTGACTCATATATATGTTCACGGAGTTTTTTTATAAACCCGTGATGATGAGTGGAGGGCTGGGTACTTGTGTAGTCCCAACCTCCCTCAATTGAGGTTTATTTTTTCTCCGTTTCAATTTTTGGTTTACGTGCTGTCAGCTTTGTTTCTGGTATACATGGCCTGTATGTTTCCCTGCTAATAACTGGATTTTACAAACACGTATTTTTCATATATTTATTAACACATCGTAAAGAGACATTTAAATACCTACGGGGTATAAATGCTCATGAGTTGAGTCTCTTTCATTTGAAAGGAAGCTCTGGAATTAGAGGGCATAAGTTGAAGTTAAGAGGTAATAGGCTCAGGAGTAATCTAAGGAAATACTTTTTAAGAAAGGGTGGTTGATATGTGGAACTGTCTCCACAAGGAAGTGGTGGAGACAGAGGCTGTGTCTGAATTCAAGAATCTGGCTCTTTGTGGGCTAGGCATGTGGGATCTCTTAGAAAGAGGAAGAGTTAATGGTTACTCTCAATGGGCAGACTAGATGGGCCATTTGGCCTTTATCTGCCAACATGTTTCTTTGTTTCTCTATTTCTACTAACCAGAGATGTGAAGTTGAAAATTTAGTTCAGAAACTACAGTAGCTCCTAAAACCCTATTTATAGAAACACTATATGTAGAAACAATATTGATCTGTAAGAGTAATCAATAGATTCTTCATAGAAAACATAAGAACATAAGTAGTGCCTCTGCTGGGTCAGACCAGGGGTCCATCGCGCCCAGCAGTCCGCCCACACAGCAGTCCATCAGTTCCAAGACCTGTATAGTAATCCTCTATCTATACCCTTCGATCCCCTTTTCCTTCAGGAAATCATCCAATCCCTTCTTGAAACCCAATAGCGTTTTCTGTCCTCACACTCTCTGGAAGCGCATTCCAGGTGTCTACCACCCTTTGGGTGAAGAAGAACTTCCTAGCATTGGTTCTGAATCTGTCCCCTCTTAATTTTTCCGAATGCCCTCTCATAGCTTTCGAAAGTATGAAGAATCTGTCCCTCTACACTTTCTCTATGCCCTTCATGATCTTGTAAGTCTCTATCATGTCCCCTCTAAGCCTCCGCTTCTCCAGGGAAAAGAGCCCCAGTTTCTCTAATCTTTCAGCATATGAAAGGTTTTCCATACCTTTTATCAGTCGCATTGCTCTCCTCTGAACCCTCTGGAGTATCGCCAAATCCTTCTTAAGGTACGGCGACCAATACTGGATGCAGTACTCCAGATGCAGGCACACCATCGCCCGGTACAACGGCAGGATAACGTCCTTCGTTCTGGTTGTGATACCCTTCTTGATAAAACCTAGCATTCTCTTCGCCTTCTTAGAGGCCGCTGCGTACTGTGCCGACGGCTTCATTGTTTTGTCAACCAGTACCCCCAAGTCCTTTTCTAGGCTACTTTCACCCATTGCCAGCCCTCCCATCGTATAGCTGTACATCGGGTTTCTGTTTCCTACATGCAAGATCTTACATTTTTCTACATTAAAGTTCATCTGCCATTTATTCGCCTAATCTCCCAGTTTGTTCAGGTCCCTTTGTAAATCTTCACAGTCCTCCTTAGTCCCTACCCCACTAAAAAGTTTTGTGTCATCTGCGAATTTTATAATTTCGCACTTCGACCCGGTTTCTAGGTCATTAATAAATACATTGAACAGCAGCGGTCCAAGTACCGACCCCTGCGGAACACCACTCGTGACTTCTCCAGTCTGAGTAGTAGCCCTTCACTCCCACCCTTTGTTTCCTTCCCGCCAACCAATTTTTGATCCATCTATGCACCTCTCCTTCCATCCCATGGTTCTTCAGTTTCCGTAGTAGGCATTCATGGGGTACCTTGTCGAAAGCTTTTTGGAAATCCAAGTATACGATGTCTATGGGGGCCCCTTCGTTCATTTGTTTAATTCCTTCAAAGAAGTGCAGTAAGTTCGTTAGGCACGATCTTCCCTTGCAGATGCCATGTTGGTTTGTTTTCATCAGTTTATTCCTTTCTAGATGCTCATCGATGTTGTCTTTTATCAGCACTTCCGCCATCTTCCCTGGGTCTGTAGTTCCCTGGGTCACTTTTCGATCCTTTTTTAAAGGTGGGTGTAACATTTGCTATCTTCCAGTCTTCCGGGATCACCCCTGTTTTCAGGGATAGATTACAAACCTGCTGTAGTAATTTTGCTACTTCTTTTAGTTCTTTCAATACTCTAGAGTGGATTCCATCCGGATCCGGAGATTTGCCAGTTTTTAATCTATCTAACTGCTTATGTATGTCATCAAGGCTTACCTCTATGGATGTTAATTTTTCTGCTTGATCTCCTTTGAAGATTTTTTCAGGTTCCAGCACGTTGGATGTGCCTTCTTTTGTAAATACTGACGAAAAGAACATGTTTAGTCTATCTGCCACTTCTTTTTCCTCCTTCACCACTCCTTTCCTATCTCCGTCATCCAGCGGTCCCATCTCCTCCCTTGCCGGCTGCTTCCCTTTAACATATCTGAAGAATGGTTTGAAATTTCATGCTTCCCTGGCTAGCCTCTCTTCATATTCTCTTTTTGCTCTTCTAACCACTCGGTGACATTCTTTTTGATGCTTCCTGTGCTCTTTCCAGTTTTCCCCAGTTTTGTCCTTTTTCCACATCCGGAATGATTTTTTCTTATCCCATATCGCTCTCTTCACTTCTTTAGTTATCCACGCCGGGTCTTTTGTTCGGTTCTTTTTGCATCTTTTTCTAAATCTGGGGATATACAAATTTTGCACTTCGCAGTTTTCTATTAGATTGTACTTAACCTTGAGTAAGACTTGTCATAATTATATTTAAAAATAACAGTGAGCAGTAGAACATGTGGAATAAGGAGTTAAGCTAAAAATGCCATGATATAGCAGGGGAAATATTGTTGACATTTGCAATGTCAGTTCAAATAAATGCAAAATTAGCAGAATTAGCTAAGGTACAGAGGAAATTTAACTAGGTTAAAGGTGGGTCTCTAGTTGCTCCAAGGATCCAATTAGTTATGCACTCAGTATTGATATATAGTACTGTCTGGATAAATTGTGCTAAAGAGACTTGTCAGGATAGAAGGCAGGCTTAAAGATATCTCAATGTTATCAACAGAATGCATCTCAATAAGTTTTCATAAGAACTTAAGTCAGGGGTCTCCAAAGTCCCTCCTCGAGGGCCGAATTCAGTCAGGTTTTCAGGATTTCCCCAATGAATATGCATTGAAAGCAGTACATGCACATAGATCTCATGCATATTCATTGGGGAAATCCCAAAAACCTGACTGGATTCGGCCTTTGAGGAGGAACTTTGGAAACCCCTGACTTAAGTGTTGCCTTCCTGGGACAGACCGAAGGTCCATCAAGCCCATTATCCTATTTCTAACATTGGCCAACCCAGGTCACAAATATCTGGAAAGATTCCAAGGAGTAAAACAGAGTTCAAGCTGTTTATCCTAGGAATATGCAATGGATTTTCCCAAGTCTATCTTAATAAGTGCTACCAGACTTTTCTTTTAGGAAGTTAACCAAACATTTTTAACTCTAGTAAGCTAACTGCTTTTACAACATTCTCTGGCAATGAATTCCAGAGTTTAATTACACATTCAGGGCCAGATTTTGTAAACAGAACTTATGCACACCTACATTCTAGGTTCTGCTCTGCATGGTTGTCAATCAACCGCTAGGCACAACTTATAGAATCACACCTAGTGGCAGCTAAGCGAACATAGGAATTTCAAGGTGCCATAGAGGAGGGTGCCAGTACATTAGGCCAGGTTTTATTTGGCCTAATCTACCACTGCCATGAGATCCATGCCTAAATTTTATGCATGAGTCAAAAAGGGAGCACGGAAATTGGCAGGGAATGGGCGGATTGGGGCATTGCATAATTACAGAATTAGGGCCTCTGCACCTAAATTTAGGTGCCAGCATTTACACCATATTTTCATTGGTGCAAATGGCTATGCCTAAACTTAGTCACATTTCCTGGATGTAAACGCTATTTGTTAAACTGCACCTAACTTTAAGCACAGCTTACAGAATAGCGTTTTTTTTTCTCTGCACCAATATTTTGGGCACCTTATATAGAATTTAGCCCTTAATGACTGCACTGATGTATTCAAACAAGGAAATGAATAAAAGGCAAGAAAATAATAAATGTATAAGTGCAAAAAAAAGTGTAATGAATTATGAGTCCCCTCTTTTGCAAAACCATGATAGCGGTTTTTAGCACAGGCCGGCACGCTGAATGCTCTGCACTGCTCCTGACGCTCATAGGAACTCTATGAGTGTTAAGAACAGCGTAGAGCATTCAGCGCATGCCAGCCTGCGCTAAAAATCACTATTGCGGTTTTGTAAAATGGGGAGGGGGGGGAATGAATAGTAGAAAGCTCTCTATATAACATACTGTGACAGTCATAAGATTCCAACCAACATATGTATTTGTGTTGTTCAGTGATCTAGATAAACATAACGCTAACAATGACACTTCCTAGAGGGGAGTAAAAGTATACCTTCTCATAGTAAAAAGTCTATCCACAAACCTATGGTTGATAAAAAAAAAATATTATTTAAAAAGATGATTTATAAAAATGATTGAAAATGTTCTTGTAAAATCATGACAGGCAAAACCAGTAATGTAAAAGCATAAACAACAGGGTTAAAAATACACACAGTTCTAGCACTCTGTTATCAGAACATCAGCGCTTCTCTACATGGGCGTTTTGAAGAATCGGTCACGCTGTGTGTGAATAGTGCTAGCTTATATGCTTCCAGCAGAGGTCAAAAGTTAAGTTCAGAATAAAAACCTTCAAAAGCCTCTTAAACCAAATGATGTATTCATCCAACAAACGTGGCTATAAGGTTCCGAAAATATTTATACACTCAAAAAAAGATTGCTCATTATTATTAATACAAAGGGGATTGATTTTTTATAAATTATAAAAACGCAGAACCGAGTATACAAGGGGGTACTGAAAAGTTCTCAGCTCAACCAAGAAGAGAACGACGTGGATGAGGTTCAGTCAATGATCTAAAGCAATGTAAAAAAAACATAGAATTTCATTTCTGCAAATTGGCACTTAAAGGAATAAGATGACACGCTTTTCAGCTACAGTGGCAAAATAGAGCTCAGAATTTAGGAAGCTGGTTGGTTGGGCTGCAAACTTTTCAGTAACCCTTCGTAGAATCCAATGCAGCAGTGTTTCACCCCTGGAATCACTAAATTGTAGTCCAAAACTGGGAAAATGCTCAATAATGCTAAAATAGTTTCTAAAATATAATTTATTTTTGCCAATGTAATTTAAAATTATGTATTGACATAAAAATGTTTGGATTTAATTATTTTATATGTCTAAATTGATAGCTTTTATCCTTGACACAGCAAATTTAAAGGCAAACCTTGGCCACATCATATGCTTTCCTATTATAAATTGAATACTTATATACCAGCTGGTCTGCTTTGTGCTGTTTGCTGCTCTAAAATAAGGCCTTGGGTAAAGGGTGTCAATATCACCTGTGAGTCTATTTCTCACATATACATGCACATGATTATCTCAAAAAGTACACTACAGTATACATTGGTCTGACGATCACTCTGTTACTTGTCTGCTTGGTGTGAATGTGGCAGAGCCAGCTGTTTTAGTACATGTGGGTACCAATGACATATGAAAATGTGGGAGCAAGGTTCTGGAAGTTAAATTTTTGCTTAGTAGAAACCTGAAAACCAGATCCTCTACGCCGGTATCATTTTCAGAAATGCTCCGCATTCCATGTACGCGACCCAGGAAGCAGGCAGAGGTTTGAAATCTCAATGCCTCATGGAGAAGATGGTGCAGGGTTCAGAGATTTAGATTTGTTTTGGAAAGGAGGTAGCCTATTCAGAAAGACCAGATCCACCTTAACTGGAATGGAACCAGGCTGCTGGTGCTAACATTTAAAAAAGTAGATAGAGCAGCTTATAAACTAAAATGTGGGGAGGTGGGGGAGGGAGACAAGATTTGTCCAGGAATGCATGGTTTGATGTGGAGTATCTTGAAAGATACTATTGAAACAGGATATGCAGGGAATCCCAAAAGAGAGGTTTCAGCAATAGTGAAAAGAAGCCAGGAATATTTAAAGGGGAGAGCAGAGTAAAGGATGCAAATTATCCCCATCAACTTCTAGGCAACCTATAGATGCAGAGAAAAACACAATTTGTATACAAATGCTAGAATTCTAAAAAAAATAAGATGGGAGAGTTAGAATATATAGCACTTAATGAAGAAGCAAATGTAATAGGCATCTCAGAGACCTGGTAGAAGGAGGACAATCAGAGGGACACTTATTTATCAGGGTACAAACTATATTGCAATGACATAGTGGATCAAATTGGAGGGGGGTTGTGCTATATGTTAAAGAGAGAATTGAGTCAAACAAAATAAGCATTCTACATGAAATATATAGTAGACTGGAATCCTTATGGATAGAAATTCCAAGGGTGAATGGAGTATACTGATAGGGCTATACAAATGGGACATAAACAGATAGATAAAGAAATGTTTACAGAAATTAGGAAAGCTAACAAATTGGGCAAATGTATAATAATGGATGATTTCAATTATGTTTTTGATAACAAGTTAAATTTAGGGACTACTTAAGGATACACTAATAATTTAACAAGTTTCAAGTTTATTAAAATTTTATTATACCACCAAATCACAAATTTCAGGGTGGTGTACATCCAAAGGTTAAAAAGTACATATGGGTGATTAAAAAAAAGTCTATGGGATCCTTTTACGAAGCCGCGTTAGCGGCTTCAGCGCGCGTGACTTTTCATCACGCGCTAACCCCCCCCGCTAGCCTAAAAACTACCGCCTGCTCAAGAAGAGGTGGTAGCAGCTAGCACGGCTGGTGGTTTAGCACACAGTATTACGCGTGTTAAATTGCTACCGCGCCTTCGTAAAAGGAGCCCTATATATAACTTTAAATCACAAACCCTGCAGTAACATAAACTTTGAATTTAAAATTTGTAATGGTTGTTACACAGTTGTGAAGAGAATGTAAGTAAACTGTTGTTTATCTATATATTTGAACTGATTGTTGATGCATCAGTTTTATGGTCTAGAAGTTTTACAGATGTTGGTTTAAACAGCCACAATCTCTGTCTGATCCAGTATGGTCATTCTTACATTCTTATATAGGTATTCTGCAGATCATGTTTGCTCACCTTTCTAGGATCTTCCAGATCTCACACCAAACCCTTTCTGCTGTGGCCTGTGTTTGCCCTTCTTGTCCTTCTCCAAAAAGTTTCTCTCCATCCATGCCTCCCACATCTATGTGATGTCCCAGTAGGAGGCCCTAATAATAGTATATATTGGCAGTGAGGCCCCACATCCACAGAGATAGCCATGAAAGGGTTCCAAATGTGAACAGAGCTCACTGAGGCCTAGATGCAGTAAACAGGGTCGGTAAGATCACATGGATCCACTTTGGTCCAATTTTTGGCTGATTCCATAAGAGCGACTGATTCTCAAACAATTTGCATGCAAATGATTTGAGCAGGGGTTCGTCATAATCCCTGTCTGATCCCACTGATGAATCACTGTCAGAGCGACTCTTACACATATGCATAGCTGGCAGGGGAAGCCCGAACAGCTGAGAGGCAAGGGAAGCCCCAAAGTAGTCTCCTGCCACTCAGCTGTTCGGATAGGAAACTTTTTTTTTTTATGGACACAGATGTGCATGATACCCATGCACAATATCTGCCCCCATTAAAAAAAAGTGTTCTGGCCCTCCTTCTTGACCACAGCCATCATCCCCCCAATGACAACTGTGGGTTCCCGAACCCTGATGATGATGTATGCCCCTGCAACAACAAAGCACCCAGAAAAACAGGAGGGATGGCCACTACCTCCTGGCTCAGCAACCCCGTTGTGCATCCAGGCCACCTGGACCCCACCCCTCGACTCTCCCTAGCACTCTCCTATGCTCCACCCAACACCCTCCACTCTACACAAAGATCTCCCTCCTATCACCCACCAAGAAGACCCCAAAAGACATCCCTGATGGGCTGGGGGGATCAGCTCAGAATCCCTCTAGCTCAAGCAACCCCCCCAACCCCTCCCCCATACCTCATTGTAGAAGACAGCAAGAGGGATGCCCACTCCTTCTTGCCAGCAGGCCCGCATCTTCAGAATAGCAGGTCTTCCCCTTCACGGTGCATCCTGGGAGGGGCCTTAGATATCTGGGCCAATCAGGGCATTAGGCCACCTTTCTGGTGCATTCTGGGATGCATTGGGGAGGGGCCTAAGACTCCAATTGGCCTGGGTACTTAAGGCCCTTCCCATAGGAAGGATCATTAGACAATCGCTGTCTTTAGTGCATCTGGGCCTGAGACCGTAGGTGTAGCGCTATCCTTTCAGTAGTAGATCTTTTGTGTCACTCCTCTAGTGTTGACCATCCAGCGCTAAATACTTTGTATCACAGTACATTCAGAGATACATGTTTTGTTCTTCCACTCTACATAGCACTCTATCCCCCCCTTTACAAAACTGTGAAAGTGGTTTTTCGCATAGGCCAGCATGCTAAATGCTCTGCGCTGCTCCCAACGCTTGAAGAAGCTCTATGAGCATGTGGAGCAGCACAGAGTATTCAGCATGCCAGCCTACACTAAAAAACGCTTTTGTGGTTTTGTAAAAGGGGGGGTTATATTTTGTGCCAACATTGAAGACAATACTAGGCATTTTTCCCTTCAGGCACTGACCAGACACCTGCAACGCTGGGGAAACCTCATAGATGCAATTTTTTTTTTTTTGTCCTATAGGAGCAGATGTTGACCTGTGTGGGCCATTTTCTCTGTCATATATGCATTTTTGACACTTCTTTATTTCAATGTTTACCATACCATTATTTCAGAAGATCAACGTTTATCTCCATGGCATATTTGTGGGCTATTAGACATCATGGTCGGGGGACAAAGATATGTTACTATTAACACTTGGCTCATACATACAGCCCTGCATTTGTAAAATGTGTCACAGGCTCCAGACGTTTTTGTTGAAATGTCTATTTTCCTACTTCTATGACCTCTCTAAAATAGCACTGCACATGTACTTCCTGAGTAGAGGGAGAAGTGAATATCAACTCCAAAGATTTGTTCTGATAATCCCCAAATTTACCTGGACAATTATTTTGAAAATCAACTTGATTGCTTTAATGATTTTTCATTGCATCATCTGTCAAAGCTTTATGTTAGAATGCATTTAAATTAACTTAAAACATACACAACTGATATAAATAGGCTAAAATGCCACAACTTTTTCCAAAATAAACCTGAAATGCCACATCAAGTCATACCAATCTAAAGCTCATCTTCCCTGAGGAACAATGATTTCCGCTTACCTGCTGTGTTAGTACCATCAGGAAACTTTTTAATAAGATTTTCATTTGTGCATCCAACTAATGCAATCTCTAATAGAAAAATAATTGCAAAATAATAAATACAATTCAAAGTGTGGGATATGACTCCTGGATTCTAGACTGTTGTATTTATCTCTTCTGTTTCAATCAATGAGTTTTGTAACCCCTGTGGGGTGTCTTTATCACTCTTCTGTTTATAGCACATAATTTCTGCTACATTTAAATGTAATACAGAATAGGAGGAAGAAATAAAATGCCCAAGGAATATTCTCCTAGTACATTTGTCCCATTCTTTGTAATTATTCCGTTTATGCAAATGGATGGTTGAATTAGCCCATATACAGTATATATAACTTGTGTGCAGCAGGGCCATTCATGCAGCTTTCTTAAATATTCATCATTTAGTCAGCTTTCCTTAACATAAAAATAGCCTACTCCTGGTAGAATCCTGTGTAAAACTTTTGAAAATTCTGCACAAACTTTTAAAAAATTTTGCGCAATATTTCAAAATTCTAGAAAGTTTATTTGTAGTGTTTTATGTAAAATTCTCCTATCCTGAGGCCTAAAATTCCTTCCTGCCTTTTCCTCTCTCAGGTTCCAGCCTCCTCAGTTCTCTCTCTCACTCCAACTGCAGTTCTTTCTCCCTCAAAATCCTACCCCTCTCTCACTTGCACCATGAATCCCCTACTTGGTCCCTATAGTCTGGCATCTCTCTCCCCCCCCCCCCTCCACTGGCTAAAAATCTCTTCCTCCCTTCCCACCCCGTTTCTGGTCTTGGTCCCTCTATCTTATCTCTACCTCCCCCTCCCCACACCCCTTGCAGGTCCAGCATCCATGTCCCCTCACCCCATTCACCATCTCTCTCATTTGTACCCTGAATCCCTTCCCCGCTCCCCATGATACAGCTGAATTTCCATGTAGAAGTAAAAATCAAAGGAATACCTTTATAGCAGGACGTCAGATTTATGACTACATTTGAAAAGTTATTATCCTAGACATCTTCACACACAATCATTCTTTCACAAGCCCTAACATCTCCAAAATTCCACCTCCTCTTTGTGAAACATGCATCTGCAGTCTCCCTCACCAAAACTGTGTCTCTTGAAAATGGGAGAGAGTTCAAAGATGCAGAAGGTTGGTGATATACACCCACATCTCCCAAACTCTTCTAGTAGTCACATATATGTGCATACACACAAATATTTAAAGACAGACACACACAGCTCAATGTGAGGTCCCACAGGGATCTCCCTTGTCGCCCATATCGTTTAATGTTCTATTAAGCTCGCTAGGAGCAAGGATAAAATCTATGGGTTTTCAAGTTTTAATTTATGGAGATAACATTACTGTATTGCTTCCTATATCGGAAAGTTGGAATTTAGTTCTTGATAAAATAACTTCTTGTATAGATATGACTGATTGTTGGATTACCTCCCATAAACTAAAGATTAACAGGGAGAAAACAAAGTTTCTTCTGATGGCCCCCAAATATCATCCATGTATATATAAGAAATTCCTTGTTGAGAACAATTCACATCAGTTTGAATCTGTATTGGGGATTCACTTGGATAATCAACTTACAATGGAACAACAGGTTAATTATATGGTTAAGTGCATTGAAAGCTCCTGCACATTTGAAACTTCCCCTGAGACACCTATGGTAAACCCTTTTAAACTATGGTAAATCTGCATTAGTGCTTACCACAGCTTAGTAAAAGGACCCCCTTATATCCATATAAATCACTTTTTTTTTTTTTAAGTTCAAATATTTTTATTGATTATAATGAAAATACAATATCAAACAGAAAGATGTACATGTGGTCACTGTTAGTTCTCGAACAACAACTCAGACATGCATATTCGCAGAATATTGGACGTAATAGATATCTTACATAGAACAGAACTTGAAAAATGTATAGCTTATTAGATTTGCATAGAATAAGCACAAAAGGTTAAACAGAGCAATAATCAAGTAAGGGTTTCCAAATGTCATGATATCTAGACATTTGATGAGACTGTTCAGCATAAATTCTCTCATATTTACTAGTGAGACAGAGAGCATTCCACCACGATTGAAAGTTCACTTTAGTGAGATCTTTCCAGCAATATAATACCGCTTGTATGGCTAGTGCCATCATTATAGTAAATAATCTTTCTGAAGTTCTGGGCAAAGGAGTCATTAGTGCTTGACACATGCCAATAAGGGTGGCAAGTGACAGAGTTTCATGAATTTGTAAAACTTCACATATGGTCTTCCAAACCCTGTCCCAAAAGGACTGTACATGTGAACAGGAGAAAAGCAGATGTTCCAAAGATCCCTCAAGAGAATTGCAGGTCCAGCAGAGAGGAGTTAATTTCGAGTCAATTTTGTGGGATAATTGCGGTGTCCACACAGCTCTGTGTAATACAAAGAAAATAGATTGCAAAAGCGAAGCAGAGCGTATGGATTTGAAGAAAATCCTCCATAATTGCTCCCAGTCAATGGCATCAGAAGGGAGGCTAAGTTTGTAGTTCCATTTCATTTCCATTTCTGTTATTCCAGAGAAGGCAGTCATCTGCATAAGTTTATACCAAACTGACGCAGAGGGAATTTGCCCAGCAGATTTATGCAGAAAACTACGCAGACCAGAGTCAGCACTGCAATTAAGAGCCATAGGCAGAGAGCAGCGAATACAATGCACAAGTTGCAGCCATCTGTAACGTTGGGAAGCAGGGAGTCCTTTATCTTCTGAAAGCGTTTGAAAAGGTGTCCACTCATTTGAAGTCATAAGGTCCTGCACAGTCCAAATATCGCAATCTTGCCATTCTTTCCAGGATATGGTTGAATTTTGAATTTTAAAGCGGTCATTTCTCCAAATTGGAATCAGGGTCGATGTATCCCATTTATCTGTGAATGTCAATTCAAGATTGTTGATGGACGACTTATAAGCCAGTAGGATATCGTCAGTATTAACCCTTTTAGGCAAAGACACGCCCGCCAAGAATTGAAGTCGTAGTTTACCATATAATGCTCGTTCAACCAATATCCAATCTGGAGGATGAGGGTCCCTAATCATTAGATAATGCCCTAAAGCCCACTGTCTCATGATGAACGCATTGTGATAGTGAGAAAAGGATGGAAAATTAACTCCACCTGACATACGTGGAGCTTTTAATTTAGTTAACGCAATGCGGGGTTGCTTAGAATTCCATAGGAACTTCGTGAGAAGAGCATCCACTTGCTTGTAGAATGTAGAGGGCAGCTGAAAAGGTAGCATATACAGTATGTAGTTAATTTTAGGAGACAACATCATCTTAATTGATTCAAGTCTACCCCACCATGTTAAGGTTAATGGTGACCATCTGTTAACAACCTTTTTAATGGTATCAAGGATATATTCACAATTGAGTTGTATAGAGTCTGGTATGGTAGGTCCAAAAAGAACTCCTAGGTATTTCATGGAGGATGATGACCATTTAACTCCGTAGGAAATTATATCGAATTCAGCAGCTGGGCACGTGATAGACATCACCTCTGTCTTGCCTGCATTTAATTTATATCCAGAAACTGCAGCGTATTCCTTGATGGTATCCAGTACTTGAGGGAATGATGCAGGGTTGATATATAATAGGACGTCGTCCGCATAGGCAGACAGTTTAAGTTCATATTGGTCAATTTTAAGACCAGTGATATTAGGATTGTGGCGGATGTGTTGTAGTAAAGGTTCAAGCGCCAGATTGAACAAAAGTGGTGATAATGGGCATCCCTGTCTTGTTCCTCTGGTTGGATGAAATGGCGCTGAGAGGTGACCGTTGACATACGTTCTGGTGGAAGGCTTGGTGTACAAGACCTTCAGTTTGGTGATGTAGTTCTCAGAGAAGCCATACCAGCGGCAGCGTTTGGAAAAGAAAAGGCCACTCATATACGATCAAAAGCCCTTCTCAGCATCTAGACCCACAGCAATGATGTCTTGGTGTTGGGCATGTGCTTGTGTAAGAACATGGGAGAAGATGCGCGTGTTTTCACAAGATTGTCGCCCATTGATGAAGCCAGTTTTGATCCGATGATATAATCTTGGTGATGACAGATTGCAGTCGTGTGGAAAGTAACTTAGCGTATATCTTCGCATCAACATTAATTAATGACAGAGGTCTATAGTTGGTTATAATTCGTTTGTCCTTGTCCGGTTTCGGAATGACAATAATTGTTGCTTCTGTGAAGGATCCGGAGGCATCGCCTGTAGATATGAGGTGTTCAATGAATTGTAAGTAATACGGAGCCAGGGACTTCCTGGAAAACCCGGTATATTCCACAGTTAGTCCATCAGGACCTGGAGTTTTTTTAAGAGCCATGGATTTGATTACTAAGTAAATTTCATCAATAGTTATTGGTTTATCTAGAAGATTATATCATCTAAAGAGAGACAATTGCGTGGAATGGGATCTAAAAAATCCTTGATTCCATGCGGGCTTCGAACTTCTGACGTGTAAGAGATCGGTAGAATCCCATAAATGCTTGGGCTATGTCTGATGATTCAGTAATGTCAACATCCAGATTAGATTTGATAGTTGCAATAGATGATTTTTCCTTTCGTTGCTTAAGATACTTCGCCAGTAGGTGACCACATTTATTATTCCCAGCAAAGTATGAGGCCGATTGCTGTAATATTTCCCTCGATGCATTATGGCTCAATATAGAATTGTAGCGAAATCGTGCTTTGTTAAGTTGAATTAATACTGAAACATCTGTTGGCGAGTTCTGATGTCGGCTCTCAAGAGTGGAAATCTCATGTTCAAGGATATTCATCTTCTCTTTCAATTGTTTATGTTTATGTGCCGTATAAGTGATGGTGATACCTCTAACAAATGCCTTAAAGGCATCCCACCAGCATATCCATGTGGTATGTTCAGGTTTATTATGGTGAAAATATTCCTCTATCTGGGACTTCATCATAGTGCAGAACTGCGAGTCTTGTAGCAAAGAGTTATTAAAACGCCACTGCTTGGGTGTAGAGGAGGGCAAACAGCATTTAAGCGTGATGGTGATGGCAGCGTGATCAGAGACACAGATAGGCAAAATGTCAGTTTTCACAACAGAAGATGTAAGGGAATCACTAATCAAAAACATATCAATACGAGAATAGGATGAATGAGGTGGTGAGAAAAAAGTAAAGGAGCTGTCATTGATGTGCATATGTCTCCAAATATCGAGGAGTGAGGAGTCAGTGATTAGATCTTGTAATGCATACCACGATTTGGTTTTTTTGTAAGCACAATTGGATTTTCTATCCTTTGTCGGGTTCAAGATCATGTTAAAATCTCCTGCCATTATCAGTTGCGAGTCAATATCCTCTAGGATTTTTTCATTAAGTTCATGAAAAAAGTCAGGTTTGTCCACATTCGGACCATATATGTTCAATAAGCAGTATGTCTCTCCTGCTAAGTTGAGTTTAACCTTGACCCATCTGCCGTTTAGATCTGAAGTTGAAGAGAGTATAGTGATATCTGATCTATTCCGTATTAAAGTAATCACTCCTCCTTTGCGGTCGCATGCAGGAGAGTAATATGGAGAGAGAGACCATGAGAAATAGACTTTGGAGGAGAGTTCCTTATTAAGATGCGTTTTCCTGAAGCATAACATATATCAGGGTTAAAACACTCAATATATGACTGGATTTTTTTTCAATTTCACTTTGTTATTGAGACCTTTTGTGTTCAGTGAAATAATATTAAAAGACATAATGGTGACGAAGTACAATATCAAGCTCATACATGCAGACATTTATGCATATCAGTATCATGAAAAATATCATGGATCTAATGACAATCCATATAATTGAGCATGTCTTGAGAAGTTCAAGGTACAGACTTATCATTATTATCCGTGTTATGTACATCCGTTTAACTATGGTACAATAATATGCACCTCTATAATACAGCGTGAGTGCAGCTAAGTAACAGAGAGGCAGAGAATAAGCCTCAACTCCCGAGCATTGCAGGATTTTTAACAAGCAAACATATTAATATCTAAGTCTACACATGAGCAATATATATATTGGACATGAAAAGCTAACATTAGTATTTGGTGAAAATAGGATCAAGAAAAAAAAAAAAACAGGCAGAATGGTAGTAAGTATACAGTATCATAAATTCCCTATGACACAGAGACCCTTCCAGGTGTGATTATGGCCATTATCAAACCTGGTTAATCGGTGTTGGTGAGTGGAGTTCAATATATGTAGCCAACTCCTCCGGGACAGTAAAATCTTTAGTTTGATTGTTCAATGTCACTCTCAGGCGTGCTGGATACATCATGCCAAATCTCGCATTTAAGGCTTTAAGTTGCGGCCTATAAGACAGGAGTTGTTTCCACTTTGCGGCCGTGGTCTTGCTCAAATCTGGGAAGAAAAGTATGGTTGCTCCCTCATGCTGTATCGGCGCTTTTATCTTTGCCCGCTGAAGAATATCTAGCACTTGTTGGTATCTCAACAGCTTGAGGATAATCGGTCTGGGTCTTTTATCAGCAGGCATGCGGGAGGAGGGGATCCGATGGGCGCGTTCTATTTCGAAGTCGCGGCTGGAAAGTAAGGTCAAGTAGTTTAGGCAAAAGAGCTTCAAGATGTTTTATAAGATCACAGTCACGTATATTTTCAGAAATGCCTAATATTCGTAGGTTTGCAGCGTCTGGAGCGGTTATTGCTCTCTTCCAGCTCCTGTTCTAACAAATTGATGCGGTTTGTTTGTCTTCTGAGTTTCAGTGAGCTGCATGGGAGGACGCCTCCATCTTGGATTCTAACGAGGAAACACGTGTTTGAATTTGTGTGAAATCTGCAGTTAAAGCAGATATTTTTTCATTAATTTCCTCAGTGCTCGTTTTAGTGTCAGCTACGAGTTCTTTGAGCTCCCGAAGCTCGTTTAAAATCTCGCGGTTTGTGTCCTCTGCCGTTGTGGGAAGCGGCATCTTGGACGGAGAAACAGGGTCGGGCTTGTGTCTCTTACCCACCTTTTTGTCGGACATCGCGGCCAGTTAATATTATTAAGTTTAAGGGAAAACTGTGCCCCAGACTAGGGGAATCGAATGCACTCTTTCTGTTTCAGTGAATTGCTCGTTTGATTTCGCCGTTTGCTGACTTAAGCAGAAAATCGCGGGAGCCAAGATCCTAAGCTGCCATCTCGTGCGGGCTCAGCAGCGCCCCCCCTATAAATCACTTTTTAAAAATTTCCCTCCAGTTAACGTAGCTGGTTTAAAAAAAGTTTAGACAAGTTCCTGGAGGAAAAGTCCATAGTCTGCTATTGAGACAGACATAGGGGAAGCCACTGCTTGCCTTGGATTGGTAGCATGGAATATTGCAACTATTTGGTTTTTTGCCAAGTACTTGTAACTTGGATTGGCCACCTTGAAGATGGGCTACTGGGCTAGATGGACCATTGGTCTGTCCCACTAAGGCTATTCTTATGTTTTTATGTTATCTTTCCCTGGGAAAAACAAGATAGCTTCCATGTATAGTGTGTTTGATGAATGCACAGCTCTTCAAATTATGAACAGTAAACATAATGTTTCAAAGATTCATTCCTTTGGAAATAAATTGCAGAACTGCTTTGTGTCTTTATGCTTCACAATTATTATGTTGTGAACAAAAAAAACCAACACTAATGACATTCTTCTTTATTGACAAGGCTATTTATGACTTTCGTACTAAGAATGGAAGGTTTGAATATTTGACTTACAGAGCCTTTACATCTTAACATCACACTGCAATGCCTCTTCACATATACATGTTACAGGTACAAGATCCTTTATCCAAAATTCTGAAAACCGAAAAGCTCCGAAAACCGAAATTTGATGCAAACTGGAAGTAGTCAATTTTTCCAACCTGACACACACTGAAACGGTTCATAGACAACGGCGCGAAAGACAAAGGCGCGCGCCGACAATTGAGCGCAGCGAGGAGGCGCGCGCCGCACAAAATTACAGTTTTTAGGGGCTCCGACAGGGGGGTTTTGTTGGGGAACCTCCCCAGTTTACTTAATAGACATCGCGCCGGCGTTATGGGGGGTTTGGGGGGTTGTAACCCTCCACATTTTACTGTAAACTGAACTTTTTCCCTAAAAACAGGGAAAAAGTAAAGTTTTCAATAAAATGTGGGGGGTTACAACCCCCCACACCCCCCACAATACCCCCACAACGCGGCGCGAAGTCTATTAAGTAAAGTGGGGGGGTTCCCCCCCCATGCCCACCCCCGTCGGAGCCCTAAAAACAGTAATTTAGAGCGGCGCACGCCTCTGTGCTGCGCTCAACTGTCTGGGCGCGCCTTTGTCCCGGCGCGCTTTTGACCTGACACCCACTGAAACCAATGGAGGTGCATGTGTTTCTCCTCTGTACAATTCAAGTCAGAGGGCTAGAAAAATGGCAACGAGAACTGCAGATTCCACTCAGGGTGGCAGTGAGAAGCAGAAAAGGAAGAGTTTCTCTCTGTCAATAGCACAGAAAGTTGAGGTATTGAAGAAGCTCGATCATGGTGTATCTGTACAATGGCCAACTGAAGAATACGGTGTGGGAACAACAACCAAATATGGTTTTTAAAATGTTTGGTAGCAATTTTATGGTCCAAAATCTGAAAAATTCCAAAACTCAAAATATGCCTGGTTCCAAGGATTTCAGATAAAGGATCTTGTACCTGTACTGTGTTTAGGAAAAGAGTAAAGGATACTGATTAAACAGTGAAAAAGCAGGCTAGTGATGAAACTAACACAAAATGGCAATGTGTTCCCTAATATTTATTTGGCTCATGTTCTTTTTCCTAACAACTATTGCACTACTGAGTTTTTATTTTCCACGAGGCTCATTATATTACAAGTGTTACCAATTAGGACTGCAATTACAGTGTGTGATGAATTCAGCTCACAAAAGGAAAGCCATGGGCTTTGTTACCAGAGGGTATGTCTTTATGCTTTTGCACTATCCATATATAATTCAACTTGACAAGAACAATACTTGAAGGGGGAAAAATATGAAATGAGGTTTCTGCATTACAGGAATTTGGGGCAGACAAATCAACTAGATAAATTTTTGAAGAAAGGTTAAATTTAAAGGCATTCTGAATTATAGTAAGATTATTCAAGATCTGAGACTAGGAAGTCCTGATACTACAGCTATAATGACAGTATCACATTAGAGTTCTGTGAAACGAGACATTACTACCATTGTTTCCTTGTATATCACCACTTTTGGTTCCAGTCTCTATTTAGTGTTTGATATTTATTGCATTCCTTAAGATATTTATCATTTATTATTTACTTTATAGCAAAATGTACAGTATACTTAATTCTGTAAAATAATCAATATGAGACACCTTAGGGTCTTTTTACTAAGCTGTGTTAGGTACTAATGTGTACCTAATACAGCTTAAAATGATGTACCATGTGATCCCGCATCCCTCCTTCCCAGATCTGGACCCGACTGCCTGTCCTGACCCCCACACCTGACCCTTTCCCTTTGAAAAATCAATCTTTGGCCCTGCAGCCAGCAGCAGCCCTGACTTTTAAGAGGTTTTGATGAGGAAGATATATTGGGGTACACCACTGCAGCAGGTCTGGTTTTTTTTTGTCCATTATTTCTTTTGGGCCCACACTGTTGTACATGCAGTGCCAAAGCATAGGTGCTTCCATACTTAAGATTGGGGAGGCCTCACCGGGGGCTCCTGTCGACCCTTCCCCTCCCAAAAAAAAACAGAAGCAGACACCAGGGTTAATTTTCCGCTCAGGAGTTTATTTTTAATTTTTGGCCACAGCAAGGTTGTAATAACATTAACCATAATCACATTTATGTCCATAATTAACATGATTAATATGATAACATTGGAATAACCATAACTAGTAAACATACCAAACTTCAATCATCCTAACTTCTACTATTCTCGCCCTCGGGGGAGGGGTCTACCACCCTACCAAGCGGGGCCCAAACTGGGGGTCCATCAGCACTACGTTTAAGTAGGCACCGCCGTTCAAGCGAATGCTCTACTCCCATTTGGCCCGAGCTGCCGTCCAAGCGTCCCGGGCCCCATTGGCTGTCTCCTCTGATCGCCATCCAAGCAATTGGGGGTAGCGATGGTCCATCTTCTGCTTGCCCCTCCGTCCAAGAGGGGTCTCTCATTCATGAGGGGGTAGGAGCCCTCACTTCAGAGAGGCCAATCCTATCCCCCTCCCAACTATTCCCCCTCCCCGCTTCTGTTGGGTTCCCCTCCCCTTTTCTTAATCACTATCCTTGCCAACTGTGACTACCTTCCTTCCTCAAGTTTGAGTACGGATGGGCGGGAGTTTGCTCTCCCCGGCGCGCTGCAAAAGGAATGGCTGCACCGGAAGAGTCCGGTTTTAAGTTTCCCCCCTCCCCAACACCTATCCCTGCCTGGCCTTTTAGTCCCATCCTGCCTCAGTCCCCCCCCCCCCTGGAGCCCCCCCACCTTATGCTGGCCCCCCGCTAATCGCTCCTGGGTCTCTATCTGGCTCTGAATGTAATTTGATGTCTATCTTGCGCTAACTGGGTGCCCCATGCAGGAAATGTGAAATAGAAGAAGGAATCATTCCCTGAATTTACTGCAAAGGCTTTGCACTTAACCGCATATTGATTTTTGAGTTAAATGTATGGTAAGTGCAAACCTTACTGCATTTTAATAAAAGATCAAGATATAGACTATTTGGGGTTTCTCTGCTAGTCCACATTTGGTTGTTGACTTTTTATGTGTAGTTCTCTAGGAAAATCAAACATTCACAACCACTGCTAAAGAGAGAAATGATTCAATAAAGACGATAAAATATAAATTTCGTGAGAGGTAGGTAGGTTGGGTTCAAGCCAGTAACGTGAACAGGAGAAGGTGAAAAGGAATTATTTCACAAGAAAACCCGAAGTGGATAAATAGCTCCACAATCTGAGGCTTGTAACCCTTATAGAAGAAACACCTTCAGTGTCATTTCTCTCTTTACCAGTGGTTGTGAATGTTTGATTTAACAATTGGGTAACCTCAAGTTTCTTCATTGTATAGTTGTCTAGGAAACCATACATCACTGTTCATAAATGGCTGAAAACATATTTTGAGGTCTAATGAAGATGCATTTGTTTCCTATACTGTATACTATTATTTTCCCTTTTTATTATAAGTATTGCATCTGTTTTGCTTGTTCAAGAGAAATCTTGTATTATGATTCTAAAAATCTGCATAAATAAAAAAAAAAAGGTTGAAAGTATAGCTATTCACATACCCCATTGAGGGATTTGGCCTAGATTAGACCCCACCAGTAGTCTACCCTTCAAAACTGAAATACCTTGAAATCATTATCTGTGAGCACAATTCTTGATCCTCATGTCCTTAAGTGTATGCCAAAACAGCAACTTGATCACCATACTGTATACTGTATATCAGGGGTGCCCAAAACGTCAATCGCGATCTACCGGTCGATCGCAAAGGCAACACCGGTAGCTCGCAGAGCCAATGTTCTCCCTAGCATTCCCCCAGTCACTGTCTCACCTTTAAAGTAGTGGAATTATGGCAGCCTGCAGAGCGAACGTAGCAGATTGCCGTAAGCCTCTGTAGCACGTTCCCTCTGCCGCTGTCCCGCCCCCAACGTCAGAGGAGGTGCGGTACCATGGCAGAGGGAACGTGCTACAGAAGCTGATGGCAGCATGCTACGTTCGCTCTACAGGCTGCAGTATTGAACTTTCAACTGTGGTAGGCCCAGAAGGAAGAACAGAGGTGAGGGATCCAGTCTAAGGGAAGCAGCTCGATGATCCAGTTTGAGGGAAGCAGCGGAGATAAGGTCCCACACGTCGAGGTAAAATTGGGCCCATTTCGAGGGCCCCGGCAGGAGGGAGATTGCCTTAGAGATGCTGGATCGGGGAGGGGGGGGGGAAGAGAAGAGACAAAAGGACCTTGAGGAGGGGCAGGAAAGCAGCCTTGAACAAAAAGGGAGTGGGAAGACAAGGCAGATAAGGCAGATCCTGGACTACTAGAGGGCTTAGAGAGGCTGAAACACTCTGAACCGAGGAGAGAGAGATACCAGGCCCTGGGGAGGGGGAAGACAAAGAGAGTGAGAGACACAAAGACCTGGAGCAAAGGTGGGAGGACTCAAAATGTTAGCAGAAGGAAGATAGAGAGGGAGAAACCTGAAACAAAGGGGAGGCAGAAGAGAGGGGGCAGATGTTGGACTATGGGACAGAAGAGACAGAAGGGGAGAGACCCTGAGGAAGAACAAAGAGTTGCAAGATCAGAACAGAGGAGGGAGACATGTTGCCAATAGGGGTGGAGGAGAGAGAAAGAAAAGCTGGAAGGACAGAGAGAGATGTTGGTTGGGGAATGGAGCGAGGTCTGGAGGACAGAAGAGGTGCACTCGATATATATATAAATAAATATGGGGGTCTTTTACTAAGGCGCGCTAGCTGATTTAACGTGCACTAAATGCTAACGCGTCCATTGAATACAATGGGCGCACGCTAAATCGGCTAGCGCACCACTGTATAAGAGGGGGTATATATTTAGTATTTTTATTGTTGGTAGATCATTTTGACTTGGTCATTTTAAAAGTAGCTCGCAAGCCAAAAAAGTGTGGACACCCCTGCTGTATATCATACAAACTGTCCTATGTAAATATGATCATTATTATGTATTATATAAATAGTCCTATGTAATACTAGCAATATATGTAACCCAATTAAAACTCTACCTTAGGAGGATTGGGTGGGATATAAGACAGTAATATAACATAACTGTTGCCTTTTATTTTTAATCAACAGGAATGTTTCAAGTTTATTTTTGCTTGATATACTGCTTCTAGCAGCCTCACGCGGTTTACATTAAACATGGTTTAAAAAGAAAATAAAATATATACTTAAGGGGAGGTTAATATAAACTCTTTAAAATGAAAGGGGGACTTCACAGGAGACAGAAGGAAAACAGCAAGGATTACATCATTTCAAAAAATAAAAAATGGGCTGGGGAAGGAAAAAACATAAGAGGGTACAAAAAAGGCTTGAGGCTTGAGGTATGCTGATATCAAAACCGTAATCTATACGATGAAGGCATCTCTAAAGAGAGTGGTTTTAAGTCAGATTTAAATTTGGAGGCATGGTTCTTGTCTCATGTTCAACAGAAGAGAGTTCCTAAGAACATAAGAATTGCTGCTGGGTCAGACCAGTGGTCCATTGTGCCCAGTAGTCCGCTAGGTCAAAGACCAGTACCCTAACTGAGACCAGCCCTACCTGCGTATGTTCCAGTTCAGCAGGAACTTGTCTAACTTTGTCTTGAATCCCTGGAGAGTGTTTTCCCTTATAATAGACTCCGGCAAAGAATTCCAGTTCTCTACCACTCTCTGGGTGAAGAAGAACTTCCTTACGTTTGTACGGAATCTATCCCCTTTTAACTTTAGAGAGTACCCTGTTGTTCTTCCTACCTTGGAGAGGGTGAACAACCCATCTTTATCTACTAAGTCTATTCCCTTCAGTATCTTGAATGTTTCGATCATGTCCCCTCTCAGTCTCCTCTTTTCAAGGGAGAAGAGGCCCAGTTTCTCTAATCTCTCGCATTACAGCAACTCCTTCAGCGCCTTAACCATTTTAGTCACTCTTGACCCTTTTGAGTAGTACCGTGTCATTCTTCATTTACAGCGACCAGTGCTGGATACAGTATTACAAGTGAGGGTGTACCATGGCCCGGTACAGTGGCATGATAACCTTCTCCGATCTGATCGTGATCCCCTTCTTAATCATTCCTAGCATCCTATTTGCCCTTTTTGCCACTGCCGCGCATTGCACGGATGGCTTCATTGACCTGTCGACCAGCACTCCCAAGTCTCTTTCCTGGAGAGTCTCTCCAAATAACACCCTGGACATCCTGTATTCGTGTATAAGATTTTTGTTACCAACATGCATCACCTTACACTTATCCACGTTGAATCTCATTTGCCATGTCACGGTCCATTTCTCAAGCGTATTTATGTCACATTGCAGATCTTCGCAATTCTCCTGCGTCTTCACTACTCTGAATAACTTAATGTTGTTTGCAAATTTAATCACATCACTCGTCGTACCAATTTCCAGATCGTTTATAAATATGTTGAAGAGCACGGATCCAAGCAATGAACCCTGCTGCACTCCACTGGTGATGCTTTTCCAGTCCAAGTATTGTCCATTTACCCCCACTCTCTGTTTCCTATCCGCCAGCCAGTATTTCACCCTCGATTCCATGGCTTGCAATATTTCAAAGTAGTTGTTCATGCGGAACGCATTCTGAAAATCCAGATATACAATGTCAACTGGGTTACCTTTGTCTATCTGCCTTTTACTCCCTTGAAGAAGTGCAGCAAGTTCGTCAAGCAAGATCTTCCTTTGCTGAAGCCGTGCTGGCTGGTCCTCATCAGATCGTGTCCGTCAAGGTGCTCAATGATGTGGTCCTTTATCAGCGCTTCTACCATCTTTTCCGGTATTGAGATGAGACTCACCGGTCTGTAGTTTCCCTGATCACCCCTCGAACCTTTCTTGAAGATCGGCATAACATTCGCCACCTTCCAGTCTTATGGAATCCTTCCCGATTTGATCGATAGATTGGCTATTAGTTGAAGCAGTTCAGCTATAGCCCCTTTCAATTACTTGATTACCATCAGATGGATGCTATCTGGTCCGGGGATTTATCATTTTTAAGCCTATCAATCTACTTGCATACCTCTTCTAGAATGACCATCAATCCTGTCAGTATCCCATCTTCGTTTCCCGTATATAGCCTGTTGGCTTCAGGCATGTTGTGTATATCCTCTTCGGTAAACACAGATGCAAAAAATGTGTTCAGTTTGTCCTCCTTTAGCACTCCCTTTATTCCATGGTCATTCAACATTTTGTTGAGGGTTTCAATGTATCCTCAATGATGACACCTAGATCCTTTTCCTGGGCAGTGATTCCTAACAGAAACTTGCTTTACGTAGCTATAGTTCAGGTTCCTTTTTTCGACATGCATCACTTTGCACTTGCTCACATTAAACGTTACTGGCTATTTTGACACCCAGTATCACAAGGTCCTTTTGCAATTTTTCACAATTCACTTGCGATTTAACAACTTTGTGTCATCAGCAAATTAAATTATCTCACTAGTTGTTCCCATCTCTAGATCATTGATAAATAGGTTAATAAGCAGCAGTCCCAGCACAGACCTCTGGGGAACCCCACTATTTACTTTTCACCATTGAGACAAATTAAATCCGTCAAAATAATTTTACCTCTGAAATTTTAAATCAGATATCTTCTATTAGGACCCATATAGAACAGTGGATAATTAGGGCTCCTTTTACAAAGCCACGCTAGGGCCTTAATGCGCGGAATAGCGCACGCTAATTTGCTGTGTACACTAGCCGCTACCGCCTCCTTTTGAGCAGGTGGTAGATTTTCAGCTAATGCGCACTATAGCATGCGCTAATCCAGTGCATGCGTTAAAACCGCTAGCACAGCTTAGTAAAAGGAGCTCTTAATTTCAAACTGAAACTCAATACGGAAAAGGCCAAACTTGTCTTGGCTAGTCCCAACGACAAAATAACAAACTCATTGCTTCATCTTAATGGTCATGACTACCCTATTATTAAATCTATCGTAATTCTGGGAGTCACACTAGACTGACATTTAACACTAGCAGAACACACGAACTTAGGGCCTGTTTTATAAAGCCGCATTAGCGGCTGCAGCGCGGTAATGGACCCGAAGACCATAGAAATTTAAAGGGCCCTTACTGGTAAAAAAATGATTTTTTTGACATTGTGGAAATTAAGAACCATAAAAAAATATTTTGATCCTTTATCATTCAGACTATAGGTGCAGGCATTAGTTTTATCTATTTTAGACTATTGTAACATCAACTATTTAGGAGCACCCAAAAAAATTCTAAGGAAATTAAGGATAATTCAGAATACAACTGTTTGATTGATTTTTGGTTTAAAAAAGAACAACCATATTAGTCCATATTAGTCAAATTTTCTTATATCTGCTTTAAGCTGATATCGGGATTGTCTCCAGCTTACCTTTTTCCTCATTTTGTGTTGCATAGACCATCAAGAGAAACTAGAAACTTCTACTTAGGACTCCTTTTACAAAGGCGTGCTAGCGGTTTTAGCGTGCACTTAGCGTGCGCTAAAATGCCGCTCGCGCTGGCAGCTACTGCCTCCTTTTAAATAGGCGGTAATTTTTCAGCTAGCGTGCGCTAATCTTGTGCGTGCGCTAAAAACGCTAACGCACCTTAGTAAAAGGAGCCCTTATTCGCTCATCCAAAAATTGATGGGTGTAGATATAAGACCTTCTTAGATAGGACCCTAGCATTTCAAGCTGGTAGGCAACAATCTTGGTTAGGTAAATGTACTCAGCAAGCTATATTATCCTTTTGCTATTTTTGGAAATTAATTAAGACCACTTTGTTCATAAGTTTATTACTTAATGAGAGTTTTCTTTTTGAAATTCTATTTTACAAATATTTGTATTTTTTACTGTATTATTGTATTTCACTGATTGTCCAGCTCTTTTTAGTGTAAACCGCCTAGAACTTTTGGTTATGGCGGTATAAAAGAATAAAGTTATTATTATTATTACTAAGACATTTGAGGTTTCAAGCTGAAATTCACCTTGGACAACCTTCTTAACAGGACTATTGCAATGCAATACAAGCAAAAGAACTATAGGGGTCAAGCTCCCATTCTATGGAAATCATTACTAAGAGAGATATGACAAAAATCCTCATATAAAGTCTTTAGGTAAGTATTTAAAACTTGCAAGTCAATATTCAGCCTCAGGCAGTCATTGTTTTTCTTAAGCTGAATATAGGTTGAATTAGGTCCTGATATTCAATGCCAGGCCACATCCATGCACCAGCATTGAATATCCATGTGCTGAACATTGGCTTGGATCTATATAAGAAGAGGCAGGTTCTCCCACCCTCCCAACTCTGATATCCCCCCCTCAAGACCACCCCCAGTTATACAGTAATTCCCTCTTTTACCTTCTTCCCAAAAGGAACAGTATTAGCACTATTATCAAAAGACTGCTTCAGCCTATCCCCCCCAAAAAAACAAATTTTTATTAAGTATGTATGGATCTAGATCGCTCTGTATATGTTATTTTAGTATAAACTAACTGTAGTATATGTATGTTAACCTGTAACCCGTTCTAAACTCATTGGGGAGGATGGGATATAAAACAAATTAAATAAATATAAAGGTCATGATATCCAATTAGCCATTTTGAGGTTGGAGTTGTGAGGTGCAGGAGTGAATGGGCATCATTCCTGCCTGTTGGACCCCTATATTAGCGACAATATTAAAAGTAGTCCTGGGGATCTATGGAAGTGCGAGATGGAGGTGGGGATCTAGCTGGGGGATAGAAATTTCTTTGGAGGAGAAGTGGAGGGAGAGAGTCAGGATATCACGAGAGACAGTCCCGAGAACCCCTTCATTCCATACCCAGAATTTAACCCACCACTGGCTAATATTCAGGGCTGGTGCCTGTTTAGCTCAGTGGCTGAAGCTAGGATAGTCCTTTTGTTGCCCTAACTTCGCCATTTACTTAACTGATTAGCAGTCTCAGTGTCACTAATAACCAGTTCAGTACTGGATCTACTTAGTCTCTGTCTATAATATTGAATATTTCAACCGAGGATGACAATTTTTTTAAATAACAATCTATTCCCATCCTATTGTGTTTTCCCCTCCCCTCTCCTTTTCTAATTTTTTTTTTTCTCGATGTAACTATGTAACCGTTTCCCCATTTTTCTTTCTGGCTTCATGTTAGTTATGTTTAGTCTGTGATATCCCCATAGTTTTAATAGTTGTTGTTTTTTTTATCCTTTTTACTATTATTTTATTGTAAACAGTGTTTAGATATCTATGATAGACAGTATATCAAGTAATAATAAGCATGAAACATGAAACTTCCCACGGACCACCTCAGGACTAACTGGAGAGTACATAGACAGTTAGGGCCAGATTCTACAAATGGTGCCTAGATTGTAGGCATCCAGAAAAAATGACATCTACCACATGCCAATCAAATGTAGGTGCCATTAATAGAATCACACTTAGTGGTGCCTAAATTCGAGTTAGGCGTTGCTAAGTGACTGCAATATAGGCATCTATAATGCAAGCCAGGGTTTTTTTATGGCCTACAAAACAGATGCCTAACAGTGCCTAACTCAAACCATTAACTCCGCCCCTTAACCACACCTACTTTTTAGTTGGGTGTCACTAGGTGTGGCTAGACACATGGGTTTAGGTGTTACTAAGCGCCTTGCGGTGCCTAACTGAAATTTGTGTAAAACTTTAATGAATGTTTTAATTGTTTTAAATTGAGTTTTTAATTGCATTTTCAATTAAAATGACAATTAAGCTCGCTTACAAAAATTAAGTTCCATGCAAAATTTCATCTGTGTGTTGCTGTCCCTTAGTTCTGATATTCAATGACATTGTCTAGTTAAATCTCATTCGAATATTGGCGGAAAAGCAGAAGCAAGTGATTAAACTGGGCATGAGGCTGCCCAGTAAAATTGCTTTGAATATTGACTAGTTGGTAGTTTAATCAAAACATCTTAACCTAATGGGGACATAAAATAAAAGCATTTTAGATAGTTTTCAAGTTTCAAGTTTATTGACTTTTTAAATATACCGACCATCACATAGTATCTGGCCGGTTTACAATAAGATTTATAAAAATTTTAAATATAAAATGTAGTGAGTGAACATTAAAACATAATTTGACTAACATGAACGTGTGGATAGGGGGGAAAGGGAGGGGGAAAGTTACATATTTTAGAGAAGAAAGGGAGAAGTAGGGATGGGAAAAAACATATTGGGTAGGATCGCTTTTTTAAAGCGGTTGGATGCATGAATTGGAATCGGAAGAGTTTATGAATAAAGTAAATGAGGAGAAGAGGGAAGAAAAATGAAAAAAAAAAAAAAAAAACTAAGAAAAGGAAAATGCATCTTGAAATAGAAATGTCTTCAAATTTGATCTTGAATTTGTCTAGATGTTGTTCTTCTCTAAGTTGTTGAGGTAAAGCATTCCATAATGTAGGGGCAACAACTGTAAAATTTTATTTTTCGAGTATTATAGAATTCTTTGATAGAAGGGATTCGTAATAGTTTTTGGTCAGTAGACCTCAGAATTCGTGGGAGAGCTATGGGGGATGAGAAGTTTATGAAGAAATAGAGGCTGGTTTGTGAGATTTATTTTGAAAATAAGCAGGATGACTTTATAGGTTATGCGGTGCGCGATTGGTAACCAGTGTGCATCTTTCAAAAGTGGAGTAACATGATCATATTTGCCTATTTTTATAAATGAGTTTTATTGCAGTATTTTGTATTAATTGTAAACGGCGGGTTTCTTTTTGTGGGAGACCAGTATAGAGTGAGTTACAATAGTCTAAATGAGAGATGACAAGGAATGTACTAGAATTGTAATTGCTTCTGTTCCTAAGATCGAGGTTAATGAACGGATAAGACGGAGTTTGAAAAAACAAATTCTTACAACTGAACTGATTTGGTCGTGAAAAGTGAGATCCTTATCGATTATGAATCCCAATAGTTTTATTTTTGTTTCCATTTGTATAGGAGTGGATTTAATAGCAATTTTATCTGGCAAAGATTCACTGTTTTTAATTGGTAGAAGTAGAGCTGAAGATTTTTCGATATTGAGAGACAATTTGTTAGTATATAGCCAGTCATGTATAGTGTCAAGTTTATGATTTATGTCTGTTACGTCTGAAGTATTAGAGGTGCTGATTGGGTGGAGAAGTTGAATGTCATCTGCATAGGCGAAAATAGTGAAACCAATAGATTGAGCTAGTGTGAGGAGAGGAGAAAGGAAAATATTAAATAGTAGTGGGGATAAAATAGATCCTTGTGGAACTCCGTAGGTCAGTGAGATAGGTTGAGAAATTTCATTTTTTACCTGTACTGAAAAACTACGTTCAGTAAAGTAAGAGATGAACCATTGATAAGCTGGACCTTTTACTAAGGCGCCCTAAATGCATCCATAGGATATAATGGGTGTGTTAGCATTTAGCGTAAGCATGCGCTAAATCAATTAGCGTGCCTTAGTAAAAGAGGAGGTAATTTTGTTTAAAGCAAGATGGTAAAAACACAGTAGCACCCTCATGATCCATCCAGTCTGCCCAACAAGGTGGCCAGAGCTGCACCAGCTACTCTGTGCAAGCTCCAGCCACCATGTTCAAGTGTTAGTTGTGAAGTCATTAATATTTTAATATGATAATCACATTTTATTGCTGATTTGATAGCTATAATTTTTGTAATGTACTTTGGGCTTCAAGGTTAAAGTGGAATATAAAATTCACAAATTAAATTATATTAAATTAACTATTAACATCAAGAGGTACAGCTAACTTCTTATCTATACTTTAGCTGTGGCACAGAAGTGACTTTGTGTCTGCATTAACTGCATTGCAGCCCTTCCCAGAATACCAAAAACTTCAAAAACAGTTTACACAGCGAATTTGCGATCACCACACATTAATGTTGGCAATTAATCTATGATAACTGTGAAACCTTAGTGCCCCTATACTAGCAAATGCTCAGAAACAGTATATCTTATATAGAATGGTCAAATTAAGGTTCTAGAAAAATCCTACAATGAAAGAAAGAGGGGAAAATGTTCATGATAGGCTGAGAATACTAACTGATGTGGAACTACAGGTTTTAATTTAGCCTGGTAAAGCTGAAGAGTAACTTATTTTTTGCTCTAAGCTAAGTGCAATCTCCTTCAGAAGTCAATTGCTTACACTCTTCATATAAGTAATAACAGAAGTAATATTAACTGTATTGGTAAGGCATTCCTCCTAGGTTTTATTGAATATACAGAACATGCATATTGCAAAATTTAACCTACTCCTAAATTGCTTTTCTTTAATGCCAGTTGAATTTGACATGCCATATGCCTCAAGTGTTCCAAAGCTATTCAATTTAATATCTACATGTACTGTATGTTAATGAGACTAACCCTCTTTCAGCAGATAATGTGATTCCTCATGGAAGGTGGAAGTGACTGTTTTACAGACAATCCACATGGCTGGTTCACACTTTTTGAATCCAAGTACAGCTCATTGTGTTTTGCTTTCAGCAAAACTACAGTCGTTCTGGTTACTTCTTTACTCACCCATATTATTATTGTATTACTCCTTGTGCATATGGCATAGCCAGATTTAGAAACAATGTTAAAGGCTGATTCAATTATAAGTTTTTTTTTAAATCTACCATGCTATTTAAATCTAACACATGGATTTAATAGACTTACTAGGTGGACATGATACCAGTAGTCATAGATTTAAAATGTTTTTGGTACAGGAAAGTTCATTCAGTACTCTTTAAAATTATGCTAGGCTTCATTTGGCTGATCAATGAGGCCTTCTTATAGGCCAGTTCTTAACTCAATCCTCAGGATACTTACAACCAGACAAGTTTTCAAGATATCCACAATGAATATACATGAGATAGATTTGCATACAATGGAGAATATGCATACAACATTATCTCATGCATATTTGGGTATCCTGAAAATTTGACTAGCTGGTGAGTCATGAGGACTGGGTTGAGAACCCCTGTTGTAGACCCTTGGCCATAACTTGGAATCCTCAAGGGCTACCAGCAGTTCAGATTTTCAGGATATCTTTAATTAATATGCAGGAAAGAGATTTGCATACAATGGAAGTAGTCGACATGGAAATCTCCTTCATGCATATTCAACAGGGATATCCTGAAATCCTGACCTATCAGCAGCCTTCAAGGACAGAGAATGAAGACCAAGGCCATAGACTCTTAGGGCCAAATTCTGCAAAGTGCACCTAAATTTGAACATAGTTTGGACATCCTCGTTAGGCTGAGCGGTGCTCAGCTTCAGGAGGATGTCCACCTTTTAAGATGTCCTTTACATAATCGGGAATGGCCTTAATGTTACAATTCTGATGTTATTAGAATGTAGAATTTATGCTATTTTTTATTATAATTGTAAAATGTTGGCACTATACCATGTTTAGTCTAATGTTTTCATTTATTTACTTTCTGTCAGAGGTACTGAGTTGGATTCGAACTACGAACATCAATGTAGAAGGCTGTAGCTTTAACCAGTGTGCTACAGAGGAAGATAACAAGCTGCATATCCAGGGCCAGATTAAAGGGTTGGGCCCAGTAGGCACGTGCCTAGGGCCTGAAATTGTCAGGGGGGCCTGCTGAAAGAGGACAAACAGATGACTCACCTTTCCAATTTTTTTGTCAAATGGCAATGGCGACGCCCCCTGGCATTGATGGCAACGCGGCCCCCCCCGGCATCAATGGCAACACGACCGCCTCTGCTCCAGAACAACTGATGTCAGAGGAGGGTGGATCGGAAGCCGCACTGAGGTGCAGGAAGGTCCCATGATGACTGCGTCTGCCAGCTCTTCTCGAAAGAAGTAAGTGACGTTGGAGGGGGATGGACCGGCAGATGCAGTCATTGCGGGACCATGCAGCAACTCCCCACGTTTGCTGGTCCACCCCCTCTGATGTCACTTACTTCTTCCAGAGCAGAACTGGTAGCTGCAATCATTATGGGACATTGCATAGCATTGGTTTAGAGGGTGAAAGAAAGGAGCATGGAAGGGTGGTGGAGGGAGAGAAAGGGGGCAGGGTGGTATGGAAAGATGGTGGAAGAAAAGAATGGGGGAAGATGCTGATGGAATTGGTGTGCAGGGAAAAGAGTGAAAAACATAAGGGGGAAGGATACTGGATGGAATTGGGTTGGAGGGAAAGAAAGGGGGCAGATGCTGATGGAAGTGGAGGGAAGGGAGAGGAAAGAGTGAAATGCAGGATCATGGGGGTGTGTGAGAGGGAAGGGAAGGAGAGGAGAGAGATGCAAGACCATTGGAGAAGGGAAGGGAAGAAGTTGGATGCCAGACCAATGGGGGTGAAGGGAGAGATGGAAGGGGGAGGCATACAGTTTCTAGAAGGGGCATAGAAGGAGAGAAGGTGCCATATAGAAGGGGCAGACCGTGGATGAAAGGAAGAGAGTGACAAGAAAATGAGGAATGCATAAACCATAAAAGACAAAAGTAGAAAAAAAATTATATTTATTTATTTTTTTGTTTTAGGGAACATGTGTCACTGTTTCTGTGGTGTTGCATTGTATGCAGAGTCCAGCTTCTTGGTGGTTCAGTTTAACCTTTCTCTACGTATTTCTAATTTATCCCCCCTTTTACAAAACCGTGGACTGTTTTTTAGCACTGGCTGTGGTGGAAACAGCTCCAATTCTCAGAATGTTATGAGCATCTGAGCTGTTAACACCATTGCTAAAAACTCCACTACAGTTTTGCAAAAGGGGGCAGGTTTAGTTTGTGATTACATATTCCATACTAGGCAAAGGTGTTTTCTGTATTCTGTGTGTTCGAAAGACATGGTTTTCTTATAGGGATTATAAGAAAGTATACTTTTGAGCATAGTTTGAGCTTTAGATAGACGTTAGTTTGATAGATGTGAGTTTCTGGATGGGACTTAGGCAGGCTTTGGATGTTTTCAATGCAATCTTGTAAATAGGGTTTAGGGATTCTATTTATGCTTTATTTAGCTCAAAATACATTTAATAAGCTGCACACCTCTATTTGCAATGAACTAGAAGCCATGCTAAGGTCTGTATCTCTTTTTTCTCTTTTGCAAATGAAGTTATCTATGCAATATATAAATTATTTTCAAGTGGTTTGCTTGCTGAATGTACCTGTTTCAAGAATCAGCTGATTGGAACACTTTTTGGTGAAATAATTACCCCCTTTTACAAAACCGCATTAACATTTTATAGCACAGGCTGGTGCGTTGAATGCTCTGTGCTGCTCCCAACACTCATAGAGTTCTTATGAGCGTCAGGAGCAGCGCAGAGTATTCAGCACGTCGGCCTGCGCTAAAAAATGCTATTGCGGTTTTGAAAAATAAGGGGGGTACATTAGGCCCCCTGATTGGCTAGGCATGCCGATCCAGGTGCCTAACTTTAAGTGTCATTTATAGAATCAGGACCTTACCGCACATGTACATTAGCGTGTGCTAAGAATTAGTAAAGGGGCCCCATAGTGAGTGTCTGGGGCTTTAGCAAAAGAGATTGCTTGGAGCTTCTATGAGGAACTCAGAGCAAGTGATTAAAGGGCTTCCTTTAATATGGGTTAGTTTACTATTAACCCCAGTTATTTTATTTTTTTAAGTTCAAAAAGTTTTATTTAAATGTTTTTATAACACAAACAAATACATAGTACAAGATCAGAGGATACAAACTGATGATGCATTGAATACAATGATCGATATGAACTACATATTGTCAGTTATAATGTAATAATAAGAGCAAAAGAGCAATGACCTTAAATAAAGAAAGAGGAAAAGAAGATAAATCTTGCAGAAGAGCAACATGGCCTAATAAAGAACTTTGGCATAAACAGTATATCAGAATTGGTAGCCATGAAAAAGCTAACAAAAAACAACATTAGCAGCTCAACCTGGATGTCAATAAAGTATACTAGCATTCTCATGAGTAAAAGAGAAAACCAAGCAGTTAAGTGGTTAAGATGATTAGTAAAACAACAATGTCAAAGGATAATTGTAGGTGACCAATCATACATCGCAGCCCGCAGACTAGTATGGAGATAGAGAGAATTCCAAAAGTGGAGACCACAATCTTTCAAAATGACGAAGTGCGTGAGATCTTTTAGCAGCCACTCGTTCATATTTGGCTATTAGACAAATAGTATTCCACCAAGTTCCATATTCTGCAGCAGCCAAATTTTTCCAATTAGAAAGGATTATTTTGATAGCTATTAAAAGAAACAAGTGTAGTAAATCATTTTCATCATCCGATCTCTTTATGTGACCCAGATCATCTCCAAATATAAGTATAGTGAAGGAGAATGGGTGCAATATATGTAGTATCGAGCAAACATCAAGCCATATTCTTCTCCAATACTCATGTAGTAAAGGTAAAAGTGTAGCATGTGACGCAGCGACCAGCATTGGTCTACCCCTTTGGGATTGAGTTTAGCTAGTCTTTGAGAAGTCCAGTAAGTTCTATGCATCAAAAAGAAAGATGTCTGTCTATAAGTGGCAGAACGACATATTTTTGATGTCCTAGATCAAAGGATTTGCCATATATCATCAGCGATATCCATGTCAACCTGTTTCCATCTATTTTCCAGTTCTACTAACCTCTGCGCTTTCTTCTGTCTAATTAATTTGTACCACTGTGATGCTTCTTTGTAGTGAAATGACATAGCTGAACAAACATTAAGAATGTCAGGGATTTCATCTTTCATCTTCATTTGTTTCAGCATCAATTGTAGTGAGTGACGTAATTGAAGCCATTGATATTGGCAACTAGATGGTAAGTTATATCTCATCGCCAAGGTGCTAAAAGGGATCCACTCAAGACCTTCCATTAATTGATTAACTCTCCATATGCCAGCATTCTGCCAAGTTTTCCAAGCGATGGTATTGTTCTGTATCCTGACATCATCATTGTGCCAGATGGGCGCGTGTAATGTGGTCCGCAAATGGACATGTAGTAGAGATTCAATTATCTGAATGACTTGTTTCATGAAAAAGAGTATGCGATCTGTAGCTCTTTCTGATTTAGCAATCGACATGAAGGGCAATAGGGGGAGAAAGAAAATCCCATATTTCCCCTCCTCAAATTTGTACCATGCAGTATTTAAATCTGGTAGTACTCCATTTAAGATCCATCGAACATCTTGTCTCATGAGGAAGGCACAATGGTAGTCAAAAAAATCTGGAAAGTTAACACTCCCTTCGGATTTAGCAATCTTCAGTTTTTTTAAGGCAATCCTTGGTAAACCTCGATGAGAGGCCTAGATGAGAGGAGAGAAGACACCCCTGCAAATTCAGAAAAAACTGAAGCTGAGGTAGGGGACGACCACACACCAGGAGGAAGTGGCCAACAGGATCTCCAGGATCATAGACAGTGCAGGGGGGAGAGGACACTGCTGTGCTTATCCACGTGGGAACCAACAATGTGAGCGGGCAGAAGTACGACAGGGAAGAGATGAAGGGCCAGCTCCGCTCACTCAGAAGAAAACTGAAGATCAGGGAGGTGAAGGTGGCTTTCTCCAAGATCCTCCCAGTACCAAGAGCAGACGGTAAGAGACAAGGGGAATTGCAAGCAATCAACGCCTGGATGAGATGATGGTGTGAAGAGGAAGGCTTTGATTTTGTGCGCAACTGGACGGTGTTCTGGGGAAGAAGCAAGTACTATATAAAGGATGGACTACACCTCAACAAGGAAGGAGCAAGAGTATTGGCAGGCAACATGAAGAAGGCCATTGAGAAGGCTTTAAACTAAAAGACAGGGGAAAGCCAACAGTCAATGGCCTGGGCGACAGGATGCTCCGAAGAAGGAACCACAGGCAACTACTCAGACACAGAAAGGGACGACCTCACAGCAAATAAGGGAGACAAGGCAGGAAGGGACAACTCAGATACTAGAGGGGACGACCACACAGCAAACAAGGGAGACAATGTAGGAGCAGAAAAGGATACCATGAAAGAAACAGTAGAGACAGCTAAGTGTAGAAAGTCCAAGAAGGTAACACAAATGTATGTATATGAATGCTAGAAGTCTGGGAAACAAAATGGGTGAATTAGAGACAATAGCAAGACACGATGAACTGGAAATCATTGACATAACAGAAAAATGGTAGAATGAAGAAAACAAATGGGACACAGTACTACAGGGATACAAACTATACAGAAGAGAGGTGGAGGTATAGCCCAATATGTTCAGGAAGGAGTAGAATCTGTTGCAGTGGTTACGGATCAAGATTCTTAGAAACAATGGCGCAGACACAAAAATTGGCCTTTACTATCGACCCCCAGGACAGACGGAGGAAACAGACTCAGAAATGATAGAGGAAATCAAACAAGAATGCAAGACAGGCAAGGTAATAATCTTGGGAGACTTCAATTTCTCGGGGATAGACTGGAAACTGGGAACCTCCAACTGCGGCAAGGAGGCCAAGGAGGCCAAGTTCCTGGAGGCGCTAGGGGATTGCTTCCTGGAACAAATGGTAAGAGAGCCAACAAGAGGCAACGCCACCTTGGACTTTGTCCTATATGGCCTCACGGGACCGACAAAAGAAGTGGAAGTCATGGTCCCGCTGGGGATGAGCGATCACAACATTATCAACTTTACACTTGACATCGGGAAAGGAAAACATACCAAAACCTTAACTACGACCTTAAACTTTAAAAAGAGTAAATACGAACGCATGAAAGCCATGGTAAAACAACGGCTCAAGAAAAAGATGGACAAAATTAAAACAGTAGATCAGGCATGGTCCCTACTGAAAAATACTATCAAGAAAGCACAAAATCTCTACATTCCGTGGATTTCCAAAGAAAGTAGAACTAATGGCAAAGGAGAACCGGCATGGCATACCAGACAGGTGAAGGAAGCCATAAAAGAAAAGAAGGACTCTTTCAAAAATGGAAACGCACAAAAACAACCGAAGCTTGGAACAAACGTAAAGATGATTAGAAGAACTGTCACAAGGTGGTGAGGGATGCCAAAAAGGACTATGAGGAGAAAATAGCGCAAGAGGTCAAAAACTTCAAGCCCTTCTTTAGATACGTAAAAGGGAAAAAACCCGCAAAAGAGGCGGTGGGACCGCTGGACGACCAGGGAAGAAAAGGGTACATCAAGGAAGACAAACAAATTGCAGACAGACTAAATTCCTTCTTTGCATCCGTCTTTACGAAAGAGGACACCGCAACAATACCAGAAGCAGTAGAAGTGTTTAAAGGAGTAATAGAAGACAGTCTCACCACAGTAGAAGTGGACCTGGACCATATATACTAGCAGATTGACAAACTTAAAAGTGACAAATCCCCTGGACTGGATGGAATTCACCCGAGAGTCCTAAAAGAATTGAAGGTTTAAATCGGAAAACTATTGCAAATATTTGCCAACCTAACAATTAGAACTGGACAGATACCAGATGACTGGAAGATAGCAAATATTACGCCAATTTTCAAAAAAGGATCGAGAGGAGAACCGGGCAACTACAGACCTGTGAGCCTTATGTCTGTCCCTGGAAAGATGGTTGAAGCACTGATTAAAGATAGCATAGTCCGGCACTTGGATACACATGACCTTATGAAAGCCAGTCAACATGGCTTCAGGAAACGGAAATCATGTTTAACAAATTTACTTCCATTTTTTGAGACCGTGAATGAACAAATTGATAGTGGAGAACCGGTGGACATAATATACTTAGACTTCCAGAAAGCGTTTTGACAAAGTTCCACACGAAAGACTTCTCAGGAAATTACAAAGCCATGGAATAGAGGGGGATATACAAAGATGGATAGGCAAATGGCTAGAGAACAGAAAACAGAGAGTGGGCATAAATGGGAAGTTCTCTGACTGGGAGAAAGTGACTAGCGGTGTGCCCCAGGGCTCGGTACTTGGGCTGATCTTATTTAATATTTATATCAATGACCAAGAAGAAGGAACATCCAGTGAAATCATCAAGTTTGTAGACGACACAAAGCTATGCCGGGCGATCAGATCACAGAAGGATAGCGAGGAACTCCAGAGCAACTTATGTCAGTTAGAGAAATGGGCAGAGAAATGGCAGATGAAGTTTAATGTGAAGAAATGCAAAGTAATGCATTTAGGCAGAAAAAATAAGGAATATAAGGTGCAACTCTGGGTAAGAGCGAACAAGAAAAGGACCTGGGTGTATTGATAGATAGGACCTTGAAACCATCAGCACAATGTGCGACGGCGGCAAAGAAAGCAAATAGAATGTTGGGCATGATAAAGAAGGGAATCACGAGTAGATCGGAGAGGGTCATAATGCCACTTTATAGAGCAATGGTCAGACCCCACTTGGAATACTGCATCCAACATTGGTCTCCCAGCCTAAAGAAGGATATAAAACTGCTAGAGAGGGTGCATAGATGAGCAACGAAGCTAGTACAAGGTATGGAGAAACTGGAATACAAGGATCGACTTAAGAAACTAGGATTGTTCTCCCTTGAGAAAAGGAGACTACGAGGGGATATGATCAAGACCTTCAAAATACTGAAAGGAATCGACAAAATAGAGCAGAAAAAATTATTTACATTGTCCAATTCGACAAGGACAAGAGGACATGGAATGAAGCTAAGGGGGGACAAGTTCAGGACAAATATCAGGAAGTTCTGCTTCACGCAGAGAGTGGTTAACACCTGGATTGCTCTCCCAGAGGAGGTTATTGCAGAATCGACCGTCCTAGGTTTCAAAAGCAAACTAGATGCACATCTCCTACGAGAGGCATAGAAGGATATGGGTGACAAATAATTATGCCAGGTGTACACCAGGCGGGGCCTCCGCATGTGCGGATCGCCGGACTTGATGGACCGAGGGTCTGATCCGGAGATGGCGCTTCTTATGTTCTTATGGTTTTTTTTCCAAAGATATTGGGATAGAGCCATGTCAACCCTTTGTAGAACGAAAGCGGCAAGAAGAACGGGAGCATACTCAGTGTATAGTTAATTTTAGGCGTGATTATCATCTTAATGGATTCAAGTCTCCCCCACCACGATAGATGTAGTGGAGACCATCGATGAGATAGAGAATAAATTAATTGCAAAATGTGCGTTGTGCATAAATCAGCAGTCTGATCAATAGTGTTGCCAAAATTCATGGCCCAAATATTTGAGTTTGTGTGGAGACCACTGAAAATTAAGATCCGCAACATCTGATTTCTGGACAAGGTTGTTTAAAGGCATAAGCTCTGTTTTGGACGTGTTGAGTTTGTAGACAGATTCTTTTGCATATACTGCTATTGTTGACAGCAGAGGTTGTAGAGAGGCAGGAGTGGTATATACGATAACATCATCAGCATAAGCCGAAAATTAGACTTCTGTGGAGCCACTCTTGATTCCTTCAATATCAGAATTAAGTTTTATGGAGAGTAGTAACGGTTCTAAAGCCAGATTAAAAAGTAATGGAGACAAGTGACAGCTCTGTCTCGTGCCCCTTGTGGGATGAAAAGGAGTAGAAGTCTTCCCGTTAATACGTACGTTGGTAGTAGGAGCTGTATATAAAACTCTAACCAGCTTTTGATGAAGTCTCAATTAAATCCAAACCAAGCAAGGGTATCAAACATAAAATCCCATTCCACTCTGTCAAAAGCTTTTTCCGCATTCAACGCCAAAGCTAATAGAGGTGAGTTACTTTGATTCATTTGTTCTATCACATTCGCAAATATTCTGGTATTGTCGCTTGACAGTCTACCAATCATAAACCCATTTTGTTCGATCCCAATTAATTTTGGTAGTATCGTCTGTAATCGAGAAACGAGAATCTTTGCGTATAACTTAGCATCCACATTGATCAATGATAAAAGCCTGTAGTTGGATACATATAGCGGATCTTTACCAGCTTTAGGGAGAACTATGATACTCGCTTCAGTGAAGGTGCCAGATATGTGACCAGATTCAATCATGAAGTTCTACAGCTCAAGTAGAGGAGAGATCAAGAGGTCTTGAAAAGTGCTGTAAAATTCCGATGTTAGACTATCGGGGCCTGGCATCTTCTTTTTTGCCATAGTCTGAACTGCAATCTGAATATCATTCACTGAAATAGAAGCAGAAAGAGTGCGATTATCTTCCTCAGTGAGGGTTGGATGAGGCAGCTAATCTTGTAAAATGTTTGACTTTTTGGTAGTCACCCTGTCCGAAGTGTAGAGGTGTTCACAAAACTGCTGACAGCATTGCAGAATCTTAGCCGGATCAGATGTTGGATGTCCTTCCTGATCAATAATAGTATGTATGTTGAGTCTCTCCTCCCATACACTTCTCCCTCGTTATTCGCGGGGGATACGGGCAGAGCCAGACTGCGAATGGCGAAAAACTGCGATTATCCGGCTCTGACCCACCCCCACCTCCCTGCCGCCTTCCCGGCCTTACCTGGTGGTCTAGAGGGCTTTTGGGGCAAGAGCGATCTTCCTACACTCCTGCCCCATGCAGATCGCCATGAGGAAATGGCTGCTATGAGTTCCCGTAGTCTCTCGAGACTACGACGGGAACTCCCTACAGCCATTTCCTCATGGCGATCTGCACGGGGCAGGAGCGTAGGAAGATCGCTCCTGCCCCGAAAGCCCGCTAGACCACCAGGTAAGGCCGGGAAGGCAGCAGGGAGGTAAAAAATATGTTTTTTTTAAATTTTCCCCTCCCCAGAAAAAAATCGCGATTATGTGAAATCGCGAGTGCAGAAACTGCGAATGGGGAGAGGGAAGTGTACTTTCAAATAATTGGCAAGAACATGTCCATTCTGATTATTGCCACAATAATAGCTAGCAGATTGTATGAAGATGTTCAGTCTTGCTTGGTGTAGTTGTTGCAGGACATGCATATCCGAAGGGTTAGTTTGATGACAAGATTCAAGGTCTTTGATTGATTTAACATGTTCTGATAGTTGTTTTTCCATTTCTTTTTTTTTTTTGCGGGCGTGGTAAGATATGGCGACTTCTCTGAAGTAGGCTTTGAACGCATCCCATATACACGTCTACTTCATATCTTCAGGTGTATTAAATAAGAAATATTCCTGTATAGCTTTGCAAGCATGTTGCATAAAAGAGGGATCAAGTAGAAGAGAGTTGTTAAATCTCCAAGTGTTGCTCTTCGTAGCGACAATCAGATCTGATAGAGTCAGTTCAATAGAAGCATGATCAGAAATTGATATTTCATTTATAACTGAATGCGACAGGTTGTTGTTAAAATTGTTGCTTATCAGAAAAAAGTCAATCCTATCATCCACATGCATTAGTCGCCACACGTCCACCAATTTTAATTGTGTAATCATGTTGTGCAAACTGTGCCAGGAATTCGTAGGCTTATGTGTCGCCTGTGATTTTCTGTCGCAAACAGGGTCCAACACCAGATTAAAGTCACCAACCACTATGTGCGTCTGAGATTTGTCTTCTAGTAAAGTAAGCAGGATCTCTTTAAAGAATTCTGGTTTATCTAGATTAGGCGCATATATATTCACAAGTGATAATGAGGTTTGACCTATCAGTAAATTAATTTTAATCCAGCGTCCCTCAGCGTTATTGGATTGTGACACTAGCTTTATACCTGGACCTAACCTTATCAGTATCGCTGTAACATTTATGGGTTTTTTTGAGAGCCGGAGAAAAAATGACTGGTGATAACCATTTAGTTTTCAATTTGGCTGATTCAGTTGCATTTAGATGTGTTTTTTGAAAGCATACTATGTCAGTAGATTTCTTTGATACATAGTCTAATATTTTTTTCCATTTTATAGGATTGTGAAAACCCTTGACATTTAATGATAGAATTTTTAGCATCTGAGTATGGAGTGATGTAGATTCTGGAAATGATACAGCAAAAGAATTTGAAAGTAGATGTCCAAAACTGCTTGGAAGTTATGATTTTGAAGCACACACATAAAGGGATTGAAATAAAGCATGACATCCAGGTGGACCATACAACTGACCAGTCTAAGCAATGACCGGTAACAGAAAAACCCCATGGGTGGAGGACGTTTGGAGCAACCGCTCAACCACTGCTCCAGCAAGTAACATGGAAGGTGTTTTACAATCAACAGTGTTAAACTATTGTATTGAAAGTGTTTGTAACAATATTGATATATATATATATATATTTTTTTTTTCCTTCTATTTTTACCACGTATAACAAAGCTTGTCACATATCATAGATTTGATACAAGAGAAGAGGGTACAGGTAAAATAAGAGAGGGCCCAATTAACAATTCGAACCAACAATCATATAGAAGCAGAAGTAGTAAGCAGAAAGTGATATCAATGACTATAAGTATTTATGAATGACCCATCCAAAAAAGGAGGGGATGGTATGATCAAACTCTAGAGCAGAGGTAATGTCATCGAAACCAATTGTTCTATATAACCAAACAAATATATGTGAAGGCCAAATATTCAAGCAAAAATTCAGAAATGCATAGACATAAGAACACAGTAATTCTATCCTATCAGACATACATTAAAGTGATTCAATTGATAGTTAATAATTTAAAAAAATTGATAGCATATACATATGAAAGAGGAACAAAAAAAAAGTAAAGGATATAAACACAGCATCAAATCATAACACAAAGTAGATAAATAAAGAGATGAAGCACAGCAGAGCATCGGAGCACCTAGGACACTTCATGTAAATAAGAAACAGAAGAGAAATAAAAATCAGTAGTGCAGTTCTTAAATATCACATATTGTGTGTCTATAATGAAATACATAAGGGAGATAGCACACAGAATGTACTCTAAGATAAGAAATTAATGACATTTCATTTAGCTGTTGGAGAGTAAAGGCATAAGAATAAACTAAAATCAGTAGTCTAAAGCACAAATCTATGAGCAGGTAAGGTAAAATAGAGATCTATTAATAAAACAATATGCAACAGGAAATCAGTAGAATGAAAGGTGATTCGAGAAGATGAAAACATAAGAATATAGTAAAGGTAATAATAATAAAACATAGTATACTAGTTAGTCCCAACCAATTAATGTGCTAAAGTTTGTGAAGACCAAATATGCAATCTGAAGTTCAAATATTCATAATAAGTAAGATACAATAAATTCATTTTATCATATATTTGATAGGGTTACTACAAGTATTAGACATTAGCCTAAAAAGGCAGCACCAGAATTATATTATGAGGGGATAAAAAGAAAGAGAGATGATCACAACATGGAAACAGACTACAAGACGAAGTGCAAACATAGGTACAAAGCATAACAATTCATTAGATCAAGGTATAGCATTACAATTCATCTGGGAGATAACCCAAACAGGACATCAAAACACATAAGGGGCATAGCATATATATTAGTACTAGAGGGAATATATGAGACATTAGTGCAGACCACAAAATTGCGTGCAGTGTGGCTGTAAGAGGAGGCAAAGGAGAAGTAGCAGCAGTGTGCACCCTGAGTTAATGAGTCGATACAAACACATTTAATAGCAGACGATTACAGATATCTGCTATGATCAATGATCTAGTGCATGAGTAGGGAGCAGGTAAAATAAATACAATCCATTAAAAAGAAAACCAAACTGCATACAACTGGAAGACCTAAGTGTAAAAATATAGAAGACAACTTATGAATAATAGCGAGATATGACGCTAAAGCAATACATAGGGAAAACTGAAGACACATAAAGGAAAGGGGAAAGAATATAGAGCTGAGAACAAAGAAAGATAACAAGTAGTCTGTCAGACAAATCCATAAGAGAAAATAGAGCAGGTATGGATTGAAATTCATAAAAAAAGAATGAGATAGTACTGGAGGGAAATAGTGATTGCACCTGAGAGAAGACTAAAATGTAGCAATATATTGTGCAGATATCTGCAGATAAAAAGGTAGTCAATTGCAGTTCTCATACTAAATAGACGTACAGTTCATACCAGTAGATGCCAGTAGATGTAGGGACAAATTAAATATTCATAAATACTAAGCGAGGAAATAAAAATATAGATGCATAAGTTAGCTGAGCTATAACTGTATACATATTATCTATCATGTTGTGTTATAACGCTAAAAGATTAATAGAAAGGAATGCAGATCAGTTCAAAAGTAGATAAGGTGAACCCGAAAAAACTAGAAGAAAGTCAGTGTTTTATATCCACAATTCATCCGAGAGAGGCAGCTTGAAAAGTTAGGCTAAGAAATACACAATCCGCAATGGCCGGCCACGTGGTAGAAGCAAGATATGGCGCCAGATTATTAAACAAGACAGCAACCAGAGCATGCAGTCAGACTCGATCAATACTAGTCGGAAGATGTTCTTCAAGAAATTCTGCCAGTTGCTTTGGATCCGTGAAATTTTTGGTGGCGTTATTGAAGGTTACCCGCATGGTGGCTGGGTATAGCATGCCAAACTGCGCTTTCAGTTCACGAAGCCGCGGGCGAAAGGCAATTAGCTGTTTACGTTGGTGAGCTGTGTATTTGCTCAAATCAGGCACGATGAGTATGTTGTGTGTTTCCAATTTGAGCGGAGCTTTTAGTTTCGCTTTCATCATAACCTCAGTGAGTTGACTATATCTTAAGAAGCGGACAATGATAGACCTGGGGTAACGTGTGTTCGCTGGTCGAAAAGACGGTACTCAGTGGGCTTTATCAAGCTCAAAGTCTCTCGCGAACTGTATATCCAGAAGCTTTGGAAGGAAGGATTCCATAAATTTAAGTGCATCCGACTCCTCCTTACCTTCCGGGACCCCGAGGATATGAAGATTATTTCTTCTAGATCATAAGTTTGCTTCTTCGAGTTCTTTTTCTAGCAATGCCACTCTTTTAATTTGATGTTGAAGTGTAGAGACGGAGGCTTGTGTTCCAGTGTGTTTTGCCTCCAATTCGTCCATGCGCAATCTGATCTGTGAGAAATCTGCTCTAAGCGATGCCAGGTCAGATCTCATTTCAACAACTTCATCTCTCATCTCGTTTAGTATGTCCTGCATGTTGCGTAGTTCAGACAGGACCGTATGGATGTTTTCGGCCTCCTCTTTGTCTTTGGATTTTTTGCCTGGAGAAGGTGGGTCGGGCTTATGTCTTTTATTTATTTTTGAAGTAAACATATTGATACAGCCATAGGAGCAGGAAAAATCAGTTAGAAGAAAGTTTAAACACCGATGATTTATCAATTTCATTTTAAGTTGCTGGAGCTCTGTGATTAAGCAGCCATGTATCTCTGCGCCCTCCAGTGCCCAACCCCAGTTATTAATAATTAGGTTTCATTTCAAAAATTGGAAACTGTGCTAAAATAGCATGAGTTAGTGGTACAATAACATATCTTTAAGGCAGTCCACGCTGATAACTATGCCCCTTTGTGTTGCTTCTACCAGGGACATGTATTTCTGAATTGATTGTGCTCTATTTCTGTTTATAACAGGGACGATTAATGATGTTGTTTTGACATGTCTATGTTATATGTGGTAATCACAGGATATTATGTATGCGATATGGAAACCGCATAGTTATATGCGGTATATAAATTTGTAAATAAATAAATAATTTTCATTCACTTCACTTTTAGATTTTTCAGACTTTTTCCTGATTTTTAATCATTTTTTTATTGGTTTATTTCATGCATTCATTTTAGTACAAAAAATATTGTAATGCACATTAGAGCTTTTTAATGCATGCAAATGTATGCATTTTTATTTCAACACATTTATAAACTGCACATCTGGCAAAAACTGATCTGACTGATAGATAAAACAGGCAGAGTAAAAAATAGACATAAGATTTCTTTAAAATCCAGATTTTTCTACCCAGGTGAACAACAGAAACCAACCCCAATTACAAAATATTATTCTTCAAAGGCCAGTAAAGTTGATGCTCCCCAAACTCAAAAATTATGTTGGGGGGAGGAGTTATGAGATAGTGAGTCTCCAAGATGGTCATCTAATCACCCAATCCTGACATTTTAAGTAAACTATCCCCACTTTTATGAAGCTGCATTAGGCTTTTTTATCACTGGCCACGGCGGTTATAGCTTCCACGCTCACAGACTTTCTATGAGCATCGGAGCTAATACTGCCATGCCCTGCGATAAAAAAAGCCTAATGCAGCTTCATTAAAGGGGGCCTATAATTCTCAAAAATTTATGGAAGATATGTGTTTGATTTCAAGTACTTTTTGAGATGGCTGGCAGAAAGATTTCTGACAACTGGAATAACAGGCACGAGAAAGTATTTGCAAAGAAGAGCATGAATATTTAGGGTGGAAAAAATAGCAGAGTGCTTGAAAGGATTTAAATTTTGGAGATCCATTTGGGGTCAAGTGAATGAAGTATTGGAAAATCCAGTGGCATTGATGTACGATACCGTGCTAATTGGCACGTTAATGAGGGCTAAAAGCCAAATATCTTCTCATAATAATAAACTTCTCTTTATTATGACAGGGGTTGCCATATAACTTATTTTAAGGAATGGGAAAAATTGGGATCGGTTAAATTATACTTTCTGGTGGGAATCTCTATGCCATACTTTTAAAATGGAACGTATGATGGCCATGTAACAGGGACATTATAGGAAATTTATGGATTTTGGGAGCCACTGACAAAATTCTGTAAGGAGTGATTGTTGATTTTGCTCTTGGATCATATACATCCAGAGTGCAATTGTTGGATATGTAGAAAGGGGGGATGATATATGTATTTGTCATAAAATAGAATTTGATAGAATTTAAGTGCTGTTAAAGTATAAAATGTCTGTATATGTTGCACTTATTTTTGGCTTTAAAATGAATAAAGACATTAAAAAAAAAAAAGAAAGTATTTGAAATGTCATATTATTTATAAAAAATGGAAGAAGATGTAGGTTTTGCTTTGAAGTCCCAAATAACACAAGATATGCAAAAGGGTCCATGCTTTATAAAGATATTCTTCTCTGTCTGAATATCTAGGCTGGAAGGTCTGTAAACTATGGCCATATAAATTGCTGTTTTTTTGAATAATTCATAGGTGCTAAAAATTACATGAAGAAATAATTGAATGCCAGATAGAGTTGACTGTTCCTCAGGACAGCCTAAATTATATGATGCATTAAGAAAAACTCTCGAATATCTACACATATTCAACCATTTGTTAGCTCTGAATTTTACCAAACCTATTATGCAGACATGCAATTACAGGTGATGTGATAACTTCTGTCTTACTATGTACATATTCCACATTGACCAACATCAAAATAGTTCCATATGGCACCTCTGGGGCTATTGTATCTGGAAATAAGGTAATGAAAATGGAAATAAGAATCTTTTATTGGAATAATTTTAATACATTTTTTACTAACTTTCAGAGACCAAAATCCCCTTCCTCAGGTCAGGACCGGATACCTTAACAATAGTATATTGTACTGACTTGAAGAAAGAGGTTTTGGCCTCTGAAATCTATTTATAAAATGGATTAGTCTAATAAAATGGTATTTTCTATTCTATTTTTTCTATTTCTATTTGCTAATGTGTAAAGTGGTGTTTGTTATGTGTCATTTATTTCAAACTTATATCTGCTATCTTTATATTTTGCACAGTCAGTGGATATGTGTCACTGTTTCTATGATGTTGCATTGTATGCAGAGTCTGGCTTTTAGGTGATCCAGTTTAACTTTTCTCTAATATTTCTATTTTTAGTTTATGATTATTTATTCTATACTGGGCAAGGGTATATCTGTGTTCTGTGTGTATAACAAGGACATGATTTTCTGTTAGCTTTGACTGTGCAGGATCAATCTGTACGTAATAACCTGGCTTGTTTAGTTTTACAATGGGTGTATTGATGTTCTAGTACTCATTACATTGCTTAAGATGGTACTTTTTCCAAGGTGCACCCTTGTTGTGCAACTCGTGAACTATTACTAAAAATATTTTGTATAAAGAAGAGGGGGTGTTAAAAAATTATCAGCCCCAAGTGTCAAATATACTAGGTATGCTACTTCACCTACTTTGTTTCATTTTTTATTGGATTCTCAGACAGTGATCAAACCCACTTTTACTAAGCTGTGGCAAGCATTAGGGCATACTTACTGCAGTGAAAAGTGCTTATTGTAGTGCACACTTATGTGTTATGTGGTAATTTTGTATTCTGTGCATGCTTTCCTTGCACTAAAAATTAAACTAAATTTTAGTGCTGGGGGATTTTCAGGATTTCCCCAATGAATATGCATTGAAAGCAGTGCATGCACATAGATCTCATGCATATTCACTGGGGAAATCCTGAAAACCCAACTGGATTGCGGCCCTCAAGGAGGGACTTTGAGATCCTTGTACTATTTATTACTAAATACATGGTATACAAAACACAAGGCAACATGAGGTAGTAGAGGAACTAAACATGTAATGTGCTTGGATATCTACATAAGATATATCAGGAAGCTGCATTAGGTGTATGGAAGGTAGAGTCCTGCAGCAGATGTAACAGCAGCTCATGAATAGGTTTGCAGACATGGGAATATCCACGGTGGGTGAGATGAAGGTAGTCATACATGTCGTTACCCTGGACATTTTTTTTAAAGGTTTGGTTATCCCTCCTGAGTGTCCAAGTTCTAAGCCTGTCTTAAGCCCACCCAAAACATACCTCTAATACACTCCCTTAAGATTTAAATGCACTGGAGACAAAGCAACCAAAAAGATGCCTAGAAAGTCTGTTTTGAGAATGCCCACTTGGACATTTTGACTAGTAAGATGGCCAAGTGCTGATTTATGCTGTCTTTTGTAAGTCTATCTTTTTATGAAAATGAGCCCTTTTGTATTGAACTTGCCAGAGCTTATGTTGCTTTTTTTTATTTTCAAAACAAACAAGGGGAAGACCCAACGAAGTCTGCTTTTTTAAATTTTCTTCATTCGGATCCTTTCCCCGTTCCTTGACAGATATTCTTTTGGCTATCATTTGCTCTTCTTTTCACCCTTGTTCAAACATGGAATACATCTGGAATGTTTTATCAAGTTCTCAAAAAACTTTTTTCTAAGCTTAGCAAAAGTGGCTTTACTTATCTTAAATATGTTCCCAAAATAGGGAGCTTCTTTCAACATGATATCATGTTTCATTAGTCTGCATTAGGATTGAGCCATCTCCCAAAAATGAGTAGAAATTCAATCTTCAAAACTTTCCTCAAAAATTCATAAGCACTAAAATTTACTTGACAAAGAATATTGCTAAGGCCAAGAGCAGTATGAAAAATACAGGTCCCGATATTCAGCCAGCGACAGGAAGTGCTTTTGTTGCCTGCTGTTGTCATTAAACCCAGATATTTAATGCAAGCAGTTTCCAGCAATCATCATTGAATATATGGGGGGTTTTAAGCATTAAACAATATTCAGCACTAATCAGTTAACTTATTTGACTGCTAAACTTATCTGATTAGGCACTGAATATCAGTACCTTGTCAGATAAGTTGTGCGATATAGCCTGTTATATACTAAGCTCTAACCACTAATATTAAGTAGGAAATAACCAGTTATCTCCTGCAGAATATTAACAGTTAGGCACTGGTATGCTACGTATCTGATCAGTGGCTGTGTACGGCCAGCTAAACAGCTCTAAATATCAGCAAGACAGTGACTAACTTGTGCAAACCCATATGGGTTTGATCGCTGAGGATCCAACCAAACATTAAACTAAGTAGGGAAGATTGTTGTTCTATGGTATTTTATAACATACACAGGTAAACCATCATTTTACCGATGATTTGCCCAATATCTGCCCTTCTGTAAGCCTAATTTACAGGAGCACAGTAGTTTGCACTAGGGGTACTTCTTTTTTTAAGTTCAAATTTTTTATTGAAAGATTTTTAGTTTAAAACAAAAGGCAAGTAGAATGAATCTGCAATGCGCACAGACAATAATAAGTGACAATCAGATCAAATATATGCGATCTTTGCAAAATGTATAATACCTAATATTGAATAGAGAAACATATATTCATCAGAGTGGGAAAAAAGGGAAAATCAAGAGAAGAAAAATGAGAAAGGAAAAGGATCTCTGCTATGATATGATATCAGAGGCAGCTGAATAGAACCTGTTAAGAAATTTCCAAGGTGAATTAGACAGTTTAGAAGATATGGTAGATATCTGACGTTTTTCATATATATATTGTTCATGTTTATTGTACAAACAAAGGGAGTTCCACCAAAAGGTGTAATCTAAATGAGAGGCTGATTTCCAATTTCTAAGAATATGCATAAGGGCAATAACAAACATGGCATCAATCAATTTTTGAGGACAGTCTGTAGTATCAAAACAAGGATGTTGAGAGCGAAGCATAATAATATCAAAGGAGATGTCGGATTGACAGGAGGTGATACATTTGATTGTTTTCCACACGTTAGACCAGAAGGGACGTATGCTAGTGCAGTGGAATAGCATGTGGTCCAAGGAGCCATCCGATCCCTGACAATGCCAGCAGGAAGGGTCCGGTCTTAATTTAGCTTTCCACATACGGTAAGGAGTCCATAGAGCTTGCCATATAATAAAGTACATAGATTGAGATATTCTTGATGACATTAATGGACGATTAGTTTTAGACCAATAAATGTTCCAGTTGATGTCAGAGAATGAGGACGGTAGCAGCTTTTGCCAGTGAGACTTAGCTTGTGGTGAGAAGAAGTATTTGTGGTCTCTCATAATTTTATAAAATAGAGATATCGCTTTGCCCTGGATATGAACTGATTCGCTCCAAGAGAGAAAGGAAGCTTTGGGGAAGGAAGATGATAGGGCGGGTAGCACCGCAGATATACTGGTGATCAGTGTCAACCATTGGGAGTGATAATTCTTTAAAGTAGGAAATTGAGCACTGAAAGACTTAAAAGGAATTATTTTATTATCACACATCAGCTGATCTACACGCCAAAGACCAGCCTTTTGCCATCTTTTCCAAAAAAACATCTTATTATTGTTTTTCAATTTTGGATTATTCCAAAGGGACATGTTAGCAGCATTGTAAAGTGATATTTCAGCCAGGAGATCCAGATGTCGTATGGCATGTTGCGTTGCACTCAGAAGACCAAACCTTTTCAACCGTAAGGGGAGTGTCATAGTACATAAAGCTGAAATGGGCCAAGGATGGCAAATATGTCTTTCCATTTCCAGCCAAGGTGGTATATCTTGAGCTGAGTATAATAAGGGCCAAGAAGCACCATATTTAGCCAAAGAGGCCAAATGGTAAAAATAGAAATCTGGGAAGTTTAAGCCCCCATTTACCTTAGAGGCACGTAATTTGGTCAAAGCAATACTGGGTTGTTTATTATTCCACAAAAAGGAGGTAAGCTTTTTGTCAATCCAAGAAAAGAACGAACATTTGCAAAGAAATGGCAGCATAGCCAGAATATATATTATTCGTGGCATTAGATTCATTTTGATGGAGGCAAGACGTCCCCACCAAGATAGAAATAAAGGGGACCAGTTGGATATGGTATTTTGAATAAGCATTTTTATTTTAGATTGGTTAGTTTCCATGACTTGATCAGAATCTTTATGTATCATTATGCCTAAGTATTTAACAGGTGCATTCGTCCAGAGAAAAGGTAAGTGGGATATATCTGCTTGGAAAATAAGATCATTTAACGGAAAAACTACTGATTTCTCCCAATTAACAGAGTAGCCAGATAAGTAGGAATATTTCTCAATAAGAGCAATAAGAATTGGGAGGGAGATTGTGGGGTTTCGAATGAAAAAGAGAATGTCATCCGCATATGCTGCTAATTTAATTTGACGTTGATCAGTAGGAATACCCTCAATATTTCCGGCCTGACGTACAGCAGTTAAAAGGGGTTCCAAAGCAATATTAAATAATAATGGGGAGAGGGGACATCCCTGACGAGATCCGCGGTGTAGAGTGAATCTGTTCGAGAGTGTATTGTTAATTAATATACGTGAAGTAGGATTCCAATATATTGTTTTAATCCAATTGATAAAATAGTCCCCAAAATTGTACCATTTTAGAACCTTCATCAAGTAAGGCCATTCAACCCGATCAAATGCTTTCTCTGCATCAATGGATAGTCCTACCACCGGTTCCGGAATAGATTTAGTATGTACATTTATGTGATGAAATAGTCTCAAATTATCCCCAATGTAGCGTTTTTTAATAAAGCCAATCTGGTCAGGATGAATCAGATCAGCAATAACAGTATTCAATCTTGTAGCAAGAATCTTGGTTAAGATTTTATAATCTAAATTTAATAACGATATGGGGCGATAGTTTTTAATCATGGTGGGGTCCCTATCTGGTTTTGGGAATACTACAATAGTAGCTTCTGCGAAATTGAATTGTTTGTGAGGCGAAGTATGTATGAAATTATAGTAATGGCAAGAATGTCATTGAATTTTTTGTAAAATTCATTTGTAATTCCATCTGGTCCGGGAGCTTTATTTTTAGCTAAAGATATCGTTGCAGAGACGATTTCTTTGATTGTGACAGGAGCTTCCAGAGAATTTCTAGCAGAGATTGTTAGTTGAGGGTGTTGCAAATCTTTTAAAAAGGAATCATAATCAGGGTCTGACGCATGAAGTTCAGAAGAGTATAATTTGGAGTAGAAAAGTTCAAATTGAGATTTAATAGAATCTGTAGACGAAACTATTTGTCCTGTAGGAGTACAGATGGAAGAGATGACCATTCGTTTAGATTTAGTTTTAAGGTAAGTAGCTAATGGTTTGCCAATCGTGTTATCGCCTACATAGTGACTGGAGGCAAGAATGAATAATTCCTGCCTAGCTTTGTAGGAGATCAGGGAATTATATTCATATTTGAGTCGTAGTATTTGATGGTAAATGGATGGGTCATGTATGTGATTGGACATATGTTGAAGTTCCAACTTTTTAATATCAGATTCTAGTTTTCTCTCCTTCTGTAAATATAGTTTCTTTTTCCAAGCAGATAATTTGATTAATTCTCCACGTAGCGTAGCTTTGTAAGCCTCCCATATGATGGACGGGCAGATTTCAGGATCTTTCGTGTTAATATCGAAAAATTCTGATGTGAATATTTTAATTTTTTCTATTACGTCATCATCAAGTAGAAGATGATTATTTAGTCTCCACGAGGGACGAGTTGTTGGAGGAGGAGAAACAAGTAGAGACATGGATATTAGAGCATGATCGGTAAGGCTAATAGAGTGTATTTTGGTATTGGATAGGAGTTGAGACATATGTGAGGACATAAGGAAAAAAATCAATTCTTGTATAAGTATTGTGAGGTGGCGAAAAATGTGTGAATTCTTTGCCTTTGGGATTAAAGAGTCTCCAAGGGTCCATTAGAGAAAAATTTCGTATGAGATTATGTAATTCTGTATAAGTCTTGGATTGAGTAGGCTTACATGAAGAGGATCTGTCAAGGATCAGATCTTGTATTTGATTAAAATCTCCACCTATGATGAGAGATTTGGTGGAAAATTCAAGGAGTATCGATTGTAGATGCCTGAAAAATTCCGGGTGGTCAGAGACTGGAGCGTAGAGATTTAAAAAAACATACTCAACTGAGTGCAATGCAACATGAGCCAAACACCACCTGCCCTCTGTGTCCGCTTTCTGTGAAATAATGTTTATAGGAATCCCATTTTTAAAGAGGATAGAAACACCATTTTGTTTTTTGTTTGGCGCAGGCGAAAATATATGGGATGAGTATCCCGGAAGAAAAAATTTGAGTGCAGGACCAGAGGGAAGGTGCGTCTCTTGGAGAAATACGACATCTGGATGTTTAGTGGATATATAATTAGCTATTTTTTTCCTTTTTATAGGGTGATTTAGCCCATTGACATTAAAGGATACAATATGGAGATCAGCCATAAAAGGGAAAAAATATCTCATATTGCCACAGAATCAGCTGCAGGACCTTAGGAGAGAAAATAGTTAAATGCATACCATACCACAGCAGAGTGAAAGGACAAAGAAAGCGGGAGAAAAGAAAAAGGGAAAGATAAGAATCAACATAGAACACACATGGCATTGCTGATTGCAAAAGCATGCACAAGTGAACAATAAAGGCAGCAATATGTGGGAGAACCAGTGTAACAGTGAGTGAACACAAGGAGTACCAAGCCCTCCTCGGCTAATATGAAAAATAAACTACTGTATGTCATTCCATCAGAAACAGTCAACATGAAGAAATCAAATGGCATATGACCTCTGTGAAGTTGCTGGTTCAGGTCATGGCATTATGTATGGAGTCCAGGAAGGATTTTAATTCCGCCGGTTCCAGATAAGATGTTGTATGGTTATTGTAAGTGATCTTCATTCTGGCCGGATACATGAGACCATATTTTGCTCCTAAATCTTTCAATTGTTGACGATATGAGAGGAATTCTTTCCATTTGAGTGCGGTGGTTTTGGCAAGGTCAGGCACAATGTAAAATTTCTTTCCTTGGTAGAGAAGTTGAGGATGAGATTTCGCCGCGTTGATGAGCTGCAAGGCATGTTGGAAACGCAGGATTTTCGCTACAATGGGTCTGGGCTTAGTAGACATCGTAGAGAGGTGAGAGGGAACCCGATGTGCCCGCTCGATTTCCAGCGGGGGGGTGAATGAGAGACCCAGCATTTTGGGGAGAAAATCAGTGAGGAAGGATATAGCATCAGAACCTTCAGCTGATTCAGAAATACCAATGATACGGATATTGCTTCTCCTACCTCTATTAGACAAATCCTCCAGGTCTCGTTGTAGCGCCATGATTTGTCTATCATGTGTCTCGAGTAGGGAGCATTTTTCAGTGAAGATTTGTGCTTTCTCTTCTAAGGCATCTAGACGATGCCTTGCGTCCACGAACTGGTCATTAATGTAATGTAATGTAATGTAATTTATTTCTTATATACTGCTACATCCGTTAGGTTCTAAGCGGTTTACAGAAAATATACATTAAGATTAGAAATAAGAAAGGTACTTGAAAAATTCCCTTACTGTCCCGAAGGCTCACAATCTAACTAAAGTACCTGGAGGGTAATAGAGAAGTGAAAAGTAGAGTTAGAGGAAAAATAAAAATAAATAAACATTTTAACAAGACAGCATTGATCTAAATACTTTGGAAGGTAGAAGAGAGGAGAGAAAGGAATAGAAGCAGAAGGGGGAGCCGTTGCACAGTAGAATTCTGGAGAAATTTAAATGATAGAAATAGAACAAAACAAAAACAAAAGGCAAAACAAAAAATTAAGAGCCTCAATTTCAGCCCGGACTGACTTGGTAGTGTCAACTTGTTCCTGCATTATGTGTCTGAAAGAGCGCATTTCTTTTACTAAGGTGTCGAGTGTTGATTCCTCGTGTTTGGCCGCCATTTTATCTGGGGAGCCAATATCTGTTTTGGGCCGCTTACCGCTAGGCTGTGACGCGGCGGTTTCATTTTTTTCAGTTTTCGGCGGCGGCATGAGGAAAGGAGAGAAGTGCCAGTATTTCAAAACCGGAGCTAGTAGGAATGACACCGATAATTCTTTTTAACGTGCCGGTGAAAAGGAGCTCTCACTCCATGCGTCCTCTCTCTACCCGAGCTGGCTCCGCCCCCCACTAGGGGTACTTCTAAGTTTGACCTACATTTATAACAGTGGTCTCAAACTCAAACCCTTAGTGGGGCCACATTTTGGATTTGTAGTTACTTGGAGGGCTACAGAAAAAATAGTTAATGTCTTATTAAAGAAATGACAACTTTGCATGAGGTAAAACTCTTTATAGTTTATAAATCTTTCCTTTAACAGTTAAAGGAAAGATTTATAAATTATAAAGAGTTTTACCTTATGCAAAATTGTCATTTTTTTTTAAATAAGACATTACCTATTTTTTCTGCCGCCCTCAAAGTACCCTATTTTTTCTGCAGCCCTCACATTTAAAAGTTTAATATCTTTCCTTTCTCAAAACTGACACATTTCAATCATTATATTGAAAATAAAACATTTTCCTACCTTTGCTGTCTGGTGATTGATTTCATGAGTCTCTGGTTGCGTTTCCTTCTGTCTGTGTATCCTTTCTTTCATTTCTTTCTTTCTGCACTTAGGCCCAAGAATTGTCCCTTTCTATTCCCTCCCTCTTTCCTTCCAATGTCCTTAGTGCCCCCGGTGCCTCCTTCCCATGTCTTTAGTGCCCCTGGTGCCTCCTTCCCATGTCCTTAGTGCCCCTTCCTGTCTTTAGTGTCCCCAGTGCCTCCTTCCCACGTCTTTAGTGCCCCAGTGCTTCCTTCCCATGTCCTTAGTGCCCCTTCCTGTCTTTAGTGCCCCCAGTGCCTCCTTCCCATGTCTTTAGTGCCCCAAGTGCCTCCTTCCCATGTCCCTCTCACTGCCTTCCACACTTTGTCCCACCCCCACCCCCGAAGCTTGCCTGCCTGCCTGTGCCTGTCTACCTTTCTCCCTCCCTAGCCAAAGCCAGCCTGCTGCCTCCCTGCTGCTCAAAAAAAAAAAAAAAAGCCTCCGTCCTTTTCCCCTTCTCTTACCGCCATGCTGCAGCTGCTAAAGCCGGAAGTCTTCTTTCCGACTCAATTCTGAAGTCGGAGAGGACGTTCTGGGCCAGCCAGGCAGTGATTGGCTGGCCCAGAACGTCCTCTCCGACGTCAGAATTGACGTCGGTAGACTTCCTGTCGGCTTTAGTAGCTACAACATGGCGGTAGGAGCAGGAGAAAAGGAGAGGCTTTTTTTTTTTCTTCGCGCAGACTGGCAGAAATTCAACCGGCGGTGCTCTTCCAATTCAAAGGTGAGGTGGAGGGAGGGAGGGAGATGGTGGTGACCGCGCGATCTTGATTGCCTTACTGCGGGGACAAGTCCATTCACCGCTCCACGAGGCGGTGAATGGCCTTGTCCCCGTCCCGCAGAGGCCACTATTTTTTCTTCCCCGTTTTGGCGGGTTACCCGCTGCTAAACACGGCTAGCCGCGGGTAACCGCCACCGTGTCATTCTCTAATGCAGAGTCCAACTTCTTGCTGGTTCAATTTAACCTTTGTCTATGTATTTCTATTTTATCCCCCCTTTTACAAAACTGTGGAGCGTTTTTTAGTGCCAGCCGTGGTGGTAGCAGCTCTGATGCTCAGAATTTTATGAGCGACAGAGCTGTTACCACCGTGGCTAAAATCCACACTACAGATTTGTAAAAGAGGGAGGGGTTAGTTTGTGATGACATATTCCATACTAGGCGAAGGTATTTTCTGTGTTCTGTGTGTTCGAAAGACATGGTTTTCTGTTAGGATTGATGGTGTAGGACTGATCTGTACTAGTCTGGCTTGTTTAGTTTTGCAATGGGTGTATTGATGTTGTACTGCATATGTAAAATGCTGCCTTTTCCTAGGTACTCATGTGTGACGTGTAGCTTGTTACTAAAAATCATGTTTTTCGTACAGATGGGGGGTGCCAAAAAATGATAGGCCCCGGATGTCACATATGCTAGGTACATATGCTATTCTAACATATGCTAGGTACACCACTGTCCATGTCTTACCTTCCCTTCTATTTCTCTCTTTTCTGTCCCTATTTCCATGGTCTGACATCTCTTTCTTTCCTTTCTCTCCCTCCCTCCTTCCTTCCTTTCCCCTGGTCAGGCATCTGTCTCCTTCCATCCACCAACTTTTTATTTCTTTCACCCTGCCCCCTTCTTTCTTTCTCTCTCTCTCCATGCCCCCTTTTTTTCTATATGTCTGTTTTTTTCTCTCTCTCCTTGCCCCCTTTCTTTCTTTTTTCTTTCTCCATGCCCACCCTTTCTTTCTGTTTCTCTCTCCATGCCCCTTTCTGTCTGTGTCCCGTCTCCTTTCTTTCTTTCTGTCTCCCTGTCCTCCCCCCTTTCTTTCTTTATTTCTCCCTGCCATCCCCCAAGCTACCACCATTGGGAAACAGGCCGCCACCGACGCAATCGGGGAACAGGCCAGCGCCGAGGTCTTAGCTCTCCCTGCTTATCTTCCCCAGTGCGGGACCGACCAATTCTCACCACCCGACGTCAATTCTAATGTCGGAGAGGAAGTTCCGGGCCAGCCAGGCAATCGCCAAGAACTTGGTCTCCCTAACGCTGCTGGAGGTGCCTAGGTTCCAGTCTATTCCTGGATAGTTGAAGTCACCCATGATAACTGCGTTGTCTCCCTTACAGTTGGGTTTAATCTCATCCATCATTTCTCCGTCAATTTCTTCGGACTGCCCTGGGGGTCGGTAGTAGATGCTGATCTTCATTTCCAGGCCATTTGTTCCTGGAATTTTGACCCATAGAGACTCTAACTTATCCATCAGTTGTGGCATGTTCTCTCCGGTAGATTCAATTCCCTCTTTGACATATATGGCAATGCCCCCACTTTTTTAGGCCACTATGTCTCTGCGGTATAGTTTGTATCACGGTAGCACAAACTACAGAACTCCTTGATGACCTCCTTGATGTCCTTCCGGAAAGCAGTAAAGACCCTTCTCTTCAACTGAAATTCCAACTGCATTAATCCCTTGACCCCCTTATATTCCTCCCTCCTTCCTGTACCCTCCTCGCCATTCCTGACCCATATTTAAGTTGCTGTATAGTCTTTGCACTATCCAAATGTATTCCACTATGAATGTTTGCATGTAACCCGTTCTGAGCTACTTGGAGGACGGGATAGAAATTGAATTAAATAAATTTGTTCTGTCCATCTGTCCTAATTAGATTGTAAGTTCTTCTGAGCAGAGATTATTTATTACATATGGAATATACAACGCTGAGTACTTCTTTCAGCACCTAAGAAATGATAAATAGTGTAACCGGCACTAGAACTTGGCCACGGGACTCCTCAGTGCCCGTAGTGGTTACAGTTTGAAAACTGCACCGGCGTGTGACCCAGTATGGAGTCACCCTGCAGACACTGTATTAATATGTGTAAAGCAAACAAAAACCAGAACCAATGCACACAGCTCTAGGGCTGGTTCTCCAAAAGAAAATTTAATTGTCAGAATGGTAAAATTCAAAACAAATAATGCAACTTGCAAAACACAAAGAAAAAATACCCAAAAGGAAAACTCTGGGTAAAGTTCAGGATTTTCTCCTCAGCAAAGTCAATAATGTTCCTTGTAGCTTAACTCTCCACAGAGCTTCTTGTAACAAGGCTTGTTCCTTAGCAGGTTGCAAAATATTTCAGTTGTCTGCTATGCTGCACCAAACACTCAAACAGTTTTTTAAATAGCAAAGCCTCCAGAATATCTTTTAACACTGCTGGGAATAGGGGAGTGCCTCAAGTTTCCCTTTCACAAGCACACAACAGCTTTAAAAAAAAATCCCGCCCAGTTGTTGGCAAACTTCTCCCCACAGAAAGGCATTCTCAGCTTCTTAAACAAACTGTGCAGAGAACAAAACAGTGCAGTAACAAAAACCCCACAGTTCAAAGTCAATGTCCCAGGCTGACAAAAAACACAAACTCAGCCCAAAATAGCAACCACAAAGAAAACTCACAGTTGTTCAGCACAGGCTTTGAAAAGGGTTGCTAAGCCTACTTCCATTGGCTCAGGAGCCACTCCCAAGTCCTCCATTGGTACCTCCTGGTCTGCTTCAAGCCACTTTGAAGTGGGACCAGCTTCTTCCACTTCCATTGGGTCACAGGTGTTACCCGTGCTTGAGACGGGGAGCTCTTCTTTAGGGAGAGACCTGAGCTTCCTCCCTAACCTGCCTAATAGCTTGTTAACCTCTACTGGTCTTTCAAGAGGGGAGCCACACCCTGCTCTAGCTGAGCTTGCTCTCACCTGGGCTTCTCTCTGGCTCCCCCGATGGACAGTAGAGCAATAGTCTAGAGGTCTGCACGGGAACGGGGATCGCGGGGATCTCGCGGGTTCCCCCCCTAGCCCACGGGACTCCCACGGGGACGCCCCCTGGCCCACGGGACTCCCACGGGGATGCCCCCCTGACCCACGGGACTCCCACGAGGCGCCCCCTGGCCCACGGGACTCCCACGGGGATGAAAACAGCCTACCTAAATTCTGGCGATGCAGGCATGCAGCTTACAAGTCCGGCGTCGCGGCGGGAAATAGCCATGCTGAGCAGTGAGCTCAGCACGTACACAGATGAAAGCCTTGCTTGCTGATTGGTCCGGCGGCACGGCAGGGCGGGGCCGCCGGACCAATCAGCAAGCAAGGCTTTCATCTGTGTACGTGCTGAGCTCACTGCTCAGCATGGCTATTTCCCGCCGCGACGCCGGACTTGTAAGCTGCACGCCTGAAAAATAAATCATCCTGGCCGGGGTCAGTGTCATGCTCCGGAGCTTCTACAGCCTTCCTATCTCCCTCTCCCTTCTACCTGCTTCCGGCCACACCCCCTGCTCCGCGGCTCTCTTCGGCAACTCAGCAGCAGCGATCGACACAAGCTTTTGACGTCGGGGCCTACCCTCTGCGAGTCCCGCTTGTTTCAACTTCCTTTTTCCACAAAGGCGGGACTCATAGAGGGAAGGCCTCGATGTCGGCAGCTTGTCTTGATCACCGCTGCTGATGAGTTGCTGAAGAGAGCCGTGGAGCAGGAGGGTGTTGCCAGGTGCAGGTAGAAGGGAGAGGGAGGAGAAGAGAGAGAGAGAGGGGAGGGAAACAAAAGGAAATATTTCATACTGGGCTGGGCCGGAGTGGAGGGAGGGTGGAAAGATTCTGGCTACTGGGTGCAGTATCAAAGGAAAAGGGGGGAAAGCTGAAAATGGAGATAGTAACACAAAGAAGAGAAAGGGTAAGCAGGACCTACTGAATAAGGATAGAGATACAGAGGGGACATGAAGAGGAGGTGAAATAGAGACATAGAAGTAATGCTGAAAAAGTGTGGGGGGGGGAGATAAAGACATTGAAAGGGCAAATGGTGAACATGGGGTAAAGACAAGGACAGAGACAAATGAAGATTCTGAAAAAGTGGTGAGATAGGGATATAGGTGAGATGGACACAAAGAAGGGTGATGCTGGAAAATAGGTGGAATGGTAATTCTGACAAACACAGAAGGGAAATGCTGGATCAAGGAGAGATGGGGCTCAGGCTGGATGGAATGAGGAGAAATGCCTTGTTGGCCCGGAACTTCCTCTCCTACGTCAGAATTGACGTCAGGGAGCGGAATGCTGGTCAGCGCGACGCTTCTGCAGGGAAAGCTTGGGACAGCGGTGGCTTGGGGGCTATTCCCCGATGGCGGTGGCAGCAAACCGAGTGGCTTGGGGGAGGGCATGGAGAAAGAAAGAAAGGGGGCAGACAGGGAGTCAGAAAGAAGGGGGAACAGGGAGACAGAAAGAAAAAGTTGGGGGAGAGAATGAGGTCTGGAGGAGAGGAAACATACAGGAGGCTGAAAGAAAGGAAGAAAGATTGGATGCACATTCAGAAGAAGAAAGTGCAACCAGAGACTCATGAAATCACCAAACAGCAAAGGTAGGAAAAATGATTTTATTTTCAATTTAGTGATCAAAATGTGTCTGTTTTGAGAATTTATATCTGCTGTCTATATTTTGCACTATGGCTCCCTTTTACTAAACCGCAATACCGTTTTTTAGCGCAGGGAGCCTATGAGCATTGAGAGCAGCGCGAGGCATTCAGTGTAACTCCCTGTGCTAAAACCTACTATTGTGTTTTAGTAAAAAGGGAGGGGGTGTATTTGTCTATTTTTGTATTTTGTTACCGAGGTGACATTGCATAGAGTCATCTGCCATGACCTCTTTGAAAAAACCCGGAATATGAATAATTAACATTTTCTCTGCCTTTCATTGTGCTTTGTGTTTTTTTAAATTTTTATTGTTGGTAGATCATTTTGACTTAGTCATTATAAAAGTAGCTCGCAAACCCATAAAGTGTGGGCACCCCTGCTCTAAGTCTTCTTACTCTGGGGCACCAGACCTCCCTCATACAAAGGCCGGGAATGCAGAGTTGGTTCCATTCTCGGTAGGGGATGCCTTGGTAGGCTCACTGCTCAGCCACTGGAAACCCAGATTCGGTCCTGTTCTGGGTGGAGGACACTTGTGGGGTAGGGTGGGGTGGGGGGCTAGTTTGCGCCATCGTGCAGGCTCACCACTCTGCCTCTGCTGGCAAAAGCACACTGTCCCAATCTAGGGGGAGAAAACCTAGCAGGGACCATGCTGCACCACAGTACTGGCTTCTAGAAAGCACAATGGACTGGGGGGTAGTCTAGCAGTGTGTGGCACCATTTGGACTCATGTAGACTTGCACGGCCATTCAGATGCTGACCTGAGGTCCCTTTCCATCCACCATCTGCCCCTCCTCCTCTTTCCATCCAGCATCTGCCCCTCTGTCTGCTGCTTCTGCCCAGCATCTGATCTGTCTCCTCTCTTCCTCCTTTCTGCCCCTTCTGTCATCCCATCCATCATCCACCCTTCTTTCTCTCCCTTCCATCCAGCATATGCCCATCTTTCCCCCCTTTCAGCCCAGCATCTGCTTCATTTCTCTTTCTCCCCTTCTATTCAGTGCCTGCCCCATCTTTCTCTTTCCTCCCTTCCATCCGTATCCTCCCCTTCTCCTCCTTTCCATTCAATGTCTTCCTCCCCTCTCCTTTTCTTTACATCCATCATCTGTCTTTTTCTCTCTCCCCAGGCATTCCAGCTTGTCTTATCTTTCCCTTTTCATCCAGTGTGTCTGATCCCTCCCTATTTCTATCTACAGTCTGTCTCCTCTCACCTCCTACATCTAGTATCTACCCCCTCCCACCTGACACCTCAGCCACCGCCAGATGCAAAGCCTTCCCTCCGATGTCAGCTCTGACTTCGGGGGAAGACTTCTGGGTCAGCTACATATGGCTTGCTGTAGGCTGCCTCCAACCCCTGCTGTTATCTGGACTCGAATGAAGTGGTGGAAGGGAGTGCATTTTTGGACACAGAAGTCATGAACTGGGGAGAGAGGAAGGGAGGGAAAGAGATGCTGAGGTGGGGGAGGGAATAGAAAGAGAAAATTGGGTGTGGGTGTGTCAATGAGCGGGAAAGAGAGATGGTTGCGTACACACGGCAAATGGAAGAAAGAGGAGAATTTTTGGTCGTAGGGAGGAAGGTACAGAATGTGATAGGGAAGAAAAAGATGAGAGTGAGAAATGTGGCAAGGGAACAATGGGACAGATTGAAAGGGATGCAAGAGGGAGGAATATTGGACAGTGGTGAAAGGAATGGAGGGAGAGATGTGGCATAGTGTTGGAGAGGGCTGATAGAAGGAGAAATGTTGGGCATGGGGCTGGTGGGCAGGCATGAAAGATGAGAAAGAGATAAATGCTGGACCATGGTAGGGGGAACCAATGGACAGCAACAGAAGAATTTACAGAAGATGGGAAAGTGGAAAAAAGAAACTGGGACCAACTTTATGGAAAAATAAGTCTCCAGACAACAAAGGTAAAAAACGGAATTTATTGACTAAAATATGTTAGCTTTGGGAAAATGTATATGGCAGATGTCTTTGTTTTGTGTTCAAAAGAAAAGGAAATGCATTTCTGGTTTTATTTCTACAGTGTTGAAGTACTTGTTGACCCTTGCTGTGACTGGTGGGGATCCCCAAGCACCGCCAGCAGAGGACCTCCTCTAGAGATGGCCAGAATTCCCCTCCACCAAGCGCAGCAGTCGCTAGCAGCATCCATGAGCCACTGAGGTGCCAGCATCTGTGACTCAGGGACGCTACTGCTGCCTGCCAAGCTTGGCAAAAGGGACTCCCGGCCAACTGCAAAGGAAGTCCTCAGCTGACAGTTTGTGGGTTCTCATCAGCTGAGTATTTATATTTTATATTTACATTAGAGGTTCTGGTAGAAACCCATTTACAAAGTATGTATTCTTCCCAATTAATATTTCCAAATTAATAAAGTCTCTTTGCTTATTTGTAAATGGGTCTCTACCAGAGCCTTTAATTCAGTAGCATGATTAAATAAAATAACAATTTCTGAAGTTTATAGGGAAAGATGGTGACGGAGGGGATTCCTCACGGGGACGGGTGGGGACGGAGGGGATTCCTCACGGGGACGGGTGGGGACGGAGGGATTCCTCACGGGGACGGGTGGGGACGGGTGAGATTTTGGCGGGGACGGGTGGGATTTCTGTCCCCGCGCAACTCTCTACAATAGTCTTCCTCACTTTTCTTAGGACTAGGTTTAAAGTCTATGTTCCTAGCCCTCATGTGAGGATGGTAATCATTGTGTAGGGTTTCCTCTCCCCCTCCCCCCCCCCCCCCCCATTCTAGGTCAGTGGCATCCTCAAGCGGGGCAGATTGGTACTGGGAGCTAGCCTTGGCAATCCCCTTTTTGGGCTTCTTGACACCCTTTCTTCCCGCTTTCATAGTGACCTTGGCAGGCCCGAAGCCTGACTGGTCACAATAGTAGTATCCCTATGTTATTTTCATCACACTTGGAGCCAGTATTTAAAGCATATATAATAATTAACTCAACTAGATTCCATGAAGCAAGCAATATTTTGTTTCTGACGAGGGCTGAACCAATCACCAGGACAAAGATTTATAAATCCACTCTAGTGAATCATTTGAATACTTACACATGTTAGGAAAATTTATATTATATTATATTAATTTTATTTTAGGTTTTGGGGGTGGTGGTAGTATTTCTTGTTAATAGTAACCTATGTGTATTGTCTTTATTATGCACACTTTCTGGTTTATTTATCAATTCACCAGGCATAAATACATGAGATCTGGTTCACTACCAGGGGGCCATCAACTTTTTGTGTCAGGCCAGTTTTTGTTCCCAGTCCGACACTGCGTGCTTGGCCTAGCTTCAGTTGGTAAAAGGTTCTGTCATAAATCCATTACGGAGAACTGGCACTGTCATCAATAATAAGCCATTGCTTGTGGCCTGCTCTGAACCCCTGCTGGATCACCCACAAACCACATCCTGCAGCTAAGAGTGGCTTTATTTTTCTTTTGTCAGTGTTCCTTTTTAGATAATAATACTATTCTATGATTTCAAGGCATCATGGTCACCTCATAACGGCACAGCAGATATTAAACACGGGCTAGAATAAATGTTATTTAGAAACCAAAAGAGCTTATACTTTTATGTCCTGTATTGCTGTTAGTACCAAACTGCAAATTTCCAGTTTGCTTAAAGGGATATGCTCAGTCCTGAAGAGAAACCACTTTCTCTGAATATATCCTTCATTAACCTCATCTGAATTCACTATTTAATGTCACATTCATCAATTTGTTAGTCCTGTTAAATCTCCATAGGACTACAATTCCCTGTTTTCTCTATAAGCGGCTGCTGATAAGTTCTCAGCCCGACCAACAAAGCCGGAGCAGTCTCCATCGAAGGTTATACAGTGATTTTCATAGAAACATGATGGCAGATAAAGGCCAAACAGCCCATCCAGTCTGCCCATCCGCACTAACCATTATCTCTTCCTCTCTCTAAGAAATCCCACGAGCAGGGACTGTTTTCTTATTCTTTGTGACTCTGTGCAGCACTGCGTACATCTGGTAGCGCTATAAAAATAATTAATAGTAGTAGTATCCCATGCTTTCTTGATTTCAGACACAGTCTCTGTCTCCACGCATCTATCACCCTTTCTGTAAAAAAGTATTTCCTTAGATTACTATGGAGCTATCACCTCTTAACTTCATCCTTATATAAGGTGACCATACATCCCGTTTTGAATGGGACCGTCCCGTTTTTAGATCCCCTGTCCCGTTGTCCCCACACACAGCTTCGGGACGCCAAAATGTCCCGTTTTCAGGGACAGCGTCCCGAAGCTGTACGCGGGGACAATCGCTTCCTTTCCCTCCATGCCGCGCATAAAAAAAGAGCCTCCCTCCAGGCCCGATTTAAAAAAAAAACCGTTCCGCCACTGCCGCTGCTGTCCTTACCTCCCTGCTGCTGCTAATCGCTGCTCAGAAGCCTTCTTCCCAACGTCAATTCTGACGTCGGAGAGGACGTTCCGGGCCAGCCAATCGCTGCCTGGCTGGCCCGGAACATCCTCTCCGACATTAGAATTGACATCGGGAAGAAGGCTTCTGGGCGGCGATTAGCAGCAGCAGGGAGGTAAGGACTGCAGCAGCGGTGGTGGACTGGGAGTGGGGGGGGGTTAAATCGGGCCTGGAGGGAGGCTTTTTTTTTTTTTTTGCGTGGTAGGGAGGGAGGTAGGTAGGTTGGCAGGCAGGCTGGCAGGCTTCGGGGGTGGGACAAAGTCTGGAAGGCAGTGGGGACATAGGAAGGAGGCAGTGGGGATACTAAGGACATAGGAAGGGGCACTAAGGACATAGAAAGGAGGCACTAGGGGCACTAAGGACATAGGAAGGGCCACTAAGGACACTAAGGACATGGGAAGGAGGCACTGGGGGGCACTAAGGACATAGAAAGGAGGCACTGGGGGCTCAAGGACATAGGAAGGAAGGAAGGAGGGAATAGAAAGGGACAATTGTTGAGCCTGAGTGTAGAAAGAAAGAAAGGATACACAGTGAGAAGGAAGCGCAACCTGAGACTCATGAAATCACCAGACAGCAAAGGTAGGAAAAATGATTTTATTTTCAATTTAGTGATCAAAATGTCAGTTTTGATAATTTATATCTGCTGTCTATATTTTGCACTATATTTGTCTATATTTCTATAGTTACTGAAGTGACATTGCATATTTTAAAGTCATCTGCCTTGACATCTTTGAAACCCCCCAAATATAAATAATTAACATTTTCTCTGCATATAGTGTGCTTTGTAGTTTTTTTTTATTTTATGGTTACCATTATGAATTAATAAGATATTATGTGAACATGAAAAATGAATGGAAGAAATTGGGGACAGGATTGGGGCATGCCTAGGGCAGGATTGGGGGGCGGGAATGACAATTAATAGATGCCCCCTTTTGATGAAAAAAATAAATGGTCACGTTATCCTTATACCCTCTCATTCCAGAGCTTCCTTTCACATGAAAGAGACTCGACTTATGAAATGAAAAAAGTGGAAAATCACTGGACTAAGGCTCTCTTTTACAAAGGCGCACTAAGCGTTTTAGCGTGGATTTAGCGCACACTAAATCAACGCGTGTGCTAACCGCTAACGTGTCCATATGATAACATGCATATGTTAGCGTTTAGTGCATGTTTAGCGCATACTAATATGTAGCACGCGCTAAAAAGCTTAGCACACCTTTGTTATAGAAGTATATAGCCCTTGATGGAAACTGCCCCAACTTTGTTGGCTGGGCTGACAACTTTTCAGCAGTCCTTTGTACTGCTTCCGTTCTGGGGTTTTTTGTTTGTTTGTTTGTTTGTTTCCACAATTCTTTTTGGGACAGATTCTCTAACCAGCACCATTGTTGGAGGCTGCCTTAAAAGCGGCCACCAATCGCATGTCAATCATGTGATAGCGATGGTTACAGAATTGCGCCTCTGGCAAAGGGAGGTGCAGGAAATGTGGGCCAGGGTTTTCCAGGCCTACATTTATAGTGTCTGCCTTTGATGTGACTCACGCCTCCGTAGGGGCTTTAGGCCGCCTAATGCCATTTCTGTTGATATCCTCTTCAGACACTTAGTGATTTTAGTAAATTCAAAATGATCAATACACTATCTCAGAGATATAGCAATTCTGATTTATTATATATGGGATGTCAGATTGACCTTATGAGTTTACTAACTCGTCGGGTCTGTCAATTCTTCATTCATCTCTATTTACTAGAGTCTTCATTTCATCTTATTATCTTACTTCATCTATATATATAAAATCGGATGTATGTATGTATGTGCCGCGATCACGCAAAAACGGCTTGCCCGATTTGAACAAAACTTGGTATGCCGATCCCTCACTACCTGGGGTGATATGTTCTGGGGGTCTCACGGCCCACCTGCACATGTGGGCGGAGCTACAAACATAAAATCAGATTTCACCCATTCATGTCAATGGAAAAAATGTAAAACAGCTGCCTCCGCAAAACCGGCTTGCCCGATTTGAACGAAACTTGGTATGCGGATCCCTCACTACCCGGGATGATATGTTCTGGGGGTCTCGTGGCCCAACTGCACACGTGGGCGGAGCTACAAACATAACTTCAGATTTCACCCATTCAAGTCAATGGGAAAAATGTAAAAAGCTGTGGGACCGATTTGAACTAAACTTGGCATGCTGATCCCTCACTACCTGGGGTGATATGTTCTGGGGGTCTCGCGGCCCACCTGCACACATGGGCGGAGCTACAAACAGAAAATCAGATTTCACCCATTCATGTCAATGGAAAAAATGTAAAAAACTGCCATTCTCACAGTAATTCCAACTACCTGGGGTGATATGTTCTGGGGGTCTCGCGGCCCACCTGCACACGTGGGCGGAGCTACAAACAGAAAATCAGATTTCACCCATTCAAGTCAATGGAAAAAATGTAAGAAGCTGTGGGACCGATTTGAAAGAAACTTGATATGCAGATCCCTCACTACCTGGGGTGATATGTTCTGGGGGTCTCGCGGCCCACCTGCACACGTGGGAAGGGTGGGTTCACCCAAGAATGTATATGTTCTTGTTCCTGGAGGTGAAACTAAAAATGTTGTTTATAATCAATTTTTGTGTTAGTTGAATTGTATTCATTTTGTCAAATATTTCACATTATACTTTGAATATTTTACTTTTTATAAAGCTGTAACAAAATTATTTCATTCACCACTATAAAGTATCTTTATTTAAATCCATTTACAGTGTTATTGCTATAATTAAATACCCGTGCAACGCCGGGGCATCAGCTAGTTTGCAATATTAGTTATAAATAATTTAGATTCAAACAGTTTTATTGATGCAAACATCATCAAATACAACAAATACAGCATCATAGCACATCAATAATGCATCAATTTTATAATATAATATACATAACTAGTATTTTAGCCCGTTACACTAACGGGTGCTAGAATATATGTCTGTCTGTCTTTATTTCCGTCTCTCTCTCTCAGTCCTGCTGTCTGTCTTTCTTTCAGTCTGTCTCTCTCCCTGGCCCCCTTTGTCTGTCTGTCTTTCTGTGTTTCTCCCTGTCCCTGTATCTTTCTTCTTTTCTTTCTGTCTCCCTTCCTCCCGCTGGTGGTAGAATATATGTCTGTCTTTCTTTCTGTCTCTCTCCCTCCCTGGCCCCCTTTGTCTGTCTGTCTTTCTGTCTCTCTCCCTGCCCCTGTGTCTTTCTTCCTATTTCCTTCCCTACTTCCCTGTCCAGCAGCCGTAGCATTCCCTTTCCCTCCATTTACCGCGGGAGACCTTGAATGGTGAGACCTTAGCTAGAACTTCAACAGAACGAGACTTGGGAGTGATCATCAGCGCAGACATAAAAACTGCTGCTCATGTGGAGAAGGCTTCATCTAAGGCAAGACAGTTGTTAGGTTGCATCCGCAGGAGTTTTGTCAGCCGGAAGCCTGAAGTCATAATGCCATTATACAGAACCATGGTGAGACCTCATTTGGAATACTGTGTGCAATTCTGGAGGCCACACTACCGAAAAGATGTGCTGAGAATAGAGTCGGTGCAACGGATGGCCACCAGGATGGTCTCGGGGCTCAAAGATCTATCGTACGAGGAAAGGCTGAAAAATTTGCGGCTGTTCTCACTCGAGGAACGTAGGGAGAGAGGAGACATAATCAAGACGTGTAAGTATATTACCGCCGTATCAAGATGGAAGAAGATATTCTCTTTCTCAAAGGACCCTCAGCCACAAGAGGGCATCCGCTCAAACTCAGGGGCGGGAAATTTCATGGCGACACCAGGAAATATTTCTTCACTGAGAGAGTGGTTGATCCTTGGAACGAGCTCCCGGTGCAGGTGATCTAGGCAAACAGCGTGCAAGAATTTAAGAGCAAATGGGATGCCCATGTGGGATCCCTTAGAGGGTTAAGCCAAGGGAACCTGTCACCAGGATGCCTTGGATAGTAGACTTTGGGGTGGGTCAATAGAGTGGGCAGACCTGATGGGCTATGGCCCTTATCTGCCGTCATCTTCTATTTTTCTGTGTTTCTATATGGGGTATAAGTGTAGACGTCTTGAGGGTGTACTTGTAGATGTAGTGGTTGGCTGGGCCTTTAAACAGCTGAAGGTAGATGCAGGCCATAATCAAAACAAGGACGTTTGTTTTGGTTATGGACACTTTCCCTGCTTCTGCTTTCAACGTTTAAGGCCTTAGGCCAAAAAAGAGACTTAGACGTTTTTTTTTATTATGCCCTTCCATGTTTACAAATCCTCTAAAGTCTAATATTTGAAAATGACTTACCTTAAATAAGACTACATCGCTGTCTGTTATGCCGCCGGCAACCAAAAGATGGCTGCGGCATCCTTGCAACCCACTGAAATATACACCACCTCTGACGTCATATCCGGGACCCCAAAATCAGCTGAGTGGGTCCACTCAGAGTTAAACATAAAACATAGAAACATAGAAACATAGAAGATGACGGCAGAAAAGGGCTATAGCCCATCAAGTCTGCCCACTCTGCTTACCCACCCCCTGTCTATGCCCTAATGACCCAATTTCCTTATCTTGACCCTCATAGGGATCCCACATGGGTATCCCATTTATTCTTAAAGTCTGGCATGCTGTCTGCCTCGATCACCTGCACTGGAAGCTAGTTCCAATGATCAACCACTCTCTCTGTGAAGAAATACTTTCTGGTGTCGCCATGAAATTTTCCGCCCCTGAGTTTGAGTGGGTGCCCTCTTGTGGCCGAGGGTCCCTTGGAATGAGGAATGAGGAATTTAAACAAATTAAGGAAAAACTAAGTCACTGATCAACCTGGGTTAGCCAGTCTGACGTTTCATTTAGCCCTTCCGGAACCATAGATTTCAGCATAAACATCCACCGCAATTCTTTTAAATTAAGGCTTCGCTCAATATTACCTTCCTCCCACCCTACTGTAACTACATCTAATACTTTACACTTAAGGTCATATAATATTTGATCACAAAGCTTCCAGTCACGTACCAAAGGGGAAGCTTCATTTTGGGTGTTCACACGAGATTTATGTTCGGTCAAACGTGTTTTAATTGATCTTAGCGTTCGTCCCATGTATAATTTTGGGCACGGGCATTGAATGATTAGAGTTACAATTAGTCACCGATCTAGAGCGATATACATCTCCTGTTGGGTGAATCCATATTTCGTCAGACATGGTAAAAGGACACCACTGACAGTATCTACAAGGTGAGTGATAACCTACAGCTCTAGTAGTGGAATCCCTGAGAATACTATGATTTACATATTCTCCTATATTTTTCTTTCTTTTGTAGGAGAAAATTGGTCGATCTTCCAGGGTGGGGTTGGCTAACTTCGCTACATGCCAATGTTTTACAATTATTTCAGTAATATTATGTGCTAGAATTGAATATTGTTGAATGAAAGCAATCCCCTCATTGGAGTTGAAATTCTTTTGCTTCTCTTGTATCAGCCATTCCCGATGGGCAGTGGCGTACCTAGCATATGTGACACCCGGGGCCCATCATTTTTTGACACCCTCCCCCCCATCTATATGAAAAATATGATTTTTAGTAACAATCCACATATCGCACAAGAACGTACCTACGAAAAGGCAGCATCTTAAACACTGCAGTGAGCACTAGAACACCAACACATACATTGTAAAACTAAACAAGCCAGATCCTGTACAGTCAATTGATCTTGTACAGTCAATGCTATCAGAAAGCCATGTCCCTTTCATACACACAGACAGATACACCCTTGCCCAATATGGAATAATCACAAACTAAAAATAGAAATATGTAGACAAAAGTTATACTGAACCACCAAGAAACCAGACTCTGCATACAATGCAACACTACAACTCCACAAAAACAGATACATGTCCTCTAATACTGTGCAAAATATAAAGACAATAGATTTAAATTTGAAAAAACTGATACATAACAATCACCACTTTACAAATTAACAAATAAAAATAAAACAAATAATGAGAAATAAGAAAATACCATTTTATTGGACTAATCCCCATAAGCTCAGTCTCCATCCCCGCAAACCACCCGATTCCATCCACACAAGCCTTGAATTGTTTTATATTGAACTTATTATATTAAAGTATAAAAATAAATAATATTCTGTAGAATTGTCAATTTATAAATCAGCGTCTTCTCCCCACTCTCTCTTCCCCATTTCCCTTCAGCGTCCTCAGCCCACTCTCTCTCCACTTTCCTTCAGTGCACACACATAAACACAAGCAAGTAATTTTATATCATTTTCATTCTATTCATTTATAGAAATTAAAGTCTAAATAATGCCAGTCACATAACAAAACATGATTTTACAAAAATAATTCCCTGCACAGTCAAGCCTGCAAGGATTACTAGATGTCTTTCAGCAGCTCCCCTCCCTCCCTTCCGCTTACCTTTGTGGCCAAGTCAAAATTATCTACCAACAATAAAATTTTAAAAACACAAAGCACACTATACGCAGAGAAAATGTTAATTATCATTTATATTCCGCGGGTTTTCAAAGAGGTCAAATCAGATGACTTTATGCAATGTCACCTCAGTAACAACTATACAAAAATAGACAAATATACCTCCTCCCTTTTTACTAAACCGCGATAGCGGTTTTTAGTGCAGGGAGCTGCGCTGAATGCCCCACACTGCTCTCAATGCTCATAGGCTCCCTGCACTAAAAACCACTATTGTGGTTTAGTAAAAGGGGGCATAGTGCAAGATATAGATAGCATATAAAAATTCTCAAAACGGACACATTTTGATCACTAAATTGAAAATAAAATCATTTTTCCTACCTTTGTTTGGTAATTTCATCAGTCTCTGGTTGCACTTCTTCTGACTGTGCATCCAATATTTCTTCCCTTCGTTCAGCCTCCTGTATGCTTCCTCTCCTCCAGACCTCATTCCCTCCCCCAACTTTTTCTTTCTTTCATCCTGCCCCCTTATTTCTTTCTCTCTCCATGCCCCCTTTCTTTCTGTATGTCTGTCTTTCTCTCTCTCTCTTCGTGCCCCATTTCTTTCTTTGTTTCACCCTGCCTCTTCTTTCTTTCTTTCTCTCTCCATGCCCTCTTTCTTACTCTCTGTCTGTCTTTCTCTCTCTCTCTCTCTCTGTGCTCCATTTTTTTCTTTTTTTTTGTTTCACCCTGCCCCCTTTCTTTCTGGCTCCCTGTCCCCTCCCCCCCCATTTCTTTATTTCTCCCTCTCCTCCCCTATGCCACCACCATTGGGAAAATGCTGCCACTGCTGCTTGGGAATAAGCTGCCACTGCCGCAATCGGGAACAGGCCGGCTCTGAGTACGCCCTGCTTCTCTTCTCCGCAGGGCCGACCAACTTTTTGCTGCCCGACGTCAATTCTAAAGTAGAAGAGGACATTCCGGGCCAGCCAGACAGCGATTGGCTGGCCCATAAAGTCCTGTCTGACATCAGAATTGACGTCGGGTGGCGAAAGTTGGTCAGCCCTGCAGGAAAGAAAAGAAGGAAGAACTCAACCAGCTTGTTCCCGATGACGACAGTGGAAGCCTTTCCACGGTGGCAGCCTATTTCCCGGTGGGTGGCCAGCTGTGCACCCCCTTGGGGCGTGCACCCAGAGAAGACCGTCCCCCCCGCCCTCCCTTGGTGCGCCACTGCCGATGGGCATACTTTGCCTGAGTGTATGCTCTTTTCACCACCTCTCGAGGATATCCACGTTGGTAGAACCTTCATTTAAAGAATGTTTTAAAAGCTTCTAAGTGCTAAAAAGGTGCCCAAACTGACCAGGTGACCACAGGAGGGATTAATGCATGACCCCCCCCTTTACTCTCACAGTGGTCACTGACCCCCCTCTCACCATGTAAAGATGTGGAAAAAAAACAAGTACTGTCCAGCCTGTATGACAGATTCACATGGCTCACATACATTGGCACAGCAGAGCAGAAGGGCACTCTCAGGATTACCACAGTGAATGTCATATTAAAAATCCTAGGTACTAGGACTATAACTTGCTTACATTGTCTGGTGAGCCCTCCAAAATGTGCTGTACCTACATAAAGATGACACCTTCAGGCATAAGGGCTATGGCTGTGGTGTACAGGTGGGCTCAGTAAGTTTTGGATGGGTTTTCATACATGAGAGAAGCCTTAGGCATCTGAGCCAATTAGGGCCTTGGGCCCCTCCCCATGCATCCTAGGATGCACCAGGAAGTAGAAGGCTCACCATTTTGGAGTGGCTAGCCTACAAGCAGGTGGGACTGGGCATTCCTCCTGTTGTCATCTTAATGTACAGGTACGGGTGTAGTTCAGGAGGTATGGGGTGTGGTTTCCCTCCTTCCAAGTTTTTGTAAAGTGGGGATGGGGAGAGGAGGGGTCAGTGTGAGGGATTCTGGTGGGGGGTGAGTTTGGTGGGGGGTTTTATGGTGGCAGGATGGAGTGGGCATTCCTGTATGTTTCTATGTTTCCTCGTATTGAAGTACGAGAGGGGGGTCTTAGCAGGAAGAAGAGGTGTGGTTCAGCGGCACCAGGAAGGGGGGGCATGTGGCAGTAGGAGGAAGTGGGCATTCCTCCTGCCTCTATTTTTGTTCCAGGAGTCATGGGGGGGAGGCAGCTCAACTTTTTTTTTAATGTACCAGATGCATGTGTTACACGCATACACTTCAATTTCCATAGGTAAAAAAAACAGGCAGACCTGTCGGTAACACAGTTACCTAAACCTGTTGGTTTTTTCAGTTGGTATTTGTGGTCCGCTTATGGCACTGCAAATGTTAGGTCATCAATCGTATGGCTCATTTTAATATTAATGACCTTATTTTAAAAGTAACGAGGTCATTTGCATGCCAGAGTCGGACTTTTGTACGACCACACGGAAAACCACGCAGCGAGCTGTTTTTCATCATCAGGCTGGCAAATTCCAACAGTCGCTAAACCCGATTGGAGCATTTAGTGCATCTAGTCCTTTGTTCTTTATCTTATTTTCTTTTAAAGCAGGTCTAAATCTGGGTGTTTGCAGACACCCAAACCACCCTTTGTTATCCATTATGGTGGTAGGACACACATTCCCTGATGCCGCCCATGTCACACCCATGAAACACCCACTTTGAACGCGTCTTGATTTTGGTGACTAGTGCTATGAGACTTCTTCGATGTGGGGGGGGTGGGAGTTTTTATTTTATGCTTTACATGCTTTGTGGCCAGATATGTGTTAATCTGTCCATTGTGGAGCGTGGCCTAATGGTTAGATCAGCTGCCTCAACCCCCTGAGCTTGTGGGTTCAATTCCTGCTACAGCTCCTTGTGACACTTAATTGTCCCATCTAAACCACACAAAAAAAGCAGTATATCAAGTCCCATACCCTTTATTTGGATTTTTTTTTTTTAATGAGCCTCTTTGTGTGAATTTTCATAGCATATATTCAAACTTAAAATTTGTAGATTTTTTTTGCATTTTACATAAAGGATAAGCTCCATAATTGTAGACTACCTGCTATTTAACAAATCCCAAGATATATAGTGCGATGTTCATTTTACCGCCTGTGAGCACTCTGAGCTCTTTTTTTTTTTTTAAAGACCCACTTTCACATCACTGTGCTAGCTATCAGGAATTCCATTAATGTACAATTACCAAATAAAGTGCTAATTTAAAATAAAGAAAACCATTAGAGTAGGGTTGTTGAAAAGAAAAAGAAAACACTTTACATTCAGTCTCCTAATTTTCTAGTGAATCTGATCTAGCTCTTTTGGCTGATTAAGATAAGTGATTCATTCTATAGTCCCCCTCATGCTGAAAGGAATCTTTGCCTAGCAATCATAAGACTATTTCTGCTTTCCTTTTCGCTGCTTTCTAAACCAAAATAATTTTTCCCAGTTACGTGATTTATCTGAAACCTGCCCCCATGCGATCGCCATACAGCAAATACAAATTCAGTGCTGACAGAGACTAGTAGCACAGTTTAAATTATGCACAGACCAAAGTACGTGAGCTGGAGTGCAAAACTCGGTCTAACAGTTGTTCCATTCAGTGGTTTATTCTTCAAAAATGGTGACTTTGAAAAATACCCTGTGAAGCTATTAGCTCAAGCCTGTTTTGGTCAATATTCAGTGTTTGCTCAAGGCCTCAGTTTAGGGATTTAGACACCCCCCCCCCCCCTTTTATCAAGTCGCATTAGGGTTTTTTTTATTGCAGGCTGCAGCGGTAAAAGCTCTGACGCTCATAGAATACCTATGAGCTTCGGAGCTTTTACTGCAGTGACCCGTGATAAAAACCCTAATGCAACTTGATAAAAGGGGGCCATAGTTATTAATGTGGGCTGCACTTTACCTATAATGTGTGTTATTTTATAGGACCCATTTTATGCAGTGAGACATAGTTACAGATAAGTAGGGGTGGCAGTAATTAAAAGAAATGCCTTAATGGCAGCCCACATTGATAATTTCCTCCCTTATGCATCTAACCCCCTCTTTTACTAAGAAGACTTGAGGCGGTCCAGAGGAGGGCGACGAAAATGATAGGAGGCTTGCGCCAGAAGACGTATGAGGAGAGACTGGAAGCCCTGAATATGTATACCCTAGAGGAAAGGAGAGACAGGGGAGATATGATTCAGACGTTCAAATACTTGAAGAGTATTAACGTAGAACAAAATCTTTTCCAGAGAAAGGAAAATGGTAAAACCAGAGGACATAATTTGAGGTTGAGGGGTGGTAGATTCAGGGGCAATGTTAGGAAATTCTACTTTACGGAGAGGGTAGTGGATGCCTGGAATGCGCTCCCGAGAGAGGTGGTGGAGAGTAAAACTGTGACTGAGTTCAAAGAAGCGTGGGATGAACACAGAAGATTTAGAATCAGAAAATAATATTAAATATTGAATTAGGCCAGTTACTGGGCAGACTTGCACGGTCTGTGTCTGTGTATGGCCGTTTGGTGGAGGATGGGCTGGGGAGGGCTTCAGTGGCTGGGAGGGTGTAGATGGGCTGGAGTAGGTTTTAACGGAGATTTTGGCAGTTGGAACCCAAGCACAGTACCGGGTAAAGCTTTGGATTCTCGCCCAGAAATAGCTAAGAAGAAAAAAAAAAAAAAATTTAAATTGAATCAGGTTGGGCAGACTGGATGGACCATTCGGGTCTTTATCTGCCGTCATCTACTATGTTACTATGTTACTAAGGCGTGCTAGCAAATTTAGCACATGCTAAATGCTAATGCCCCCATTATATCCTACAGACACATTAACATTTAGCGCACACTAATTTTTAGCGCTTGCTAAATCGGCTAGCGCGCCTTATTAAAAGACCCCCTTGAGTTAGGTCTATAAGAAACCTATTTTTAATCAGTCTTAGGTTCTTTAGAATAGGGCTACAACTAGACATAAGAACATAAGAATAACCATACTGGGTCATACCAATGGTCCATCTAGCCCAGTATCCTGTTTCCAATCCAGTTGGCAATTCAAGTCATCACCCAAGTCTTGTATTTCAAACATTCATATAACTTTAGCTTTCACTATCCCCCTCTTTTATGAAACTGCGATAGCAGTTTCTAGCACGGGGAGCCGCGCTGAATGGCCCGCGCTGCTCCCGATGCTAAGAAGTGAGTTGCTAATATTGTTTGTGTTGCAATCTTTACTACTATTACATTTTGTCTTTTGCTGGGGATGGTCTCTATAATTATCCTTCATACATATGCCACCCCCACCTAATTTAAATGCCTAGAAACATTTATGTATATTCCTTTTCTATGGCTTTCAATTTACACATTGTCTGACATGCACATAAGATGGTGAGTTATGATTCTCGTGTAGAAATTTCCATTTTAAGTGTATACCTTTTGTTCAATATTTTAAAAGTTTTTATTTGATATTTTTAACCTTTCAATTCATACATTGATTTTAAATCCATTTTTGACCATTTATTTTGTATAGATCTTTTATCCTTTCTTACTGAGAATGTTGGTTCTGTTAAGATATTTTTACTTTTAGTTTTTATTACATCTCTTTTGTTTATCCATTGTTGCTTATTTCTTAAGATATCCCTAGAGACACCATTTTCATTCATACTAGTACGGTACTCATAATCATCATATATCCAATGTTCGGGTATGTTATATTTCCTTCTCCTTATGTTCGTCTCCCCTCCTAATGTAGTTATCCTTATATCTTGAATTTGATACAGATTGTAACCTTTAAAGAACTTTCCTATTGTTTCTATATTGTTTGTGTTTGAAATATTGAAATATTTTTTGTCTATGTAATAATTTACCTATGTTTTTATATATTTGTACTATTTTGTACATCGCCTAGAATATAGATTAGGCGATTAATCAAATCGTATAATAAACTTGGTATAAACTTGGTATAAAGTCAGTATTATTTTTATTGCACTTTGGCATGTTCTCAGACTACTCATGTTCATGTTCCTTTAGGTCTCTCACTTTTGCATATATTTCCACTTCTTTATCAAAACAGCATGCACATGGTACAGTCTAAAATTTTTCACATTTTTTTCACCATATTTCATTTTCACGACTTTTCCAAATTATTCACATTCACAGTTGTTCTTTAGTACCCACATATTTACTCAATATGCATGACACCACAAACACAATTTAATACATTTAGATTTATATTTTCTACTTCCTAGGACCCCTGAGGAATGCTATCACAGCCAAAACACAGACCATGTCACTTCATGTGGAAGAACTTGCATTTCACAGATATCCAATAAACGTTTTTGAAATCATTTCTTCATTTGGATGAGTGTATAATTTCTAAGAACTCATCTTACACTCGCATCAAGAACATCCATTCCACAGTCTTTCAACTGATGAAACCCACCTTCTCAGATGGCAGCATGTGATTGTTGTGACATGTGCACTGGTGCTTTGTCGTGAAGAAGCAGCACACCTGCTGTGAACTTTCCTCATCATTTCTCCTTGATTCATTCCCGCAAAGTAATCATTGTGTTGACCTCCCCGGTTATGGTTGTTTTGTGTGGCACGAACTCCAGAAGCAAAAGTCCTTCATCATCCCAGAAGACAGTTGCCATGACTTTGCCTCCAGAGTTTTCTTTTTGAACTATTTTGGGGTAGGGGATGACATGTGCTTCCACTCTATTGACTCCATTTTGGACTCAGGATCTCTGTGATAGGCCCAAGTCTCATCTCCAGTCACCAAATGATGAAAAAAAAAAAAATCACTTGGTTTTCACGGAGCATCTCCAAGTTCTCCTGACAGCACCAGAGCCTCATGGCCTTCTGACATGGCGTAAGTATTCTTGGAACCAATCTTGCACTAACCTTGAACATGCCCAACTTTCCATGAGTTATTTTCTAAACTATACCTACCAAAATGCCCATTTCTTCAGCTATTTGGGACACCTTAATTTGTCTGTCTGACAAAAATTAAATCCTCAATTTTCTTGCACATTTCTGTGGAAGTTGCTTCCACAGGTCATCCAGTGAGAGGGTCATCTTCAATGGACTCTCTACCCCACTTAAACTGTTTGATCCAAAATTTTACTTTGTAGGATGATGGGGCAGACTCACCAATAACTGCAGTGGTTAAAGCTACAGCCTCAGCACCCTGAGGTTGTGGGTTCAAACCCACGCTGCTCCTTGTGACCCTGGGCAAGTCACTTAATCCCCCCATTGCCCCAGTCATATCAGATAGATTGTGAGCCCTGCTGGGACAGACATGGAAAAATGCTTGCACACCTGATTAAATTCATATAAATCGTTCTGATCTCTTCTGGGAGAATGGTATAGAAAATCGAATTAATACATTTTGTGAGAAATTTTATTACGGAATGGTGCTCCAAATCTAGCAGTTTCTTACTTGACTTGCATGAGGATTCTCCTGACATCCTGTCTTTTGAAATGTTAGACTCACACTGAGCCACAACTGTGCATGAGTAACCTTGAGACATGTCACACAACATGCACAGATTTGTTTCAACACACTTGCTGCATTCTCAGATGGTTAAATTATTGAACATCGCTTGTACAGTAGGTGCTTCTTTTTCTTTATAGAGCATTGGTATAAGTGGCATTGAATTTCTGTTCAGTTTAGGGAACACTTGATTTGAAGAAACCGAGAAACACTGGTATACAGGCTGTAATGGGATGACAGAAATTTTTTTTGCTATATATTCATCTGCACACTGTCTTTTCTTGTTTTGCGTGAGATTGTATTTCTATAAAGAGTCCACAAACAATACACTAAAGTGATATTTCCCCTTGCTGTTTAAATATTGATGCATTTACTATGTCAGATGTGTTTTAATACAAAAATATAGTGAAATGGGCATAAAAGTAAAAATACAGTTAATCTCTGTTGTAGCAAGAACATTAGAAGTTTCTGTCATAAAGGCAGAAACTTTTTGCAGTGACTCATTCAAATTGCTTCCTGTAATGTACATAACATAAATACTGCTCTCCACAATGGCATTGTTAAACCTGTCACCACCACTGCCTGACCATAATTTATCAAAGGCTTTTTTTTCCCATAAGTGAAGAACAAGGAAGAAAATACTTCATAAATGTGCTTAATAGTCTTAAATTATAGAGATCATATATATAGCTACTGGGTAGTATTGATGAACATCTGCTCTGACTGCAGTGACACTTTCAGGTTAGTCAAACCAAAAACTGGGAAACTGAGCTTCAAAATTAACAAATCTTAATAACAAACAAAAACCCAAAGCAACAATTGTGTATACCTTGATAGGGTGAAGCAGTGTTACTATACATTGGAATTAAATGTGCTCAAAGTTGTTGATTGTTGCAATTGTCCGTGTCTCACTGCATTGACCTTTCAGCCATCATGCTGTGACCTGCTGTGACCGTTGGTCATAAATATGAATTTTGGTGGGAAAAACAAATTTGAATTTTGGTGGGAAAGGCCATTGGTCACAACTTTAAATTCTGACAGGAAAGAGATTGGAAAATTAATTGGAACAGTTTTGATTATGGGGAGGGGAAGATTTTCTGAGGTCATATTTTAAAACTTTGAGAGGGAGGAAGAAGGCGTTTATCCTAGTCCCCAATCCTTTTTGTGCTAAATTTCTTTTAGATCAGTGGTTGCCATGCTTTTTTGGAGAGCCCTTTATCTCCACCGAAGTTATTGGGTATCTTACTATCTCTGTTGCCTCTTTGATTCTTCTCAGCCACCAGTAGTCTTCTTTCTCCAGGACTTTTGTGTTCTCAAATCTAATCATATGACTAGTTTCCCTGCTATGGAGGGCCAAAGCTGATTTTTCTGTGTTGCACAGCTTGTGATGTCTCTTGTGCTTTTTTAGCCTTCCCTCTACAGCAGTGTCTTACAAACTTTCAGGCCGGCGGCACACTAAATCCAGTGCCCTGGCTAGAAGGCACCCAAAAGTGCACCGATGTCAACGTGATGATGTCACATGCATGCATGATGTCATCATGCCAATGTCCATGCATGTGTGGAGGCCCATCTGTCCGCAACCCGCTTCGGTGGAGGGATCCAGGAGGTGCAAGGAGAGGAAGAGATACACCAGCCAGGAGGAGAGTCATTTGCACTGGCTGACTTCCTACAGGACGCACCTCTCACTGCGAGAGGCACGTTCTGTAGGCAGTCAGCCGGCATGGACGACTCTCTTCCTGGCCAGTGTGTCATGGCACACCTGAAATCTCAGGAGGCACACTGGTGTGCCGCAGCATACAATATGCGATACACCGCTCTACAGTGTGTCCAGTTTCACCAATGTAGGATTGGCCACAGCTGCATGGGATTTCATACACCCCAGGGGTTTGGAGCAGAAGTAACCCTTTTTTCACATGTGTGAGTGTAGATGTGAGTTTCTGTGTTGCACTGTAGGCTGTTTTGTTATTATTTTTACTTAGTAGTTTCCCTATGCGATTTGTTACATAGAGAAGAGTGATGGCTGAAATGTCAAGTTCTACCTACCCAGACGTGGAGAGACTCAGAAAACAGCAAAAAAATGACACCAGCTGCAGAAGCCTAAAAGAATATGCACAGACTTGTTTCAACACATTTGATAAGAACATAAGAATATAAGAATAGCCTTACTGGGTCAGACCAATGGTCCATCAAGCCCAATAGCCCATTCTCACGGTGGCCAATCTAGGTCACTAGTACCTGGCCAAAACCCAAGGTATAGCAATATTCCATGCTATAGATACAGGGCAAGCAGTAGTGCTGCCCGATTCACAATTCGAATCAGGTGAATCGATTCGAATCGATTCAATTAAAAAAAATTGGCCTCACGATTCAATGGCTGACTCTTCCCCCGTGCCTTCCTAAAGCAGGAGCTGCTGGCCATCCGCTGCTGCTCCTGCTTGAGGGGGGAGGGTCGGCCAGAAAGGCCTCCCCCAGCATGCCCGCTCTTGCCTCCCCGCTCTTACCTCCCCCAGCTTACCCGCTCTTACCTCCTTTATGCTAATAAGGCAGCTTGCAGGCTCGCTGGTGTTAGAGCAATCTATGCAGCTACCCATGGTCCTCAGCAGCACGTTCTCTCTGCCGTGATCCTGCCCTTGACGTCAGAGCAGGGGCAGGACGTAGAAGGAAAAATGTACCGCTGAGGACCACAGGCAGCTGCAGGGATTGCTATAACACCATCAAGCCTGCAAGCTGCCCTATTAGTGGTAAGGGCTATAAAGGGCTCTCCCTATTAGCAGTAAGGAGGTGGGGAAGGTGCAGGCTTGCAGGAGGAGCAGCGTTCGTTCCCGGCGGGGGAAGGGGAGGAGAAAATGTGCCTTCGTGGCAGGGGGGAGCAGCGTTCATTCCCGGCGGGGGGGGAGAAGAAAATGTGCCTTCGGGGCAGGGGGGAGCAGTGTTCGTTCCCGGCGGGGGGGGGAAGCAGGTCTTCTCAGCGGGGAGGAGGAGAGAAAGTGCCTTCCTGGGGAAAGTAGGCCTTCATGGGGGGGGGGAACAGGTCTTCGTGGCAGGGAGCAGGCCTGTGCAGAGGGAGGAGTAGGATGAGTTCCTTTGGCGGTTCATAGTCTTAACTGCGCGAGACAGACGCGGGCCAACAATTCAGCGCGCTGCAGAAAAACCTTGTTTTAAAGGGCTCCGATGGGGGGTGTTGGTGGGGAACCCCCTCCACACACACACACTTTACTTAATAGTGATCGCGCTGGCATTGGGGGGGATTTGGGGGGTTGTAACCCCACATTATACTGGAAACTTAACTTTTTCTCTTTTTTAGGGAAAAAGTTAAGTTGTCAGTATAATGTGTGGGGTTACACCCCACACACCTCCCAACATGGCAGCATGATCCCTATTAAGTAGAGTGGGGGTTCCTCACCAACACCCCCCGTCGGAGACCTTTAAAAGAAGGTTTTTCTGTGGAGCGCTGAAGTGTTGTACTGAATTGTCGGCACTCGTTGTCGACACGCATTTGTCTCGCACGCTTAAGACCCATCACCCCTTTGGCAGCGGGGAGGCAGGCCTGTGCAGAGGGAGGAAGAGGAAGGAGTAAGAGAGGGGAGGGGAGATGCCAGACCTGGGGTGAAGTGAAGGGAAGAGAGAGACCAAAAAGAGGTGGAGGAAAGCAAAGGAGAGATGCTGGACTAATGGAGAGAGGGAAGGGAGAGAGAAATGCAAGACCACAATGGGAAGGTACAAGAGGGACAGATACTGCTCCAAAGTAGGTGGGCAAGGTGTAGGATGGCAGGAGCAATAGTAGGAGAAAGCCTGTACCTGGGGAAGGGGATACAGGAGGTAAGGAAGAGAGAAAGAAGAAGCTGGATATGTGGAGATAAGATGCTGGGCATGGAGGGAGCATAGGAACAGGGACACAGAAGAGAGATGCTGGATGAAAGGATAGATGAGAAAAGGAGAGATGGTGGATCTGTGGATGGTGGGGTCCATCGCTGAAGCTGCGGGGCGATGGAAATGAAAAAAAGGAAAGATGCCAGACCTCCGGGAGAGGAAAGGGAAATAGAAGGGGAGGTCAAAGATGGAAGATGGATGGTTAACACGGAGAAAGAAGAAAGAAGGAGAGCCTGATCAGAAGACAACCAGAACAACATGGGACCAACAAGATTTGAAAAATGACCAAACCACAAAAGGTAGGAAAAAATAATTGTATTTTCTGTTTTGTGATTACAATATGTCAGATTTGAAATGTGTTTCCTTCCAGAGCTGGTGTTGGACCGCAAACGTGAGCTAGGATTTAATAGAGAGAGGAAAAGTCTTTTATGTTTGTTTATTTTGTTTACACCACAGGACCAGTGTGGGTAGGAAAAATGGAAAGCCTACTACTCCAAAATGATAGGCACGGAAACCCTAGACACAAAAAAGCTATTCAATCTGGTAAAGAATCTCACCAACACCAAACCTCACCTAGCTACACAAGGAAACTACCCACCGACAGCTATCCAACTATCAGACCATTTCAAAAATAAGATCACCAAGATCAGAACCGCATTCAACAATACCCACAATACCAACAATACCCACCTTGACAAGATAACAACTAACCCTTCAACAGGAGAAGCCATCGCCGCAGACAGAAGCTGGACATTCTTTCTCATATTACATTGGTCGGATATTAATCGACTCTACAAAAAATACAGCCAAGCTTCTTGTGACCTAAATAACTGCCCCACCTACCTGTTATCAAACTCCTCCACCACATTCAGAGCCAACCTCATGCTATAGATTCAAACCACATTAACAGAAGGTGAATTCCCTCAAGACCTTGGAGAGATCATAATCACCCCAATCATGAAAGACCACAAAGGCCCAATAGATAACCCCTCCAACTACAGACCAATCTCTTCAATACCAATATACGTTAAAATAATAGAAGGTCTAGTTGCACAATACCTCACCAACTACCTGGAAGACCATAACCTACTTCACCCCTCACAATCAGGATTTCGAACCAACCACAGCATGGAAACACTACTTGTAACACTACTAGACACAGCTCAATAGCAAATTAGCAAAGGCAAAAAGATGATGCTAATCCAACTTGACCTTTTCGCAGCATTTGACCTGGTCGACCACTCCATACTGCTACAGATACTTGACGCCATTGGGATCTCAGGCAAGGTCTACAATTGGTTCCAAGGATTCCTCAAATCAAGAACCTAAAGGGTAAAGTCCAATAATATCAAATCAGAACCATGGTCCAACCCATGCGGAGTTCCACAAGGATCACCTCTATCACCTACGCTCTTCAACCTCTTTATTTCCTCCCTTGGAGCCACTTTAGATAACTTAAATATTACATCCTTCAGCTACGCAGACGACATCACCATACTCCTCCCCTTCGACCCATCAGAGCCCACCACTACAGCAAAACTGGAAATAACCCTAGATGCAGTGGAAAAATGGATGGTAGACCACAAACTGAAACTAAACTCAGATAAAACAAAATTCCTTCTGCTCGAAAAGGCCCAAACTCCCACCATTACAGAACTGAAAATTAAAAATACCGAATACCCAATACAGCCCGAACTCAAACTCCTAGGAGTAACGATAGACAGATGCTGCACAATGCAGTCCCAAATCAATAAAACATCCCAGAAAGCTTTTTTAATTATGAGAAATCTACGTAAAATAAGAAAATTCTTTGACCCAGCACAATTCAGGCTAATTGTCCAATCCCTAGTCTTAGGTCTACTGGACTATTGCAATTCCCTCTATCTACCTTGTCCTGCCAACATGATAAAACAACTTCAGACTATACAAAACACTGCCCTCAGACTGATCTACTCCCTGAGAAAATATGATCATATTACAACTGCCTTCCTAGACTCTCACTGGCTACCTATGCAAGCACGAATTCAATTCAAATTCTACTGTCTATTATTCAAAGCATTAAACGGCTCCACCCCCCTTATCTAAACAACCACCTAAACCAGATCCTCACCTCAAGACAAAGAAGAACTCCGAACCCTTTTGCCTTCCCTCCACTCAAGGGCACTCAGCGCAAAAAGATTTTTGATAACCTTTTGGCGACGAGATGAGAGTGTCTTATTGATTGGTTTATTAGTACGATTACTATATAAAACAGGAATAGTAGATGGATAGTTCTCCATATTTAAGAGTCTTAGAATTATTTAGAGAAACAAATAAATAATCGCTATAATGAAGAAACTGATGGTAGGCAAAGAGAGAGCTGAGGGTAAATAGAATAATTAAAAAAAGTTTAGTAAAAAACTTACTTGGAAAATTATTATGATTTGTTCTGCCGTTCGAGAGTCGCGCACAAAGGAGCGCAATAAGGAGCATAAACTGCTCCTTAAGCGTGCTCCTTTGCGGCGTGCGCCGCAAAGGGAAAGAATTTAAAGAGCATGTACTGGCTGTAAAAGAGGGCGGAGTCCAAACGCGCCACCGCACAGCGGCGGCAGAGAGATTGCAGGTAACAGCTGTAAAAGAGGGCGGAGTTCAAATGCGCCGCTGTGCGGCGGCGCATTTGGACTCCACCCTCTTTTACAGCCGGTACATGCTCTTTAAATTCTTTCCCTTTGCGGCAACGCCACAAAGGAGCGCGCTTAAGGAGCAGTTTATGCTCCTTATTGCGCTCCTTTGTGCGCGACTCTCGAACGGCAGAACAAATCATAATAATTTTCCAAGTAAGTTTTTTACTAAACTTTTTTTAATTATTCTATTTACCCTCAGCTCTCTCTTTGCCTACCATCAGTTTCTTCATTATAGCGATTATTTATTTGTTTCTCTAAATAATTCTAACAGACTCTTAAATATGGAGAACTATCCATCTACTATTCCTGTTTTATATAGTAATCGTACTAATAAACCAATCAATAAGACACTCTCATCTCAGGTTAGAGAATGTTACAATATCCCGTTATTTCCTAAACAACATGACTCTACTAAACTTGACAATCCAGTCCGCCTAAATCACAAACGAATCAAAATTGGTCTACTTAATACCCGTTCTCTAAAGACCAAATATCATTTAATTAAAGACCTTATTATTCAATCTTCCTATAATGTTCTATGTTTAGTTGAAACATGGCTCAATGAAGGAGAGGAAGCTTACCTCTCCTATGCCTGTCCTCCTGGCTTCTCTTATCTATACAATCATCGTCTTTCTAAACGTGGAGGAGGACTAGCAGTTATATTTCAGGATTCCCTAGCAATAGGAATTGATTACTCTCCAATAAATTCTCCAATTGAATTTTTACAATTTACTGTTAAAACTAAACCTAAACTTGATGCACTTCTTATCTATCTCAGTCAATCAATAGTACAAATCAATAGTACAAATCTATCTCAGCTTCAATCACTTCTCTTTGATTTTGCATCCTCCACTACAAATCCTTTGATTTTAGGAGATTTCAATATTCATTTTGAAGACCAGAATAATAATTACACTATGGATACTCTCTCTCTCTTCAATGATCTAGATTTGCATCCCTTATTAAATGTTCCAACACATCAAGCTGGTCACACTATAGATATGATTATAACCTCTCTTGTTACTAAAGCCAATTACCAATTCGACTCCTGTCTTCCAATTCCTTGGTCCGATCACTTCCTTATATCAATCTCTTACTTAACTTCTTTGACAAAAACACATTCAATATCTCAAACCATTACATATAGAGATTATAATAGCCTATCATTAGAATTAATCATTGACAATTTTAATTTAACCTTTCAGGACTTAGATACTTTTTCCGTAGAAGAGCTCTTATAACAATGAAATTCCTCCACAAAACATTTGTTAGATTCTTTAGTTCCACTTCAAATTAAATCTATCTCAGCAAGAAAAAAAGCTAATCCTTGGTTCACTTCAGAACTCTGCCTAATTAAAAAACAACTTAGATCATTGGAAAGACATTGGAGGAAAAATAAGAACCAGATAAATTTGGATAAATTCAAAGAGCAATCAAACATATATAAAAATAAAATTAATCAGACAAAAATGAAATTCTATTCTAATCAAATTTTTAAAGCCAAAAATGTCTCTACGCTTTATGCCATTCTCAAATCGATTTCACCTGCTTATAAAAAACATATTCCAGTCACAAATTCAGTTCCTTCTGCGCAAGAACTTGCAAATTACTTTTTAAAAAAGATTAAAGACATAAGAGAAAATCTTATGAAAACAAAAGCCTCTACTTCAATATCCGAAATAGAACCTGGATCATCATTGTCTGCTAAATGTTCTCACTTTAATCTTCCTACCTTAGGTGAGCTGGAATCTCTCATTAAAACTATTAATAATAAGGGGACTCAGGCTGATATAATTCCCCCTTTCATTATTAAAAGATATTTTTCAATCTTTGGCCCTTTATTATTAATTTTGATCAAAGAAAGTCTGAAGCAAAGTATCATGCCATCTGATTGGAAAAAAGCCATTATTCGTCCTATTTTAAAAAACCCAAAGACTAGCTCTGAAGAAAAATCAAACTATAGGCCTATAGCTAATATCCCTTACTTAGCCAAATTGACAGAAAAGATAGTATATAACCAAATTTCAGAATTCATAGAAATGACAAATGTTCTTCATCTTGACCATCATTCATCTGTTCTTTTGATCTCAATTGATCTTTCATCGGCCTTTGATACCATTGATCACACTCTTTTACTTAATAGACTCCAATCTATCGGTATATCAGATCAGGTACTTTCTTGGTTTCACTCTTATTTTGAAAATCACTTTTCTACAGTTAGCTTTAATAACACCACTTCGGAAAGTTTTTCAGTTCCTTACGGAATTCCACAGGGCTCTATCCTATCTCCTCTCTTATTCAACATTTTTCTGGCTCCCCTCATGACCCTCTGTCAGTCTATTGGTTTCACCGTATTCGCATATGCGGATGACATACAACTTCTTCACCCCCTGGATCCCAACAGTTCTTCAGAAATAACTAACATTAATACCAAACTTGAACAGATTCATAATTGGCTCGAAATAAATAGATTAGCACTAAATATTGACAAAATAAATGTACTGCTATTCCCTTGGAAAGACAATTCTAGCCTTTCCTGTCCAATATCTATTAAAAGCATTTCTTTGAAACTTATTCATAAAATCAGGATTCTCGGAGTTATTTTTGATGAAAAACTAACATATCACGATCATATTAGTCATGTCGTGAAATCTTCTTTCTATAGTCTCCGTCAAATTCGCTCAATGAAAAATTTTTATGCCCAAAATCCCTGAATATATTGATACACTCCTTAGTTATTTCAAAGATTGACTATTGTAATGCCTTATTTAAAGAAATAGCCCAAAAAGAAATTAAACGCTTACAAATTATACAAAATGCCTCAATTAAAATTATTGAAAACACTAAGAAATTCGATCACGTTATGCCTTTGCTAGAGAAAGCACATTGGCTGCCGGTAATATATCGCATAATATACAAATTAAATTTACTCACTTTCAAATCTATAATTTTTAAAACTCCAGCATTTATTTATAAATTTTTAATTCCCTATAATACTTCGAGAGTATTACGCTCAACTGAACAACACTTATTAGTTGTTCCGTCGTTAAAAGTTATTGGTACACGACGTCACTCCATTTTTTCAGTTACGGCCCCTCTAGCCTGGAACGCTTTGCCAATTTATTTGAGAGAGGAAAAAATGCTAGATAAATTTAAGAGTAAACTTAAGGGATTCCTTTTCAAAGACGCATTTAGTGACTAATTGAATTTTTTCTTTCTTACATCTTATATTAAATTTCCCCCTGTTTCCTAATGTTTTTAACCTTGAATGTTTCTTTTATATTGAATTGTATTTCTCCCCATAATTTTACCCTTCTATGATCATACATGTTAATCAGTCTTGTTGCCTTTGTCTAGTCATGCGATTTTATGTTAAGTACTTTTATGTTATTTTAATCTGTTTAATTTTAAGTTATTTTAGTATGTATGTATACCCTAATTTTGTAAACTTATAGATGTACATCGCTTAGAATATGGAATAGGCGATTTATCAAATCTTATAATAAACTTGGAAACTTGGAAACTTGAATCGAATCAATTTTTTTTTTCCTGAATCGGGCAGCACTAGCAAGCAGTGGCTTCCCTCGTGTCTTTCTCAAAAACAGACTATAGACCTTTCCTCCAGGAACTTGTCCAAACCTTTCTTAAAACCAGCTACACTATCCACTCTTACCACATCCTCTGGCAACTTTCTTTCATACCCAGGTAGATAAATTATTTAGTGCCCCTTGTAGATGGCATTGCACAGGTGCTTCCTAATGAACCTAGGTGGACACAAGTTAAAAAAGGAAGACATTTTGAGCAATGAGACAGGAAGTTATTTCAATTGCAGCAACCTTTCAGCTGAGGTGTTCTTGTACTGTAAATGTTATATTTCTTTTCAAAACAATTAATACAGTATGGTTTTAATCTTTTCAACAGACTTTTTGTTGATGTAAAGTGGGGGAGGGAGTCCTCACCATGTGACTAGAAACTTTCTGAAATCACAATTTACACATGTGTGCAATCAAGAGCAGTAATGGCTACTTATTGCATGTGGAGTTATTCTAAAATATGGACCTTGGGAGGGAAGTTATCAGTATGAACTACCATTAAAACATGTTATTAGTAGACAAGAGCAAAGAAACTGACCCTGTAGAATCCACAGAGAGAAGGTCCAAGAGAAAAAAAACCACTATGGAGTGATGATGTTCCTGAGATGGACTTTATTGATAAAACAACTTAGTAATCCACATAAAAACCTCTAGGACCCAATCCGATGGGAAAGTTGGACCGAACACGGTCCGTGTTTCAATGAGAATGTCTTCCTCAGGGGTCCTTGCTAGTCCTTAGGTTGAAGATATGTGTAAAAAACTAAACAGCCCAAGTTAACTGATTTGCAGAAGCTCCACATATGCCGGGCTCCAATATCCAAACAGTTAAATTGGACCTTTAGTTTCACATATCTTCAACCTAAGGACTAACAGGGACCCCTGAGGAAGACATTCTCATTGAAACATGGACCGTGTTGGGTCCAATTTTCCAAGCATACTGTTATTGGTAACCAGATTTCATTATATAAAATAAGACCTATGCTCAAATAGCACAAAATAGTGGAAAATAGCATGTTCTAATAGTCACCCATATTGATAACTCTACCCCTTAAATAAAATAAATATTATTTTTAATTGTGTGGTTTATTTGAATGTAAGAGGTCATTTTCTGAAGCCATGGCAAAAAAGTAGCCTTAGCGTGTCCTTATGAAGAATTTCCCAATGTTTAAAGGCTGTACTTAGCCGGAGAATAACCAATTTTCCATTTTCCAAATTATTGGCTATGGGCTAATGTTGCCATTACCACACAGCCATAACCAAAAATTAGTGTGTGAGTCCTTACCACCACTTATTTAGTAGACAGTAATGGTTCACACACTACTCCCTTGCTAATCTGTTATGTCCCGATTCTATAAATGGTGCCTAGCGCATGGCAATCTTAAGTTAGATGCTGTTTATGGAACTGTGCCTAGTGGCACCTAAAGTTTATTTAGGTGCCGGAAGGTGTCCTAACCTTAGGCAAACCCTATTTATACCAAGGTTTTCTTGACCTAAATAATGGTGTCTAAGTCCAAGACAAGCACCTACATGTCAAATATTCCCATGATCCGCCACCTATCCAAGCCTATTTTCGGATAGGCACCTTGAACTAGGAACGCACCTGAAAGTGGTAGGTGCCTACTGAGTTAGGCATATACCATCCAATTAATTTTAATTTAAGCCAAATATGAGGTGGTAATTGCTTCTTATCAGTGCCAATTAAGTTTTTGAAATAATCAACCTTCCTTTTTACTAAGCCGTGGTAGAAGTTTCTACCATGGCATGGAGCGCTAAATGCTCCAATGTTGCTCCAATTCTTCTTAGTGTGAGAACAGCATTGGAGAATTTAGGGGCAAATTCTCTAAGAAGCGCCCAAAAGATAGGCGCCGGTATAGGCACCTTTCAGCACGATTCAAGTAAAATTGGGCGCTATTTAGTGAATCGCGCTGAGTGGCACCTATTTGGGCACCTATTTTGGAGGCGCCCAATAAATAGGCCAGCTCTAGGCACAACTAAAAGTTAGGCAGCCATATGAGCGCTTAAGCATGCTTGAGTGCAGCGATTCTGTACTAAGGCGTCAAACACATAGCCACAGCCATGCCTAACATGCATAGCGCCTATTTTTTGAAGGGCACCTAAATTTTTAGAGGCGCCTTGTTACAGAATCACTCTTTCTTGATAGGCGCCTAAGTTTCAATTATTGCTGATTGAAAAGCTTAATTGGGCTTGTTGGTCAATTCAGATAGGCGCCTAACTAGCTGAGCACCTCCAAAATAGGTGCCTAACATTAGGCACTGGTTACAGAATTTTGGCCTAAGTGCCCTGGGCAGTGGTAGAAACCTCTACCGCAGCTTAATGAAAGAGGAGTTCCTAGATCAGTTAGGCGTGTCGATCTAGGCACCTAACTTCAGGCATCTTTTATAGAATCTGGTCCTTAGTGCTCAGGAATATAACTGCACTGATTCATGCTCTCATGCCAACTCAACCCCAGACCCTCCAAGAAAAATTAAGAAAAAATTTAGCATGTGGTTTGTGAGCACTCATTGGGCATTTACTGCAGAATGCTTCAGCGTGTCCCACGGTAAGTTGTGGTAAGTGTACATTAGTGCTTGCTAAAGCTTAATGAAAGGTTCTCTAACCCCCCCCCCCCCTCTTTCACAAAACCGTGGAAGCAGTTTTTAGCACAGGCCAGTGCGCTGAATGAATGCTCTGCGCTTCTCCTGACGCTCATAGGAACTCTATGAGTGTCGGTAATAGCGCAGAACATTCAGCGCGCTGGCCTGCCCTAAAAAACACTTTTGTGGTTTTGTAAAGGGGGGGGGGCGGAGGTAAGTTAGGACTAATATCATATTCCCTATAGATTAATGATGAATCGTCCAGTATATAAATACAAAAAAAGCTAGAGCTATGGAGGCATACAAAAAAATATTTCCATTGTTATCTTCTGACCATTGCACTTTTTTTTGTTCAGTTACAAAGATAAGGGAAAGTTACATGCTGAAAACAGAACCCATAGAGTGTCTTTGCTGAGACAAAAAAAAAAAAAATAGAAGAATTCATAATTTGAAGGACTGAGAGATGGCCTAGTTATAATAAAGATAAGGCTGAAATGTGAATGGGGGGCAAGAAAGGGATCAGAGAGCAAAATGGAAAAAAATATGATCATGAATAAAATTAGGGGGGGAGTGATAGAACTCAGGTAAAACTTTAACAATTGAATGAAAACTGAATACTTTCCTCTCAGCTACAATGTATAAAATGAAAAATACATTTCATGTTGCCACACTATTATACTTTTTCCCATTTCCAGACACCTATTATTTTCCTATTTCAGAATCTGACCTTACACCTTCTGTCTCCTCTGCATAACAAGTGACCCTTTCAGAGGTTTCACGTGCTGATCTACCTTTCCATACTCTTCTGTAGGTTTCAATTGTATGTTTTAAAAGTTTTCTTCTTTTTTCAGTTTTTTCTTCTTTTTTTTCTTTCAGTTTCCTACACGGAGATAATGCTTTATTTTAAATTCTAGTATATTTTGATTGCTTACAAATTCATAATCACCACGCTTTTAAATGCCGATAATGCACATGTATTTGAAATTTACACAATGCTGTTAAATACCTGTAACTTCCAATTTTGTTTAAAAAATGATTTTGAATATCTTCCTAAAGGAGAAGTCTATATGCCATTATTAAGAGTTTGAATCTTTTCATCTGCTGCTACTGTGTGGGGTGCTTTGGGGCAGCATGTTGCTGGACTGTGTGTGTGCCGGTCTGCAGGGGGTGGGAGCAAGCTCCGCCCCTTTGGAGGACCTGAGACGCCTGGCTTTTTATCCAGAGCACCATCCGGCACACTAGCTAAGGTGCAAGACAAAGCGAGCGCCTTAGTGAGCACCTTTCTGAAGAGCCTGGTGAAGAGTCTCTGCAGGGAAAGAAAAATATAGGAGCGGTTTTCTAGGATAAGATTAGAGAATTTTAATTGGTTGATAAATATATCCTTATGGAGATACACACTATTGATGTGATTTGGGGAGAAAAAAGGAACAAGCGAGAGTTTGTAGAAATAAAGAAGTTTTAAGGCAGCCGGTATTTATGGAAGATAAACATTTAAAGATAGACTATATTAATGCTAGATTGATTAAGAAAAAGTTGATGTTAACTAATCTGACAATACTAATATAGTTTCTCAATATCACCTTTCCACAAATGTAACCCTTCTTGCTGTAAGCCACAATGATTCTTTGTTGAAAATTGTAGAATATAAGAAATTGTATTGTATTATATTGTATTGTATTCTGCATTTGGATCTTCAGTTCTGGCTGTAGACTTATCAGTCCTACCCTAAATCAGAGAGACTGCTTTGTTATGTCCCACTTGTTCAGGAACTGAGTGGAATTGTACAAGAAGGAACTATTAGGTTCTTACCTTAGTAATCTTCCTTCTTGTAAATCCACACTCAGTTCCTGAAGCCCGCCATGGGAGTTGATGATTCGCCAATTGTCTGCCTCAATAAGTGTTGTTAAGTTGGGCTTCTGATTCTGGGGACCAGCATAGTGCACTTTGTTCCGGGTGTCTTAAAATACTGGGCTCCCACACTGTTAGTGCAGTCTGAGTCTCCTTATTTTCAATGTTTGATTGTTATTCTGTTTATTAATATTAATATGAGATGATTAGACTTGTTTCTTGGGAAGTTTACCCAGTCCCCTCTCTTTTTTGTGTCCTCTACAGGAATGACTGACTGTTTTATCATACACTGGAAGTTGGAGGGCAGTCTGGAGGTATGAGAGGAAGAGTACAAAGCTATGCTAATGAGGCTTCCTACAAGAGATAGAAACATAGAAACTTGATGGCAGATAAAGGCCAAATGGCCCATCTAGTCTGCTTGTCCACAGTAATCATTATCTCTTTCTCTCTCTGAGAGATCCCATGTACCTATCCCAAGCCCTTTTGAATTCAGACACAGATATTGTGAGATGGAATGCATAATCTTCTTGTTCAGGAATTGAGTGTGGATTTACAAGAAAGAAGATTACCAAGGTAAGAACTTAATCTTTCCATAGATTTTGGGGTGGGGGATTAGACAGGGAGTGGTGGAACCCTAACATTAAAAATAGAGATCAGGGTAGAGAGATAGAAGGAACACTTGAAACAATTATTTTTAAGAATTCAGAGGAACAACCAAAGAGCTAAACACAACCCCCCACACACACACATACACATACACACACAAATCACTACTCCAAGCCCTATATCCAAATGAGCAATAAGTTTACATTTATAACTCAAAGTAAGGTGGAATTCATCAAGGAGTGTTAACTGATTTAATACATGCTAAATGCTAAGATGCCCATTATATTCCTAAGGGAGTCTTATAGTCCTAAGGGAGTGTGATTCTATAAAAGATGTCTACAGTTAGCCGCCTAGAACAATGAGCCTAATTTAATTTTTTTTTGTTGGCTTAATGAGTGCTGATAATTGAAAGCACCATTAAAAACCAATTAAAAAACCAATTACAAAAATTAATTTGCTAGTAGGCGCCTACTACTTCGATGTAGGCACGTACACCAAGACACCTACAAGTGCTTACTGGCAAATAGTCATGGTTAGGGGTGGATTCAGGGTGGAGTTTGGATATGGATTGAGTTAAGCACTGGTAGGTGCCTATCTTTGGCACACTCATTTAGACCAAGAAAACCCTGGCCTAAATGGAAGTGTGCCTAAGGTTTTAACACCTACCGGTGCTTAAGAACACTTAGGTACTGCTAGGCACAATTCTATAAATGGTACCTAGTGGTTGATTGATAACTGCACTGAATGGTACCTAGGAGTTAGATGTTGTTCATAGAATCAGGGGCTTAATGTGTGCTAATCGTTAGCATGCACTAAATCAGCTAGCACCCCTTGATGAATTTCCCCTTAAATACTATTAAGGACATTTGTCAAACTATATGTGTTTTCATTTTCAAAAAAATGAATTACATGTACTGTATATAGCACTGAATGTACAGTAGGTCCTGATTCTATAAAGGGTGCCTAAGTCCTACCTAATGCTGAGCGGGACTTAGGCATCCAAACTAAGTGGTTAATGAGCCATTTATGGATCTTAACGAGTGATAATTGGCACATGTATGTCCAAAAGATGTGGATGTCACTTTGTAGATGCCTCCACAATTTCATGGACACCCATTGGGAAAACTTACAACTAACGGAATGGGCGTGGTTTCACATCTATGATAGCTTAAGGATCTGCTAAGTTATGATCTTCTCAGGTATTTTCACCTTCACATGACTAGGATCACTAAGCTCTCGTGGTTGGAACCCCCATAACCAAAAGGAAGTGGCTGTGGCTTACCAAGTAAAAGCCCTGTGCTCATCTTCCAGAGGTCATGGGTTTAAATCCCAGCACATTTAAATTGTGGCATTCTACCTTGCATGTACATCTGGTGATCTCACAATGAGGTCAGTATTGTGCAGCTGCACACCTCCATTTGCAATGAAGTAGAAGCCATGCTAAGGTCTGTATCTGTTTTTTTCTGTTTTTAAGCTTTTGCAAATGAAGTTATGTATGCAATCTATTTTTTTTTCATGTACTTTCTTTGCTTTCAAGAATGAGCTGATTGGAACACTGTTTAATCAGAAAAAAGGTAGCTTTTTAGCATGAAACCTAAAGCTGTGTTTTTTTCATGTGCTGTGCTTCAGTTAATATATTTTTTCCCTCTAATTAGCAAATAGCATTGCTGTTTGTCAAAAAAATAGGTTTTGCATGCAATATATCTGTTTTGATATAGCAAAAATAAAAACCCAGAGAGCTATTTAGCAGATCGCATTATGTGACGTCCAAACTGTGCCTAAGTTTCATCCATAGAACTCAGGTCTATCTGAAGCCCAAACTATGCTGAAAAGTAGACTTCCTTTACAATACCTGTAGGATCTAGTTTTACAATTGCTATGCAACTTGCTAGTTCACTGTGTAGCACACTGGTTAAACCTACAGCCTTCTTCCCTAATGTTGATGGTTTGAATCCCAGTCACTCTCTCTGATGGAAAAGCAAAAAATAAAAGCATTATATTCAAGTCCCAGTAACTCAATTATAATGAAAAACACCATACAATTGCCATTCTAGTAATTTCATAATAATAAAATATTATAACATTAAGGGCATTGTTTGGACGTCTAACTCTCACCTAAAACCTGATTTTCTAAAGGACACCTAAAAAGTTAGACGTCTAAACAGTGCTGAGCGCTGCTGAGTGCGATTCTACAAAGGACGCCTATCTTGGACATCCAAGTGTTGCATAACTTTAGACATGCTTTGCAGATTCAGGGTCTATATGTAAGTTTACAATCCACCCAAATCACACCCGAAACACACACTCTTCAAATGCATTAAGTAGCAGCTATTCTAAAATATTTACTTAACAGTTTACGCATAATCTAACCCTTCTATAATCATATTGTAAGAATTTTTGCATGGCACCTGCAACACTGTCTTCATCTGAAAAGACTCAAACATCAGTATCTCAGACAGGCCTCAAATTATCTAATCTAGAGGCACATTCCCCAATGTCATTGCAAAAATTGTAGCAAACAAATGTCTTAAAATGAGAAGGAAACCAATAAGGAAAAATAATCTAAGCAGCAGTATATAGTTATATGAGGAGAAATACAGAAGGAGAAAATTATTTGCTCATACAAAAGAGAAAGAGAAGCCTGGGAGTGAATAGCGGGGGGGGGGGGGCGAGCATAAGGTAGGGGGGCTCCGGGGGAACTAAGGCAGGATGGGAAGAAAGGGGCCAGGTAGGGATAGGTGGAGGGGAGGGGCAGCGGAAGGTTTTAAAATGGACTCTCCCAGCGCAGCCATTCCTTTGCGGCTCACCTGGGAGAGCAAACTGAACGCATCGCCCCTTTTGGTTACCTGAGTTAGTTCTCCCTGGCCCGGCCAACTGCCTTCAGGGTATGCAACGCAAGACGCCTTCATCGTCACGAGCTGAGGTGTGTGGGAGGCTGGTGCCTGCATCAGAGCGCCCCGTGAAGGACCAGGAAGGACCTTTGCCGGCGTCGGCCGGTGCCTGCGTCGGAGCACCCCACGGTTGAGCATGAGAGGAAGGAGATTTGTGCCGGCGTCGGCGTGCCCGGCAGCCGCGAGTCATGTAGAAAGCAGTGCTGAGGCGGCACTGGTAACCAACAGCAGCGGGAGTTCACAGGTCCGTCAGGTTAGTCGGGGGGGGGGAGTCGAGTGCGGTCGCGTGATTCCGCCGTGATCAAGACATGTCAGTTAACTGGCAATATCAGAGAATGTCAGTTAAACTAATGTGAAGAAACCTAGGTCTTTAAAATTAGAGAGAAACAAATGTACAGGAAACAGTGGGAATCAAAAGGAATATATCACCTGAGGCATTTAAAACATGCTGATTTAAAAAAAACCCAGAAACATCCTTTAATTGAAATGTAATATTCAAGGTAATCAGTTTTATTAATGTATTGTATACAATTATGACATGCACTATAAAATGACTTGAAAATTGGCAGAGCAGCACTGGAAGACAGTTTTAGTGCAAGCTGTTAAAATCAAGAGTTTTGGCAGGTTAGCATTAGTTTTCAATAATACACTTCTTCATTAATATAAGAATTGCCATACTGGGTCAGATCAATCTAGCCTAGTATCCTTTTTCCAACAATGGCCAATCCAGATCTCAAATACCTGTCAGAAACCCAAATGATAGCAACATTCCATGCTACCAATCCCATGGCAAGAAGCAGACTATAGGAACTTATCCCAAAAAATTTTAAACCCAGTTATGCTAACCAATGTTACCATTCTCTAGCAAAAGATTCCAGAGCTTAACTATTTGTTGAGTGAAAAAAATATTTCCTCATTTGTTTTAAAAGTATTTCCATGTAACTTCATTGAGTGTCCCTTAACTGTTGTATTTTTTGAAAGAATAATAAATTGATTCACTTTAACCTGTTCTACACCACTCAGAATTTTGTAGATCCCAACCATATTTCCCCTGTTATCTCTTTTCCAAGAGAAAAAGTCCTAATCATCACACGAAAGGAGTTCCATTCCCTTTATCATTTTAGTCATTCTTCTTTGAACCTATTCTAATTCTATATCTTTTTTTGAGATTCAGTGACCAGAATTGAATGCAGTATTCAAGAAAAGGTTGGCCCCCATGGAGTGATACAGAAGCACTGTAGGATTCTTGGTCTTATGTACCATCCTTTTCCAAATAATTCTTAGCATTCTGTTGGCATTTTTAGCCACCACCACCACCACATACTGGGAAAATGATTTCAGCATGCTGTCCACAATGGTACCTAGATGTTTTTCTTGGATGCTGACTCATTTTAGCTCAGCTTCAATTTCAAAACAATAATTAAAAAAAAAAAAAAAAAGACGTCCGCACACTTCCAGGTGCCTTTCGGCCAGGGCACCAGGTTTAGCGTGCCGCCGGCTGAAAAGTTTGTGGGACACCGGCTTAGGCAGTGCTAAGCATGATTTAATAAAGTGCACCTTTTATAGTATCATATGTGACAGCATCATACTAGTTGACACCTAACTTTCAGGTGCCATGTATGGAATAGGGCCCTTAATGCGTGCTGGTAACCACAGTCTTTGCACTTACCACGCCACAAGTTAGCTCTTACTGTTAAAGCACAGAAGTGAAAAAATATGCCACACTATAGTAGTAATCCCCCCAAAAATCCTATACAATTAAAGGGGTCAGCTGGACCTAACAACTCAAATTTATCTGACAACAATGCAACTGTTAGTTTTAATATATCTGTCTAGCATTTTTGATCTTTGATTTTCCTTGTAAATAAATATCCTGAGAATGAAAATCAATATCAACATGTAGAATGAGGGTTCAGTAGTAGGCTGAAAAGTACAGTGATATAAAAATAGTGTGCATAAGGACTAGAATATCTTGCAGCTCTGATACACAACAGGAAGAAATATAGTGGGTACTAAACGGAGAGAGATTAACAGTGCTGGCGTTGGAATTTATTACAGCCTGACACAGAGAGAGCCAATAAAAGATGACAGGTTGTTGTTACAATAAAGTGGGATTAACAAAACAAGAAAACGGAGAACTTGACTTTAAAAAAAATGGGTGTCAATGCCTGCTGGAAGATTCCAAAGCATGCTTAAGGATAAGACATGCTGCCAACACACCTGGACATGTACCTTCAAATTATGTGAAGTGAAAGAACATCAAGAATAGTAGTGGAAGGAAAGGAGACTCATTTAAATCCAAATTATCTTGCATTTTTCATTTACAATAATGCCTAATATACCATTTTGTTTAGAATTTATGGGGCATGTTTACTAAAGTGCAGCAAACGTTTGTACTTACCATATATAGTATACTCGATACGGGATTTGGAAGCCAAAAATGGGGGTCCCAGTTTATATTCATGCCACCAAGTTCTGTACCATGTAATCCCTCCCTACCCTGTCCATCTTACTTTCTCTGCTGCTGGAATCCCTGGTGGTCCAGATGTGTAGCGGGCAGGAGCGAGTTTTCCGCACTCCCGCCCTCCTGATAACCTGGTCGGTCGCTGCCACGAGTTCTGGCTTCAGCTACTGAACGGTACCGAGTGGGAGCATGCTTTGGCACTGCTGCTCGGTGCTGAACAGCTTCCTGAATGGCTCCCGCAAATTCTCACGAGGGAGGGAAGGAGGGCTGTGTGCAGTGCCTGGAAGGGAGGGAGTTGGGTGCAGAGCCTGACATGGGATGGAGGGGGTGCTGGGTGCAGATCCTGGTAGGGCACTTGAATATTAAGCCACCTAACTTATATTTGAGTCAACAATTTTTCATCCTTTTTGGAGAGAAAAATGGGGGTCTTGACTTATATTCAGATCGACTTATATTCGAGTATATACGGTAACTGCAAATAACAAGGTGCAGCAAGTACAAGGTCCATGTGGCAAATGCAGGGTGCATGTCCATTATCTGCCCTGCATTTAGCATACAGGGCAGACACTTACTGACCCATTTGCTAGCTCTCGTAGCCAACAATAAATATGACCCTCAGAGTGGAGGAGGAGCCTGATGTGGGATCATTCCTGATTATAAAGAAGTGTTGAAAATGTCAGATATATGGGCTGTTTGAACTTCCCTATGTGCCTTCAGCATCCTCCTCAGATGCATCCTATCTGGCTTCATCGCTTTTTCTATTTTTAGTTTAGCCAGTTTCTCACAAAAGGCTTTCTAGGCCCAATTCTGATATTTAAATTAAGATATATGTTCAGTATTTTGTACATATAGTCAGCGGCACTGATACACAGTTTCTGCCACTATTCAATTAGTTTAGGTCTGCTTTTGAGAAGGTATAAATGAAACATACAGTATACCCCTTTATTCTATAAATGGTGCCCAAAGATAGGCTTGCATTTGAGCATGCGGTTATAGAATAGGGTCATTTATGGACGTAAACCACTTGGCGATATCAATAATTGACTTAAATGCTAATTTGTTTGTTTGTTTGTTTATTTATTTATATCCTGCCCTTACCCAGGGCGGCTTACAAACTTACATACAGAACTATAACATCACATCAAAAATAAATACTCCAACAATACATAACAAGAAATGCAAACCATAAAATACATAGGCCACCAGCCCCTTATCATCTTCTCCTTTTCATTAATAACATAGGGCTCCTTTTACGAAGGATTAGCGTGCGCTAGCCAAAAATCTACCGCCTGCTCAAAAGGAGGTGGTAGCGGATAGCACGCATGGCAATTTAGCACACGCTATTCCATGCGTTAAGGCCCTAGCATGGCTTTGTAAAAGGAGCCCATAGTCTCAAACCTTATATTTCGTCTGGCAGAAAAGATGCCGCTTGAACAGTTTTTTAAAAATTGGCACTAATTAGTAGTTTTATGCATAACTGCTCTATATTCCTGTTCTATAAACAGCATGTCTAATTTCTATAGTGTGCAACTCCAAAAGGGGCAGCATTTAGGTGGATGGAAGTATTTTATAACACCACTAAGGCATATTTACAAATAAAGTGATTTTTGGAACCATACACCCTTGGCTGAATATTTGACATCTTATCCTCACGACTCATTTGTTGTGTGTTCTGCTCCCATCATTGAGGCCTGTTTTTGGCTTCCAGTTCAGTTCCTTTCAATATTTCCTTTATCTACGGGTAAAGAAAAAAGACATTGGGGGGGGGGGGCAGTTCAGGTGAGTAAGGAGGGTGCTCCTATACAGTTATTTGTTTACTGCCTAAAAACTTCCTCACAGACAGTGTCATGTGAGCTGGTGCATTGTCGTGATGCAAGACCATTTTTGCAAACACCTTTCTCATGCCAATCATTCACAATATTTATCTGAGTCCCAAAGGACACAAAACCAAAATCACAGTTCATTCAGAAGACTTATCTGAGTCCTATCATGTCATAACCAAAAATGTACTATCATGCACTACATTACTATACCCAATTCTACTTTATTATGTAAACCCTGTTATACCTTATTATATACAGTATACCCTGTTATTAGTCAGCGTTATTTTGCCTCTGATTGAATTTACTGCTAGTCAAGACTTTTTCTGCACTACATTTCCAGCCAGGATTTAATTGGATGTTTCAGCTCCTGAAGTAGTTTGCAAAACGGAGCTCTGCCTTAATGCCTACAAAATAGGTGTTCTCAAGTGCTACTGCAGTCATTATTTTTTTAATGGCTGTAAACTAACGTCAACTTTATTGTATAGCCATTGATAGGGAAAATGGAAAACTGGCCATTTTCTAGCTGTGGTAAAAATGGCTTTAGTACAGGTGAAAAACTCACAAAAGGGGACAATAAGGCCTACTGTAGCTTGGTTAAAGGAGCCCCATGTAAAGTGAATTATTCCTAGAAAAATACTGCTGGTAGTGTATTTGCATCCCAGGAGTATGGGGCTACAAAGCCAAAGCCTGATGCTCCTGGGCACTTCTTAAATTGGCTGGCATGTGATATTCTGAGCTGCCCCTTCCCCTCCACCCAAGAGCTCCCAATTCACAACCCCCCTCCTGAAGCACTCTCCCCATTACAAATGCCCTATCAAAGTATCCTTGCCAGTTCCAGACTCCCTTTCAACTCCTCTCACCCCTATTACCAAAAGCCTTTTTTCTGTAGGCCCCTCAAGGTGTGTAGTGGACTCGGGCAGGAGCCCCCAGTCTTTCTTGCCTCTCACCAGTGCTGGATTTAAAATAGTTCTGATGATCCCTATCAGATGCCAAACATGTAATAGTGAACTAAATTCATTTTGAGAAAAGAGAGAGAGAGAAATATGTCTATTTCTATATATTTGTATCTATGGTAAATATATCTTTTATATCTGGTTAGATAGGTACAGAAATATGTACATAGTTATAGATAGATACAATTATAAAACTGTAAAAACCACACTAATATTTGAGTCCCTTATAAATGAAAATTATTCTCTATTAGAACCGAGTGTGGAAATGGAATACATTTGAGAGCTGGGTAAATGAGAAGTAACAAGATTTGGATATCTTGATGGTAGCATTACTGTTCTTAAAGTTAAAATGTGTGCTAATTCAGCCAACTTTCTCTATTCTGCCACACATCTAATACATCTTGGGCACTTTTCTATGCAATTACTGTGAGAGTGAGTGAAGCTATTTAATGAGAAGAGTTACTACTGTACAGATCATAGGATATGAACTACATTAGGTGCAAGTCAGAGCTAGATTTTGACATTATCATAATGCTTTTCTAACTATAAGCAGAAATCTAAAAGCCTAAAACATAGTCATGTCTCAGATAATTATATTGTGGAAATTACAAGAATATGGAAAAATATATAGCTTTTTTTTTTCTTTATATTTTATTTAACTCTTTCATCTGGTTTTCCACCCCGTGTCAGCTTCCATTTTCTCACATTGAGAATGCATTAGCTCTCCTACTCGGTCAACTTTCATCTACACCAGAATATTTTTTTACTCAATTGAAATTTAGCAAAAATGTCACCAAGGCTGGAGGCATCTCATAGATTTATTGATGCATATGCTTTCAAGGACAAGAGTCCACTTCATCAACGTCCTTGAAAGCTTATGCCTCAATAAATCTGTTAGTCTGTAAAGCAACATCAGCCTCAGTGACATTTTTACTAAATTTTAATTGAGCACCCTGTGATGTGTCGTTACTTCAGACTAGCATGGCTCTAGAAGTTCTATTGAAATTTAGACTCTTGGATTGTAGAACAAATTCTTCATATTTAATCTGCTCTCTTATCTAGTAGAACATGCATTCATTTTGCAATAAAATGAAAATGATAATTAGTGATAAGAATGCCTGATCTTGTATGAATTGTTGGGAGTATGTACGTCATATTTAGGTCTTTCCTATCAAAATGATAGAGCTCACGTTATTTTTGGTTTCAATTTGTAAACTGCTTTGGTCTTATCAAGTTAAACGGTATATTAAATTTCCAATAAGCATAAACACAAAAAATGCCAGGAAGTAGTCTTGTTTCCATTCCCTCCTTTCAATTTTAAATCCCCTAAAGCATTATTTGTTGCATTCCAGGTTTAGTAGTACAGTGTTCCCCTGCGAATTTGTGGTTCGCGAATCATGGACTCACTTATTCGTGGTATACTCTGACCGCCTCTTCCTGTAATAAAGTCGAGCTATACCAATCAGGAGCTGTGTGTCAAAGCAGCTCCTGATTGGTGTAGCCCGACTTTACTACATGAGGATGCCTACATTAGGTGCCGCTAGGCGCCCTAATTGATGCCTAGTGGCACCTAACTTTAGAATCCACACTCAACTTTTTTTTTAATTTGATTACCGTATTTTCGCGGATATAACGCGCACCCGTGTAAAACACGCACACGGGTATAGCGCGCAGAAACCACACTTGTATGTACGGAAACTTTTGTATACAGCGCTCATGGGTATACCGCGCATGCTGCCCGACTCTCCTCTGGCCACCCTGACTCTCCTTTCGCCCTCCCCGACTCTCCTCTGGTTGCCCCGACTCACCGTTCACCCACCCTGACTTTCGGTGCACTGCCCCGCCTCTCCATGCGCTGTCCCGACTCTCCGTTCACCTGCCCTGACTTTCCGTGCACTGCCCCGCCTCTCCGTGCGCTGTCCCGACACTACATTACGGGCAGGAGGGATCCCAGGCCCTCCTGCCCTCGACGCAAACCCCCCTCCCCCCCAACGACTGCCCCCCCCAAGAACCTCCGACCGCCCCCCCAGCCGACCCGCGATCCCCCTGGCGACCCCCATGACCCCCCCACCCCCCTTCCCAGTACCTTTGGTAGTTGGCCAGACAGACGGGAGCCAAACCCACCTATCCGGCAGGCAGCCAACGAAATAATGAGGCCGGATTGGCCCATCCATCCTAAAGCTCCGCCTACTGGTGGGGCCTAAGGCGCGTGGGCCAATCAGAATAGGCCCTGGAGCCTTAGGTCCCACCTGGGGGCGTGGCCTGAGGCACATGGTCGGGTTGGGCCCATGTGCCTCAGGCCGCGCCCCCAGGTGGGACCTAAGGCTCCAGGGCCTATTCTGATTGGCCCATGCGCCTTAGGCCCCACCAGTAGGCGGAGCTTTAGGATGGATGGGCCAATCCGGCCTCATTCCTTCGTTGGCTGCCTGCCGGACAGGCGGGTTTGGCTCCCGTCTGTCCGGCCAACTACCAAAGGTACGGGGAAGGGGGGTGGGGGGGTCGTGGGGGTCGCTAGGGGGATCGCGGGTCGGCTGGGGGGGCAGTCGGAGGTTCTTTGGGGGGGCGGTCGTTGGGGGGAGGGGGGTTTGCGTCGAGGGCAGGAGGGCCTAGGATCCCTCCTGCCCGTAATGTAGTGCGAGGTGGGGGTAGGGGGTCACCGTGGCCAGGAGGGTTTGGGCTCCCTCCTGGCCCGATATTGTCGGGGAGTCGGCGGTCCTTCGGGGTGGAGGTGCGAGCGGTGGGGGTGCGAGCGTCCTTCCGGATGATGAATCGGGCGTCGGGCGGGGTGTGAAATATGTAAAAAAAATTTTGTATACCGCGCTCAGGCATATAACGCGCGAAGGGTATGTGCGGTACGTAAAAACGCGTATAACGCGCACGTTATATCCGCGAAAATACGGTAATTGGTGTGGTAATTGACTGAGCCAGTTTTCAGTCAATCATAAAAAACAAAAAAAAAAATTTAAATAACCTATTACAAATTTGGTGCCAAATTCTTAGAATGCCTAGCAACACCTAAATGAAAAGTAGGTGTGGTTAGTGGAGGAGAATAGGAGTGGTTAACTTAGACATTGCTAAGCCTCCGAGTTAGGTGCCAGTAAATTAGGGCAAGAAAATCCTGACCTAATATACTGGTTCCTACATCTAGGATGCCTAGCGATGCCTAAGCACACTCACTGTAGGTGCCACTAGGTGGGATTCTATAAGTGATGCCTAGTTATTGATTGACAACCATGCCGAGCAGCATCTACAATGTAGGTGTTCTTAGGTGCCATTTATAGAATCTGACCCAAAGTGCCCATTTGAAGAACTCCCAAGTCTCAGAAGCAATACTTGTTTCCAATCCTTTTGAGTTTCATGAGAAAGATCTAGAAAAATCTAAATTTCCCTAATTATGAGTAATTTATTTCTATTTCTAAAGTATATTTTAAGCAATTTATCTGTATCAGCAGAGTTAATTAAAGTCATTAACAAAGTTGCTCATGTAAATTCAACCAAATCCACAGATTCCACAGACAGTTTATTTATTTATTTGAATTTATTATCTGCCTTTATGAAGAAATTCACCCAAGGCGGAGGATCTAAAGAATTTACCATCTTCTATCTGAGAAACAATTTTCTTAGATGGAAGATAATAAATTTGATTAATAGGTGGTAACGTTTCTTGTGAGTTCTCCCAGGTTTGTTGCAGGTTTCCAGGTCTCATTGCATCTTGTCTGTTGAACTGATGCTTCAGCCATCATGATGTGGCTTTCTTGAAGGTATGCTAAGAGATCTGCAGTTTGTTTTTATATAATAGGTCCTGAAACCTGATTGGTTGGGACTTGAGGTGAATGAAGCAGGAAAGTCCATTGGTCACCAATTTGAATTTTGGTGGTGAGCAGAGACCTTACCAAACCCTGCCCTTAGTTGCCCGGGAATTATGACACTTGTACGAATATTTTCCAATCGGTTAATTTTTTATTTGTTTGACATAAACAACCTTCATTAGGCATTCGTGCAATGGGGGACCTCCACCAGGCGTGAAATTTGCACCTCTCCTGAAGCATACATGGCCCTCAAAGAGTCTATACTGGTGCGTTCCTTTTATACCTTCCCACTGACCAGTATGACATCACTCCTGCCAATAAATCAGCCAACAGAGGCTGTCCTTAGGTGTGAACAAAGAAAATTCCTTTTAACATAGGAAAAGTTTCATAAATCATATTTTTGTTTACATCAATTTCTGAATGCACGACACATTATAACATACCCAATAGACACTTTGTCATTCTCAAAAAGTTTAAATCAAACAGCCTTTCTGTGTGTGCAGAACCCATGCTTGGAAAACTAACAGCTTCAAGTTTCACTGACACACAAGGACAGAAAAACCCAGACCCCCCCCCCTTACTGTGAGCTGAACAGCCCTCCTTTCACATGTTTCTATGGTAGGCTAGCTGAAAGGTCATCATCAGTAATATGCTTAACCACAAAAAATGGACTAAGTCCTCTTGAGCGAATCAAACTAATCAAACCAACGAATAGAGGACAAATAATAACAAATAATAACAAGAATTCTTGCTAGAGAGGTACAGACTATCAGAGGTGGTGACAGGCAACGGAGGTTACACCAGCGTGAATCCCGTTGGATATTTAGATTAGATACTCTGAAACCGAAAGGGTTAAATTCAAAGATTGATTGGTGTTCATTCTTTTAAATTAAAATATGTTCATAGTATGGGGTGCATTTATGTCTGTTTGTAAAATTTCGGTTAGTACAGTTAAAATCGTAACAAAGGGACTTTGAGGATGTCCTCGAAGCTATGACATATAGTTGACACATGCGCATTATTAACACATACGTCATCTTTGTAGAAGGTTTAAAAAGCGCATGCGCGGCGTTTAAAGTTCGCCAGCGCCATTTTTTGTTACGTGTCAGCTCAAACAAAGTTGCACAGTGAGTACTTCCTACATATATATTTTTAGAGAGCAAGAATTCTTGTTATTATTTGTCCTCTATTCGTTGGTTTGATTAGCTGAAAGGTCAGACAGGTCAAACTCCAGATGTGCCTCTCAGGATTTCTCCTTAAATTTTTTTGAATCTTATATATGTAAAACATTTGAAATTGAATACAAATCATTCTATAACACATATTCTCACACATTCTAACATACATAGGGATCCCTTCACTCACACCCACACGCAACACTCATATTTCATTCCTAATCAATACATGTACTGCATTCAAACCCTATTCAAGAAAGATTTGCTTCTATACCCAGCATTGGAATGCCTGGGCCATCTGTTAATACTTAAGCCCTGAGGTTTCTCCTATTCCCCCTAGGAATAGGAGAAACCATTCACACAAAGAACACTACAATCACAGGCCTTTTTTAAGCGGGAAAACTGCAGTATGTTTTACCCCAAGAAAAAGAGACACACAGAAAGATAGAAAACAAGATGGAGTCATTAATACAAGATGGAGTTCTTATTACCTCTATAAGTATCATGTATCTCTGATTTTCCCCTATGATCTGGCTTAATAGCAAAATACATAAAAAAATATTATTATGCTTTCCTTATCTATAGTGTTTTTCTCTGGCCTTAGCTGCAATCCATATTCAGATTAATATTCACCAACTTTTTGTATGCTTCTATTGGGCGTGGCCTTAACTAACACATATGCTTGTATTTAACTAGTTATCCAGAATCATACGAAAAGCAGGCATTACATGTAGAAAACATCCACAAAATACTGAACCAACATGTTCTGCACACTATCCATTCCATTAACGCATTATAGCGCCCCCCACAACGAGCGCCAGTCCTCAGATGAAAAGTCAGTTGATCTCTTTTTCACATAGAATGGAATAGTCTCTGGTGAGTTTAAAGATGTTCTTCCCAATAAACTGGATTATATGTTCCCTCAGGATGTCCACAGCTGGCATCATGCTTGTTGAAGGTTTCCGGGTTTCACTACATCTTGTCAAGTAAAACTGGCTTTCTTCATGGTATGCTGTGAGGTCTGCACTTTGTCGTTATACACTGTAGTAGGTTCATTTTCTTGCATATATTAAACAAACATATCTTTACCAGAAAAAGTAGCTAACCTTGGAAAATTGAAAACCCTTAAGCCTGAGCTTCTTAATACTGTACATTGTCAGTGTTCTCCAACTTGATTCAATAAAGCAGTAACATCTGTCTGCAAAACATTGTGAACTTATTGGGTTTGCTTCACTGATTGCTCTAACTTAGCTAGGTCAGACTTCAGCCCAACAATATCAGTCTGATGTAAAGTTGATTGGTTTTCTAAAGATTTAAATTGCAAGTAAGAGAACTGAAGGCAGGGATTAAAGTCTTACCTAGATCTGACCATATTAGTCCATATTATCGTTTACTTCATTGGCTGCCTTTGGAGGCAAGAGTATTATTCAGATTTTCCTGTATCTGCTTTAAGCTGATATCGGGATTGTCTCTAGCTTACCTTTTCCCTCATTTTGTGTTACATAGACCATCAAAAGAAACTAGAAACTTCTACTTATTTGCTTATCCAAAAATTAATGGGTATAGATATAAGACCTTCTTAGATAGGACCCTAGCATTTCAAGCTGGTAGGCAACAATCTTGGTTAGATAAATGTATTCAGCAAGCTATGTTATCCTATTGCAGTTTTCAGAAATTAATTAAGACTACTTTGTTCGATAAGTTTATTACTTAATGAATTTTATTGTTGAAATTCTATTTTACAAATATTTGTATTTTTTACTGTATTATTGTATTTCGCTGATTGTCCATCTCTTTTTAGTGTAAACCATCTAGAACTTTTGGCTATGGTGGTATAAAAGAATAAAGTTATTATTATTATTATTATACATTTTCCAGAGACACTTCCATCAGTGTCTCTTAATTAATGTGGGAAGTACAGCAACTTCCTCCTGACAGGATCCTAACTCATCTGATCCTCCTTCAGGTGCCAAAGAGGCCTGAACATGGCCTCCTTCCTTTTTGGGCAGCACTATCCATCCTACAATTATTTGGTGTTCCCCAAGACTCCCTACAGAAGACACAAGCATAACCAAGCCTTCACTAGACCATCCTTCCTTAACCAGATGGTGAACTTTCGGGCTCAAGAACCTTCCCACCTTTGGTTGTAGAGTATGAGTGGTCCTCAGGTCTAGACTCAAAGATGTTTCAATCCCAAGGGACTATGCTAGTCCTCCCTTGAAAGACTCAAGTCCCAGAGGTCTTCCATTATCTTAGTCAGGTCACAAATCAATTTATTGGGTCAGTGACAAGCCTGGCAGGAAGCTGGGAGGGCTTACATGGCTGCCTACCTTTACATTTTCCAATCTCAAAGCAAATTTTAAGCCAGTACAATGACAAAGGTAACAGACTTGGTACAGTGTTCAGCTTGCAATAACCAATTTAAATCACTGTACAAATCAAGGATGAGGGGCTTTTACTTTTTTGTGCAGTAAAACTATGTTATTGATAAATAGTGCACATTATTTCCAATTAACATGCTAATTAGGAATAATGCATGCTATCATCATAACACAGTTTAATAAACTTGTGCTTGTTCTTGCCTAAGGCAAAGGAGGGCAAAGTGGCTCGCCAGTGGTCACTAAGGGCACGGACATAATTGCCACCTTGACTTCTCTGGTTGTATGCATGCTGCTCCAACACCAGGATGAAGCACTTATGTCTGACTGCCTGTTCATTAACATGCAGAGAGATAGTTTACTGTACTGTATTTCCATTGATTTTCTCCATTGGGTGCCTTACTCGTTCTTGCATTGTCAGTATTAATAAAGCTCTTGCAGGTGTGTCATAGAGTGCCCTATGGGTCCAGATCATTTTACTTTTTAATTGCTACTTTAAAACTGTGCTATTTAGAATGACTAACAATTTTCCCACAGATGTAGATGAATTAGGCATGTGTGAATTAGCCTGATAATTGTGCTTTTTTTTCAGTGTTGGTCTTTTTTTTCTTTCAGATACTATATTAAAAATGCAAATTCTTTTTTTAATGTTATTTTTTTTTTTTGTTTCCAACTTTGGTCAGGTGCATGACAGATTTTGAAGACACTGGTCCGCACAAAAGAATTTATATCACTGAAATTGTAAATACATTTAATTAAGGCTTCTATTTTTAGGTTTTAACTATTAAGCACCAATAACAATATTCCCAATGCAATAAGAGGAAATCGTTGTTTCACAGATACATATCAGAGAAAAATCATTATCACTCAGTTCTCACCTTTCCTTCATTGAATCTCCCACTCTATTTTTGACTTTTGAGCATAGATAACTATTCTACTGATTAATCAGTGTGCTAAGATCTTGACTTAACACTCTATAATGTAGGATTTTATTGTGTGCACAGTCTAAATCTAATACAGCACTTAGCAGCACCTGTTGTCACACCCCCCTTTTGAGTTACAGGCTAGTAGAGTTAGATGCCATGCCTTATAGCAGTGTTTCACAAGTTGGCCCTGGAGTACCCCCTTGCCAGTAAGGTTTCCAGGATATCCATTATAAATATTAATTTATTTCGGTTTATATCCCATCCTCCTAGAAGAGCTCAGAATGGGTTACAAGTTTACATACATGATAAAACATAACAGGGTTTACATAATAAAGTAGAATAGGTTTTAGTAATGTAGAGCATGATAATACATTTTTGGTTATGATGTGATAGGACAATACATAAGGGAGCATGATTGTAGTCAAAAGAAAGGCAATACTTAATAGGCTATGACAGGACAAGACCTCATTCAGCATGGGGTGGCGATGTTATGAGTTTGTTTTGGCACTGCAGTAAATAATAGAGCTTGACAGTACATTATAGGGCCTGACAGTATAAAGCGTGGAAAGGCAGCACATAACAGAGCATGGCAGTGCATTAGGATGCACGACAGTGCATAGTATAGCAGATAATACGTATAAGAGCATAAAAAGAACATAACAGTGTGTAGTCTGGCAGGACAATACTTAACTGTGAGTGGTGATATATGCTAGGTATGGTATAGCATGGAATGACTGCTAAAGTGTGGAAGTGTCAGCAATGACAGTGCATGACAGTATGTGGCATGGCAAGATAGTACATAATAGCACATGATCATATGTGTTAGGTATGACATGGTATGGAATGTACGACAGGGCACAGTATGGATTCTCCCATTTCACTATTCTGGCTACGCATTAATGTCAGTGTTAATGAGCAGAACTATTGCACTGTTAGCACAGAAGCACTTATTGCTACTTCTTCAGCAGGCAGCTGTGGCGGGGGGGGAGTGAGGGGGCAGGCGCCACATTGGTGGGGGCACCGGCACCCCACCTCCTCTCCACCCCCTCTGCCTCTTTCCACTCACCAAGCGCGCGCCTCCCCTTCCTTTCCGCTATACCTCTAGTTGTTCATTGCCGCAAGCAACAACTTCAGTGTGTTCCTCGGGATGTGTCAGCTCTCCCACCGACGTCACTTATTGGTGCCGCATATCGGAAGTGACGTCAGAGGAGGAGCCGCCGGGGTTGCGAGGAGCACATTGAAGTTGTTGCTCGTGGCGATGAACAACTAGAGGTGCGGGGGAAGGGAGGCATAGGGGAAGGAGTGGGGGAGGGGCACCTCCGCCCCAGGTGCCTCTCACCCTCACTACGCCACTGAGAGGCAATAACCCCCCAAATTCTATAAAGTCTACCTAAAGTTAGGCACCTAATTGGCATGCCTAGTCGGGGTAGCACCTAACTTAATTACTTAATAGGCTTAATCGGTGCCGATAATTGGTGATTAGTAACTCATAATCAATGTTATTTGGACTTAATTGAAAATTAGGCACACAACTCATAAAGTGCATTTCTATAAAAAGCATGTGCCTAGTCCAAAGCACATAGTTAAAATTAGGCATGGTTAGGGGAGGATCGTGGGCATCTTTTTGAGCTAGGCACATGTTTTTGTCCTAGGAGCCATTGTACGCACAACTTAGGCACAAGCCTTTAAGCCAAAAAAATCCTGGCATTAATAGGGTACACCTAAATGTTGGGACACATAGTGACACTTGGCGGCACTTAGGCAGTGCTGGGTATAATTCTATAAAGTACGCATAACCTTTATAGAATCGTGCTTAGCGCTGCACTAGTCGCCGCTGATTTTTTTTTTTAGGCGCCTAAGTTCCTCTGCATTGACAGTATGTTAGACAGTTAGGCCTATATTCTATAAAAGGCACCTTAAGTTAGGAGCTAGTAGGCACCCTACCAGTGACTAACTTAAGTGGAAACAACCATTTAAACAGGATTAAAATAGTTTTTAAAAAAAAATATAGGCACCTACTAGCACCTTCAATATGACCATGTCAGCCCTATCTATGCTAAACTACACTGGCTACCATTTGGTGCCAGAGTATTCTTCAAATTTAGGTGCATATGTTACAAGGCACTTTTTGGTTTATTGCCATCTTACTTGGTTTCCTACATGAAATTTTTCTATTCATCAAAAGATACCAGAAATTCAGGTATTGTTACCTTCCCTGCCCCGAGGTCCTGCCGTTCTAAAACTTGTTTTGACAGGGTATTGGAGTACAAGGTCAGGAAGTTTAATTCCTGGTTACATCCAATGATCGCTCAAACTTATTCTTATACTACATTTAGGAAAGTTTTAAAAACATATTTATTTGATAAATTAGATTAATGTTTTTAATTGTGATGGGTTCAATCATTAGTTGATCGGTTTTTAGAAGAATCTGCTGTAGGCCATTTTTTTATATATTATGTTTTACCTCGTTAGATTTTATAATATTTTAAATTGAATAATAGTCTTTGCTACATTTGATTGCTTACGATATATTGTTTTTTTATTATGAAATTGTATCCCTTTCACTGAATTGTTCAGTTTTATTCCTTGTTGTGAACCGCCCAGAAATGTTGATAGGGCGGTATATAAGAAACTTGCCCACAACATCATTGACTTAGAAGTAAGGGCTTTATCAGGCATCACTCACATAAAGATTGATAAAATAATGAAGTCAAAACCTGGAAAATCATCTGTTTAAGTTTAGATCCATAAATTTTATTATACATTGAAATGCATACTAAACAAATCTAAGTACATATGTAAGTAAATAGGCAATGCAATACTGGGACAAACCAAGGCCCTGATTCTCCAAAAGTGCGTCCCGATTTTAGGTAGCTGTAGGCGTCCTACAGCTGTCTAATCAGCCAATCGGGATGCACGTTTTTTTAAAAAAATGCTCCCCAGTCAGGCCGCCTATATTGAAGGCGAGATCTAAGTCTAAGTCTAAGGTCTGATTGGCCAATCAGGCTTTAGATTAAGTGGGGATGGGCGGATCCGCTATGCCTAAGGCCTGATTGGTCCAGGCTTCTAGAGCCTGGGCCAATCAGGCCTTAGGCTTCGGCGAGATGAGCCGGGAAGGGGCGGGCCCGCCTCATTTCTACGAGGCGGGCCTACCAGCTGGACGGGCAAGAACCATCTGGCCTAAAGAACAAGTTAGTTTGGAGGTTTGGGGGTTGTTAGCGATCCATATTGTCGGGGGGGGGGCATCTTCTGGCAGGAGGGTTTGGGCACTCTCCTGCCAGCGATCGGTAGTGTCGGGGTGGGAGGGAGATCGGTAATGTCGGGGAGGGGGCGGTTGGTAGTGTCGGGGGGGGGGCGGTCGGTAGTGTCGGAGGGGGGCATCCGATCGGACAGGCTGCGGCCCGCTATACTTATAGCGGCAGAGAGATCCCTTGCCGCGATAAGTATAGCGGCTGCGTCTACTTACAATGTAGACCAGCATTTTGCTGGCCTACATTTTAAGGTTTCTTCCACTACTAGGGAGACGCGTAAGGCCACCTAGGTTCGCCTAAGGCCCGCCTAAGGCCCTTAGGCGAGCTTAGGCGTCTTGCGGGTCTCCCTAGGCTCCCGGAGGCACCTTCAGGCCTGCCTGGGGAGCATTTTTTTAAAAAAACGTGCATCCCGATTGGCTGATTAGACAGCTGCCTAAAATCGGGACGCACTTTTGGAGAATCAGGGCCCTAGTGTCTTGTTTATAACTGTTAGAACATAAGAACCTAAGCATTGCTATTCCAACAGAGTCTAATACAAGTTACAAGTACCTAGCAAGATCCCATAAGAGTAAAAAAAGATTTTATGCTGCTTAACTTAATGGCTTATGGACTTTTCTTTTAGGAAATTGTCCAAACTTTTTAAACCATGCGATGCTAACTGCTTTTACACATGCTCTGGCAATGACTTTTAAAGTTAATTACACGTTGAGTGAAGAAATATTTTCACCAATTTGTTTTAATTTTCTACTTAGTAGCTTCATCACAATATTTTAGGAAAGAGTAAACAAGCCATTTAGGCCAGATTCTATTAAAAGTGCCCTCATTGAAGTCGCCTTGTGATGCATAACCTAAATATGCACACAAGTTATTTTAAATTGGTTAATTGCTATGTTACTTGACCATTCCATTAAAAACCACTTTAAAAAAATTTAAACAATTAATTAAAGTTATGTATTGATATCTGTGTCACGCCTAGTAACGCATAAGTCAAGGTGCCCTCTGATGCCTAATGATACCTAGTTGAAAAGTAGGTGTGTTTAAGGGTAGAGAATAGATAAGGTAAACTTAGGTGTCTCTAGGTCTGTGAAAAAGATGCCGTTAAATTCATAGGAGCCGACTTTTCAAAATGATTGGAGGTGCTAAACTCTATGGAAATTACCCCACTTCTGGATACAGCCAAGGCATTTGCTCAATATTGGGGGTGCTACAGCACCCACAGAGCTGGCCTAATATTCCGGCGCTTACCTCATACCACTCTTAAAAACAGAACATATCCTTCCGGTGTCTTATCGCATTCCTTTTAAATACAATATTCTTTCTCATCAAATACTATCAAGTGGTCTTCCTTCTTTTTTATTTAGTCTCCTGGTTCTATATTCTCCACAAAGAACCCTATGCTCATCTCAACAACAGTTACTGGTTGTTCCCTCATTTTGACAATTATTTCTTGATTTTCATAGGAACTCTTCATTTCCTGTCATGGCTCCCACTCTCTGGAACTCTTTACCTTATTATCTCCATTCTGAAAAATCATTTGTGACATTCAAGATATAAATAAAGACATACAATTTTTCTTTGGATTTTTGCTCTTAACTCGCATCTTCTGCTTACTCAGTCATAATCAAAGGCAATTTTTCCTTCTCTGGTCTTCCCGATTACATCTCAACATGTGTGGGCAGAAATCAGATAAGCTCTTTTATCCCTACCTTATTCGTTCTACTCCTTCCCCCTTCCCCACCCTTTCGTTTTTATTGTAACCTACCCATTCTTCCTTTCCTCATGTTCTCAAATTTTTTTGTCTGAATTTTGTGTTTTGTCTATTTTGTTCCTTTCCCCTTCTTATTTTATTTTTGCTCTTATTTTCTTTTTTAACTAGCATTTTATTGTAAACCGCTTAGATTTACCCTGGTTTTATATTTGTGGTATATCAAATAAACTTGGATGCCTAGCGAACTTGAACTTGAACTTGAACTTGGATGCCTAGCGAAGCCTAAGGATGCCTAGGCACCACTAGGCATGATTCTATAAAGATCACCTAGAGTTTGATTGACAATCGCACAGACTGGGAGTGTGTGGTCCAGTGGTTAGAGCTACAGCCTCGGCACCCTGAGGTTCTGGGTTTAAATCTCACACTGTTCCTTGTGACCCTGGGCAAGTCACTTAATCACCCAGTGCCCCAGGTACATTAGAGTGGGAGCCCGCCGGGACAGTTAGGAAATAATGCTTGAGTACCTGAATAATTTGTAATCCGTATAGAATTGTAGGATATGCAAAATATAAATTACAAAGAATTAAACGTTAGGTGTCATTTAAAGAATCCGGCCCTTTATGTCTACCTGTTCCACTCCACTCAGTATTTTATCATATCTCCTCTAAGCCGTCTCTTCTCCAAGCTGAAGAATATCAGCTGCTTTAGCCTTTCTTCATAGGGAAGTCATTTCATCCCCTTTATCATTTTTGTTGCCCTTCTCTAAACCTTTTGTTTCTGCTATCTGTTTTTTAAGATGCAAGGACCAGAATTGCACACATCTCTTGAGGTGTAGTCACTCCATGGAGCAATACAGAAGCATTATAACATTTTCATTGTTGCTCCCCTGATAATTCCTAACTTTATATTTGCTTTCTTATCTGCTTCTGCTGTACGCTGAGCAGAGTATTTCAATGTATCATAAAACCTAGATCCTTTTTCTGGGCAGTGACTCCTACTCCTGGAATCTATAAACTGTATATGGTGACTAAAGTTGTGTGTGCAAATTTGACCACAAGGCCAAATTGCATGTGAAACTTAATTGCTTAATGAAACAATCAGCACTATTTGGCCATGAGCAATTATCAGCATTTATTGGCACTAGTTAAAATTTATACGCACAACTTTCTAAGTATATTCTATAAAGTGGTGCATGTAAATTCTAACAATTAAATCTCAAAAAGGAGTGCTGCCATTCCTATAATTATGATCTTTGTTATAGAATATGCCCGATCCTAGCAGAAATTAAGTGCAGGCATTTATATCAGATTTTAGTCTGCAGAACGGCCGTGCCTAAATTCTAATCACAGGGCTGATCATTATGTGTATTCTATAAATGCGCCTAACTTTAGGTGTAGTTTATACTCGTAAAATAACACTAAGTTCATTTTTTTCAGTGCCAATTTTTTTCAGCACCATTGGATTTATGGATTTATTATATTTGATATACCGCTTGTACATGAGTATTAAACAGTTTACAATACTAAAACATTAGAAATAAGGGTTACATTTTCAGTCATTAGAAAATTTTCCCTCACTGTCCCATTGGGCTTACAATCTAATTATGAACCATATGTAGATATACAGTATGGGGCTCATAATAATAAAAAAAAAAATCTAAAAAGTGGCCTAAATAGGTACTTGGACGATCAAAATGCCTGATCGTCCAAGTACCCATAACCAAAGCTGGTTTTAAATGTATCTAAAACCAGCTTAGGCCTTTCCCCTGCCTGTAAACGCAGAGAAAAAAGAGGCGTTTTTAGAGTAGGGGAAAAGGGCGGGAGGTGGGCCAACTTAGACATAGGCGTACAGCAGGTATAACCAAAACCTTAGGCAGGTTGCCTAGTCAGCACTTATATATTTTGACTTAGACTAAGTCAAAACAGGTATAAGTGCTTAAAAAGGAGCAGCTGAGCTGATGGTGGCTGCCACAATCAGCTCAGCAGCCAGGCAACCTACCTCCCCCCCCCCCCCACACACACACACACTGCAATCAGGAGGGGGGTTCGCTGGGGCAGGAGGGGTTGAGTTCCCTCCTGCCCAATCTTGTCAGGGGTGGTGATGGATCACGACAAGAGAGATTGGCTCATCTCCCCTGCCATGATGGCGATCACCCCTCTATCTGAACTGGTGCCACCCGTGGCAGGAGAGATGCCCAATCTCTCCTGCTGCAGTTTGTGGCAGTTCAGGTAAAGGGGTGATCGCCATTGTGCCTCCTGCCACAATCCATCACCCCCCCACCAAGATTGGGCAGAAGGGAGCTCAACCCCTCCTGCCCCAGCGACCCCCCCCCCCCCACAACGATCCGGGTAGGAGGGAGCCCAAACTCTCCTGCCCCAGTGACCCACCTGCCCGACAACGATCCAGGCAGGAGGGATCCCAAGCCCTCCTGCCCCAGAGACACATCCCCCCCGACTCTTTACGGCCAGGAGGGAGCCCATGCCTTCCTGCTCCAGAGACCCCCCTACCCCATAACCACTAAGATACGGGCAAGAGGGATCCCAGGCCCTCCTGCTCTGATGCAGCCCCCCCCATGACTGCCCCCCTGAATCCCCAATCAGCCTGCCAAACACCCCACCACCTGCCGACCCTATGACAAGACCCCCCACCCCGATACACCTCCCTTTACCTTAAAAAAATTTGGACGGATGGACAGATCCCAAGCCCATCCGTCCGGCATGCCCTCCATCCTCAGAATGGCAGGCCTTAGGGCCTGATTGGACCAGGCGCCTCAAGGCCTGCCCACAGGAGGGGCCTTAGGCGCCTGGGCCAACCGGAAGTGGTCCAGTTGCCTTAGGCCCCTCCTGTGGGTGGAGCCTTAGGCACATTGGTTGGGTTGGGCCCATGTGCCTATGGCCCCGCCCACAGGAGGGCTTTTCAAGGATGTCATGGTTCTTTGATTTTTTTTCTAGATTCCGTCCTTCTCAGCTTTCATTTTTCTCTGACTTTCACTGGATGCCTTCCATGTTGTTTACTGGATGACCCTCTTTTGGTTTTTTTTCTTTTAATTAGCGGTCTTCAGTTATGTATTTTTATATCCCTTATATGTTTTTTACTTTGCATAGTTTTTTTGTGTTATTTAGTAATGTGCAGTAAGGTTCCTTTTCTGAACCCATCCCCCACTATCACTTCCCTGTGGCTTTCCTCTCACCGTTTTTCTTTCAATCACAGTTCACTGGGTATGCTAACTTGTATGGCTTTTGACTTGTTAGTTTTTCAATTAGGTTTTCAATTTAGCCTCTTTATCGGAAGCTTTCACTCCCCTTTTTTTACTGTGTATCCCTTTCTTTTTTTCTATTATCTGTATCTGTTTGGGGGTTTTAAAACATTCTACATAGCTTTGCTAATATGCTTAATTTTATACTTGGCAGTAGTACAGAATTTTATATATGGTTTTAATTCCTGAAATTTTAAATTCAATGTTATTTTAATCTCTTTGTATTGATTAGTTTCCCACGTATTCACCTTTATAGGACCCCTAGGGTATATATTTTTCATTCATTTTTTGTTCTGTATAGTTCCTTTTGTGTCTTTCTAGCTTGTTTAAATACAAATATTCACAGATCATTTGTTTAGCATGATCTTCGCACGTCCACCATTTTTATAATATATTTGTTTTTCACTTCACTCTGCATTTTGCATAGACTCAAATATTTTCTGTTCTCACATATTTATGATATTTACCATGATTTTTCACCAACTTATTTTTATTTTTATTAATGCCATTTACATCACTGTGTCCTTTATCACACATCTTTCATACTCTTTGCATGTTAGATATCATTCACAGTCTTATATCTCATCACCACTACCATTCATAACTTACATGCATTCTTAATGTACCGCTCATTATTTATAGGACCCCTGAAAAAGACTTTTTGTCGAAATGCGGACCGTGTTGGGTCCTGTATCGCTAGCGGACTAGGTCCTTTAAGGCTTTTATGTGGATAACCTATTTTTATGTGGATGAATTTATTTTTATGTGGATGATTTCAGTGTACCTTTGGAACTTTGACACTTTCAAATAAAGTCCATTTAGGAACATCGTTACTCAACAGAGTTTTTTAGTTTTTTCTCTGGATTTTCTTCTCTGTGGATATTTTGGGGTCAATTCCTTTTGCTTTTTTGCCAGATTTAATAACAACATAAGTGAATAAAGAATTGAGCATTTGTATATGTCTCCTCTAGGAGAAAGGAGTATCATTAGCGAAGTATTGGTTATTCTGGCTGAAGAGAAGTAGAGTTCTAAGATATGAATTAATGACTCGAATAAGTTGGTGCTGAGTGCATGTTATAGAATGCAGGAAGTTTTAAATGTGATTCAGGATATTATTGGCAACCAGTGATGTTTATGAAAGTAATCTGATAATCTATCAAATTTTTTGAGCCTGTAAATCAGCTTGACTGCTGTATTATGTATCAGTTGTAATCAGCTAGTTCTCCCATATTCCTCACTGTCTTGTCTTGTTCTCCCTCATCCCTCCCTTTAAATTTAGATTGTAAACTGTTTAGACATTTTACTTTGATAAGCAGGATAGTAAATCCCTTAATAAACTTGGCAATTTATTACATTTTGCTGGCTTGATATTCAACTAGTCCAAACAGAGTTGCTCCTTGTTCAAGGTATTGGACTATGAATACTTGTTTTGGACTTCATGAGTGACATTTCTGAGTTTTCTCTGCTGTGCTTCTTGCTACCTGTGCACTTTATATGAAGGAAATTTATTTGTTAAAGTGCCACTGAAGTGAAGAGGTCTAAAGTATGGTCCAAGTTTTCTGAAATAGAATGCATTTCGACCTGTCTGAAGGAAATTTAGGACTGCTGTAATCCATGTGAAGTATAGTTCAACTTTTCAGAGATTACAGTCCTAAATTTCCTTTGGATAAGACTGAAATACATTCTAAGGGAGAAAACCTGGACAATGCTTTAGACTATTTTTTTACATGTCTGGAGAGAGAAAAATTGAGAGAAAGACAGATTGAATTTGTAGTGAAAGTGAACATGTATAGAGAGAGAAAAATTGAGGGAAAGAAATATTCAGTGTCTAGAGAAGGTGAACGTGACTAGAGAGAATGTACTTGGAGACACCCACCAAGTCCCCTATATTGTGCTGAAAACTTCAGGGTTAATATTCAGCAGACAGCAGTTAGCATTGTTTAAAATGCTGATCGCTGCTACTAACATTATGTCCAGATAGTTAATGATGAGCCATGTCTGGGAGCTGGCATAAAAAATCTGGGTATTTGTGGCTGGCCGGCACTAGATTCCAATATTCAACTCATAACTGGATAAGTTAAATCAAGCAAAGATAAAGACTACTTTTTATGCAACCTTATTTTCCTAGTTCATTTATGCAGTTAATCGGTACTTATCCGATTAAGCGCTCACTGTGCCCCGGCTCTACCCCTCAACTAGCCGGCTTTAGTGGTTAGAGGGAATATTTAGTTGTACTATCCGGTTAAATGCTGCTTAATATCCCCTCAGGCTACCATGAGCTACATAGAAACATGACAGCAGATAAAGACCAAATGGACCATTCAGTATGTCAAATCTGCATCACCCACTATCTCCTCCTTTTGCATACTTTCTTGAATTCAGACTCAGTCGTTGTCTCTACCACCACTACTGGAAGACTATTCCACATTTTTTACCACCCTTTCTATAAAAAAGTATTTCCTTAGATTACTCCTGAGCCAATCACTTCTTAACTTCATCCTATGCCCTATCATTCCAAAGAATCCTTTCAAATGCATGCCATGTAGGTATTTAAACATCTTTATCATATCTCCCCTCTCCCCTCTTTCCTCCAAAGCCTGTCAACCAAATAACTCAGTAGGTTATCCCACACTCTCCTTAACAAAGCAGGGGTCTCCCACTCACCGTGGAATACTTGGGAGGTAGGGGTGGCTTTAGTCATTGAGCAGATTGTTGGTGGCATACCACCCTTCAGATGTGGATTGAAGTGGGGGATCCTGTTGCATAGCAATGTTGTCTTCTCTGCCAATACCATGACCATGAGCAACGTCAAATCCTGTGGTCAACTCTTAACCCCTGCTGACATCTTTGAGATTTTAAATTGTTTGTGGTGGTTGTGCTGGCAGAGTTGTAACTGAGCACTGGACTACCAGAGGATGGACTCAGCTACTGACTTGAGTGTGTAAGGAATGTGGAGGTCAAGAGTGATGAATTGCCCAAGAAGGAAGGAGTAGAGCAAAAATAAGGTATGGGCAGAGTTGAAGAGGGAGAGGGGTCAATTCTTCCTGACTGCCTTGACTTGGGAGACAGTAAAATAACAAAGCTATATACAGTCCAAGTATTAAAAGAAAGGATTCTCCTAGGATAGAGGATGACATTTTTGGTATACAAGTACGATACCCATATAATCAAACATTTTCCTGGACAAACTCACTTCAGATGGACAAAGAAAACTGAGCAAACACTGAGATATTTCCTTGCCTTATTTGCATGCTTCTGGAACTGGCTGATGTAATGCTACCATGACACGTTGTTTACTAACAAGGTGCAGACTAACAATTACAATACTAGAATATTCAAATAACAATATATATTATAGCACTGAATGTTACAAACATTGTTCACACATTACATATTAAAACAAGTTAATAGACAGCAAAGGCTGGCAAATGGAGGTGAAACATTTAGACAGAGAAACGGGAATTTAAATATAGTACATAATAAAGTTGACTAACATGAGGGAAAATTGCATGTGGAGTCAGGAAAGATGCATACAACTGATCTCAGCTATAGGACATGTAACGAGCAAGTCCTGCTGTAGTGTATGCAGCCAATGTAAGTCTTTCTATCTGAGGAGATATTTAGTATCCTTTTCTATTAAAGGCTTGGGAGAACTACTGCTACTACTACTACTACTACTACTATTTATCACTTATATAGCACTGAAAGGCATATGCAGTGCTGTACAATTTGACATCTAATGAACAGTCCCTGCTCAGAAGAGCTTACAATCTAACCTAGACAGACAGACATGACATATAGGGTTGGGGATTCAGAACTCAAGGTGAGAGGAGTTCTGGAAGGTAGAGGGGGGACATAAGAAGGAGGCACTGGGGGCACTAAGGACACGGGAAGGGGGCACTGGGGGCATTATGGACACAGGAAGGAGGCACTGGGGCACTATGGACACAATGAAAGCAGTTTTGAAAAGGTGAGCTTTCTTTAATGTTCAATAATTTTTATTTATTTATAATAAAACAGACACAATAAGTATTCAGAGTATACAATATCTTAATAATACATATATATGGTATTGAAATTAATATCCAAACAGAATACATCATAAATTAAATATAAGAGTAAAAAAAAAGCAGAAAACCTGGTAATATAAAAAATAACTTGGCCTTGAACACTGCCAGAGACAGAGCCCACCATAGGAATTTGAAGCATAAGGTGAAGCAAGATAGAAGGGATGGAGTCTAGGATTGGCAGAGGAGGAGAAGGGCACAGATGGGAAAGGGAACAGGCTTTGTATACTGGGTTTTTTTTTTTTTTTGTGGCTTTGGCACTTCAAAGCTTGCATTCAAAACGGTGGACACTGGAGGATTTGCCCAAAGTCACAAGGAGCAGCACCAAGTTTGATCTCGCAACCTCTAGTTGAGCAGAAGTTAAATCCCCCATGCTGTATACATGCAGATACTCCTCATAATTTCTGAGATATGCTTTATTGAGTAAATATAACACAAGTACTCCCAGTAGTAGAATTTTCTCAGAAGATAGATGGATAGATTCCCTCTGGACACACTGGACTTACCAGCTGAGTGGAGCTCCAGGAAGGGGTAGAGGAATAATGAGGGTCAGCTGAATGAATGCATCAGTAGGTCAGCAAGATGAGTTTGAATTGTATTTGGAAACGGATGGGAAGCCAATGAATTGACTATAGGAGAGGTGTAATATTAATAAACAATTCTGGAGATCGCATCTTCAAAAAGATATAAAAAGGATGGAGTCAGTCCAGAGGAAGGCTACTAAAATGGTGCGTGGTCTTCAACATAAGGTGTATGGGGACAGACTTAAAGATCTCAATCTGTATACTTTGGAGGAAAGGCAGGAAAGGGGAGATATGATAGAAACATTTAAATACCTATTTGGCATAAATGCACATGAGTCGAGTCTCTTTCATTTGAAAGGAAGCTCTGGACTAAGAATGCATAGAATCAGTGGTGTACCAAGGGGAGGGGCAGGGCGGCAGTCCACCCCGAGTGCACGACTTGGGGGGTGCACAACCGGCCAGGTCTGGGTCCTCTTGCCCTATTACCTGGGTCCTCCTGCCCTTCCTTTCCCCCGGTCCGTGCTTGCAATCTTACCTTCCCGCTGCTGCTACTAATTGCCAACAAGAATTCTTCTTTCCGACGTCAGTTCCCACATCAGAGAGGACGTTCCGGGCCAGCCAGGCAGTGATTGGCTGGACCGGAATGTCCTCTCCGATGTCAGAATTGATGTTGGAAAGAAGACTTCTTGTCGGCGATTAGCAGCAGCAGTGGGGAGGTAAGATTGCAGGCACAGACCGGGGGAAAGGAAGGAGAGAGGCGCTTATTTTTTTCCGCAGCAGGGAGGGAAGGATGTAGGCAGGCAAGCAGGTTGGCTTTAGCACGGCAGGGAGGGAGATAGGTAGGCAAACAGGCAGGCTGGCTTTGGGGGTGGACAAAATCTGGAAGGTAGTGGGGGGACATAAGAAGAAGGCACTGGGGGCACTAAGGACATGGGAAGGGGGCACTGGGGGCATTATGGACACAGGAAGGAGGCCCTGGGGCACTATGGACACAATACGGAGGCACTGGGGGCACTAAGGACACATGACAGGGGCACTGGGGGCACTATGGACACAGGACAGAGGCACTGGGGGCACTATGGACACAGGAAGGAGGCACTGGGGGCACTATGGACACAGGAAGGAGGCACTGGGGCACTATGGACACAATACGGAGGCACTGGGGGCACTAAGAACACAGGACAGGGGCACTGGGGGCACTATGGACACAGGACGGAGGCACTGGGGGCACTATGGACACAGGAAGGAGGCACTGGGGCACTATGGACACAATACGGAGGCGCTGGGGGCACTAAGGACACAGGACAGGGGCACTGGGGGCACTATGGACACAGGACGGAGGCACTGGGGGCACTATGGACACAGGAAGGAGGCACTGGGGGCACTATGGACACAGGACGGAGGCACTGGGGGCACTAAAGACTTGAGAAGGAGGCACTGGGGGCACTAAGGACACGGGAAGGAGGCACTGGGGGCACTAAGGACATGAGAAGGAGGCACAGGGGGCACTAAGGACATGGGAAGGAAGGAGGGAGGGAATAGAAAGGGACAATTGTTGGGCCTGAGTGCAGAAAAAAAGAAATGAAAGAAAGGATACACAGTTAATTAATAGATGTCCCCTTTTGATGAAAAAAATAAATGCTCACGTTACCTCTGACTTACTTTCTCTGCAGCAGAGTCGGCAGCCACGCTGAGGTGCAGGAAGGTCCCGCGATGACTCGTCTGCCTGCTCTGTTCCAGAACAAGTAAGTTACGTCGGAGGAAGTGGACCCGGCAGATGTAGTCATTGCGGGACTTTGCCACAACTCCCTGCGTCTCCTGGGTCCACCCCCTCCGACGTAACTTACTTCTTCCACAGCAGAGCCAGCAGACGAGTCATCACGGGACCTTCCAGTATGCGGCTGCTGAGTCCGCTCCAGAGCAAGTACGTCGGAGTGGGGTGGACTGGCAGCTACAGTCATTGTGGGACCTTACTGCATGAAGGGAGAGAAAGGAGCAGGACTGCTGGAATGGAAGAGTGGTGGAGGGAAAGAAAGGGGGTAGGTTGGTATGGAAGGACGGTGCTGATGGAATTGATGTATAGAGAAAGGGGAGAGTCATAAGGGGGAAGGATATTGGAGGGAAAAAAGGGAGCAAATGCTGATTGAAGAGAGGTGGATGGAGAGAGAAAGGGCAGACGTTGGATGGTAGTGGGGAGCCTATGCTAGATGGAAGTGCAGATGGGAGAGATAGGGGAGCAAATGCATGAAGGAAATGGGAGGAAAGAGGGTAGCAGACGCTGGAAGGAAGTGGACAGAGAGAGGAGAAGGTACTAGATCAGTGGTCTCAAACACGCGGCCCGCGGGCCGCATGTGGCTCTCCAAGTTTTATTTGCGGCCTGCGGTCTGGACTGGATCATTCTCTTCCTTTTGGAGCAGCAGCGTGTCTGGCCAGTTCATTCCGTTCAAAGCCGCGGGTTGGTGGCTCCTCGCGCTATCCACTCCTGCATCGGAAGCCTCTCTGACATCACAACATCAGAGAGGCTTCAGACGCAGGCGCGGATCTCGCAAGGAGCTGCTACCCGTGGCTTTGAACGGAACGAGCCGGTCAGACACGCTGCTGCTCCAGTGGCGTAACAAGGGGGGGGGGGCAGTCTGCACAGCTGGTCACCCTCCACAGCTCGTCTAGTGCAGTGGTGCCCAACCTGCTTCCCTTCCCTTCTCACCGCTGCCATCGGGAAACAGACCGGCACCGTGCTCTTTGATCTCCCTGCTTCTCTCGCCACCCGACATCAATTCTGACGATGAGAGGACGTTCTGGCTAGCCAATCGCTGCCTGGCTGCCTGGAATGTCCTTTCCGACGTTGAAATTGACGTCGGGCGGCGAGAGTTGGTCGGCCCTGTGGAGATCTCGGCCTGTTCCCGATGGAGTTAGCAGCAGCAGCCTATTCCCTGGTGGCGGTGGCATGGGGGAGGGCAGGAAGTAAGAAAGAAAGAAGGGGGGGGGACAAGGAGCCAGAAACAAAGCAAAAAATGGGACACAGAATCAGATAAAGACAGACAGAGAAAGAAAGAAAAAGTTGGGGGAGGGAATGAGGTCTGGAGAAGAGGAAGCATACAGGAACATAGGAAAATAAGAACATAAGAGTTGCCTCCGCTGAGGCAGACCATAGGTCCATCATGCTCAGCGGTCCGCACCCGCGGCGGCCCATCAGGCCTATTGCCTGAAACAGTGGTCCCTGACTAATTTTATAACTTACCTCTACCTCTATTCTTATCTGTACCCTTCTATCCCTTTGTCCTCCAAGTACCTATCCAAAGCTTCTTTGAAGCCCTGTAGCGTGCTCCTGCTTACTACATCCTCCGGCAGCGCATTCCATGTATTCACCACCCTCTGTGTGAAGAAGAACTTCCTGGCGTTTGATCTAAACCTCTCCCCTTTCAATTTCTCTGAAAGGGGAGAGGTTCCACTTAATTTGAAAAGTCTGTCCCTGTCTATTTTTTCTATACCCTTCATGATCTTGAAGGTTTCTATCATGTCTCCTCTAAGTCTCCGCTTTTCCAGGGAGAAAAGCCCCAACTTTTTCAGTCTGTCAGTATATGAGAGGTCCTCCATGCCCTTTATTAGTTTAGTTACTCTTCTCTGGACTTTCTCAAGTACTGCCATGTCCTTCTTGAGGTGCGGCGACCAGTACTGAACACAGTACTCCAGGTGCGGTCGCACCATTGCATGATACAGTGGCAGGATAACTTCCTTTGTCCTGATCGTGATACCCTTTTTAATGATACCCAACATTTTGTTTGCTTTCCTTGAGGCTGAGGCGCACTGTGCCGACGCCTTTAATGTTGTGTCCACCATCACTCCCAGGTCTCTTTCAAGGTTGCTTACCCCTAGCGGTGAACCCCCCATTTTGTAAGTGAACATCGGGTTCTTTTCCCTATATGCATGACCTTGCATTTCCCTATGTTGAAGCTCATTTGCCACTTTTCGGCCCATTTTTCCAGTGTTGTCACATCTTTTTGGAGATCTTCGCAGTCCTCCATGTTATTGACCTTGCTATATAGCTTGGTGTCGTCCGCAAATTTAATAACCTCACATTTTGTTCCTGTCTCCAGGTCGTTAATAAATATATTGAATAGAAGCGGTCCCAGTACCAACCCCTGCGGAACTCCGCTCGTGACCCATTGCCAGTCTGAGTAATGGCCCTTTACTCCAACCCTCTGCTTTCTGTCCGCCAGCCAGTTTTTGATCCATCGGTGGACCTCCCCTTGTATCCCGTGGTTCCATAGCTTCCTTAGCAGTCTTTCGTGTGGCACCTTGTCGAAGGCTTTTTGGAAGTCAAAGGAGGCTGAAAGAAGGGAAGAAATATTGGATGCGCAGTCAGAAGAATAAAGTGCAACCAGAGACTGATGAAATTACCAAACAAAGGTAGGAAAATGATTTTATTTTCAATTTAGTGATTGAAATGTGCCAGTTTTGAGAAAGAAAAGATATTAAACTTTAAATGTGAGTGCTGCAGAAAAAATAGAGTATTTGGAGGGCCGCAAAAAAAAATAGTTAATGTCTTATTAAAGAAATGCCAATTTTGCATAAGGTAAAACTCTTTATAGTTTATATATCTTCCTTTTAACTGTTAAAGGAAAGTTTTATAAACTATAAAGAGTTTAACCTCATGCAAAATTGGCATTTCTTTAATAAGACATTAACTATTTTTTTCTGCGGCCCTCCAAGTATCTACAAATCCAAAATGTGGCCCCGCAAAGGGTTTCAGTTTGAGACCACTGTACTAGATGGAAGGGTTGGAGAAAGAGGGTACATGATGGAAGGAAGGGATAAATAAAAGGAGGGCATATGATGGGGAGAAAAGTATTGAGTTAGGGAAACACTGGAGGGGTGAAGGAAAGAGGTGGCAAGCTTTAGGTAGACAGTAAAAAAGGACACTGATGAGAGTGTAGTAAGAAAGTAATCTAGACAGATGCAGAAAATAAATTGAAAAGGAAAATGAGTGAAAAAAGGGAAAGGGATTGCAGAGGAGAGGTGTGGGAGAGGGAAGGAGAGGAGAGAGATGCCAGATCAATGGGGGTGAAAGAAGAGATGAAAGGGACAGGCATACAGTTTCTGGAAGGGGATAGAAGGAGAGAAGATGCCATATAAGGGAAGAGAGACGGCAGACAGTGGATGGAAGGAAGAGAGTTACAAGAAGATGAGGAAAGCAGAAACCAGAGAAGACAAAGGTAGAACAAAAATTTTCTATTTATTTATTGCTTTAGGAGACATGTGTCACTGTTTCTGTGGTGCACTCTATGCAGAGTCCAGCTTCTTACTGGTTCAATTTAACCTTTGTCTATGTATTTCTATTTTATCCCCCTTTTACAAAACTGTGGAGCGTTTTTTAGCGCCAGCCATGGTGGTAGCAGCTCTGATGCTCAGAATTCTATGAGCGTCAGAGCTGTTACCACCATGGCTAAAATCCACACTACAGTTTTGTAAAAGAGGGAGAGGTTAGTTTGTGATTAAATATTCCATACTAGGCGAAGGTGTTTTCTGTGTTCTGTGTGTTCGAAAGACATGGTTTTTTGTTAGGATTGACTGCAGGATTGATCTGTACTAGTCTGGCTTGTTTAGTTTTACAATGGATGTACTGATGTTGCACTGCTCACTGCAGTATGTAAGATGCTGCCTTTTCCTAGGTACTCATGTGTGACATGTGGCTTGTTACTAAAAATCATGTTTTTTGTACAGATGGGGGGGGTGTCAAAAAATTATGGGCCCCGGGTGTCACATATGCTAGGTATGCCACTGCATAGAATGAAGTTAAGAAGTGGTAGACTCAGGAGTAATCTAAGGAAATACTTTTTAACAGAAAGGGTGGTAGATGCATGGAACAGTCTCCCGGAAGAGGTGGTGGAGACAGTGACTGTGACTGAATTCCAGAAAGCATGGAATAGACACATGGGATATCTTAGAAACAGGAAGAGATAATGGTTACTGTGGATGGGCACTGGATGGGCCATTTGGCATTTATCTGCCATCATGTTTCTATAGCGGCTCTCATGGAATATAACTTGTGCAGCTGAATTCTGGATGGATTGAAGGAGAGAGAGATAGCTGAGCGGAAGACCTAAGAGTAGCGAGTTGTAGTCATCTAAGTGCAAGGTGATTAAAGAATGTCAGCAGCTGGAGTATTGAAGCTGCGTGTGGCTGCCGTAAAGGTCATCTCTGACGCAACCTTCTGTCAGTAGTGCTGTGGCATTGTAAATCAATTGGAGCCAGTGCAATTCCTTTGCTGTCATACCAATACAGGGGCCATTATAAGAAGCCAGCCGATTCCTCTTTGTCAGGAGCTTCAATGAGTCCCCTCGAACGGACTCCTCCCCTTCACCCAGTATCTAGTGATAGTAGGAATATAAACCCTACTATTTCCAATGGACAAGTGGTATCCTCCACCCATATTAACAAGTTAGTTTATACTGAAATACCTAAACCACTAATTTTTTCAGGTGGAGTGGAGGAAAATCCACTAACGGAGGAAACACAGGATATTACCCTTAAAGATTTATGGATAGGAATTTCTAGAGTTGAAGGATTTCTTAGGACAATGATGAAACAAATGGGGGACTTTTCTCAGTCAGTTTCTTATAAATTAGAAAATGTGGATTCCAATTTAAATTGTTTGGATAAATGATTAAATGTTATGGAAACTCAATGTAATACATTCCAAGCTGTCTCGGTATCTGCTGTTAAAGATTCTACAGTGATACATGCTAAAATAGAATCTATGGAAAATATGAATAGAGTGAAAAATCTCCGCTTAGTCAATTTCCCAATAACTCATTTATTGTCACCTGAAATTTTATTAAGGAAGTTTTTCAAAGAAGTACTGGGACTGGCTAATACGGAAAATTTTCCAATAAATAACTACTACTATATTCCTCCCAAAAAAATAGAATCTGCCCAGGAGGTGGACCATCTGGTCACGACTGAAGTAAATTTGACTGAATTTTTGGAAGATACTCAGGATGTGATCCAGAGTCGGTCCACCCTGGTGATAACATGCATGAGTGAGATAGGTAAGATGTTATTAATGAAACTTTACTTTAAAAATAGGTTAATGAAATTTTGTGGGGATTTGGTTAGGATTTTTCCGGATGTCTCTAGGACCACTCAATTGAGAAGGAAAGAATTCTTGAAGTTAAAGGTTAGAGTTTTGGCCCTAGAGGCATCTTTTTACCTGAAATTTCCTTGTAAATGTTTGGTTAAGTTGCAAGATATTGAGTATGTTTTTGGGGACCCCATTCAATTACAACAATTTTTAGTTGCGAGAGAACAGAAAGGAGTTGTTTCATCTGCTGAGAAATAAGAGGAGCAATTTAGAATCCCAATTAGTAAGGAATGATTCAAGGTTCGTTAGGACAAATTGAGAATTATTGTCCTTTATCTTTTCTTGTAAATTTGTTTGATTAGAATTGTAACATGTTTCCCCATAATGTGGGCTTAAAAGGAATTATGTAAGTATGAATGATTATGAATTGTTTTGTGTGATTTTTTTTTTCCTTGAATTATTGGATATTGTAATGTATTCAAAATGATAATAATAATAATAAAAAAGGCCAGCCTTGATGATATTGTGGCATGAATCATTGTGCAAAACTAGTCTCGATGTATTGTAAAGACAACAACATTGTTGCTAGTGAATTAGGTAGTTCAAAAAAGTTGTTTGTATTTGGAGGATCAGTATAAATGTTGAGTCTAGATGTATTTGAAAGTACCTACCTGACCTGTGATTTAAAGGGAACTTCGTGTTAGGGTATGTGAATTTCTATTTGCTTTCTAAAAAATGTTTTTTTTTCTACATATAGTATAAAGTGCCATTATGCACATAAATGAAACATAGAAACAAGACGCCAGATAAATGCAAAATGGCCCATCTAGTCTGCCCATCCGCACTAACCATTATCTCCCCGATAGGTCCTATGTGCCTATCCCAGGTCCTCTTGAATTCAGACACAGTCTCGGTTTCCACCACCTCTTCCAGGAGACTGTTCCACACATGATTAGAACAATGGCTGTTAAACATACGTATATTGCACCCATATGTACACATTTTGCCTAAATACTATTCTGTAAATACTTATTTAAATAGCTAATCAGGGCCACTGAAGAAGGTTGCAGGAAGACTATAATTGCCCTTCACATGTATTTATAGCATGCTACAAAATATGTCACATCACAAAAATACATCTGCTGTATGAAACTTTCATACAAAGCACACCATGCACAAATATTTATGTAAAATTGGATTTCATAAGTTGTTTTGATGCAAGATAATGCAAAGCAGTTCATTAATGCAAAAAAAAAAAAAAAAAAAAGGGAGCATTAGCATATGTTCCCTTTTCTGCTGAAAACTTAGCTATAGATAGAGTTGTATTTTTTTTCTCAGGCTGTCTAAAAACAAAAAAGATGGCCCCGGACCCTGTCTCCTTGGGATCCTCAGTTCTCTGGTGGCTCAGTGGGTCCAATGGCTCTCCACGCCCCATTGTAGGAATAAAACATTTTAAAATCCTGCACTCCTTAAAGTCCTGGCTCTTTCTGAAAATCTACACTTTCCCAAAGAAACAAACCAGCCTGCACTTCTCCACATCACCCCCTTGCATCCCAACTCAGCCCAAAGAGTTCAGAAGAAGATGAGAGCAGATGCAATTTCCATTCTGTCCTGCCCAAGGCGGTGCCTACCTAAAAATGGTACTAGCTGATCCTTAGCAATATTCTTGTAGTATATGCAATATATTCTAGCACCATTGGAAGTTTGAGCCCCAAGCAGTAGTACCACAAGACTACTGTTAGGGGTCAGCCAACATCATTTACAGCTAGGCAGCTGCTAGGGCAGCAAGTAGGGATTACTCCTGTCCTTTTCATCCCTATACCCCTTGAGATGAGTCAGGATACTGAACCATATTCACCTATTTTACTTTCAAAAGCCTTAATTCTCAGGATCAAAACCAAAGTCACAAACATCAAACTTTTTTTCTCTCGGAGCTCCTTCAGACAGGCATTCATCTTCCCAGGGCCGCCATCAGAAATTTCTGGGCCCCTTACTGAGCAATCCTATTGGTCTCCCCCCCGCACCCCTTCCCCCCCCCCGACCCCACCTTCTTCCATGGGCCATACTTTTCTCTGTCGCCGCACTCTTTGACCAAAAGATTTGTAAGCCTGCAACCACGTCAAGGTAGACTCTTTCAGCAAGGCCCTAACCTAACCTAAACTAAACTAATCTATACCTATCTATTCTAAACTAACATATGTCTAATACTGAACTAATAACAAACTAACAAACATCTGCATAATAAATAACTAATAAATAATAGTGCTAGTAGCTATAATTCACTTTTGAATGTAAAATCTCAGTTAAGGATTTCTTTTGACCTTTGTAGGCCAGAAGTAGATCACAATTGCACAATATTTTTTGTAACAAGTATTAAATGTGTTTTTATAAATACTGTAAGCTTAATAAATATAACAGAAAAAACTACACATCTGAGCGCATATCTGAACATACACATCTGTATGATCCCATCCTCCTCAGCTTGCCTATAGCTGCATCATGCACGTTAAAAATGTACGATATGTTGATATGTACACCTTCCTTCCTTCCCATCCATCCTCCTCAGCCTGTCCTTACACATCCACAGCTGCATGTTAATGATGATGTATATGTTATGATGATAAATAAGTGCATATGAGCACATCATTAACATGCAGCTATGGATGAATATAAAAAAGAAACAATATTCTGTACAATTGTCAATTTATAAATCAGCGTCTTCTCCCCACTCTCTCTTCCCCATTTCCCTTCAGCGTCCTAAGCCTACTCTCTCTCCACTTTCCTTCAGCACACGCACATAAAAACAAGCAAGTAATTTATATCATTTTCATTCTATTCATTCATAGAACTTAAAGTCTAAATAATGCCAGTCACATAACAAAACATGATTTTACAAAAATAATTCCCTGCACAGTCAAGCTTGCAAGGATTACTAGATGTCTTTCAGCAGCTCCCCTCCCTCCCCCTTACCTTTGTGGCCAAGTCAAAATGATCTACCAACAATAAAATTTTAAAAACACAAAGCACGCTGTACGCAGAGAAAATGTTAATTATCATTTATATTCCGCGGGTTTTCAAAGAGGTCAAGGCAGATGACTTTATGCAATGTCACCTCAGTAACAACTATACAAAAATAGACAAATTTTCCCCCTCCCTTTTTACTAAAACGCGATAGCGGTTTTTAGCGCAGGGAGCTGCGCTGAATGCCCCACGCTGCTCTCAACGCTCATAGGCTCCCTGCGCTAAAAAATGCTATTGCGGTTTAGTAAAAGGGGGCCATAGTGCAAAATATAGACAGCATATATAAATTCTCAAAGCAGACACATTTTGATCACTAAATTGAAAATAAAATCATTTTTCCTACCTTTGGTAATTTCATCAGTCTCTGGTTGCACTTTATTCTTCTGACTGTGCATCCAATATTTCTTCCCTTCTTTCAGCCTCCTTTATACTTCCTCTCCTCCAGACCTCATTCCCTCCCCAAACTTTTTCTTTGTTTCACCCTGCCCCTTCTTTCTTTTTCTCTCTCTCCATACCCCCTTTCTTTCTGTATGTCTGTTTTTCTCTCTCTCTCACCCTGCCCCCTTCTTTCCTTCTCTCTCCACACCCTCTTTCGTTCTGTATGTCTGTCTTTCTCTCTCTCTTCGTGCCCCATTTTTCTTTGTTTCACCCTGTCCCCTTTCTTTCTTCTGGCTTCCTGTCCCCCCCCCCTTTCTTTCTTTCTCCCTGCCCTCCCCTATGCCACCACCATTGAGAAAATGCTGCCACCACCACTGGGGAATAGGCTGCCACTCCCGGCATGGACTTGGGAGAGAAGAAGGGAGGGAAAGAAATGCTGAGATGGGGGAGGGAATGGGTTTTTGGACACAGAAGGCATGGACTTGGGAGAGAGGAGAGAGGGAAAGAGATGGTTGTGTACACAGGGAATAGAAGAAAGGATAATTTTTGGTCATAGGGAGGGAGTGAGGTACAAATAGTGGCATACCAAGGTGGGTGAGGGGGGCGGTCCACCCTGCCCCATCCCGGGTTTACGTCCCAGGGGGGTGCACAGCTGGCCACCCTCCAGTGTTCTCCCTAGGCCTGCAAACTGCGGCTCTTTAGCCACTTGAGTGCCACCGCCGCCATCGGGAACAGGCCGGCGCCGAGTTCGCCCTGCTTCTCTTCCCCGCGGGGCCGACCAACTCTCGCCACCCGACGTCAATTCTAACGTCGGAGAGGACGTTCTAGGCCAGCCAGGCAACGATTGGCTGGCCCAGAACGTCCTCTCCGATGTCAGAATTGACGCGAGTGGCGAGAGTTGGTCGGCCCCATAGGGAAAAGCAGGGAGAACTCGGCGCCGGCCTGTTCCCGATGGCGGCGGTGGCACTCAAGTGGCTAAAGAGCCGCAGTTTGCCGGCCTAGAGAGAACACTGGAGGGTGGCCAGCTGTTTACCCCCTGGGACGTAAACCCGGGGCGGTGCAGGGCGGACCAAGTCATGCCTTTTGTGTCCAAAAACCCATTCCCTCCCCCATCTCAGCATTTCTTTCCCTCCCTTCTTCTCTCCCGTCCATGCCTTCTGTGTCCAAAAACCCATTCCCTCCCCCACCTCAGCATCTCTTTCTCTCCCTTCCTCTCTCCCAAGTTCATGCCTTGTGTCCAAAACGCACTCCCTCCCCCCTTTTGTGTTCCGCGTTTGCCTCCCAGCCCATCTTTGCAACTTTCTCAGCAAAACGGAGCTCGAGCCGAGAGGCTTTTCTCCTGTTTCCTGCCTGCTCTGCCGCACACAAATAGCCAACCGGAAGTATTCTCCGACGTCAGCGCTGACGTCAGAGGGCAGGCTTTGCTTAAGCCCTACCTCCGACGTCAGCGCTGACATCGGGGAACACTTCCGATCGGCTATATGTGAGCGACAGGGCAGGTAGGAACAGAAGACTAACCTTGCGGCTCGTGATGTATTGAACTCCGTGGGTCCCCCATCCAGCTCTCTCTTGTCCACCTGGGGCGGACCTCCCCCCCCTAGACTGTGGCCTAGGACCCTGGGAGAGCCCGGGCCCCCTGTCAGCTCCGGGCCCCTGAATGCAGGACTGGAAGTACTGCCCTGATGGCGGCCCTGCATCTTCCATGAAATAGTCCTGTTCAGAGATGCATTCCATGTCCCCCTCTGTGCCTCTTAGAACAGAATTGTAGTCCTCTAACTCCATAAATTATTCTCCCTCACTCTCTGGGTGTAAAGGCTTTCTGGAGTAAGCTTCAATCTCCTCCCCCCAGTAAAGCTTATCTTTGGGAACAAAATGAAGTCTTGTTTCCTGTCAAAACCCCTTTGTGTGCCTGGAGACTTGTCATACCAGGAAGGGGGGGAGGGGGTGTCTCAGCTGCAGGCACCCCTCCCCTCTGTGCACAGCTGAAGGGATTTTATTCACATGCAGGGCTGGATCCTTTTCCTTTCCCTGGACTAACCCTCAAAGAGCTTGAAGCTTTCCAGCACTGTTAGGCCCGGATTCTGTATAGGATGCCCATCCCGGGCGTCCTATACAGTTTCGGAACAAAATCCGCCCAAACTAAACCTGATTCTGTAACCACATCCATGTTGCAGACGCTGGTTACAGAATTGGGTTTGTTTAGACATGGCCGCTATACTTAATCATGGCAAGGGATCGCCCTGCCGTGATTAGTATAGCGGCCGCGGCTACGGCCGCCAATCTCCCCTTTCCCTCCCCCGATGATCTCGGCAGGAGGCTGCCCAACCCCTCCTGCCCACAGAACCCATCATCGCCAGCAGGAAGGTGCTTAACCCTTCCTGCCGGTAGGAAACGCCCCCTGAAGATTGCTGGCAGGAAGGGTACCCAACCCCTCCTTTCAGACCCCCACAACAATCCCCCCATCAAAATGCCCCCTCCCTGGACCCCCCTCCCAAATGAAACCCCCCACCCCGGAATCCCCCCCTCGGGCTTACCTGCAAGTTGGCCGGACAGGTCCTCGCACCGTCCGGCCAGCAGCTCCCCCTCTCCCCTACCCAATCCACAGGATCCTAGGGCTGGATTGGCCCAGGCGCCTAAGGTCCCTCCTATGACGATCATTGTTGCTTACAGCTGTTTCATACAGACATTTTAGAAAACAGTTAAAAACCTTTTCTCCAAATACTTGACTAGCTGACTCATTCAAATACACAGTTATGTTGAATGTTTATAATCTTTTGTAAACCGAGTAGAACTTTTTGGTAACGCAGTCTATAAGCACAAAGTTATGTTAGGTTATGTTATGAGGATTTTTTTTATTTTCTTTGTACAGCCATCATACAAAGAAGTTTTAAATTGTTTGTAAAGCTACTACAGCTTAACGAATGAGTCATCAAAAATCCATGCTTGCTTTGTCTTGGTGTGTTCAGTATTTTTTTTTCTTTTCCCTTCCCTATCTTTTACTTATTGGGTGATGAAACCAAGGGGAAGAAATTGTTATAACATCTTTGGTATATGGAGTATATGGTTGGGAGGGATGGGAGAGGGATAGGGATAAGAATCTATGTAATATACCAATGATTGTGTATAAGTGATGTATTTATTGTTACTGTGAATAAAAATATTAACACTTAATGTAATTTGTGAAAATGAATAAAGAATTATAAAAAAAAACCCAAAAAAACATCTATGGTGCTTGTTTACTAAAGTATTAAGGATGTGCATTTCCCATGGGGCATTTGCCAATACGAGGGGGTGCCGAAAAGTTTTCAGCCCAACCAAGAAGGGAATGACATGGAGCTATGAAACTTACCAGTTATCCTACATATTCACCCCTAAATTGAACTCACTGGCACATTGTGTCTGAAGTTTCTGTAACCCTTCCAAAAAATGCTCTGATGCCTGGTCACTGAAATACTGCTCTGCTGCTCCAATCACCTCTGAATCACTCAAACATTGTTGCCCTTTCAAACTCTTTTTTAAGGTTTGGAAACAGAAAATAATCATATGGAGCAAGATCTGGTGGATAGGATAAAGTGGATGGTCTAGACATCAAAACCCCAGCTGCTTCAAAACATCCATCGTTTTGCCAGCTTTCAGAGCAGGTGCATTATCTTGCAAAAAGAGAACTCTTTTCCAAAGCTTCCCTCTACTTTTTTCTTTCAGTGCCTTCTTTAATTGGCACAGCATGTTACAGTTGTATTCTTCATTAACTGTTTGGTCTCTTGGAAGACAGTCAGTCATTTCAACTCCTTCCTGATCCCAAATTACTGTGGCCATGGCCTTTCCTGATAACTTTTGAGTCTTGAATTCCCTTGGCTTTGGAGAACCTGAGTATCGCCACTGCATGGACTGTTGTTTTGTCTCAGGATCATAGTAATGTAACCATGTTTCATCAACAGTGACTAGTTGTTCTAAAAAGTTAATGCCAGCTTGCTGAAAATGCTACAAAATCAACTTGGAAGTATTCACTTGACATCGTTTCTCATAAGCATTCAAACATTTGGCTACCTATTTGGCTGACAGCTTCTGCATACCCAGCTGCTGGTGGATTATACACTCAACATGTTCCCTGGATATCTGTAGTGTCTCAGCAATTGTTTAGCCCATATTCATTAATCTATCAAAATGGACATGGTCAACAATTTGCCTTCCCGACCTTGCTGCATCTTCGATCTCAAAATCTCCATGCTGGAAGTTTGCATACCACTTCTTCATTGTGTAGTATAATGGGCACTCAATGTTTGCATCATACATTTATGGATTTCCTTTGGAGTTTTCTTCTCCAGGAATAGGAACTTCATTATGGCTTGGAGTTCAACACTTGAAAATTCTATACTTTTCATTTACATGATTCAATCAATAATCTGAAACAAAGTCAAAACATAGCATTATGATTCTGTAAATTGGCATTTTGCAAAATAAAATAACACTGTATTCAGATACAGTGGCAAAATAACACTCAGAATTTAGGAAGTTGGTTGGGCTGAGAACTTTTCAGCACCCCCTCATCTTGAAGGACATATGGCAGTAGAATACTGTTGGTGATTGCCATGCACACACAAAAGCACCACAGTCTGTTCATACTTTACTTGTAGTCGATTCACGGTCTCCCTTTGTATGAGAGTCTTGACACTGCCAGAATCTATTAGTGCTTGGTAGAGGTACCCATTCAGTTCCACTTCTGTCAGGCAGTTCCAACCTTCAGGTTGAATAGCCTCTACAATATTGCAGTCATGTGGTTCTACCACATTCACATCCATAATGTCTTCACATATCTCCTGGTAGTCTCTTGCCAATGTCACTTGGTTTTGCACTTAAAACAGATTAGAGTGTTGAATATTGCCCCCAGCCCCACCTGGGCTATTAGGTAAAGCTGACCTCCATTGTTTGGGTCTTCCCTTCAAGGTCAACTTCTTTCCTTGGGATGCTCGACCCTTTTTTGCTTCATCCTTATTTCTGGTACTCCCTCGATCTCTTTCCCAAGTTCAGAAGTTGGTTGAGCTTGGAGAAACACTTCTGCTACTTCCAAGGCAGTCTCTAGCATTAGCTTGGGGTGTTATCTCACTCATTGTCTTATAGACCGGGGTAAACCATCCAGGAACTGCTCCAGTAGAACTATATTTGATACCGCCACACTGGACCTTTCTTCCAGTTGCAACCACCTCCATGCAAGCTCTTTCAGTTTATAGAAAAAAAAACCTAAGGGGTCTCTTTCATCTAGAGCAGGGATCTCAAAGTCCCTCCTTGAGGGCTACAATCCAGTCGGGTTTTCAGGATTTATCCAATGAATATGCATTGAAAGCAGTGCATGCACATAGATCTCATGCATATTCATTGGGGAAATCCTGAAAACCCGACTGGATTCCGGCCCTCAAAGAGGGACTTTGAGATCCTTGATCTAGAGCACAGGTGTCAAAGTCGGTCCTCGAGGGCCAGAATCCAGTCGGGTTTTCAGGATTTCCCCAATGAATCTGCATGAGATCTATTTGCATGCACTGCTTTCAATGCATATTCATTGGGGAAATCCAGAAAACCCGACTGGATTCCGGCCCTTGAGGAGGGATTTTGACACCCCTGATCTAGAGGGTACTTTTCCAAAACCTTTGCCTATAATATTCTAGGGTACACTCAGCCTTTTCCAAGATTGCTGCCTTAATATCTTTATAGGTAGTTTGGCTGTCAGGATTGGTGCTTTGGAAGGCAATTTGGCTGCCACCAGTTAACTGGTTTCTCAGATATGTACTCTATGGTGCCTCTGGCCAGCCAGCTAAGTGGGCCATCCTCTGAAAATATACCAAGAAATGGTCCAGATCATCCTCCAATGTCATTTTAGGTAATAAGGGGAAGATATGTCATGGTGAGGGACCCAGATCCTTGTAATCTTGGAAATGCCTAGGCCTGAGAGCCCTGTTCCAGTTCTATCAGTTTATGTAGAACCTGCTGTTGTTAATGCTCCAAGTATTCCTGCATAGACTGTTGCTGGGTCTGCATAAATAGTTGCTGCTGCTGTTGTCCCTCCATCATAATCTGGATTACTTTACCCATGTTTTATTGGCAGCACTAGAGAACATTGTGTTTAAGAAAAAATTCCTACCTGACTGGCACCAACTATGTTGTTCAGGTCCCTCTCTCAAGGCAGAGGTAATCACCTTATTCTCTATGTATGGCTGGATACTAAACACAGGCCCAGATCACTGAAGTTCATGGGTTCCACTTCTTATGGTGGGTTAAGTGGAATACCACTCCTGACACAACATTTAATAGCATGAGCAGGGTCTAGGTTTGGGCCTGTGCCCACACAATAAGACCAGACACAAGCAGTGAAGAAAAACTTTATATAGATCAAAAGAAAGAAAGAAAATCCTTCAGCCTGTTGCTTCACAGGGACAGGTATATAAGTAGCAGTCTATTTGTTCAAGAAGCAAAGGTCTTGGTATTTCTTAGGGTTTGTGACTGCCACACCCCAAACACAGTCTGTAACAGTCCTTGAGACAGGTAAGAAGTGCTGGTCCCTGCCAGACCTCAGAAAGAGACTCATAAGTAGTTCAGCAAAGGAAATGGTTAACAAGCAGAGTGTCACTTCCCCCTAAGGAAGAGCTACCTATATTAAGATGACTCCAGCTAGGTGAGGGAGTAAGCAGCAGGGGGAGTGATAGCATAGACTCCCAGTACTCAACAACATGTTTAAAAAATATAGGTACCCTCAGGGTGCACACGAAGGAGCACACAAAGGAGAATGACCTATTCCTTATGTGTGCTCCTTCAGTGTGTGATGTGTGCCACAGAACTAGTCAAAAATTTAAAAGGCTGTCAGCTGACATCACCTTTGGTTCCATGAGTAGACAGAGTCAAATGTGGTCAGCAAATATGGGAGAGCAAACAGGTCAAAGCATAAGATAAACAGCCTAAAGACATCATCGACCAAAGAATGCAAAGAAGAGAAAGGGAAGGGAGGGATAGACTCACTTGGCTGCTTATCTAAAAGCTTCAACAATGAAGTTCCTCATGTTTTTGTCTTCTCTTCTATGTTTCAGTTTACCTTCCCTCTCTACTTCCCTTAAGCACTGTTTGCCATGACAAATGAATGGAACAAATGAGGATTTGGCTCAAACTAATCCTTTACCCATTCTTTTCATTTAAAGCTACACAAAGCAAAAATACCTTCACTTGATCCAAGATGGCTGCCGCTATCTGAATGCCGACAGGACGCCTGAGAGTGTCCTTCTCCTACCTTTCTAGAATGCCGAAAAGAAGGGGCAGAAGCGTTTTTGGTACCTCCCAGCGCTTGGTGCCCACGATTCCTACAGTTGAGGACATTTTCAGACGCCTGCAAATTGAGCAAACTTCTTCGGGGAATCGCCCATTGAGAGTGCCGGCAGAGCGGAGTGCTTCAGCAGAAACCCATGGGCTACACGTCACTCTGAGCCCCGACGTCAGGACGCCTCCCCTTCAGCCGCTGCCGCTGGGAGCTAGCTCACCGCGAGAGGAGAATACGTCCGATGAGGCAGTATTCTCCTCTCGAGAGGCCAGTGCATCGGAGGTTTCGCCGCAGGAAACAGCCCAGAAGGATTTGCTCCTTTTGGAGAAACCAGTAACCGGGACATCTTCAGCCAAGGAGAAACAAGGCATCGGAGAGGTAGACCAACCATCTGAGCTATCTCATACTACACCAATAGTCTCCTTTGCTCCAGTTAAACCCCCAGAAGTCACATTAGACTCGCTTTGGGAATTAGTTTTGGCTTTGGGGAATTCTCTGAATCCTCAAATTAAGAATTTAGATAAAGAATTGAAAGACCAGAAAGAAGTAATTAATATTTTGAAAGAGGATATTACATTATTGAAATCTGATATGCAAGAAGAAAAGAAGGACGTAAAAATGATTAAAAGCCATCATGATTTACTTGTAAAAGACAATTTGATTACAAGGAGAAAATTGGAAGCACTTGAAAACAATAGTGGCATTAATAATTTACGCTTAATTAACTTTCCAAAGGTTTCCTCAATTTCCCCAAGAGAAATGATAAAGCGCTACTTTCTGGAAATACTTAAAATTCCTGAGAATTCTTTACCACCATTGACAAGAGTGTATTATTTACCTATAAAGACTCAGGATTCTCAGAAGAAAGAAGATCTTGGAAAACCTCAGGAAAGTTCTCTAGACGTTTCCGCTTTATTGGAACAATCAAATAGAGAAGTGGCTATTTCAGCCACTCTCTTACTGTCTGTGGCTTTGGCTCCAGACAAAGATTGGATCCTTAAACTTTTCTTTAAAAATAGATCTAGAGACTTCCTTGGTTTCCATATTCAAATTTTTCCTGATGTCTCTAAGGAGACTCAAAAGAGAAGAAGAGAATTTCTAATATTGAAACCAGGTGTGACTCAGATTGGGGGTTTATTTTTCCTTAGATACCCTTGTAAATGTGTAGTGAGGTATCGTACTTTAAAATATGTGTTCTTTGAACCGGCTCATTTGAAGGCTTTCCTCTCCATGAAGCGCCTTGAAAATGGAGAAATATCTATGTCCAAGTAATAATTTAGCTCTATTTCAGCATCAGATAATGTGTTTTCTTGCTTGTTATTTTATATTTTAATCACTCCTATTCTCTAATCTTGGATCCTAATTTTGAGGACTAGTGTGTGATTGAGTAGAGAGATATTTTCCTATTATAGTTTGATTTATTTTCTGGATGGAAAGTAATTTAAATATATGTTATCTTAATTACACTTTCTGTACAAGATGGTATCCTTGTTAAATAATGTGAAAATTTATAAATAAATAAATAAATAATAAAAGAAAAAAAATACCTTCACTTATCTCATTTTGAAATTCATCTGAAAACAAATGTAGAATCTGAAAATATGTATAATTTAAAATAGTTAGCTGTCCATTTAAAATTACATGGCTGCTACACCTTTGAATATTGACCTCAATATGGGTATAGTGAATGTCAAAGAAAAATCAAAGATAACCCCAAGGTTGTAGACAGAATAATATGAAGATGATAGTGTTTTCTGCAGAAATAAAGGTGGAAAGGGGGAAGTAGGTGTAAGAGAAATGATAAAGAGTTCTGGCTTGGTTTTATGGAGTTTAAAGTTAAGATGGAAATGTAGACAGCAATGTTGGTAAGTAGGCTGATTCCTAATTACATTTCTGTTGTAAAGAGGATATCAGGGAAACACCAGCATAAAAGATGTACTGAAAACACTCGAGATGATCATAGCACTAAGAGCATGAGTATACAGTAGGGAAAAAAGAAAAGAGGACCCAGAACATCCTGAGGCATATTGATTGATAGTGGAATAGGGTAGAGAAAAATTCTCCAAAGGACACACTTAAAATATGTGATAGAGGAAAGAGAACCATGATAATACAGAGTCTTGATGTCTCAGACAACATCCAGCAGTAGATGATTATTAAAAATTTCAGAAGCAGCAGACAGGCCAAGGAAGATATAGATAGTTTAAAGTCCTCACGCACACAGAAAAATATTATCTGACCAAGTGGTCCAAATCATACAAAATACTATAATATCAAATCCCACTCAAGACGTTGAAGGGTCCCTTACTGCATATTGTTCAATACAATATTTATGGTGGGGGGGATCGTTTCTGTTATAGCCCATGGGCCACAAGAGTACGGGCCTATGGAATATGTGAGACCTCTTGGTCATCTTTTATATATTCTCTGGAAGGGGATCCGGGGAGAGGGGGTTTGCACTGGGGGATTCTGATGAATGGGTTGGGTTGGAGAGTCAAGGGGATGGGTTTTCTTTTTGGCTATTCCTGAAAAACTGTGTATTGTTGGATGTTGTTTTCCTTGCTCTTATTGTATTATTTTGTTCTTTGTACTTTTTGCATTCGCAATAAAAAAGATTTGAACATAAACAGTTTAAAGACCTGTTACTTTAGCCTTAAACAGATCATTGGAGAGCTTTCTAAGGGCTGTTTTTGAGGAATGATTTATTGGAATATAGAGGATAAAAGCAGATTGGAATGAAACTAAATGGCTTGAATGGCAAGAAAGTCAAGCCAGTAGGGATGAACAGCACATTCAAATTGTTTGGATGCAAAAGAAAGATGGGACAATAGTGAACATAACAGGTGGGATCTAGTGAAGGTTTGTTGAGGACTAATGCGATTACAACATGTTTGAAAAACAGCAGGAAAATTTCCAATAGAAAGTGATAAATTGAGGATGTGATGGAGGGGATCATGTCGTGAAAAATAGAACTGAAGAGCTGGATGGCAATGGGGTCAGAGGAAAACTTAGTGAGTCTGTAAGAAAGGAGATGGACTGCTTCAACCTCATTCATTTTAGAAAAGGATAAAAGTTCAACAGGGATCAAAGGAAAGGGAGAGGAATGAAGTGAGGGAGAGGGAAGGGAAAGTGAAGGTAATCTATTGAGAACACAAGATTGATTTTGTGAACCCTGTCATGGAAGTGGTCAGGTATTGTATTGGCAACATGAAGAGAGAGTCAGAGCAACTTGAGGAAAGTAGAGAAGTGAATGTGGTAAAAAACTAATGAAGATTGGAGGGAAAGGAGTTTGTCAGTTGAACTAAATGGTCAGTTTGGCAACTGTAATAACAGACTGGAATGAAATCAGTGTGAATTTGAAATGTATGAAGTCATCTTGAATACTGTTTTAGCTAGATGTGTTCTGTACAGTATCTGAGAATAAGCCAAGGCTGAGGATAGAAAAGGGGAGAGGTAGGAGTATCCAAAGCAGAACAGCAATTAGTAATTATTGTAAGAAGATTCTTCTTCAACTGATTCAAAGAAAAGAATCTGCCAGTTTCAATTTCACTACCTTTAGGCTTATGAAATTTCTTTCATATCTACGAGGTCTGTTCAAAAAGTTCCAGGATGGTTTGAATTGCGCACCAATGGGAAGTTCTTTTGATATGTGCTAAGTGATGTTGAGTAGTTTGAAACCTCACGAGAAACCTCCCTTTTTCCGTTTGTTGATATCTGTTGTTGTCTCCGAACTACAGCAGTTTTTGTGAAAGTGTGTTTTCGTGATCAGCTATTTTTCATCATGTGCAACCTCAATGAGCAGCGCTACTGCATGAAGTTCAGTTTTAAATTTGGTAAGACTACTACAGATACTTATGAAATGTTGAACATAGCTTATAAAGAACATATCATGAGTCGTGGAAGGTGTTTTGAATGGTATTCATGCTTCAAAAGTGATTGTGAATCAGTGGAATGCAATTTGCAAACTGGAAGACCATCAACATCAAATGATGATGATCATGTTCATCAAGTGAGGGTTCTTGTGCACACAAATCAGTGATTAACTGTTAGAGAATTGGCAAAGGAATGCAACATATACATTGGTTCATGCCACAACATTCTAACAGAGAAGATGGGGACGTCTCATGTTGTGGCAAAGATTGTTCCACAGTTGATGACCGATGACCAGAAGAGCAACCACAAAAAACATGACAGTTCTTCCCCATTTACCTTACTCTCCTGATTTAAATCCACGCTGAAAAGAAAACGATTTGACACCATTGAAGACAAAAGCAAAATCTGGCACAACAACTTTTGGTGATTCCTGAAGATGCATTTAAGGCCTGTTTCCAGAAGTCGAAACGATGTTGGGAAAAGTATATACGTGGGGGAGGGGAGTACTTTGAAGGGGACCCAATGGAATATGTTGTAAGATTGTTTAATAAATTTTTATAAAATCAGTCTTGGAACTTTTTGAACAGACCTCATATCTTCTACCTCTTTCCTCTGTTTTTCCTGGCAAACCCATTTATTTCTTCTTCTATCCTCATCTTTTCATTCTTATGCTCATTTCCACTCACTTTCCCAGTTTATTCACATTACCTATCCATAAAAGGAACAATGAAACTAAAATCTGTGTGCTAAAAATACATTATCACATGCTATTGAGAAAGAATATTTGCTAATCTTAAACAGAATGTGCTATTTCAACCCAAAAAAAGTAGGAAGATTGTAAGGAAATCCACAAGACACATAACCTGCAAATAAACACAAAGCAGCTCATTAATATTAAAATAGCTCATCACATTGTGTGAAAAATGTTATACCATGTTCCACTCAGATATAGAAAAAGTAATTTTGCAAAGCTTTTTCTGAATCTAAAGTGTGCTTTATACAGAGAAAATAGCTTTTAGAGAATTGCACGACCACATATGTATGCACGTAATGAGTATTCACAGAAAATTTGCACCTTTTAGTGTGTACATTCTCAGGGCACCAGCTCAATTGAAGGGAGACAGGGTTCCATTTTGTGTGTATGCTTTATAAAATAAATACATGCCTAGCAGACAAGTACACATTTACACTAACTTCAGAACAGGTGCAAATGAGTTTGTGAGTATTTGTGTGCTAATCAGACAAGTTCTGGGTACCTATTTTATAAAGGCACCTACTGTATGTTGCTTTTATAATAAAAACTCCCTTAGACATGGCAAATAAAGAAACTCTCTGCTTTTAGTGAAGGACATATAATATTGGCTGAGCAGTCTATGAGCCTGTGAGGGGAAGGGAATTTTGGATGGGGCCAATTAGTTTTGGAGAAAAGGAGTATGGAATAGCTTAGAAATAGATATGGGGGAGGAGAGCAGAGGGTTAATTAGAACAAGATAGTAAGGCAGTGGTGGCAGATAGGAATTGGAAAAATGATGAGGTGAGGAAGTTGAAAGATGGAGATTGGTGGTTAAAGGAGAAGGCAGTATGGATAAGAGGAGGAATTAGGCAGGAAGGCTAAGAGAGATCTTGAAAAGAATACAATATAATACAATTTTTATTTGTATACCGCCAATACCTCTATGAAGATTGTGCTGCAAGCAAAAACACACATTAAAAACTTTTATAGGCAGGGTTGCCTGGCTCCTCTGGGCTGTTTGAGCAAGGCACCATCTCTTAAAAATCTCTCTGTATTGAGGGTTTGGTTGAAGTTTTATCCAGATACCAATTATAGGACTTTGTTGTGGAGGTAGTTTTCTGAAGAATTTGTTATTCCATTACAAGTTCCTCCTTTGCTCCATGCTTGGTGCAATGCTTCATCAGTAGAATGACACTGGTCTGTTGTGTGTTCAAAACTTCATAAAGAGTTGGAGCTTGGATATATTGCAGGGCCCTTTCAGCTTTGCCATTAGAGGATTTTGTGGTGTCCCCATTAGGTGTGATCCCTAAAAAAGAGCCTAGGAAATTTAGACTCATTCATAATTTGTCTTATCCACTGGGTAAGAATGTTAACACTTTTACTCTGGATTTCTTTCTTCCAATCAATGAAGGCTTAAAACACTTTCCAAACTGTCTATTAAGTGTGTGAAGCAAGCAGGAAATGGGATCCAAATTCCGGATCTTTGCTGGGGTGAATGTGGTCATGAGAACCTGAGCTTGTAACAACTCATTCAGAAGAACTACTCCAAAATCATAGAAGTTAAAAACACTTCCTCCTATAATACTAAAATAAATCTGAACCTGCTTGAGGGAGAACTTCAGAGCAACAAGCAGCTTTTCAAAGCTAAAGAAGATATGAAAGTAAATGAGGGATTGAATTGACACAGTCAAGGTAGCCCTGAAGGTGCTGACCATTTTGACTCTTCAACAGAGCTAAGCTGCACAATTTTGACCCCTGACGAAGCTACAAATGGTGAAACGGGTCCCCGTAGGGTTTATGACATTGGCACTTGAAAAAACTACAAGATAAGTGCGATGTTTTGAACTTTTTGGCATTGATTTATTTACTTAATGTTTTTGCCTTGTACACGATTTTTTGTTTAAACACAATTGATCATATTAGTTATAGTTTAAAGTCACACTGAACTCAATGAATGATACCTTCTCCTGCACTTCTGGATAGAAATCTTTGATGATTCACCAGAGCAGGCATCTGAGAGTTCAGTAGAACACTTGAAACATTTTTTGTTATACATATGGAGTTTGCCATAAGATGAAGAATTGTTAGAAGAACAATGATTCCAACTTTGTGAAAGCCTTCTCTGTAATTGGACAGCATGATAGCAAAGATGAAGAATCAAGTGTTGAATTAGACAGCACTACTTCTAATGAAGATGAAAATGACAGGAATGATGATAAAGTATTCTTTACTATAAGGAAGACAAATGTTTCAAAGCCTGCAGATCCACTCAGAAGACATCGTAGCCTGATATGATCTGAACTAACTTATTATCAGATTGAACACTCCACTTCCTACTAGTGCAGTCATTGATTGTGCTAATTTAATGACTCACAAGTGCACCTGCAAGAGTTACAATTATTTTCAAAATTTAACTTTACTAAAAGCAAAGTGGATTGAATTCTAGGGCAGTAAAGTTGCAGGGATAAAGAAATTAACATTAGTTGCATTATTTGTAGTCATTATGATTTTTATTGTACTCAAAAAGTATTATATAAGGCAGTATATAATACTTTCACTTATTATAAGTAAATTTTGTTACTTTTACTTTCACTTATTATAAGTAAATTTTGTTACTTGTTCTTCACTGTAGTAGAGGAGTACGGGTGGAAGTTCCAATTATTATTTTGGTTTTGGTTTTTTTTTTTGGGGGGGGGTTCTCCCGCCTACAACCTAGGTGAGTCAAATATCTGTATTACTTACAGAATGCTGGCATGTACTAACTGCAAGGTACAGTTTATACTCAACTCATGTTGCTCATACTCTATCCCATTCCAAGATATGCACTTAGGGCCAAATTCCATTTATGGTGCCCCAAATATTGGTGCCGACTAGAATGGTGCTTGGCACATTTCTATAAAAGACGTGTAATATATATAGAATTGTATTTAGCAGTTGTACATGCCAACCTGCATCTAAGTTGAGTGCAGATTAGGTATATTCTATACCAGTGCACTTAACTTTTAGGAACACCATGCTTCTCCACTGGCTATGCCCCAATTTGAGATTCATGTTAGAAGTGATGCATACCATTTATAGCAGTGGTTCTCAACCATCTCCTGGAGGACCACCAGGCCAGTCGGGTTTTCGGGATAGCCCTAATGAATATGCATGAGAGAGATTTGCATATAATGGAGGTAAGAGGCATGCAAATCTGCCCCATGCATATTCATTAGGGCTACCACGAAATCCTGACTGGCCTGGTGGTCCTCCAGGACAGGGTTGATAACCACTGATTTATAGAATGCATCTATCAAGCTGTACTTCTAATTAGTGCCAATTAATGTCAATTATGAGGTGTTAATTGCCAATTATCAGCACTTATTGGTTTTAAAAACTTAGGGCTAGATTCACATAGCAAACCGATCGTGTACCGATTGGTTTGTGACCCCTTTGCGACCCAATTTCCTTCCGACCCAATTCACTAACCTCTCCTGCGATCCGCTTCCGATCCGTGCATGCAAATTAGGGGAAATGGCATGCAAAGTAGGCAGGGACGCGATTCACTAAACAGAAGAAGGAAGACCGATTGGGCTTGCCGATCCGAAGAAAAGCGACTACTGAGGACCAGTCGCTTCACTTCTTACCGACTCTCCTGCCCTTTAAAACCATGGGCTGGCAATGTACTTTTGCAGAATACATAAAAAAGGAATTTCTCCCATTGCCCTATCGCTTTACTTACCATGATCTCTCATTCCTGCTCTGTTCTCTGCCTACATGTATTGATGACTATCCAGTGCGCCTATTCTCGCTGATTGTTCACAGCCAGTTCTAGCCCTCTTATCCCTGTATCTGCTTCATGTACTTTAAAACCTTACCTTGTACCTATCTTCGCTGATTGTCCAGCTCCTCTTATTGTAAACCGCCTTGAACTACTATAGCTTTGGTGGTATATAAGAATAAAATTATTATTATTATTTATATATTCTGTAAAAATTACCAGCCCATGGTTTTAACCCGCCTCCCTGTGCCAATGCCCCTGCACTGTTGCTCGCCCCCCACCACCCCACGGCGATGCCCCACAAAAGGTAGGAGGGATGCCAACTCCCTTCTGCCATCTCAAATGCCTCCTGGCCGGTCTGGCCCCTCCCTGCAGCTAAGCTAAGCCGACCAGCCTGCTGGCCGGGCCGGGCCCGGCCCACCCCCTCCCTGTACCTTTCAAATCATTGGGTTCATGAGGGTTGCTCAGTCCCTCCTGCTCCTCCAACCTCCTGTGCAGCAATGACAGCCTTAGGCCATGCCACGATGCATCATCTGATGCACAGGGAGGGGCCTAAGGCCCTGATTGGCTGAGGCACAACATCTGTGCCATTAAAAAAAAGCCCCAAATAGCTGAGTGGCAGGAGGCTGCTTTGGGGCTTCCCCTGCCGCTCAGCTCTTAGGGCTCCCCATGCTAGCTCTGCACATATGTGAGAGCCGGTTTCTAAATGCCTGATTGGATGGGATTATGGCAGACCTCCGCAAAACTCATTTGCATGACAAGCCATTTGAACATTGATCGCCGTTTAGAAATCGACCAAAAAAATTGGCCCACAGTGACCCACACAATCTTAATGGCCGTTTGTAGTGCATCTAACTCATAGACACATAGAACATGACAGCTCATCTAGTCTGCCCATCCACAGCATTAACTATCTCCTCCTCTCCCTATGAGATCCCACATGCCAGTTCCATGCTTTCTTGAATTCAGACACAGTCTTTTTCTCACCCACCTCTACTGGGAGACTATTCCATGCATCTACCACCCTTTCTGTAAAAAAGTATTTCCTTAGATTACTCCTGAGCCTATCACTCTGGAGTTTCCTTTCCAATTGAAAAAGACTCGCCTCATGCATACCACGTAGGTATTTAAACATCTCTATCATATCTCCCTTCTCACGCCTTTCCTCTAATTAAGTTGTACTCACAATTCCGCTGTATGCACCGATTTGCACGCACAACAAAGGGCATCATATACAGAATTTGGGGGTAAGTGCTTGAATTAGTACATGCCAGCAAGATAAATATTACCACGGGCAGGCTCTAATTGTTAGTACACACTAATTCACATGCTAACTGCCTACCATACTTCAGTACAATGACCTCTTATTTTTCTTGTAAATTGCTTTGAATGTGAGGTATGTGCATTCATTCTGAAACAAAATGAAAAACACAATGAAAGAGGCTTGTTTCATTTCATTTCAAGCTGAATGGGAAACAAAACAAAATAAAATTAGTTTTATTGTGTTTCATTTTGGGAATAGTACAAACTATTCCCGAAACAGAACAAGCTACAATGAAAATCTACAAACAAAATGAAAAAGATGGGGAAAAAAAGCCTGTAATGAAAGAAATGAACAAAGTGAAAAATTAAGCAAAGCATGCCCTATTGAATGCTTATGTGGCCATTTGTTTATGTCTGGCTACAAGTCTTAACATCACAAAACACATTGTTTTTAATATTTATATATACTGTATATGTGATAGGGTTTATGTTTTTTTGGCTGAAAGACCTCAAGTGTTCACAGCTGTGATAAACAACTCTCATATATACATCAATATTCAAGGGATTTTGGTCATAGACTTAATACAAGGAGGATTAGTTTGTTAATACAAGTCTTAACATCACATGGTACCTGTTTATTCCATATCCTTGAGTGACTGTATGACAGTTATTTCAAAAGTTGTAGCTTGGTTTATGGGGGGGGGGGTATTTTCAATATGTTTATTGGCTCAAAGCTTCAACTACAACTTCAAAAAGATATAGAAAGGATGGAGTCGAACCAGAGGAAGGCTACTAAAATGTTGTGTGGTCTTCATGATAAGGCGTATAGGGACAGACTTAAAGATATCAATCTGTATACTTTGGAGGAAAGGCGGGAGAGGGGAGATATGATAGAGACATTTAAATACCTACATGATGTAAATGCGCATGAGTCGAGTCATTTGAAAGGCAGCTCTGGAATGAGAGGGCATAGGATGAAGTTAAGAGGTGATAGGCTCCGGAGTAAACTGAGTAACCTGAGGGTGTTTACCTTCTTCTGGTCAGCTGCCTCCTTCTTCCAGCCGCGGTTGTTTCTCTTGGCAAAAGCTGCAGGCAGCGGCTCCTATGGATGACCCAGAAGCCTTCCCTCTACATTGGAGCCTCCAGCATCAGAGGGAAGGCTTCCAGGTCAGCCGTAGGAGCCTCTGCCTGCAGCTTTTGTCAGGAGGAATGACTGCTGTTGGAAGGTAGAGGGAGCTGGCCAGAAGAAGGTAAACACCCATGAGAGGGGGGGCATGAACCTGGAATACAGAATGGAGGGAGGGAGGGAGAGAGAGAGGGGTATATTGGGACATGGAGGAGGTGGAGGGACATGTTGGGACTCGGGAGGGAGGAAGCACAATCTTGGACAAAGAATGGAAGGAAGGAGGGATGGGCATGAACTTGAGTCATAGGATTGAAGTATTGAGTGAGGGAAAGAGATGCTGAGGTGGGGGAGGGAATAGAAAGGGAAAATTGGGTGTCTGAGTGAGAGGGAAAGAGAGATGGTGCACATGGGGAAATGAAGAAAGAGGAGAATTGTTGGGCAGAGGGAGAGAAAGAGTATTACACCGGACAACAAAGTTTTTGCTTCTTCAATATTTTCAGGTATATCTTACAGATTTTTGGCTGCTGATCACAAAAATCACATTTAAAATTATGTATCACAATCCGTTTTAACAAAAAAGTATATTTTTACAATTTCTTATTATACTTTCAGGCTAATGCAATTAATAATAACTGATGCCAAGATTAAGGAAGGCATTTTTGTTGGTCTACAGATCAGATACATCATCAATGAAGAGAGGTTTGAAGATATGTTAATCGGGCCAAAGAAAATCACTTAGAAAGCATTCAAGGATGTTGTTGAGAATTTTCTTGGCAGTTACAGAGCACCAAACTATATTCAGCTGGTTGACAAACTTCTTAGAGCATACAAAACCATGAAATGCAACATGTCGCTGAAGATACACTTTCTACATTCACACTTGGACTTTTTTTCTGCAAATCTTGGTGCAGTCAGAGACAAACATTGTGAAACGTTTCACCAGGACATAGCCACTATGGAAAAAAGATATCAGGGCAACTGTAATCCGTAAATGCTGGCCAACTATTGTTTGACACTGCAATGAGATGCACCAGACACTGAGTACAAAAGAAAATCAGCAGGAAAATACTTTTAGCCACGGCAAACTCTCACAGCGTATCTGAAAATTTGTACATAGTCAAATAAAGATACCATTGTGTTTCTCAAAATTCCTATGTGATACAGTTAGTGGAAAATTATATTTGTGTTTATTTTGAAGAGGTCTGTCATAATCACCAGTTTTTTTAAGGAAGCAAAACTTTTGGAAAAACTTTTTGGCCAGTATTATTGCACATGGTGGTGGGAGAAGAGTGAAGTAGAGATGCATAGGGAAGAGAGGGAGAAATGTTGGATGTTGTGGTGGAAAGGGAAGAGTGGGATGGATGGAAAGGATGCAAAAAGGGCCTCAACGAGGTGGGAAGAATATTAGGATCCAAGTTACATACAAATTCAACTCAAGAATGGTATTTACAAAATTAGACAGCAACGATGAAATTCTTCCAAAATAACTTTATTTGCCACAAAACTGTCCATGTTTCAGCTCAGAAAGCCTACCTCAGGGGTAGATATATTGTCTACAAACATAGATGATGTAGAAAACATACATAGTATAACAGTAAAAAAAACAACATAGTATAACAGTAAATATATCAAAATATAAATTAATGAATACAATGACTCAAAAGCATCATTTGACAAAAAAGCTAAAAAAATTTAAACAAAATCTAATACCTCATATCAAAGAAATAAAACCAAAATGACAATAAATGATAAAGTAATATTTAAATGTATGAGAATTACTAGAAATTATTGGCTCCATTTATCAAGGTGCGATAGGCGGTTAACGCGCGGAATACCACGCGTTCAACCGCCTGCCGTGCTAGTCGCTAATGCCTCCATTGACAAGGCGTTAGTTTTTAGGCTTGCCATGGGGGTTAGCGTGTGATGAAATGTCTGATGCGCTAACCCCTGTAACGCGCCTTGATAAAAGGAGCCCTATGATTGATATCAGTGTATGAATGATTGTGTGCAATTATTTGAATTTGTATGGATGAGTCTATTGAAAAATTGTGCATACCAAGTAAATAATGGTCTTAGAACTTTAGGAAGAAACCACTGGTTCAATGCATCAATGAATTAGAGTCGCTGGTTTTAAGAAAGGTTTGGACAAGTTCCTGGAGGAAAGGTCTATAGTCTGTTATTGAGAAAGACATGTGGAAGCCACTGCTTGCCCTGTATCGGTAGCATGGCATATTGCTACTCCTTGGGTTTTGGCTAGGTACTAGTGACCTGGATTGGCCACCGTGAGAACGGGCTACTGGGCTTGATGGACCATTCATCTGACCCAGTAAGACTATTCTTATATGTTCTTAAATGAGATAAAAACTTATATTTCATTGTGCCAAAATACAAAAAACGTTGCTAAGAAATGAAGAAACAATAAAAGTGAATTAAAATATAAACGAAAGACAGAATGACTCACAGATTGTAGAATGTAAACCAGCTGTGCTTAAAAATATTAAGAAAATAAATTGTGGCCATAAATATAAAAATGAACAACAAAGGTGAATTGAAAGATAAATAAGAGACCGAGTGACTCACAGATTGTAAAATATATACCGGCTGTGCTTAAAAATATCAAACAATACAAATGATTCATTCAAGGCAATTGGGCAAAATGGGCAAAAGGAAAACAATGTTAAGAACAATAATGGAGAAAGTATATTCTGGAAATTGTATCTAAGGGCTCCTTTTACTAAGCCACATTAGGGCTTTAACGCGTGGAATAGCGGGCGTTAAATTGCTGCCCGTGCTAGACCTTAATGCCAGCATTGAGCTGGCATTAGTTATAGCCATGTAGCATGGGTTTAGCGCGTGCTAAAATGCTGCATGCACTAAAAAGGTGTCAGGTCAAAAGCGCGCCACGACAAAGGCACGCCCAGACAATTGAGCGCAGCACGAAGGAGTGCGCCGCTCTAAATTACTGTTTTTAGGGCTCCGACAGGGGGGGCGTGAGGGGGACCCCCCCACTTTACTTAATAGACATCGCGCCGCGTTGTGGGGGCGTTGTGGGGGGTGTGGGGGGTTGTAACCCCCCACATTTTACTGAAAACTTCCCTGTTTTTAGGGAAAAAGTTCAGTTTACAGTAAAATGTGGAGGGTTACAACCCCCCAAACCCCCCATAACGCCGGCGCGATGTCTATTAAGTAAACTGGGGGGGTTACCCAACAAAACCCCCCCGTCGGAGCCCCTAAAAACTGTAATTTTGTGCGGCGCGTGCCTCCGCACTGTGCTCAATTGTTGGCGCGCGCTTTTGTCTTTCGCGCCGTTGTCTGGGAGGCGAAAAAATTCAAGGCATTCTTCAGTTACGTAAAGGGGAAGCGACCAGCGAGAGAGGAGGTGGGGCCGTTGGACGATGGGGATAGGAAGGGAGTGATTAAGGAGGATAAAGAGGTAGCTGAGAGGTTGAACACGTTCTTCTCGTCGGTTTTCACAAGAGAAGACACATCTAATATACCGGACTCAGAGGAGCTCATGAGTGGGGAACAGGCTGAAAAATTAGAACACATAGAGGTAAGTAAGGAGGATGTCCTCAAGCAGATAGACAGGTTAAAATGCGGCAAATCGCCGGGCCCGGACGGGATCCACCCAAGGGTTCTGAAAGAACTAAGACAAGAAATAGCGGGCACAATCCAGCATGTTTGCAACCTATCCTTGAAAACTGGAGAGGTACCAGAGGACTGGAAATTGGCGAATGTCACACCTATCTTCAAGAAGGGATCGAGGGGTGACCCCGGGAACTACAGGCCGGTGAGCCTGACTTCAATTATAGGGAAGATGGTGGAAGCTATGATCAAGGACGGTATTTGCGAGCACATCGAGAGATATGGCCTACTGAGAACAAGCCAGCATGGATTCTGTAAGGGAAGGTCATGCTTAACGAACCTTCTGTACTTCTTTGAGGGAATAAGCAGTCGGGTGGACAATGGGGAACCTATAGACATCATTTACCTTGATTTTCAAAAGGCTTTCGACAAGGTGCCACATGAAAGGCTGCTTAGGAAGCTGTGGAACCACGGGGTGGGAGGGGATGTGCACAGATGGATCGAGCACTGGTTGTCGGGTAGACTGCAGAGAGTCGGAGTAAAGGGACAATACTCTGACTGGCGGGGAGTCGCGAGCGGTGTGCCACAGGGATCGGTGCTGGGGCCGTTACTCTTCAACATATTTATCAATGACCTGGAAAAGGAGGCAAAGTGCGAGGTTATAAAATTTGCAGACGATACCAAACTGTGCGGCAGAGTTAGGTCCAGGGAGGAGTGTGAGGACCTGTAAAGGGACCTGGACAAGCTGGAAGACTGGGCAAACAAATGGCAAATGCGCTTTAACGTGGAAAAATGCAAGGTCAAGCATATAGGGAAAAAGAACCCGTTGTTCAACTACAAATTGGGGGGGGCATTGTTGGGAGACAGCAGTCTTGAGAGAGACTTGGGTGTGCTGGTGGATGCATCACTGAAGCCATCTGCACAGTGCGCAGCAGCCTCGAAAAAAGCCAACAGGATGCTGGGCATCATAAAGAGGGGCATAACAACCAGGACGCGGGAAGTCATCATTCCATTGTATCGAGCGATGGTGCGTCCACATCTGGAATACTGCGTTCAATATTGGTCGCCGTACCTCAAGAAGGACATGGCGGTACTTGAGAGAGTCCAAAGGAGAGCAACGAAACTGGTAAGAAGGCTGGAACACTGCCCATAAGCCGAGAGGTTGGATAGGCTGGGGCTCTTCTCTCTGGAAAAAAGGAGGCTCAGGAGAGATATGATAGAGACCTTCAAGATCATGAGGGGCATAGAGAAGGTGGATAGGGACAGATTCTTCAGGCTGAAGGGGTCAATAGGCACGAGGGGGCATTCGGAGAAACTGAATGGAGATAGGTTCAGAACAAATGCAAGGAAGTTTTTTTTCACCCAAAGGGTCGTGGATACTTGGAATGCGCTACCGGAGGAAGTGATCAGGCAGAGTACGGTACAAGGATTCAAACAGGGATTGGACGGATTCCTGAGGGATAGGGGGATCGTGGGATACTGAGAGAGGTTCTGGGATGTAACACAGGTATAGAAAGCTAACCAGGTAATAAGTATAGAAATCCAACCAGGTCGTGCATGTGCAAGACCGGAGGGTTAGGACTTCGATGGGAAGATAGGACTCAATGGGAAACCAAGGTGGCAAGGGGGCCCCTTCTGGTGACTCAGACAGGCCGTGACCTGTTCGGGCCGCCGCGGGAGCGGACTGCTGGGCAGGATGGACCTATGGTCTGACCCGGCGGAGGCACTGCTTATGTTCTTATGTTCTATGAACCACTAAAAACGCTAATGCAGCTTAGTAAAAGGAGCCCTAAGTGATGGCAACAGGAAACAAATTGTTACAATGGTAGAAACAAACACACAAAAACAATAGAAAAATAATGTTAAATAGAAAAATAAATTTAATGACAAATAGGTACCATGTTTCCCCGAAAATAAGACCTACCCCTGAATTTGAGGTAGTACTTAAAAGTTTTAATATAAAAACTAGTTTAGTCTAGATTAGTATTTTAGGTTGATTTTTAGAGCATATGATAAGATGAGATTAGGGCACACATAGCAGTTGAGAAAAGATTTTGGGCTCCTTTTACGAAGCCGCATTAGCGGCTTTATCACACGCATCTTTATAGCGCACGCTAACCTCCATGCTAGCCAAAAACTACCACCTGCTCAAGAGGAAGCAGTAGCGGCTAGCACGTCCGGCAAATTAGTGCGCTATTACACGCGTTAAACCGCTAATGCAGCTTCGTAAAAGGAGCCCTTTGTTTAGTGTTTAATTCCCACCCTCCTTGGCTCCTACCCATCCTTGCTCTGATCTCTGATTTATAGGCCCCTGAATCAATTAAAAGGCTAAAAAGTAATTAGCTAATCTCTATGAGCTAGTAATTAGCTCTTAAGAAATAGTCTAAGAAATCCTGGGAGGGTATCCTACCAATTACAACATTATACAATAATAATAAAATTAAACATTACCATAACCCAACATAAAAATAGCAATCTTAGGGAACCTTAAGAACATATGAACATAAGAACATAAGCATTGCCTCTGCTGGGTCAGACCATGGGTCCATCGTGCCCAGCAGTCCGCTCCCGCGGCGTCCCCCCCCCCACCTTTTACAAAGGTGCGCTAGGGTTTTTAGCGCATGCACTGGATTAGCGCGCACTAGCCGAAAAACTACCGCTTGCTCAAGAGGAGGCAGTAGCGGCTAACGCGGGGAGCATTTTAACACGTGCTATTCCAAGGGCTCTAATGCGCCTTCGTAACAGGAGCCTTTAGTGTACATTTTCTAATTCCTGTAGCAACTTAACAAAGAAATTACCAATATTAAGATGCAGGCAGCAATCTAGCAGCAAGATGGGGGCTATCCAGTCTTTTGCACTGAGTGTCACATTTTTGATTATCTCCCAGTTGGTAACATGTCTTATATATGTGCTTGGTGCAAAGAGCTCCTAGAACTCAGGGAACAGGTTAATTCTCTTGAGGCTAGAGTAGCAGACTTGGAGGAGCTGAGGGAGACAGAGCGGTACATAGAGGAGACCTATAGGGACATTGTAGAAAAGTCCCGCTTCTAGTCTGGCAGCCTGTGTGCTGCCTCAGAGAAGGGAGGTGTTTTTATAGGAGAATGCCCTGCCCACCAGGACTGCAATGTCCTCTTGCACTGAGGATGTGTCTCCAAAGGCTTCTGCCGAGGAGGGAAGATTTAAGATGGCCATTATAGTGGGAAATTCAATCATTAGGCATGTAAATAGCTGGGTAGTTGGTGGACGTGAGGATCACTTGGCTACTAGCCTTCCTGGTGCGAAGGTGACAGACCTCATGCATCACCTAGATAAGATTTTAGACAGTGCTAGGGAGGGAATAGACTTAGTAGATAAAGACAGGTTATTCACCCTCTCCAAGGTAGGGAGAACGAGAGGGAACTCTCTAAAATTGAAAGGGGATAGATTCCGTATGAACATAAGGAAGTTCTTCTTCACCCAGAGAGTGGTAGAAAACTGGAACGCTCTTCCAGAGTCTGTCATAAGAGAAAATACCCTCCGGGGATTCAAGACAAAGTTAGACAAGTTTCTGCTGAACTGGAACGCACGCAGGTAGGGCTAGTCTCAGGGCACTGGTCTTTGACTGGAGAGCCGCTGCATGAGTGGACTGCTGGGCACGATGGACCACTGGTCTGACCCAGCAGCGGCAATTCTTATGTTCTTATCAGTCTGCTGTCATAGTACATGTGGGTATCAATGACATAGGGAAATGTGGTAAGGAGGTTCTGGAAACAAAATTTAGTCTCTTAGGTAGGAAATTAAAATCCAGAATCTCTAGGGTAGCATTTTCAGAAGTTCTACCTGTTCCACGAACAGGACCCAAGACGCAGGCAGAGCGCCGAAGTCTCAATGTGTGGTTGAGATGATGGTGCAGGGATGAGAGATTTAGATTTATTAGGAACTGGGCAACCTTCTGGGAAAGGGGGAACTTGTTCCAAAAGGATGGACTTCATCTTAAACTGGGATGGAACCAGGTTGCTGACGCTAATATTTAAAAAGGAGAGCAGCTTTTAAACTGAGATGCGGGGAAAGCCAACAGCCGCCCAGGAGTAGATGGTTCAGTGTGAAGTATCCTTGAATGATACTATTGAAACAGGATATTTAGGGAGTCCAGGTAGAGAGGTTTCAATAATGATGAAAGAAAACTAGGAGTGTTTAAGAGGAAGAATCAAATTTTCCCTGTCTTCTCAGCAGCCTGTAATTACAAGGAAAAAACACAATTTAAAGTGTCTATAGACAAATGCTAGAAGCCTAAAAAATAAAATAGGAGAGTTAGAGTATATAGTACTGAATGATGAGGTAGATATAATAGTCATCTAAGAGACCTGGTGGAAGGAGGACAATCAATAGGACACTGTGTTACTTGGGTACAAATTATATTGCAAGGATAGAGTAGATCAAATTGGAGGGGATTGCACTATATGTTAATGAGGGAATTGGATCAAATCAAATAAACATTCTGCATGACATAGATAGTTGTGGAATCCATATGAATAGAAATTCCATATGTGAAGGGAAGGAATATAAAGGTAGGGTTATACTACCATCCCCAGGACAAAATAGCAGACAGATGAAGAAATGTTTTCAGAGATTAGGAAATTGGGCAACAGTGTAATAATGGGTGATTTCAATTACATTTATAAATAAAGTGATGTGCTAGCATTAGTTGGGGGGGGGGGAAATAATAATCCAGTGATTGCAATTTATTATGAACCATGAACACACTGCTATCTTCAAGAAGCACTTATAAATTGCAATCACTGGATTGCCCCCCCCCCCCCCAACTAGTGCTAGCACATCACTTTATTTATAAATTTGATATTATAAGTGTGCCACCTTGGTAGTGGGAGTGGCATGATTTCAGTTACGGGACTTACTATATTGTCATCAATATAGATCCATATAAGCGCTTTACTAGCTCTCAGATGCCTGCGCTGGTCTTTCAAAGTTCTTTTGAAAGACCAACTATTGTAGGAATAAGGTATCTTTCATTGAGCTATGAGCTAAACTCTTAAACTTTTTTGAAACTTTTTTAAATAACGTGCCATATGCCAAACTATCAAAAAGTGTTCTAATAAATACTTAATACTGAAAAGCAACACAGGAGCAAAAGAACCAGCACTTAACTTGTGATTGTGCATTGATAATGCTGGTGCTCCCTTCTTATTCGCTTTAGCTTGCAACCCTTACGGGCCCCGTTTCACCCTTTTATGGGCTTCTTCAGGGGATTGACATTAAATGTACTGCCTTCACTGAATTTTAAGGCTGAAAATGGTGCTGTTTCGAGTTTGATTTACAATAGAGAGGACTTTATCCTTTGTGGTTTACTAAGTATGATTTCAGTTACCCCAACATTTATGATTAAATGTTACATCAGGGAGTGTTAGGGAGGTAAAATTCCTAGATGTGATAAATGACTGCTAAGAGGCAGAGCTGTTTTAGATTTGGTCCTTATGGAATGCATGGCATAGTACAGGAATTAACTGTGTTGGGTCCGCTGGAAAACAGTGATCATAGCATGATCAAATTTGAGTTGATACCTGGAGTGAAATCTACTGTAAAGGCATTTAGTTTTCATAAGGGGGCCTATGATAAAATGAGGAAAATGGTTAAAGAGAAACTAAAAGGATCAGATGCAAAGGTGGATGTTGTTTAAAAATACCTTCATGGAAGCTCAGACCAGATGTATTCCATGTATTAACAAAGGTAGAAAGAAGAGGAAACGAGAGCCGACATGGCTTAAAGGTGTAGTGAAAGAGTAAAAAAAAATACATCCTTTAAAGAATGGAGAAAGAATTCAAATGAAGAAAATAATAAGAGACACAAGCACTGCCAAGTTAGATGCAAAGCATTGATAAAGAAAGCTAAGAAAGAATATGTAGAGAAACTTGCTAAAGAGGCAAAAACTCATAACAATTGTTTTAGATACATCAGAAGCAGAAAACCTGTGAGGGAATCCACTCGGGGAGGATAAAACCATAACAGAGAGACTGAATTAATTCTTTGCTTCAATCTTTATGGAAGAAGATGTAAGAGATCTACCTGAACCAGAAATGGTTTTCAAGGGTGGAGGAACTGAAAGAAATCTTGGTGAATCTGGAAAATGTACTAAACCAAATTGATAAATCACCTGGACCACATGGTATACATCTCAGGGTACTAAAAGAACTCAAACATGAAATTGCTGACCTACTGTTAGTGATCTGTAACCTGTCACTAAAATCATCTGTAGTACCTGAAGATTGGAGGGTGGCCTATGTTATGCCGATTTTTAAAAAGGGTTCCAAGGGAGATCTGGGAAATTACAGACCGATAACCCTGACTTCAGTGCCAGACAAAATGGTGGAAGCAATTATAAAAAATAAAATTGTGTAGCACGTAGATAAAATTGATTTAATGGAACAGAGTGAGCATGGGATCAACCGAGGGAGATCTTACCTCATCAATTTGCTTCACTTCTTTGAAGGTGTGAATAAACATGTGGAAAAAGGTAAGTTGGTTGATGTAGTGTATCTTGATTTTCAGAAAGTTTTTGAAAAAGTTTCTCAAGAGAGGCTCCTAAGAAAATTAAAGAGTCATTGGATAGATGGCAAAGTTCAGTTGTAGATTAGGAATTGGTTATTGGATAGAAAGCAGAGGGTAGGGTTAAATGGTCATTTTTCTCAATGAAGGAGAGTAAACGGTGGAGTATCTCAGGGATCAGTACAGGGACCAGTGCTATTTAAAATATTTATAAATGATCTGTAAATTGGAACAACAAGTGAGATGGTTAAATTTGCAGATCACACTAAACTGTTCAAAGTTGTTAAAACACATGCAGATTGTGAAAAATTGCAGGCAGACCTTAGGAAATTGGAAGACTGGGTATCCAAATGGCAGATGAAATTTAATGTGGACAAATGCAAAGTGATGCACATTGGGAGGAATAACCCAAATCACAGTTACCAGATTCTAGGGTCCACCTTAGGGCTTAATGCCCAAGAAAAAGATCTGGGTGTCATTTTAGACAATACAATTAAATCTTCTGCCCAATGTGCGGCTGCAGCCAAAAAAAGCAAACAAATTGCTAGGAATTATTTTAAAAAGGGTGCAGCCTCACCTGGAGTACTGCATTCAATTCTGGTCTCCTTATCTCAAGAAAGATACAACGGCACTAGAAAAGGTTCAAAGAAGAGTGACCAAGATGATAAAGGGGATGGAACTCCTCTCATATGAGGAAAGACTAAAAAGGCTAGGGCTCTTCAGCTTGGAAAAGAGATGTCCGAGGGAAGATATGATTGAAGTCTACAAAATCCTGAGTGGATTAGAATGGCAGGTTTGTGTGTTTTTTGAACTCAGGTTGTTTTTAGTTTGTTTGTTTTTTTATTTCCAAGGAAATGTGTGCATGTTCTGTGGTTTCCAACTTTGTCTTTCAGCTTTCTTGTTTATCTTGTTTTGTTCATCTGTCTTGGCGCTGAAATTCTTCCCTCTTCAAGCTTAGTCTTCTTGTACCTGTTCTAGCTTTAATATTAAATGAAAGGAATAAAAACCCAAACTATCCTCCCTAAGTGTAGGTAATTATTGGTGTTCCTGCCTATTAGACTCTTAGAACTGGAGAATATCAAAAGATAGGCATAAACCATTTTTTATCAAATCCCCTCTATCTATTTCACTTTTTCCATGCTCTATCTAATCAGAGCTTCTGGCAAGGTCTGCAACTACATCACACCAGCATTCAGACTTCACAATCACTCAAGGTAGTTTCTTTACTGTATAAAGGATTGTTCTACCTTTTCAATCCTTACAGAACAGGTCTTGGTCCTCTTTGCAGAGTTAATAGCTATAATTTGTTTCTGCTCAGCTGCACCTCTTAAATGTATCAAATTATAGTCACTGTACCAGAGGTAAAGGTTTAAAAACTGTTTTCTGATTATTCAGTGCAAAATTATAATTCTTTCTGGCAGTGTTATTTTCCCTTGATATAAAATCAAGTCCTTAGGTCTGAGCTACTTGAGAAGCTATTTCACCAAGCATAATATCAGAATTTGCTGTGAAGCAAACTTTAACTCCTGCTGGAGCAATAAATCATTTTTAGTCATTTAGTAAACTCCTTTCAGAGTATTCAGTGCACTCAAGAAACACTCAGCCTTCAGATCACATCTGAGAAACAAATATTTTATTTTCTCAAACTACTTCCAAGATGTTAAAAAAAAATATTTGCAAACACTTTAGTACAGTACACTCACTCATTTTATTTATTTAGAACTATACATGGTGGCCAATCCAGGACACAAGTACCTAGCAAAAACCCAAACAGTAGCAACATTCCATGCTACAGATTCTAGGGCAAGCATTGAATTCCTCCATGTCTGTTTAATAGCAGACTAAGAATTTACCCCTAACATCCGGATTCTCTAGCACTGAAGACAGCAGTTGCCTTATAAGCGGCCACTAATCACGTGTCAATCACGTTGGCACCTGTTAGAGAATCGTGCCTCAAAAATCTAAATAATCCTGGCCTTACTAAACTAAACCTTAAGTTTGTATACCGCATCATCTCCATAAACATAGAGCTCGGCATGGTTTACAGGTAATTCAATAAATGAGGGAAGGACATAATAAGAAATTAGAGATTATGAAGAGGATAGCTAGCTTTACAATTTAAATAGATAGCTTTACGTTTTGGAGAAAAGCCAGGTTTTCAGATGCTTTTGGAATAATTGAAATGAGCCTAGGTTCCGCAGCGGGGCAGGGAGGTTATTCCAAAGCTCAGTGAATTTGAAGAAAAGGGATTTCCCTAATTTCCCTGCATACATGGCACCTTTTAATGAGGGGAAAAGATAGTTTGAGTATGTGGGCGGATCTGGTAGTGTCAGGTCTCGAAGAATTCCAGGAACTTATCAGCTGAACTGGCAGGACTCCCTGAACTCGTGGGGAACTGGCAGGGAGATCCCTATTTCTTCTATCTCTCCCTCTCTCACATCCACCGATCCCCTCAGTCCTGCTCCAAAGAAACATAGAAACATGATGGCAGATAAAGGCCAAATGGCTCATCTAGTCTGCCCCCTCCCGCCAATCCTGATACCCTATATACTCCTGACACTCCTCCACACCCCCAACATCCCCACCAGTCCCTTCCAGATACACCTTCCCCTACACACCCAACACCCCTCTGATATCTCCACACACTCCTTCATACCTCCCCACCTCCATACCTCTGGATGAAACATCAGCAAGTGGGATGCACACTCCTTCCTGCCGATAGGACTGCCTCTTCAAAATGGTGGCTTTTCCCCCTCCCAGTGCATCTTATTTCACACTGGGAAGGGACTAATGCCCTGATTGTCTTAGGGCCTTAGGCCCCTCCCAGTGTATCCCAAGGGGGAAGGGAGAATATTTTGAAAAAAAGTTATAGACTCGAGACCATCATTGACCCCACCACTCTCAAACAGTCTGAATTCAAGAGCAGATGAGACTTATAATACACTTGGATCTAGATTTCGTTCATTTAATAGTTGTTCATTTACAACTATTTCTAAACTTACTACAAAGATCAAAAAGATATGTATACTTCATGACCCAATACCACTCTCATGGGAAAAAATGGATAGACACAGGCTCTTAACACTCATATTGATTATGATTAATCAAAGTTTGGCTACAGTGATCTATCCTGAGAGTTGGAAACATTCTTATGTAACTCGAGTGATTAAATCAATAAAATCAGAACTAACCAATCCAAAAAATGTTCACTCAATTTCAAACTTATGCCTTCCTGGCAAACTAATCGAGCAATTTGTTCTAAGTCAACTTGTTGAATTTATAGGAAAAAAACAACATGCTTCATCCGAGACAAGCAGGAATTTGTGCAGGGCACAGTACTGAAACATTGGAGATGTTGGATAATGGATATTACCCTTTTGCAGTTTCACTGGATTTAGCTGCTGCTTTTGATCTTGTGGACCATGATCTAATGGTGAGAAGGTTAGAATCTATAGGGTTATCGTCTGATGTCTTGAGCTGGTTTGAATCATTTCTGTGTAATAGAACATATTCAGTAAAAGGAAAGACATCTCCAAAAAAAATCAACTATCTTGTGGAGTCCCCCAAGGATCTGCTCTATCTCTTATATTATTTAACATCTTTCTAGCACCATTAATTTCTTTGATTCAGGAGATGTACTGCTATGCTGATGACATTTTGTTAGTTGCTAAAATTGACCCAATTCACCTAGGGCTCCTTTTACAAAAGTGCGCTAGCATTTTTAGCGCCCGCACCGGATTAGCATGTGCTATCTGAAAAACTACCGCCTGCTCAAGAGGAGGTGGTAGCGGCTAGTGCGCATAGCATTTTAGCGCGTGCTAAGTGCGCCTTTGTAAAAGGAGCCCCTAGATTTGAATCCTTTGAAGAAGGGACTTGTAGCAATTGCTCAATGGCAATCTTGACCATAGATTAGTCCTTAGTACTGAGACATTACTTACAACCAAATTTGAAAGTTGAAATTTTTGGAAAGAAAATTCCATTAGTATTACCCTGAAGGCTACGCTCTTTCTTAAATTTACTTGCAAATGTATATTGAATTTCCAGGACCAAGATTATATATTTTGGGATCCATTTCAGTTAGAACAATTTCTTAAAGACCATGGAACTTACAGTCCTGAATAGCAACGCTGACAATTTATAGGGTGTTTATATCCTTTATTTTCCTTTATTTATTTTTTCTTTCTCTAAATGTAAGGAAATTCTTCTCCCTTGAAGAGAGCTTGTTGGATATTCTGATATTTTTCCATTTGATTTATATAAAATAGTGATCTCCGCTTTCCTATGTTATTTATGGATTGTAGATTACAATTTGAAAATGAATAAAAATAAAACAAAAAATTCCATTAGTAGAAAGCTTCAGATATCTTGGAATTTGGGTTGATTACCAGTTGACCTTGAAATACAAGTTTCAGAGGTCATAAAAAGGATTTTATTCACTAACCCCCTCTTTTACTAAGGCGAGATAGCCGATTTAGCGCACGCTAAATGCTAATGCGTCCATAGAATATAATGGGCATGTTAGCATTTACCACACTAATATTTAGCACATGCTAAATCGGCTAGCGCACCTTAGTAAAAGAGCCATGAGGACTATGAAAGGATTATTTCAGGAGAAATATCTACATACCCTTCTTCATGCTTTAATAATCTCAAAATTAGATTATTGTAACATTGTATGCTTGGGGACATCAAATAGGGATCTGAAAAGATTACAAACTATGCAGAACACTGCAATAAAAGCTTTAGGCTTTAGGAAAAAAATTTGATAGGGTAACACCTCTTTATTCGCAATATCATTGGTTACCTGTTTATTACAGAATTCAATTTAAAGCTTTAATTCTTGTGTGAGTATTCTACTCTTTACAGCCTGATTATTTGCATTCTTTTCTAATTCCTTATTCACCATCAAGAACTTTAAGATCTATTCAAGACAATAGGTTTGTAATACCTTCTGTTCAAAGAGCTAGGTGGGAGTCTACCTGAAATAAAGCATTTTATTTTGCAGTTCCAAATTTATGGAATCATTTACCGCAAAAGTTAAGATTACAGGCAGATTTTCAATTTTTTTTAAATAATGTTAAAACAGGTGGATTTTGGTGTTTTGTTTTGTTTTTTTAATCATTCAGACAAGATTTGATTCAATCTGAAATTACTCATATCTTCTAAATGTTTTAGACCGTCAGTCAGCAGTGATGTGAAATCTTAAATCTTAATATGATATTATTGTTTTATTTAGGAGTGAATGTTTTCTTGTATGCTTTCTGTTTGTGTGGGTTAGGTCTATCCTATTTAATAATGGAGTTCTTTTTTATATTTTTTTTAATATTTGATTGTATTTTGTAAACCACTTGGACCAGTAAAATGCTATCCTTGATAGCTTAGAGGTGAAAAATCTTGAAAATCTGGGCCCCATTTCTCAGGAATAAATAATAGCTAAATGTTTCAGTGTAAATATTGAATGAAAGACCTAAGTCTTGTATTAACCTTTTCCTATCATAATAAATTTTACGTTATGCTGGTTCAAATCGTAATTATTTTAACAAAGTTTTGTATTATTCACCGTTATCATTTACGGCTTTTGTAAACATAATGTAAATAAGTCATAAGTCTGTAAATTCAAATATTTTGTGTTCCGGCTCTTTATTAGTCCATACAGACTGTTTATCCACGATGGCAACGACATTTCTGGAATGTCCCGTCATCCGGGACACACGATAGGAAAAGGTTAATCAAAACAGATGTGAGGTTAAGCCTTGTGGAACACATGCCACTAATGGAAATGTACAAGAAGGAGGATAAGCCTACAAAAGGAATTAAAGGAAGGGAGGAAGACTAACCCCCCTCTTCTACAAAACTGCGCTAGCACTTTTTAGCACGGAGAGCCGCACTGAATGGCGTGGCTCTCTGCGCTAGAAACTGCTAGCCCAGTTTCGTAGAAGAGGGGGTAAAGGTTGCTTTTACTAAGGTGTGCTATGTTTTTTAGTGCGTGCTACATATTAGCAGGCGCTAAACGCTAACGCGTGCATGTTAGTCTATGGACGTGTTAGTGGTTAGTGCGCACGTAGATTTAGCATGCGCTAAAATGCTTAGAGCACCTTAGTAAAACAGGGGGTAAGAGTTGAACCGGTTTAGAAAGATTGAAACCTACTCCTTATCTGATAGGCAATTTAACTGAGGTGATCCACATATCAAATATTACAAAAAATACAGCCATGCATCCTCAACAACTGTCCACCATATCTCCTAAAAACATCCAGCACAAAATTCTGCGCTCTTCTTCTAAACTGAATACAAATCTCGCTAATAAACGGCCATTACCCTACCAACCTCAGTGAAATCATCATCACCCCGATCCTCAAAGACCCCAAAGGACTGATAGACCAAACAGCCAACTACAGATCCATTGCCTCTATTCCACTCTAAGTCAAAATAATAGAAGGACTAGTTGCCAAATTCCTCTCCAATTACCTAGAAAACCATAACATACTCCATCCCACACAATCCGGCTTCAGAAACAACTTCAGCACGGAAACACTACTAGGATCTCTCTTGGACACAGCCAGACAACATCTCAGCACAGGAAAAAAAAATGATGCTCATACAACTAGACCTTATCGCTGCATTCGACTTGGTGGACCATAACATTCTACTACAAATCCTGGATACAATAGGTATCAAGATAAAGTATACACATAGTTTGAAGGATTCCTTAAATCAAGAACCTATAGAGTAAAATCAGACAAACAAAAATCTGAACCTTGGTCAAACCCCTGCGGAGTTCCCCAAGGATCCCCTCTATCCCCGACTCTCTTCAATCTCTATACAGCCTCCCTCAGCTCTCACCTGGACAAACAAGGCATAACCTCCTACCGTTATGCCGATGACATTATCATTCTCATACCCTTCGATCAACCTGAACTCTCCATGACGAACACAATATACCAAACACTAAAATCAATAGCAACCTGGATGAAAGATCACAAACTGAAATTGAACCCAAGTAAAACGAAATTCATCCTCCTAGAAAACAACAAAATATCAACCATAACCAACATTGAAATCAATGCAATCAACTACCCCATATAAACCACCCTAAAACTGCTAGGAATAACTATCGACAGATGCTGCACCATGCAACCGCAAATCAATAAAACAATACAAAAGTCATTCTTAGTCATGAGAAACTTAAGACAAGTTCGGAAATTCTTCGAGAAAACTCAATTCCAGCTCATAGTTCAGTCCTTAATACTAGGCCTACTTGACTACTGTAATATTCTCTACCTCCCATGCCCTACAACCATAACAAAACTACAAACTATCCAAAACACAGCACTAAGACTCATCTACTCATTAAAGAAACATGATCACATTACAGAAGCATATCTCCAATTGCACTGGCTTAAATTCTACTGCCTACTATTTAAGACTTTATACGGAGACAGTCCAAACTACCTGAATAACCGCCTCATCCACAACACCGCAACCAGACATAGGAAAACTCACACCCCATTCTCATACCCCCCAATTAAGGAGGTCAAATGGAAAAAACTATATGATGGCCTCCTGGCCACTCAAGCAGCCAAACTAGACAACCAAATCGTCAATCTACTGATGGCATCCCTCGACTACAAGACTTTTAGAAAAGAAATAAAGACCATACTCTTCAAGAAAACTCTGAAAAAAGAAATAATACAGCAAGTCTCAAACTCCACCTCTCACTAAAGCCAACTACCCCAAACAAATAACCTTACCCATTTCTTACTCTTTTTGAAAATTACCAATTTTTATTTTGTAAGTTCTTGTTGTAATACATCTTGGATAATTCTTTTGTAATTCGCCTTGAACTGCAAGGTAATGGCGGAATAAAAATCCCTAATGTAATGTAATGTAATATCAAATGCAAACATTAGTTCTATCTGAATCAGGAGAACATCTTTTCCTTAATAAATATAAATATACATACATATGTGTGTGTGTGTGTGTTTAAGGGAGTCTGCAATGATGTTCATCCTCCGTGGAAAGAAGCCCGGGAGTGATTAGCTGGAGGGCAGGCATAAGGTGGGGGGCAGGATGGGAAGAGGGGCCAGGTAGGGATAGGCAGAGGGTGGGGCAGCAGCATTGATAGATGAAGCGGTGAGATAAGCTCGAAGAGCACGGTGGATCTGAAATAGCTGAATTTGAAGCAATGGAATCACCACCCCTGATGCAGCGATTTGACGCGAAACGGAGGGTTCCACGTTGGGTGTAGCGGCTGCCCGGCTTGGATGAATCAGCCAGTAGCAGCTAAGTACTTTTTTCCTGCTTCTGTGTGGATTGGACCGTAGTGCTTCTTGCTGAGTTCTACCTTTGATTTTCATCTCTGTGAGGCGTGCTGTTTTGGATACTACTCTGCAGGCTGCTACATTTGCTTTTTTCTTAGATCACACTTTTTTTTGGCGTTCATGCAGTAAGAGTTTCTATGGAGTGGAGTTTTTTTGGCTAAATGAAGCTGAACTGAGGCCTTTTTCTCCACTTCTTTTCTTTTTCTTTTCTTTCTTATTTTTTCTTATATGGGTGTGTGAATGGTGTGTGTATGTGATAAAGGCCTTGCTGTGTTGCAGAGTATTGTATTGTTTTCCATATAGGGCTCTGTTCTGAGTATATAAATAGAAAATATGTCCCCATGTCATTCTCTACAGCAGACACTCATATAGCAAAAGGGCACCTTAGTGAATTTTGTGCGTATGCCATTTCTTAAATATTTTTGCTCATTGTCAGACAAGGTGGCTTTCCTTCTCTTGTTGTAAATTCTGTGAAACACAGATGAAAGAACCTTTTCTGAATATTTGATATTATTTATGATTTGTTAGTTCCTTAATCAGCATGCCTTTCGGTCACATGTTTTGTTTGAAGAATGTGAAGTAATCTAGTGCACAAAATTATCACAAACAAGGTTTTTTAAAAATGGAAATAAAATATATATAAAATAAATTGCAGATAATGGTTACATAACAAACTCAATTTTGCTTGCAGTGTCTAGGATGAAAAACCATGTGCAAGTTAGGATATTTACAGCTAGCAAAACATTTTTTGAAAGGTCAAAGACTTGCAGTAATAGAGAATTAGAATCTTAAAAATAGTTATGTAGTTTAAAATTTCAGCTTCCATATTGTAGTTCTTCACTTTGCAGCTTGTGGTTCTGATTTCCTTGGATGGTCTAGTTGCTGCAGGCTTTTTCATTTGTTATCCAGGAGAAGGGTTAGTTATAAATATAGATACAGTTTAGATCACAGGGCATGAGGACATGCATTTTGTAAACATTGCCTATAACTCATATCTCCAAGCATTCCATCTAATTGAGTTATGTGAGTACACACATTCTGATTATTACACAAACAAAGGGGTATTGAAAAGTTATCAGCCCAACTAAGAAAAGAATTCCGAAGATTATGGTTCAAACAGTGATCTCAAACAATGTTAAAACCTAGAATATCATTTCTGCAAATTGGCTCTTAATGAAATGATAATACTCTTTTCAGCTACAGTGGCAAAATAATGCTCAGAATTTAAGAAGTTGTCTGGTTGGGCTGAGAACATTTCAGCACCCCCTCATATTCTGCAGTAATTGTAGCTGACACAAAGGTAGACTGGCCGAAACAGAATTACTGTAGTCCAGCTTTTCAAGACTAAAACATGTGTCAACATCTTCAAAGCTTCATTATCCAGGTAGGGTAGATCTAATCTTCTGAAATATATGGAATATTATCTGGTCAAGAAATGAAATGTAAGGGCAGAGAACTATAAAATTATAGAACTTACTTTCTACATCATGTATGTTTTCTCTAGACAATATATCTACCCCTTAGGTAGGCCCTCTGAGCCGAAACACAGACTATGTTGGGTCAAATAAAGTTGTTTTGGAAGAATGTCATCGTTACTGTCTAATTTTGTGAATACTCATATATCCCCGGTTGGTGTATGCTGTTCCATCCCTACTTTTTGGCTTTTGTTTGTTTGCTGTGGTGTTTTCCTTCCTTTGGGTTTTTGTGTGTGGGGAGGAGGGTGTTTGGGGAGAGAGGGTAGCCAGATTGCCCACACAACCACAACATTACTACAAAGGAGCAAGCTTAGTCCAATTCTTTAACAGCTTCAAGGTGCACATAAATCATTTGAGGCCTGCAATGCGCTTCCGGAGGGTGTAGTAGGTCAGACTACATTATGGGGTTTCAAAGAGGGACTAGATAAATTCCTGAAGGATAAGGGGATTGAAGGTTACAGATAAAGGAGAAAGAAAGGGTATAGATAAAAAAGAAAAGGGGTTTGAAGGATATAAAGGATTAGGGAAGAACAGGTTTTAGACAAAAGATCACTTTACAAGTCATGGACCTGATGGGCCACCGTGGGAGCGGACCGCTGGGCACGATGGACCTCTGGTCTGACCCAGCGGAGGCAAATTCTTATGTTCATATGAGGCTAGAATTCTGTTCAAATTCGGTTGTATCTGTTTTAAAGTTTTATTTGGATTGTCTCCAACCTACCTCTCTTCCCACTTTGAATTCTATAATCCTAAGAAGAATATACGAAAATTATGCTGGTTTTCATTTCCTTCAGCAAAAGCATGCTGTAGTAAGAGATTTTTGTGGAAAACATTGGCATTTCAGGTCGGTACAATTAATTCTTACTAAAATGATCTTTTCCTCAAACTCAGTCCTATTACTTATTTCAAAAACTTTTTAAAACCTATTTGTTTGAAAAATTTTTGACTTAATTGTATACGTGGAGGGGCATAATAATTAAAAAAAACATCTAAGTCCCCTTTTAGCCTAAGGCCCTAAACATTGAAAGTAGAAGCATGGAAAATGTCCATTATCAAAAAAAGTCCAAAAGGAGGTTTTTTTGATAATGGCCTGCCTCTACGTTCAGCTATTTAAATGCCCAGACCATCACTAAGTCTACACTAACAACATATAATCAACCAAAAAAAAGCCTAAGTCCCAAACACCCAACACAAGAGCTTTAAGGTGAAGGAGCCAGTCCTTCGCCTAAAAGCTGGATTCTGTAACTGGTGTCTGTCAAAAACAACACCGGTTACAGAATCCACCCCCTCCCCTGATCAGATCAGGCAGGAGGGAGCCCAAGCCCTCCTGCCCCAGTAACCCCCCCCCCCTCCGACAATGATCTGGACAGGAGGGAGCCCACCCCTCCTGCCCGGCGACATACCCCCCTCGACAAGATTATGCAAGAGGGAGCTCAACCCCTCCTGCCCGCCCACTATCCATTGGATAGTGGGCCTTAGGGCCTGATTGGCCCAAGCACCTCAAACCCTGCCCACAGGTGGAGCCTGAGGTGCCTGGGCCAACCGGAGCTAGAGGAGCCAGAAAAATATTAAACAAAACAGATTTGAGGTTAAGCCTTGTGGAACACATGCCACTAGTGGAAAGGTAGAAGAAGGAGGGTACGCCTTCAAAAGAACCTTAAACGAAGTGAAGAAGACTAAGGGCTCCTTTTACTAAGTTGCGCTAGCATTTTTAGCATGCGTTAACCCTGTGCTACACAAAAAATACTAACGCTAGCTCTATGTAGGCGTTGCGTTTAGCGCGCGCAGCAATGTAGCGTGCGCTAAGCACGCTCTACAACCGATAGCACAGCTTAGTAAAAGGAGCCCTAAGAGTTGAACCAATTCAGAAAGATTGAAACCTATTCCTTATCAGATAGGCAATTTAACAGAAGTGATCCACCATATCAAATACAAACGTTAGTTCTAGCTGAATCAGAACATCTTTTTCTGAATATATATATGAGTGTGTGTGTGTGTGTGTGTATGTATATATATACATATATATATATATATATATATATATATATATATATATATATATATATATATATATATATACACTGTATATACCGTGTTTCCCGGAAAATAAGACACTGTCATATTAATTTTTGGCCCAAAAAATGCACTAGCCCCCTGTTTTACTAAGGTGCGCTAACTGATTAGCGTGCACTAATTGAATTAGTGCGTACTAAATGCTAACATGTCCATATACTAACATGCACACGTTAGCATTTAGCGCACCCTAAATTGATTAGCGCGCGCTAATCGGTTAACGTACCTTAGTAAAACAGGCCTAAGTCTTATTATCGAGGTAGGTCTTATTTTTTTCATGTACAATGATCATATCTCCCTTCCTCTCCTCCACCCCAATTCTTCCTCTTTCCTTTCTCTCCCACACATGTGCAGCATCTTTCCTCCCATCTCACCCATCCCGTTGTGCCTTCCCTCTGCAATATCTTTCTATACCGCCCTCCCTCCTATTCCCCCATGCAATATAACCTTTGCACAGCATCTTTCTATCCCTCCCTCTCATCACTTGTGTAGCAGAACCCTTACACAGCTTCTATATTTCCCTCTCATCCCCCGCCGCACAGCCTAACCCCCGCTGCCCCTTCCATCTCTCCCTCCCGTCCGAACCTGACGACCACAAGACCAACATACCTTCTTCCAAACGGAAGCGTCAGCAGCAATTTAAACAAGCTGCTTCATGGCCTTCTCTCGCCGGGGCGTTCCGTGTGCTGCATTGCTGATTACATCATCAGTGATTCGGCAGAGGAATGCCTTGGTGAGAGAAGGCCGCAAAGCAGCCTACTTAGATTGCTACTGACACTGCCGTTTGGAAGAAGGTATATCGGTCTCGCATTCGGCGGGGTTCAGATTGGGGGGAGCAATGGAAGGGTCAGCGGGGGAACAACTTTGTAGCGGGGTGGGTGTACACGGCAGGATGGGACAAGGATGGAGCAGGGCTAAGCACTGCTGCCGGCGAAATCCAGCACTTCAACTAGGGCTTATTTTTGGGGTAGGGCTTATATTAAGACCTACCCCCAAAATCATGTTAGGGCTTATTTTTGGGGTAGGTCTTTTTTGGGGGGAAACACGATATATGTATGCCCAGAATTGAAGCCAGGCTTGCTGATCTGTAATTTCCTGAATTACCCATGGAACCCTTTTTAAAAATTGGTGTATTCAGGTTCTACAGACAATTTTAACGGCAGGTTAGAGATCACTAACATCAGATCAGCAATTTCACGTTTGAGCCCTTTGAGTACCCTGTTCCAGGTGATTAATCACACTTTAACTTATCAGTTTGATTCAGTAAATCTTCCAGGTTCATCAAGATTTCTATCAATTCCTCTACATTATCACCCTTAAAAACCATTTCTGGTATAGATAGATCTCTTACATCTTCTTCCATAAAGACTGAAACAAAAACTTAATTTAGTCTCTCCGCTATGGCTTTGTCCTCCTGAGTGCCTCTTTTGCTCCTTGATAATCTAACAATCCCACACATTCCTTTACAGGCTTTCTACTTCTGATGTACCTGAAAAAAGTTGTTACTGTGAGTTTTTGCCTCTGTAAAGCAAGGGAGAAAAAAATAAAAAGACAGCAATGCACTGGGAAAAGCAACAAGGGCAGTTTATTCTACAAGAATAAACCATAATCATTGGCAGTAGAGGATATAAGTTGACTGTGATAAGATGAGGTGGAGGAAAGATAGTTTACTGTACTAAATAGTTTACAGAGATATTTGGTAGAGGGCTGAATTTGCTTAGAAATTGATCTCTTTGTCTGTTCCAAGGCTAAAGTATATTTTTCTGAATCTCTGTACACAAAGCTAAATTGGATGCTTATTTACTTTTTTGCCAGGCATTCTCTGCTCTCTTTAGTGCTTGCCTAAAAGACCTAAGAGATGGGAAAACTGAAATTTAAGATGACCTATGCATTTGTTTGAACATTTTGAAGGGGTGTGAATTTCTAATATGGAGTGTAGCTGAGTGGAAAAGGCAGAGACTTTATCCTCCAGAGATTAATGCTGAAAGTCCTCTAAGATCAGCAAGCTAGATGTAGAAATTTTGTCTTATTGAATTTCTAAAAATCCTATCTCCATTCACTATGAGGGAGGGGAGTAGGAGCAAAAAGGATAAGAGGGCCACATAATTGCATCAGGAAAGGGTCAAACCAGGAGACATTAAGAAAACATGGTACACAAATGGAATATCCTGAATTCTGAATAGTGACCCACTTGGTGAGGGAGAACAGTGGACAGTAGTGTAAAACCAGAATCATGAAGAAGCACTAGGAAATCAGACTCCAGGTGAGTAGCAGGAGAAACAAAAAGAACATTAAAATCCTTTAACAGAAACAAAGACTAAGTAAAGTCTAATAGTAAAGAGCAAAGAAACATTAATCATTCATAGGAGTGCCAATCCTAAGCAATTACTCAATGAATCATTGAGAAAGAGAGAAGATCCTTAGATAGCAAGAAATACAGTCTGAGACTAAGAAAATGTGGCAGAAAGATACAGGAAAAATTCCCCATCATTTTGGGTGCTACAGGCTTGGTCAAAAATAATTTCCAGACCCACCTGGATAGGTTGCATATATGAGGGGGTGTTGAAAAGTTCTCAGCCAAACCAACCAACTTCTTAAATTCTGAGTTTTAGTTTGCCACTGTATCTGAAAACTTATTTAACTTATTTTGCTATGTGCCAATTTGGTGAAACGAAATTCTATGTTTTTGACATTGTTTCAGATCACTGATTGAACCCCTGTCCTGCACACAGCCTTTACGGATCAGTTTATTTCCAACTAGCATTTTTATCCAAGTATCTTTACCACATGACTTCATAGGGACCCCTGAAGAAGACATTCTGTCGAAACATGGACCGTGTTGGGTCATGGGTCCAAAGCTTTTCAGCGGACTGTGTCCTAGAGGTTTTTATGTGGTTTGACAAGTTTTAATATTATTTTAATATTAATAAAGTCCATCGCAGGAACATCATTTCTCCACATTGTTTTTGTTCCTTCTTGGATTTGTCTGTGGAGATCATTGGGTCCTAGTTCAATATTTTTTATTAAGTTTTATGAAAAGATACAGTCCAAATATATATTCAGATATATGTAAGACACTGGGATCTCGAAACTAATAACATTTAGTGTAACACAGCAGTAACTACAATCAATTGTAATTAGGTTTGAAATCTTCTAAGAGAACCAAAGTACTTGGACTGTTTATGAGAAAACAGTAAAGAAAGAAAGAAGGAGAGAAAAAAGAAAGTAAAGAGAAGAAGAGAAAGAGAGAGAGAAAGAGAAAGAGAGAAAGACAGGAGTGTCTATGAAACAGAACTAACATAGGAGTCTAAGAATTTCCAAGGCGAGTTGCATAGTGTCATATTCATGGATAGTCGAGCAATATTTTTCTTCTCATAAGCATATGATTCAAATTTATGATACATGCACAAAGATTTCCACCAAAAAGTATAATCCAATGATGAAGAGGATTTCCAATTCTTTAATATATGCATAAGGGCAGTCACAAACATAGTGTCAATAAGTTTAGGAGGACAATTTGAAAGAATAAAGCAGGGGTGCTGAGATCTGAGAATTATAATATCCAAGGTAAGTTCATCCGAACAGTTGGTAACATGTTTTATAGTGTCCCAAATGCGAGACCAGAAGGAGCGAACTGGAGTACAGTGGAAGAGCATATGATCAAGGGTTCCGGCCTCCTTCATACAATTCCAGCATATAGAGTCTTGTTTAAGTTTGGCTTTCCACATCCGAAAAGGAGTCCATACCGCATTCCACATGACGAAGAACATTGATTGTGAAACTCTGGAGGATAAGAGAGGACGATTTGTCGAGGACCAAAAAAGATCCCAGTCAACATCAGTAAGAGGGGTTGTTAGTATGGATTCCCAGTGTTTCATGGAATGAGGAGAAAAAATAAAGGAGTTGTCCCTTAGTATGCTGTAAAATAAAGAGATTGCTTTGCCTTTCGATATAGCCAGTAAAGACCAATGGCGTATAGTGTGAATGGATGACTCAAAGTCAAATCGTAGGGACTGAGAAGATATTGCTTCAGTGAGGGAAAGCCATTGAGAAAATGTGGAAGGTGGTAATAAGTATGTAGAGCAGAGTGTGTTGAAAGGAACAATAGAGGTCTGAGTAGTTATTTGATGAGGAAACCACAGCCCAGCCCGCTGCCATCTTTTCCATGAAAGTGATTTTCCATTGTGTTGGAGTTTGGGGTTGTTCCATATAGACACAAATGGGCTATCTTTGATTGAAATTTCTGCTATCGCATCTAATAGATGAAGGGCATGCTGCGTCGCACTCAACAGAGAGTATCTTCTCAGGTGTCTAGGGATTGGAATTGTTGCCATACAAGAGACATGTAATGGTGTACATATAAATCGTTCTATCTCAAACCAAGCTGGAGGGTCCTGGGAACAGGGGTCCGTGATCCAATAAGCTCCATATTTGGCCATTGATGCAATATAATAAAAGTAGAAATCTGGTAAATTTAAACCGCCATTAACTTTGGAGGCTTTCAATTTGGCAAGAGCAATTCGAGGCTTTTTCTTATTCCAAACAAATTCAGAAATTTTTTTATCCAGCCAATGAAAAAATGTTTTCTTACATAAAGATGGGAGCATTGAGAGGATATAGTTTATTTGGGGGGCAAGAGTCATTTTGATGGAAGCAATCCTGCCCCACCAAGATAAATACAGTGGAGACCAACGAGATATTGTGTTCAGGACTATGTTTTTGATTTTAGACAGGTTAAGATCTTGAGCGTGAATTGGATCTTTATGTATCAAGACACCTAGGTATTTCACAGCCCCATACGACCATGGGAAAGAAAATTGAGTGAGGTCTGAGGGAGAGATATGGTCATTAAGGGGGAAAATCTCCGATTTTTCCCAATTAACTGAGTATCCAGAAAGCAAGGAGTATTGAGAGACAATGTTAACGAAAGCTGGAAGGGAATTAGTAGGATCTTGGATAAAGAGAAGAACATCATCAGCATATGCCGCTAATTTAATCTGTCTAGAGGAAGTGGAAATGCCTTTAATTAAGGGACATTGACGAATGGCCGAAAGGAGAGGTTCTAGAGCTAGGTTGAATAATAAGGGGGAGAGTGGACAGCCTTGGCGAGTGCCCCTGTGAAGTGAAAATTTGTTGGAAAGAGAATTATTAATCAAGATTCGAGCTGTGGGTTGTTTGTACAGGGTTTCAACCCATTTTATAAAGAATGAACCAAAGTTATACCATTTCAAGATTCGGAAAAGAAAGAGCCATTCGACACGATCGAAAGCCTTTTCAGCATCAACAGCCAGGCCGATTACAGGATCTGAAAGAGTTTTAGCATGGGCATTAATATGATGGAAGAGGCGTAAGTTGTCACCTATGTATCTGTGTTTAATAAATCCTACTTGATCTTTGTGAATGAGAGAGGGGATCACTCTATTGAGTCTCAGAGAAAGAAGTTTTGCCATAATTTTATAATCTAAATTAAGAAGAGAAATGGGTCGGAAATTTTTAACCAAGGTGGGATCTCTGTCAGGTTTAGGAATAACTACAATAGTAGCCTCAGTAAAATTAAATTGTTTATCTGGAGTAGAATGTAAAAATTCATAATAAGTATGAAGATGAGGGGCCAAAAGAGTTCGAAATTGTTTGAAAAACTCATTAGTGAAGCCATCTGGACCCGGTGCTTTATTATTAGGCAGGGATGTAATTGCAGCTTCTATTTCAGATATAGTGATAGGGGAATCAAGTTCCATTTTTACAGAATCTGATAAGGATGGGTGAATCAGTGGAGTAAGAAAGGAGTCTATCTCAGAGTCAGAAGCTGAGTGTTCGGATTTATATAAGGAAGTATAGAATTGTTCAAATTGAGAAGAAATTAGAGACCTAGTCTTAACCATCTGTCCTGACGGGTCTTGAACAGCCGCGATGTGTAAACGTTTAGATTTAGTTTTAAGGTATTTAGCCAAAGGACGGCCCATGAGGTTGTCACCCATGTAATGACCCGAGGACGAAATAAAAATATCCCTCCTGGCTGTGCACGAAACCAAGGTATTATATTCGTATTTAAGATTTTGTATACGTTGATGTATGGACGGGTCATATAAATGTGCATACATGTGTTGTAATTCTAACATTTTGATAGAAGATTCTAATTCTTTCTCTTTTTGCATGGATTGTTTATTTTTCCAGGAGGCGAGCTTAATTAATTCACCTCTAATGGTAGCTTTGTAGGCTTCCCAAACAATGGAAGGGCAAACTGCAGGGTCATTGGAATTAAATTCAAAGAATTCAGTGGTGAAGGATCTTATTTTTTCCGCTATTTCAGTATCTAAGAGTAAAGTATTGTTCAGTCTCCAAGATGGAGATTCTTTACGAGGCGCAGAGAGAAGTAGATGCAGAGAAATAGCCGCATGGTCCGTAAGAGAGATCGGATGAATAATGGTGTTTGTAAGGTCATGAGTTAGGGAAGAGGATAAAAGAAAGAAGTCTATTCTGGTGTATGTATTGTGTGGTGGTGAAAAGTGAGAGTACTCCCTACCCTTTGGATTAAACAATCGCCAGGGATCAATTAGTGAAAAAGCATCTTTAAGGGCATGTAAGGCTGCGAGGGACCTGGACTTCGAATATCTACAGGATGATGATCTATCAATAAATATATCCTGAACTTGATTGAAGTCACCACCTAATATTAGAGGACAAGATCCATATTCCATCAATACTGTCTGAAGCTCATGAAAAAATTCTGGGTGATCTAGAATTGGAGCGTAAATGTCAAGAAAAACAAAATCCACCGAGTGCAACGCAGCATGTACCAAGCACCATCTACCTTCTGTATCTGTTTTAGAGGAGTGAATAACAGGAGAAAGTTTATCATTAAACAATATTGATACCCCATTTTTTTTACGTAGAGTTGCAGGAGAATATAGATGAGTGGAATATCCTTTAAGTTGGAATTTCAAAGCGGTAGCAGGCGTGAGATGGGTTTCTTGTAGAAAAACCACATCAGGATGTTTATTAAAGATATAGTTGGCTATCTTTTTCCTTTTAATAGGATGATTCAGACCATTCACATTAAAAGAGAAAATATGTAAGTCAGTCATAAGTTATAATAAGTATTAATACAATGCAGTCATTGGGTCAATTATCTTGTTTTCGTCTGAACCATATCCACGTCATTCTCTTCTTGGTTGGGCTGAGAACTTTTCAGTACCTCCTCGTATATGTTATATCTTATATACTTGAGAAGGAAGCTATCTATGGCACAATGCAAGTTTTATGGTGAGTATTAGCAGCAATTGTGAGAGGCTGAGATCATATTCTACATGCCCTGACTTAGAAGTGAGATTCATTCTGTCATGGTATGTACAAAACTAATGCCACAGCTTTATTTAGATTGTTACCAATCCAGGAAGTGGAAGGAATTTGCACAGTATTTAGCAGTCACAAATATGAAACTTTTGGAACTATTGGAGTGTTTCTAGAATTGAAGATTTTGGGGACTATAAACTGACAGACAGATTCTGTATAGGACGCCGCTCTCAGCATCTGCCTAAAAAGTGGCCGAGAATCGTACACCAGCATCCTATAGAGAATCACATCTGCCCTAGTGGAGAATGGCCCTAACCCTGCCTACCCCCCAATTCTCTAAACAGCACCCATGTCACAGACGACATGGGCACCTGCCTGATCTGGGTTCCCTTGCCATCAGCTGATCATAAGAACATAAGAATTGCTGCTGATGGGTCAGACCAGCGGTCCATCATGCCCAGCAGTCCACTCACGTGGCGGCCCTCTGGTCAAAGACCAGCACCCTAACTGAGACTAGCCTATCAGTGTACGTCCTTGTTCAGCAGGAACTTGTCTAACTTTGTCTTGAATCCCTGGAGGGTGTTTTCCCCTATGACAGACTCCGGAAGAGTGTTTCAGTTTTCTACCACTCTCTGGATGAAGAAGAACTTCCTTACGTTTGTACGGAATCTATCCCCTTTCAACTTTAGAGAGTGCCCTCTCGTTCTCCCTACCTTGGAGAGGGTGAACAACCTGTCCTTATCTACTAAGTCTATCCCCTTCAGTACCTTGAATGTTTCGATCATGTCCCCTCTCATTCTCCTCTGTTCGAGGGAGAAGAGGCCCAGTTTCTCTAATCTTTCACTGTAAAACATCTCCTCCAACCCTTTAACCAGCAAGTGAATCCCTGATAGGCTGAGCCTGTAGGCCTCCCCGAAGCTGCGGCTCTGTGGAGTTCTGCCAACTCAGCTGATTGGGGGGAAATATCCCTGTCATGATCAGCTGAGTGGCTGCGGCAGGGGACCCCCTGATATCAGCAGGAGGGATGCCCACTCCCTCCCACCGGAACCTCTGAAACCCCCCATGAAGTTCCTCAGTAGGAGAGATATCTACTCCTTCCTTCTGGAACTCCTGAGCCCCCCCCATGAAGTCCCCGGCAGGAGGGATGCCTACTCCCTCCTGACGGATCCCCCTGAACCTCCCCCTGAAGTCCCCTAGTAGGAAGGATGCCCACGCCCTCCTGGCAGAACCCCCTCCCCATAACTTCCAACCCCCCAACTGTCAACACCCCCATATAGACCCCCCCAACACTCCCCCCAAGCATCCAACCTTTTATATTGGGGGGGTTTTAATGTGCAAAACTAACCAATTTGAAGAAATTGACCCTGAGAGTAACAATGGACCATGTTTCAGAGATAAATCTAATGATACAAATCAAAGACATGCAAAAAGAGGTGAGCATTAGAGGCAGAGGGTGATAATGCAGGAGAAAAGGTATAAAAGCCAGTTAATACAATGAAATTTGTAAGGAGTTAACAAAGAAGAACAGGTTTCCAATTCCTTTGGTCCACAGGATAAGAGCACAAAAAGTACCTCACTTTCTCCTATTTTTATTCGGGAGTGATAGCAACAAAAACAGTGTTGTTCAGGACAGGCTTGTGCAAGACAGGAAAATTTTCCATTTTTCAGCCAAGTCTTAGTTATACCAAATGCTACAGTGGTGTTTGGTCAAAAACATCATAAAGTAAATAATGATTATTAAAGAATAATTATTAAGCAAATAGACTTATAAGGGTGAGGAATTATGAGAAGACATGGCTAAAGAAAAAAAAAGGTAAGAAAGCAAGTTAAAGGCCAAGAGGTTTAAGACTTCAAGGGTTGGTGGCTTTTTTAACTTGAATAGAGGGTATCATGAAGAGGTTCAAGGAAAAAAAGCAATGACAATATATTATAGAATTTGATTCAAGCTTTTGATTCTAGCTCATAAAGCATATTTTGATATTTCACCAGGCTACTTAAACAAAGAAATTGACCCTGGGAAATCCACAGAGAAGAAAGTCCAAGAAAAACCAAAGAAACACTGTGGAGTGACAATGTTCCTGAAATGGACTTTATTGAAGGTTTAAAAGTTTCAAAAGTCAATGTAACAATCCACATAAAAGCAAAATAATCCACATTAAAATCTTAAGGACCTAGTTTGCTGGGAGTGTAGGACCAGGCTACTTAAGTAATCTTGTGGTCTTTGCACGCCTTTGAGAACATTGAGATATCTACAAGATTTTAGAATGACTCAACCACCAGTTAATAGTGTTAAATAAGAACAGCCATACTGGGCCAGACCAATGGTCCATCTAGCCCAGTTTCCTGTTTTTAACAGTAGCCAATCTAGGTAACTGTACCTGCCTGAAACCCAAATAGTAGCAATATTCCATGCTACTGACCCAAGGCAAGCAGTGGGTTCCCCCATGTCTGTCTCAATAGCAGACTATGGACTTTTTTTTCTCCCGGAAACTAGTACAAACCTTTCTTTAACCCAGCTACTCTAACCTCTTTAACCACATTCTCTGACAACGAGTTCCAGAGTGTAACTATTCTATGAGTAAAAAAATATTTTCTTCTATTTTTAAAAGTATTCCCATGTCCTTTCATGGAGTTTCCACAGGTTTTTGTCCTTTTTGAAAGGGTGAAAATTGATTCACTCTTACCCATTCTACTCCCCTCAGAATTTTGCAGACCTCAATCATATCTCCCCTCAATGTCTTTTTCCAAGCTGAAGAGCCTCAACCTCTTTAGTTTTTCTTCATATGAGAATAGTTTCATCCCCTTTATCATTTTGGTCCCATTGAGCCTTTTCTAATTCTGCTATATCATTTTTGACATATGGTTACCAGAACTGTGCACAATACTCAAGGTGAGGACGCACCATGAAGTGATACAGAGGCATTATAATATTCTCAGTCTTACCATTCATTTCCTAATAATTCCTAGCATCCTGTTTGGTTTTTTTTGGGGGGGGAGTTGTTTTTGTTTGTTTGTTTTGGGGTTTTTGTTTTGTTTGTTTATTTTGTGGTTGTGTTTTGTTTTGTTTGTTTATTTTGTGGTTGTTCTTTTTGGGGGGTTTTTTGAGGGGGGGGTTGCCACAGTACACACCGGGCAGAAAATTTCAGCATAGTGTCTACAGTGATACCCAGATCTTTTTCCTGGGTGCTGACTCCTAAGGTGCACCCTAGCATGAGGCAACTATGATTTTGATTATTCTTCCTGATATGCATCACTTTGCATTTGTCCACATTAAATTTCATCTGCCATTTGGATGCCCAGTCTTCCAATTTCCTATGGCCTTCTTGCAGTTTTTCACAGTCCTCATGTGTTTTGACAACTTTGAATATTGCACTTCATTGCAGTATGCTCTTCCCAAGGCTGCTGGGTCAGAAATGATGTTTAAGAAATTTAAAATACTTCCTAAGAGTCATTTTTCACTTTGGCATTCAATTTGCAGGTTGAGGGGCAAAGGAAAATTTACTAGTGTACTTGAGGATATACATTTGGAGGGGGGTTGATTTTTTTGTTTGTTTATTTCTTTTGTATGTTTGTTTCTTGAAATGAATGGATAGGTCTGTCCAGTATAATTTACGGAGTTCAATTTTCTTTTAGCTTATGTTATTCTGTTTTACTGTAAACCACCTGAATCTCCAGTGGCTTGGCAGTATATCAATTTTTTTTTTTAAACTGTAAATGTTCTTTTTTAAAGTTTACTAAAACATTAATATACTGTACCACCAAGCCGTCACAGATTCAGGCGACAAAGAGGATCAGATCAGGATAGAAGATTCTTTAGTGACATCACAAAGGTGGCAAAGTCATGGAAATGAGCAACAAGCAGGTAGAATCAGAATAGAGGGCAGAGTCTTTAGTGATGTCACAAAAGGAGAGGAGTTGGAGAAACATCAAGGAACAAGCAGGGAGGACTAGAACATATCATAAAATAGGCAAGATTAACACTCATGCAGGTGAAACTGTAGCGGTCAATAATAAAAATCACATTTAAAAAATGAAAGAAAAAAAGAAAATCCATCAAAGAAATAAAATAAAATAGAATCCCCAATAATCCAGATATACTGTATCTACAGAAACTTAATACCGCTAGCTCCTTCCGACTTCCCAATACCTTTCCGTTTCCCTAATGCAACCTACAGCGAAAGATTAGAGAGACTGGGCCTCTTCTCTCTCGAACAGAGGAGATTGAGAGGGGACATGATCGAAACATTCAAGGTACTGAAGGGGATAGACTTAGTAGATAAGGACAGGTTGTTCACCCTCTCCAAGGTAGGGAGAACAAGAGGGAACTCTCTAAAGATGAAAGGGGATAGATTCCGTACAAACGTAAGGAAGTTCTTCTTCACCCAGAGAGTGGTGGAAAGCTGGAACGCTCTTCCAGAGGCTGTTATAGGGAAAAACACCCTCCAAGGATTCAAGACAAAGTTAGACAAGTTTCTGTTGAACAAGAACGTGCGCTGGTAGGGCTAGTCTCAGTTAGGCTGCTGGTCTTAGACCAGAGGGCCACCGCGTGAGCGGACTGCTGGGCATGATGGACCACTGGTCTGACTCAGCAGCGGCAATTCTTATGTTCTTATGTTCATCTACTCTTTATCTCCTCTAGAAATTACCAGATATCTTCTTCTTGTAGTACGTTTTATGTAATTCTCTTGCAATCCGCCTTGAACCGCAAGGCAATGGCGGAATAGAAATCTCTAATATAATGTAATGTAAACCAGCCACTGGAAGCAAACTCTTACCCAGATCATTCATCAGCAAAAGCAACAATCTATCCAGCAGAACCCAGACATTTGACTGAAAACAACAAACTTTCCTCACAGCTTTAAAACAGGCCGCAGGAGAACAGGCTCAGCTGCTGCTAATTGTCACTATCCTTCAATGCCTTCACACTTAAAATGTTATGAATTATATTATTTTAAAAACCCTCCTAGGAAATTGTTGGATCTTCTATAGCTGCTGATTCCTATGAATTAACATTTTTATTCTTATTTTTTTAATTTGCTACCTGTTTCTTAGCTTTGTCACATATCACACTAAAGAGTTCACTGCTCTGGACAATTCACTTAGGGCTCAAGAGGAGGCGGCAGCGGCTAGCGGGGGCGGCATTTTAGCGCACGCTATTCCGAGCGTTAAGGCCCTAACACACCTTCGTAAAAGGAGCCCTTAGGGTCGTAAGAACTGGTGCATCAAATGTGTCACAGCGACGCAGCCCATAGGAACTGAATGGGCTGGGTCGCATTTGCCGTGTGGAAAACGCCACTGCGGCTTTGTAAAATGAGCCCTTAACCTTTCATTGCCCCAGGTCTGCTCTCCAGGTAGCCCAAAATTCAGCGATCAGAACTATGTTTAGGTTGGGGGAGACAAGAGCACGAATGCGAGTTTGTGTTGGTTGACGGTGATGGATAGGATTTGCTTCAAGGTAATACTAAACGTTTACATAGAAACATAGAAACATAGAGTATGACGGCAGAAAAGGGCCAAAGGCCCAACAAGTCTGCCCACTCAAGAACCCTCCCTCCTTCGAGAATCCATCTTTTAAGCATTCCTCTGAAGCAAACTCACCTGTCTGTCCCATCGTCCCTTGAAGTCGAGCGTGGTACTGGCCTCGACTACCTGATGTAGAAGACCATTCCATCGATCAATTACCCTTTCAGTGAAGAAATACTTCTTGGTGTCCCCATGAAATCTTTCCCCCCTGAGTTTTAGCGAATGCCCTCTTGTCGCCGTGGGACCCATAAGACAAAAGATTTCTTCCTTCACATCAATATGGCCCTTGATGTATTTGAATGTTTCTATCATGTCCCCCCTTTCCCTGCGCTCTTCGAGAGAATATAAGCGCAGCCTGCTCAAACATTCTTCATATGGGAGATTTTTTAGTCCTGAGACCATCCTAGTGGCCATTCGCTGAATTGACTCCATTCTTTTCACATCCTTTTGATAATGTGGCCTCCAAAACTGAACACAGTACTCCAGGTGAGGTCTCACCATTGATCTGTACAACGGCAATATAACTTCAGGCTTTCGACTGATAAAGCTCCTTCTCATGCAGCCCAGCATTTGTCTAGCTTTTGCTGTTGCTTTCTCCACCAATTTTCATGTGCTTGCACAACCTGATTCCTAAACATCTCGTTGAGAGCATTCTACCATGTGTTCTGTCTCGCCCACTTTGATCTGAAGAACAATTAGAGCTGCAAATTCCATCTGTGAAAGAGCTGAAGCTGACAATTTCTAGGGATAGCATATTCCATTGTATAGGACCTAGGGAATGGAATAAGCTCCCTGAGTATATTCAAAGGCAGCAGAATATACAGAACTTTAAAAAAAATTTCTGAAACGGCATCTTTTTTGCCAGACGACATATAGGGCATGAGACTATGGGGGTCTTTTACTAAGGCGCGCTATCCAAGTTAGCACGCGCTAAATGCTAACGCGCCCATTATATTCTATGGATGCGTTAGCATTTAGCACACGCTAAATTGGCTAGCACGCCTTAGTAAAAGACTCCCTGCATTACTAATGAAGAGAAAATGAGGATAGTAAGGTGTCGGTCACCTATGTATTTTAGTGTTTGCATTTCCCTGCTTTGTTTTGTGGGAGTATTTATTGTTGATTGTGTATGTATTTTTGATGTAATTTTATTGTTTTGTATGTGAGTTTGTAATCCACCCTGGATAATGGGGAGATATAAATAAATAAACAAACAAACAAAACAACCTCATGTATCTAGAGCCCAACCTGGAGGCACACAGTTTGCGATACACTGTTGTAGGGGAAGTGAGCTCAAGAAGCTCTTATCTGGGGATTTTTCATCCATATAGTGAATATACTAAAGTTAAATGTAGAGATTTTTAAGCAGTGAGAATGCTTGACAGAAGGGGTATTGGTGCTTTTGAATCCCTTGCATGTACTAATGACAAATAGGTTGAAACTACTGACCTTCAGAGTTTTGGCTCTGGAGGCATCTTTTTATTTAAAATTTCCTTGCAAATGTTTAGTTAAGTTACATGATGTAGAATAAGTTTTTTGGGATCCTATTCAGTTACAACAATTTCTAGTTGCTCGTGCGCAGAAATGAGTATTATTTTTTCTTGCATGTTTCATTGCTAAGTTATTGAGGAGGAATGTCCCTAAAACAGTAAGGAATAATACAAGGTTCACACAGGTAAACTGAGAATTATTTCCTTTATCTTTTCTTTACTTTTTTTTTTTTTGTCGAATGTAGTATCCTGTCTCCCCTTTTAGTGGGCTTAAAAGGATTTATGTATGATATATTATGTATTTTGTTTGTAGATTCTCTTTTTTTCCTTTATATAATTGGATAATGTACTATTCAAACTATAATAAAAAAAAACTTATTGAACAGAAACTACTGACCTTTGTGATCCATGGTTAAAGTTCATCATACTGATAGTTTGAAGGATAACTTGGTGATTCAGGTAGAGGAAAGGGAGCTCCAGGAGCAATGGAGATACAGTGAAGGAAAAGAATAGGCATGCTGTCAAACCATACTGGATATATGAGCAACACCCTATAAGCTATCACCTACCCACCCCACCCTGTTTTTATCTAGAAAGAAGAAACTATTATCATTCTACTGTAAATGAAACTCATGTATGAATTTCTATAAGAAGGTACCTTGCAGAGCTCATCCAGGCCATGACCAAAGACTCATTAGTATGCTAGACACACAAGTTCTCAGTCTGGCCAGACCTAGTCAAGGTCACTGAGTTCTTATTCTGCTCACTAATCAGCGTTCTTGGTGAACAGATACGGTATTTTCAATGGCAGAGGATATCATGAATCTACATCATTCACAGCTTGTACAAGCTGGTGGAAAAACTGGCACTCCTAAAGATAAACCTCCATGTGCTTGGTTTCCTTCAGATTCCATGTGACAGGCAGGAAGACTAGCTGCTTAATAGTCAGAGCTGTTTAACTGGCCAAGATCAGCTCCTGGCTGGTTAAATAGTATTTGACTGGCTAACCATTAATATTCAGTAGGAGATAGCTGGCTATCTCTGCTGAATATTAGCAGTTAGCAGCTAAAAGTTGGCTGGCTAAATCACATAATAGCTGATGATTTTAAGCACTGACCTGCCAAGTTTAGCAGCCAAACAGGTCAATATGACTTAGCTGGTTAAGTCTGAGGTGGCAAAAAATATTTATTTTTTCAATTTTCTATACAGTTCTCCCAGGGGAGTTCAGAATGGTTTTACATGAATTTATTCAGGTACTCAAGCATTTTTCCTTGTCTGTTCTGGTGGGCACAAATGATAAATCTCCTACATGTTGCAGCTGGAGAAGAAGATGTAGATTTGAAGAATGAAGGATGGGCAGAGATGAAGAAAGTTAGGCAGAAAGCTGCTCTAAGTTTCAGAGTTGAAATGCCAAGTTATTTCTGCATGTGATTGGAAAAGTTAAGATGAAAATACTGGTGCTTCGTTGGGGATAGAGCCACATGTTCAAGATGGAAGTAGAAGATTGACTAGAATCTGAAGACAAAAGGTCTGGGGAAAACTTCCTAGACATACCCACAGAGCTAGGGGGTAAAAGAGAGGAAGCCAATAGAGACAGGGCTTAACAACAGGTAACAGAGAGAGGTTATACCTTTGCAGACCCATCAGAGCAAAGGTTGTAGAGGCCAATCCCCTTACCCCACACCTCCCAGCATTATAGGTAGGCCACCCTTGTCCTATCTTATGTACCTTGTAGTTTGTGGGATCACTGCGGGTAGTAACCTGAACTGCTGTGAGAGGTTGTGACAGCCATTTTCTTTTGGTTGCTACAAGAGACAGGAAAGAATGGCCTTCACTCGTGCCCCCAACAAATTGGTTGATTCCTGGTGCAGACACAATCACCAAAACACATCTGCATTGAGTCCATTTAAGTCTAACCTTTATACCTTTCCTTGAAGCAGTAGGTTCAATGAGGACAGTTAGTTGAGATGTACTGAATGAGTTAAGTGGGAATGGGGCAAGGAGAGGACTGATCACCATTCTCATGGTCTCTATTGCATAAGGATGAAGGACACATTGGATGATTCCTGACAAAGGCACAATTGCCAAAACACGGACCATGTCAAGTCCATTTGAGTCAAGCTGTTATACATTTCTTTGACTGATTCTAATAAATTGACTTTACGCCAATCTTCAAAAAAGGTTCAAGGGGAGATCCAGGAAACTACAGACCGGTGAATCTGACCTCGATACCAAGAAAGATAGTACAGACGCTGATAAAGGACCACATCATTGATCACCTTGACAGACACAATCTGATTAGGACCAGCCAGCAAGGCTTCAACAAAGGACGATCTTGCTTGACGAACTTGCTGCACTTCTTCGAGGGAGTAAACAGGCAGATAGACAAGGGTGACCAGATCGACATTGTATATCTGGATTTTCAGAAGGCGTTCGACAAGGTTCCGCATGAACAACTATTTTGGAAAATTGAGAGCCATGGAATAGAGGGTGAAATACGTGGATTAAAAACTGGCTAGCGGATAGGAAACAGAGAGTGGGGGTAAATGGACAATACTCGGACTGGAAAAATGTCACCAGTGGGGTGCCGCAGGGCTCAGTGCTTGGACCCGTGCTCTTCAACATATTCATAAACGATCTGGAAATGGGTACGATGAGTGAGGTGATTAAATTTGCAGACGATACGAAGTTATTCAGAGTACTGAAGACGCAGGGGGATTGTGAAAATCTGCAATGCGACATAACAACGCTCAAGAAAAGGGCAGTGACATGGCAAATGAAGTTCAATGTGGATAAGTGTAAGGTAATGCATGTCGGTAACAAAAATATCATACACGAATATAAGAAGTCCAGGGGGTACTTGGAGAGACCCCACAGGAAAGAGACTTGGGAGTACTAGTCGACAAGTCAATAAAGCCAGGGTTCAAGAAGGGATTAGATAATTTCCTGAAGGAAAAAGGGATAGAAGGGCATAGATAGAAGAATACTAATCAGGTCCTGGACCTGATGGACCGCCGCGTGAGCGGACTGCTGGACATGATGGACCTCTGGTCTGACCCAGCAGAGGCAATGCATATGTTCTTATGTGCAATGCGTGGCAGCAGCGAAAAGGGCAAACAGAATGCTAGGAATGATTAAGAAGGGGATCACAAACAGATCAGAGAAGGTTATCATGCCGCTGTACCGGGCCATGGTACACCCTCACCTGGAATACTGCATCCAACACTGGTCGCCGTACATGAAGAAGGCCACAGTACTACTCGAAAGGGTCCAGAGGAGTGCGACTAAAATGGGTAAGGGGTTAGAGGAGTTGCCATACAGTGAGAGATTAGAAAAGTTGGGCCTATTCTCCCTTGAAAAGAGGAGACTGAGAGGGGACATGATCGAAACATTCAAGATAATGAAGGGAATAGACTTAGTAGATAAAGACAGGTTGTTCACTCTCTTCAAGGTAGAGAGAACGAGAGGGCACTCTCTAAAGTTAAAAAGGGATAGATTCTGTACAAACGTAAGGAAATTCTTCTTCACTCAGAGAGTGGTAGAGAACTGGAATGCTCTTCCGGAGTCTGTTATAAGGGAAAACACCCTCCAAGGATTCAAGACAAGGTTACACAAGTTCCTGCTGAACCAGAAATAATTCAGGTAAGGCAGGTCTCAGTTAGGGCACTGGTCTTTGACCTGGGAGCCGCCGCGTGAGCACTCTGCTGGGCGCGATGGACCACTGGTCTGACCCAGCAGCAGCAATTCTTATGTTCTTATGTTCTTCTGATAAATTGACTTTGCTTGCACATCCTAGGTTTTGATCGGTGTGGTGCCCACTTTGCCTATCCAACACACCCAGCATTTAACATATTCTGGTTACTCTGACAGCAGAATATAAATCTCAGTATACAGAACTGTGATATTCTGTTCCCACGGTTTTCCATAAAACGTAAAATCTACCATTGCTTCTCTCAGTGGTTATGGCAGCAAGTCAGAAGTACTGACAATTTGAAGCCTTAGTCAGTCTCTGAGCCTAGCAAAATAAAAAATAAAAAAGGCCCAATTATCGAAAGCCCTAGCTATATCCTAGGAAATAACAAAGTACAACCAGACCTACTGTCCAAGATCAGATCAGATCAAAAGTGCCATGGGAATGCAGGACCTAGATCTGACCCTAACGTTATTTGCTTTCTTGAGGACACTGTTACATTTTAGCGCTGCATGCCCATGGGTTAGCATTTCACTTCTAGTGATTTTTGAGTGATATTTGAAATGATAAAATACTGTAATTCAATTATCATACATGCATTTCTCAACTGAAGGGGTTTTAGGGCTTTTTCTTTTCTTTACTATTATGTATTTTTCTGTTAAAGAAAAATGAAAGCAGACCACTTTCTCTGAGATCAGACAGAACAATATCAAAACATCTGTTTCTCACTGTGGCCTTACTTTGCTTTCATTTTGTGATAACAGCAAAACCAGACACTTAATCTAACACTGCCTAAAGCTCTAGGTCACTACCAGCTGCGAACTCAAGTCTTTTCAGGGTTTGGATTATTCCAACCAACAAAACTTGTTGCAGTCTTTTTGTAAAATTGTTCCTTGGTGCTCCTAATATTTTTTTCCTATCTACACAATTCTCTAACACAGTGTATCGCAAACTGTGTTCCGCGACAGATTCCAGGTGTGCCACGAGACGCCGGCAAGGAGGAGAGGCGCCGGTGCCAGCTGACTACTTACAGGACGTGCCTCTCGCAGCAAGAGGCACGTCTTGCAGGCAGTCAGCCAGTGCTGACATCTCTCCTCCTCTCCCTGCACCTGCCCTCCTCCGGGATCCACCACTGGTGAAGTGACAGGTTCAGGGTCGCAGACATCAATGTGATGATATTACGCATGCACGTGATGTCATCGCATAGACATAGACATCACATAGACATCTGGATGCCTTCCAGCCGCAGCACCGGGTTTAGTGTGGCCCGCCACTGAAAAGTTTTCGGTACACTGCTCTAACACATACCTGCATTCTTTTAGTTGAAAAACTATTATAATTTTAAAATAAGTCCAAGCAAAGGTTCTGGAAGAAAATTGCAGAATGCTTTGAAATCTTATTGTTTCCTGAACAAAGGAGCTCCTATTATACTAAGGAAGATACAGCCCTCGTAATTTAACTACTGCAAGCTTCTCTTCTTTCCACAGATGGCTTTTGCACAGTTTAGTAATTGTATACTTAATTATAACATAGGAAAAGAATAACTACAAGGACATTTACTGTACTTTCATCCCCAGTTATGCATTAAGGCTGAAGCTTTTAGTTTGCAAAGTGAATTCTCTGTTTGCTCCCATTATTAATTAAAAACCTGGGGAAAGATGGCCCCCATGTAGAGATGCAGTGTATGAAAAATTCTGATCTAAAAGACTAGTTGATGGAGGGCTAGTTGTGCTAAAAGGTATTTGGATATTCTGCAGATCCCCAATGCACAGCGACCTTTTATGTACTAATAACACTTGCTAATGGCATTAGCATGTGCTACATGTTGGCAATCTTTAGTAAATCTAATCCTGAATTTTCTGTTCTGCTGCTATTTATTTTTCTCTCTGGAAATGGGGAGTGGGGGGAATGAAAGGCAGTTATTGAGCAGAATTAAAAAAAGACCTCAGATTAATTCTGGAAATGCCTATCTATCTAAAACTTGCTCGAACAATAGCAGTGGTTGAGTACAAGAAGGCTATAAATCAAAACAATGAGGAAAAAATGGTCCACTAGAAACTATATTGTTAATATATGATATAAAGGTTGAGCCTAACCAATGAGTGTGTCTTGATAATCAGATCATAAGGAGAAAAAAGACCTCATAGAATGAAGCAACTGCTTATTACAAAAAAAACTTTCAGCAGTGTTATATTCATCTACTGCATTTAATCAAATGTCAAAAAAACCTCCATGTGTTATTTAAATTTCTTAAATATACCATCAACGGGGAGTGTTGAATTTTATGCCGAGATTATAATTAAAGTTTCAATGTCGGCATGATTATTTATTCACAGCTTCATTTCCCCTGAAGAAGCCGCTGGCAAAACGAGCGCTCCGTTGGGAGTTTTTCAAGATATTGAATATACTCTAATACAAACTGAGATTTTTGGGCCAAATAAATGGCCCAAAAAAAGGTCTCAGTTTATATTTGAGTCTGCCACTGTAGTTTAAAAAAAAATATCCAAATTTAAGCCTACCGGGCTGTTGGGAATGAAGTCAAGGAGCAGGGGCAGGCCCAACATGCGAGGCAGGCAGCTGATTGCTCCCGGCGGTGGCCGCAGCAGTCCTCCATGCTGTTTGTCGGCCACTGGGAGGAAGGGGAAGTGAGGAGTATGCAGCACATCCAGATTGTGAGCCTTCGACCTTGTCGTAGTCCCGGTCCTGCTAAACTGGCTGGCAATAATGAAGCCAGATGCCGTGGGGTCCTTCTCTCTTGCCAAATTGCTAAAGGTTCTGCCGGTCTTAATCCCACCCCCCTCTGAACTTACTTCCTGATTTTGAGGGCAGGATCGAGACCGGCAGAGCCTACACCAATTTAATAAGAGCCTACCTTCCCTGGTGGACTAGGGAATCTTCAGGACAGGATCAATCCACAATCTAGGAACAACATTTCTTTTGACATACCCTTGTAAATGTTTGGTCCATTATGGGGGGGGGGGGGGTCTAAATATGTTTTCTACTCACCTGAACAGTTGAAGGCTTTCCTGGAATTGAAGAAAATTCTATAGAGATAATTTTTGCTGGAATTTGAACTTATTAGAATGGATTACGGTTTCTCACATTAAGCTTTTTCTTAATGTAATTTGGATCTGTTTGTTTTGAGTCTACTCTTACTATTGACTGCTTCCCTAATTGTGGTCTAATGAAGAGATTATGGGCTCCTTTTACTAAGATGCGCTAGCGTTTTTAGCGCACGCAGGCTATTACCGTGTACTATGCGGCTAGAACTAACGCCAGCTCAATGCTTGCATTTGCATCTAGCACACGCTATTCAGCGCGTTAATGCCCTAATGCACCTTCGTATAAGGAGCCCTATATTATTGCTTGTAATTTACTTGTAACAAAAGATGTATCTTGTGATTTAAATTTGAAAGTTTAATAAAGATTATATATGTGCTACATGAAAATACATGATGGATGTCCATGTGCTGGAGATGTCCAAACATCGGTAGCCATTTTACAAACTGAAAAACCAAACATACGAACAACGAAAAAGCAAGGACAACAAACTCTATCTGGCAGCATTCTTAAAAGAATGGCCACACAATAATTTCAGAGCAGAGGGATAGCCTAGTGTAGAGGGCTGCACGGGAACGGGGATTGCGGGAATCCCGCGGGTCCTGCGGGGTTCCCATGGGAATCCCCCTCTAGCCCGTGAGACCTGATCTCCTTATGTCAAGAAAGATATAGCAGCACTAGAAAAGGTTCATAGAAGAACGACCAAGATCATAAAGGGGATAGAACTTCTCTCGTATGAGGAAAGACTAAAAAGGTTAGAGCTCTTCAGCTTGGATAAGAGATGGCTGAGGGGAGTTATGATTGAAGTCTACAAAATCCTGAGTAGAGTAGAACCAGGAACAAATGGGTCGATTTTTCACTCCGTCAAAAATTACAAAGGCTAGGAGACACTCAAAGTTACAGGGAAATACTTTTAAAACCAATAGGAAGAAATATTTTTTCACTCAGTGAATAGTTAAGCTCTGGAACGCGTTTCCAGAGATTGTGGTAAGAGCAGATAGCGTAGCTGGTTTTAAGAAGAGCTTGGACAATTTCTTGAGGAAAAGTCCATAGTCTGTTATTGAGAAAGACATGGGGGAAGCCACTGCTTGCCCTGGATCGGTAGCATGGAATGTTGCTACTCTTTGGGTTTTAGCCAGGTACTAGTGACCTGGATTGGCCACCGTGAGAACGGGCTAGTGGGCTTGATGGTTCATAGACAAAATCGCGCGAGACAACGGCGCGCCGACAACTGAGCGCAGACAACTGAGCGCAAGGCTGACGGCGCGCCAAAGAAAGCACTACATCTTTTAAAGGGTTCCGATGGGGGGTGTTGGTGGGGAACCCCCCTATTTTACTTAACAGACATCACGCTGGCATTGTGGGGGGTTTGGGGGGTTGTAACCCCCCTCATTATACTTGAAACCGAACTTTTTGCCTGTTTTTAGGGAAAAAGTTCAGTTTTAAGTATAATGTGGGGGGTTACAACCCCCCAAACCCCCCACAACGCCAGCGCAATGTCTGTTAAGTAAAGTGGGGGGGTTCCACCCCCACGCCCCCCGTCGGAGCCCTTTAAAATAGTGCTTTTCTTTGGCGCGCCGTCAACCTTGCGCTCAGTTGTCTGCGCTCAGTTGTCTGCGCGCCGTTGTCTCGTGCGATTTAGTCCCGTCACCGGGCTTGATGGACCATTGATCTGATCCAGTGTGGCTATTATATTCTTATTTCCCAGGATACAGGGCATTTTCAGGTATGTCTTTGTCAGGTCATATGTTAATGTTTGCATTAGCAGGCATAAGCTGAAAAAAATTGACATGGGAGCTCTTTCTGTTTCCTATTTAGGAGGTGATTACAAACCAGTTGGCATGTGCAAATGCCGACATGCTAGCTTCTCCACTCCTGACATGCTTCCTCTAAAAATCAAATGCAAACATTTAGATAATGTGTGCTTAATGTACGGAAAAAGTTATTTATCACAAAGCACTTAGCGTGCTCTGTGATAAGTATTTTCATGCATGCTAAGCACACATTAGGGCTTAATGCCCTTTAGTAGACATACCCCACTATTTCGGTGTGCCCCATGGCATAGCGAGGGCGCAAGGTGACCTGGGTGTTGGCGCCCCTCTGCTGCCCTCTTCTTCACCCACTTCTACACGCTCCTTCTCTACCCCCTCCTGTGCGCACTCTGCTTCCTTTCCACCACCTCTGTAACATTCCTGGCACAAGCAGCAAACCCCAAGCTTTTTGTTGCAGCTCTCTAATAATTATTACACCTGGACCCTGAGGAAGTGGTAGAAATGTGACTGGCGTCGGGAAGGGTGTTGCTGCATGATAAGCTAAGTTATCATCATATTAATAAAATAAGAATGCTTTACAGCGATAAGAATAATACTTTATAAAAATGTCATAGAAAAGTCAACTCTCCAATACTTTACCCAACCTCCAAAGTGTCCAACATTCCTCTCCGTAGAATTACAAATTGTTCAGCATGCTCTCATATATTTCAAATGTAGCAAAATGTGGCCTCAGGTACACCTCCTCCACCCTTAGTAATGTTCAATATCGGTGGGAATACCGGTGTTTTTGTTCCTCATTGGCCCACATTCTTTTTTTGCAGTTATTTAGGTAAACTTTTTTAAAAAAATTTTAAACTTTTTTATCAACTGTGATCTTTTTAGAAGTTTCCTTGAGGTTATTCTATTTAAAAATATTCAAATAAGTTATATACTTAGCTTAGCATGCTACTGGGTTACATGATCCGACATGTTTCGCAACAATTTGCTTTATCAAGGATCCACCATCTTACTCAAAGTTTTTTTTTTGCAAGATCACCGGTATTCCCACCGATATTGAACATTACTAAGGGTGGAGGAGGTGTACCTGAGGCCACATTTTGCTACATTTGAAATATATGAGAGCATGCTGAACAATTTGTAATTCTACGGAGAGGAATGTTGGACACTTTGGAGGTTGGGTAAAATATTGGAGATTTATGTTATATGATTCCCAACCATTAATGATACAGATTTAAATAACGCCATCTCTAGTGTGAGTGCATAGAAAAGTCAACGGCATATTTGGAAAATTGAGGAGAATCAATGAAGAGTGGGTATATCTACTCTAATGGCAATCTGAGGATCCCTCACCCCGCCAAAGTCAAACAATTATATGCTTAACAAGTCTGTTATAAAAAAAAGTCTTAAGTGTTCTTAAAGATTCTAAACATATTATACGATACGAGGCTTAGAATGACACCACTGAAGTATTAAAACATGTAGCTCCTCTCAAACTCTTAGGGCTCCTTTCACTAAGGTGTGCTAGCGGTTTTAGCACACACTTAGCGTGCGCAACAATGCTGCGTGCGCTAAACGCTAATGCCTCCATAGAGCTTGCATTAGTATTTTTCATATAGCATGTGGTTTGTGCGCGCTAATCTTTAGCGCACACTAAAAACGCTAGCACACCTTAGTAAAAGGAGCCCTTAGTATGTCAGAAAAAAAAAATATTACTTCTCACCTTTGAAGAGAAATTGTTCAGGCTAAGCACACTTTGAGAAGTGCTGAATGAAAATCTTTTCCGTAGCGTAAAAAGAGCTCCACATTTCATTGCTTACAGAGTACAGAACTCTGATAGAAAAGGCCACAAATATACAGTATGTATTCGTTTTACTCATAAGATTTGAGGAGCTATAAGGTGGCCTTTGTGAGTTGTTCAATGCTGTAAAATAGTTCCGTTCCAACTCGCTGGTTAAAAACAGTTCATTTTCCTACGGACTGTCAGACAGCATCTGACTCTTTTACTTTAAAGGTCAAGAAATTTCTTAGCTTGCTGAGAAGTTGGTTTTGTTGATATTTTATCAAATTCTTTTATCTCAGGTAATGATGAATGGCTTGAATTTTCTCTAGTAAATGAATCAGGTATTAAATTGTTAGTTTTAAAGAACAGGCCTTCATCCCTTGATCTCAGTTCTATCAACTTATAAAGCAGGGACCGATCCAATGGGAAATGTATTGATAAATTTCATTTATTAAATTTTCTATACCATTCTCTTAGGAGAGCTCAGAACAGTTTGCATGAGTTTATTCAGGCACTCGAGCATTTTCCCTTTCTGTCCCGGCGGGCTCACAATCTATCTAATGTACCTGTGGCAATGGGGGGGATTAAGTGACTTGCTCAGGGTCATAAGGAGAAGCGTGGGTTTGAACCCACAACCTCAGGGTGCTGAGGCTGCAGCTTTAACCACTGCACCATGAAGAATGTTGTTTTTTGATGTTTTTAGAGAGGGCCAGAGCATATCCTTCATGAGGAACCCCCTCTTTCAATATGTATGATCTGAGCAAGTTTTGCCTCATTTCAAGCTGACAGATTCTTGAGCAGCTACTATGTATGCAACTCCAGGACTTTCCAAATGGCTGCAAAGGGTTAAATCTGCATCCGTTGAGCTTAGTTAGGAAACTCAACAATGAGACTATAGTTGTCTTCATCTTATTTTATTGGCTGCAGTTTCAGCAACAGTGACGTGGTCTTATTGGTCATTTCTAAATATTTGCCTCTACATCTGATACGGCCAGTCATGTCACTTTACTTTCGTGTTTGTGAGAGATTGTGTTTGGTCCTAAGACTATGAATTGATTTGAATTATACCCCCTCTTCTATGAAACCGCGCTAATGGTTTTTAGCGCAGAGAGCACAGAGAGCCGTACTGAATGGCCCACGCTGCTCCCAATGCTCATTGAGTTCCTATGAGTGTCGGGAGCAGCGCGGGCCATTCAGCACGGCTCCCTGCGCTAGAAACTGCTAGTGCAGTTTCATAGAAGACGGGGTTAGTTTATTTGTTTGTTTGGGGGGGGGGGTCAGTTCATTGGGCATTTTTTCTGGTTTTCAAACTTTTTTTTCTAGTTCATTTTACGCCTTCATTTTAATTTAAAAAAAAATTAAACACTTATTTAAAGTTTCAAACTGCATATCCCCTTAGTGCACCTTAATGTATAGGTTAATATGTGTTAGGTATTCTTTTGTTAGGTGTTTTGGCTGTTTCATGGAGGGAACCACTGTGGTTAGCCAGTATTGTATGCCGTCTTTGAGAAATTATTAATAAAAGAAATATTAAATGGAAAATATCACAACAAATACTGAACTGTCAAAACATAATAAGCAAGACTGTCCGAGATCCCCACATAGAAACTATAGCAGAATATCTCAGATTGGTCACACATGTAGATTGTAAGCCTGATTGGACAGAGAAATAACTTTTCTACCTGACTGTAACTGACCTTGAAACCCAAATCTACAAAATCCTAATCCAAACAGAAATGGCCCCTTGCCAAATGAAAATATGTAGACAAAAACTGCAATGAAGACCCCCAAGAATCCAGACACTGCATGAAGTGTAACACAAGGGCAACAAACACATTTCTTACACTAATTCAAACATATGGTGAAATGCACATTCTAAAGCTGACATATCCAATAAAAAAGCTGAAAATCAATCATATAATCAAACTTTTTGTTGTATGGACACTAATTTCATTGATCCAGTCTCTTTTTTCCCCACTTTCACCATCTGCTTTCTCTCTTTGCCTCTCCAAACCAAAGTCCCAGTTCCTCCCCACCAATGGATGCCATCTCTTTCTTTAGGCCCTGCTTCCTTAACTTCTCATTTCTCCACTCAACATGCCTCATGAAATCATTACAGTTCGTTTAAAATGCTGCTCAATGTCTTATTGCGAGTGGAACTATCATAAACCTTTGCCTTTATATCACTCCAAGGTGTGACTGCACCTGGAATTCTGTGTGAAATTCTGGTCAACGCATCTCAAAAAAGATATAGCACAATTAGAAAAGGTACAGAGAAGGGCGACAAAAATGATAAAGGGGATGGGATAAGATGTAGTGTATCTGAATTTTCAGAAAGCTTTTGACAAAGTTCCTCATGAGAGGCTCCTGAGAAAATTAAAGTCATGGGATAGGTGGCAAAGTTCAGTTGCAGATCAGGAATTGGTTATCAGATAGAAAACAGAGGGTACGTTTAAATGGCCATTTTTCTCAATGGAGGAGAGTAAACAGTGGAGTGCCACAGGGATCTGTACTGGGACCGGTGCTATTTAACATATTTATAAATGATCTGGAAATTGGAATGACAAGTGAGGTGATTAAATTTGCAGATGACACTAAACTGTTCAAAGTTGTTAAAACGTATGCAGATTATGAAAAATTGCAGGCAGACCTTAGGAAATTGGAAGACTAGGCATCCAAGTGGCAGATGAAATTTAATGTGCACAAATGCAAAGTAATGCACATTGGGAAGAATAATCCAAATCACAGTGACCAAATGCTAGGATCCATCTTGGGGGTTAGCACACAAGAAAAAGATTTGGGTGTCATTGTAGACAATACGATGAAACCTTCCGCCCAATGTGTGACGATGGCCAAAAAAGTAAACTAGGAATTATTTTTTTAAAAAGGATGGTTAACAAGACTAAGAATGTTATAATGCCTCTGTATTGCTCCATGGTACAACTTCACCTGGAGTATTGCATTCAATTCTGGTCTCCTTAGCTCAAGAAAGATATAGCAGCACAGGGAGATCTCTCCAGATGGAAACCGCCCATAAGTCATTTTGTCCCACACCTATGGAACAACTGCCTTAACAGATCAGATCACTGAACTCATTGATTAGTTAGATTTAGTTAGATTGTGAGCCTTCGGGACAGTAAGGGAATTTTTCAAGTACCTTTCTTATTTCTAATCTTAATGTATATTTTCTGTAAACCGCTTAGAACCTAACGGATGTAGCGGTATATAAGAAATAAATTACATTACATTACATTACATGAGCAGTAAAAAAAACCCTTCCTCTTCAGCTGAACTACCTCCAGCAAGCAGCTCCCCTTTACTCTCTTCTTCCGATGAACACTGTTATAAAATCAGCAGGAAACACCTCTGTGACTGCTATGAACATCTCTCTGCATCCTATGTCCTACGTTACCATAGCTGTCCTATGTAATGTATCATGAATGTCTAATATAACTGACTGTATGTGTCTACTATAATCTACTGTGAACGTGCTTTTGTAACCCATTCTGAGCTCACGGGAGGATGGGATAGAAATCTAAATAAATAAATATAAAAGGTTCAAAGAAGAGCAACCAAGATGATAAAGGGGATGAAACTCTTCTCGTATGTGGATGTTATGCAATTTGTACCCCTATTTTTCTTGGAGTGATTATAAGATGGTTCTCCAGATGGTCATGCTGTCCAGTCTTGTTTAATGTAACATCATTTTGTTGGGTGTGCCCATCACTGTACTGCATGCTCTACAGGTATTACAAAATTCTGTTATTAGGCTACTGTTTAGATTAATAAGAGGAGGACATGTACCTGTATCTGGCTACTATATTAGATTGTATTGGCTTAAGATGGAGTTTAGGGTCAGATATAAGCTACTATTGTTGGTCTACTTGAGTCTGCATGGGCTGGCCTCCAAATACCTTATTGAGTGTATTTTGCATTATACTGTGTTTCCTCAGTTGTGTTCCTCAGGACACAAGGACTTATCTGTCCCACCTAAGAAGGAAATTCAAGTGCAAACGAGGGCAGGAGTATTCTCCTGTGCTGGTCCTGAGGCATGGAACAAGCTCCTGCAGTATATACGCCAACAGAGGATTTGACGAACTAAAAAATCATTAAAACGCCATCTCTTTAGTGAAATGAAGCATAGCTGACGGGGGAGTGAAGATAGAGAGATTATTGCGATCAATTCTGTTTATGGCCCCATGTATATGCTTTGCATCTGATTGTCCTACATTAGAATGTTTTATATATAACTTTATGTATGTTTGGAGTATTTATTATGTATGCTCATTTTGTGCTTTGCTTTGTACAAGGCAAATAAATAAAGACAATACAATATAGTTAAGTACAGATAGTACAGAGAAAGGTAGGTCTGCATCAGAATCCATGAAACTAGGGTTGATGGCATGGAGGACCAAAGAAGTAACTTCAGTAACAATGACAGGAAATATGTTCTCGCCCAACCCCCCCTTTTTGCTTACTCTAGGGGAAGAAACATACGGGATACTGTGTCCTCGTCCCACTTTGTTAGTACTCCAGCAGGCGTTATGATTCAGGAACCCATGGGACATTTTAAATGTGGACATTGCACTATATGTGCGCACGCTCTGGTAACCACCTGCATACACCATCCTAGGTTATCAAAGAAACATGTTTTGCAGCATTATTCAGATTGTGACACGCAGGGGGTTGTTTACCTCATTTCATGCCCTTGCAAACTGCTGTACATTGGTCACACTACTAGGAGCATCAAGATACGTATCACAGAACATCTGAGTAAAATCAGGAGGGGGGATGTCAATGCCCCCCTAGTACAACACTGGTTAGCTTCCTCACATCATTTACAGGATTTACAGTTTACAGTACTTGAGGTGGCCCATTGTAAGAGAGGGGGAAACTATCAGGCTTGGCTTTGGAAGCATGAACAACGATGGATTTATCATTGGCAAACAGTGGCTCCCTTGGGTTTGAACAAGGAAGTGGAGTGGTGGGCGTTCCTCCACTAGGTGATTGACATTTCTTCCAGTATAAATATCGGGCGCTCAGCTGAGCGCTTACGTCACAGGAAACGGAGAATTCATTGATTTATCACAGGTACCCAGCTGTTAGCGTTGAGAGCTCAGGAAACGGTTCTTAACAGTGAATAACGATTCTGTATTAAATGTTTTGATATATTCATCTGCATTGTGCTTTTAGGACAAGTTTTGAATACAAGCCTGAAAGCTGCGGGTTCTCTGAGGAAGCCAGGGCGGCGAAACGCGTCAGGACCCAGCAATCATCTACGCTTTCAGTATTCTCAAGCTAAGTCCTTTTTTGAATACTTGCACATTTTTGAAGCTGTTATACATTGAAATTTATACAAAGACTGGACACTTACTCAGTATTTCTAAAGATTTTGAGCATATTATGAGTTCACATTGTGAGCACTTTGAAACATCTTTTCCATACGGTGCAATGATAGATACCATAAGAGTTTTCATAGGGGTTTGGTCCCCATATTGAACTCTTCATTTCCATCTTGGAATCTGAGCACCACCTAATGTCAAAAGAATTTTGAAGTAGCCAGTGGGTTCCTTTACTAGTTTGGTATTTGATACGGTTTATTTAGGAACTCTTTTGCTTTTTGAATTTACCCAGTTGTTTATATTGGGGCTCACAGAAAGAGTGACAGATGCCTGGAATGTCCTCCCAAAGATGGTAGAAAACAAAATGATGACAACATTTTAAAAAGTGTGGTATCAGGAGAATAATAAAGCACTGAGGTTAGCTGCATGGAACAATGATTACAAGCCACAATTGAAGTACTTTGAGTGCACTGTGCTTCCACAAAAGTATGAGATAACCTGCATGGAAGAGCAATCATGGCCTTAAGGAACAGTGATACAAAAATACCAGGGTTCTAAAAAAAAAAAAAAAAAAGCAGGAATATTTGCATAGACAAACCAGGATTAAAATCCAATTTTAATGAGATCAGAGACACCAGAATTTATATTATGTTTATTTTTGCAGCAGCTGCATTAGCATTTCTGTGGCTGTGAAAATTATTATATAATTTATTCTAACAGAAAGAAAGTGAGTATTGTCTTAAATACTGGTCATAGAAGAAATGAAGCTCAAGATGCTCACCATTATTGTCATTTTTCCATAAACATCAGGGAGAACCCCACCCTTAACACATACATAAAATGTTTTTTTTTTTGTGTGTGTGTGTGTTGATAATTATACCATGCCAGTGGTGTACCAAGGGGGAGGCGGGGAGGCGGTCCGCCCCGGGTGCGCGCTCCAAGGGCTATACTCCGGGTCTACACTTCGGAGCCTCCTATGCTGCTCTGACCAGCACCTCAGTGCGTCTGTCATACTTATGTGGGCAGCCTCGTTGAAGTGCAGGAAGGTCCCATGCTGCTGCCTCTGCTCTGGAAGTGGTAAGTGACAGGGATGGAATGGCAGCCGCAGTCATCGCAGGACTAAGATCAGAGGAGTGCAGGCTTCTTGGTTGGATCTCTACAAAGACGCGATTATGCTGAATAAACGAAGTGGGCAGAATGGTTATTTCTTCTTCATGCTGGAGAAGTTGCCGGAATTGCGGCGCCGTGGATTGCCGTGCGGTGCCGTGGATTGCCGTGCTGTGCCGCTTTGTTCTGCCGATTGGTAGGTAGGAGTCGTGTGGTGCCACGTGGTTTTTGGAAACACTTTTTGTTGTTATTATGTGGACTATACGCATTGGATGTGGAGCGCAGCAGGGAGACTGGTAGTTAAGGTGTTGCTTAAGCCACTTTTTTAAAATGATGCTTTATCTTCATTCAGCAGAAGCAGTCATCGCGGGACCTTGCTGATTTGGATAGAGAAAGAAAGGAACATAGCAGGGTTGTGGAAGGAGAAAAGGGGATCAGGATGTTATGGAGGCATGGTGAAGGGTAAGAAAGGGGGTCAGGGTGGTATGGAAGGGTGTGGAGGGTGAGCAAGGGGGGTCAGGGTGGTATGGAAGCATGGTGAAGGGTGAGAAAGGGGGTCAGGGTAGTATGGAAGGGTGTGGAGGGTGAGAAAGGGGGTCAGGGTGGTATGGAAGGGTAAGAAAGGGGGTCAGGGTGGTATGGAAGGGTGAGAAAGGGGTGTCATGGTGGTATGGAAGCATGGTGAAGGGTGAGAAAGGGGATCAGGGTGATATGGAAGCATGGTGAAGGGTGAGAAAGGGGTCAGGGTGGTATGGAATCATGGTGGAGGGAGAAAAAGGGGGCAGATGCTGATGGAAGTGGGAGGAAGGGAGAGGAGAGAGTGAAATGCCAGACCATGGGGGTGTGGGAGAGGGAAGGAGAGGAGAGAGATGCCAGACCATTGGAGGAAGGAAGGGAAGAAGATGGATACCAGACCATTGGGGGTGAAGGGAGAGATGGAAAGGAGAGGCATAAAGTTTCTGAAAGGGGAATAGAAGGAGAGAATATGCCATATAGAAGGGGCAGAGAGAGGGTAGACAGTGGATGAAAGGAAGAGAGTGACAAGAAGATGAGGAAAGCAGAAACCAGAGAAGACAAAGTAGAAAAAAAAATTCTATTTATTTATTTATTTATTTTTTGCTTTAGGTGAGATGCATTGCTTTTTTCTGTGATGTTGCATTGTATGCTGAGTCCAGCTTCTTGGTGCTTCAGTTTAACCTTTGTTTACGTATTTTTATTCTATCTCCCCATTTACAAAACTGTAGAGCGTTTTTTAGCGTTGGCATTTGAGCTGTTACCACCATGGCTAAAAACCACACTACAGTTTTGTAAAATGGGGAGGGGTTAGTTTGTGATTACATACTAGGCGAAGATGTTTTCTGTGTGTTCGAAAAGACATGGTTTTCTGTTAGGATTGACTGTGTAGGATTGATCTGTACAAGTCTGGCTTGTTTAGTTTTACAATGGGTTTATTGACGTACTGCTCACTGCAATATGTAAGATGCTGCCTTTTCCTAGGTACACTCTTGTGCAACATGTGGATTGCTACTAAAAATCATGTTTTCATACGTGGGGGGTGTCAAAAAATGATGGGCCCCGCGTGTCACATATGCTAGGTACGCCACTGCACCATGCTAAAAGAGTGCCTACTTTTTGTAGAGAGTGTGCAGTACTTATGAAGAGTGCACACCATTTGAAAAGAGTGCACACTCTTTATCAAAAGTGTACACACATTATGAGGAAAGACTGCACTCTTATGGAGAAAATATGCACACTTCACAAAAGGCCAGATTCATCAAATGGCGCCATTATCAGGCAGCACCTCCAAGCACGGTGCCGTTCGCATGTCAATCGCGCAATGGCGCCATTTGCAGAAACACGGGTTTTAAAGGCCTACATTTTCTATGCCTACCTTTCATGAGAATCATGTCTACAGAGGCCACTTCTGTTGTTAACCACACCCATAGTAACTTTAGGCACCTCCTTAGATGGGAGAATGGCACCAGTTTGGAGCTGCCTATAGGCACCTCCATTATTATAATAGTGTTGTAATTGTTTTTTAATCAGCGGTCAATTACTGTGCCAATTAATCCAATTAAAACAATTAAGTTAACCATTAGAGACCTAATAAGAACATACGCAATGCCTCCGCTGGGTCAGACCTCAGGTCCATCGTGTCCAGCAGTCCATTCACACAGCAGCCCAACAGGTCCAGGACCTGTGCAGTAATCCTCTATCTATACCCCTCTATCCCCTTTTCCAACAGGAAATTGTCCAATCCTTTCTTGAATCCCAGTAACGTACTTTGCCCTATTACGCCCTCTGGAAGCGCATTCCAGGTGTCCACCACACGTTGGGTAAAGAAGAACTTCCTAGCATTCATTTTGAATCTGTCCCCTTTCAACTTTTCCGAGTGCCCTCTTGTTCTTTTATTTTTAGAAAGTTTGAAGAATCTGTCCCTCTCTACTCTCTCTATGCCCTTCATGATCTTGTAAGTCTCTATCATATCCCCTCTAAGTCTCCTCTTCTCCACGGAAAAGAGTCCCAGTTTCTCCAATCCCTCAGCGTATGAAAGGTTTTCCATACCTTTTATCAGACATGTCGCTCTCCTCTGAACCCTCTCGAGTATCGCCATGTTACCTAACTTAAGGCACAGTTATTAGAATCTGGTCCAATGAGTATGCAATTTTTCTGAAAGAACAGGCACCCTATACAATATTATTCCCATAACGAAAAAATACTTTTAAAAACTTCAACAACAGCAAAATTCTCATAAACAACACAGGAACTGGACGTGAAATGAACATTTTGGGTCTGCACACCTCTCATTTATCTAATAAGGACATTGGAACTGGGCAATCTGGGTGGTCCACTGCAATCTTCATCTGCCTTCATTGACTATAATCATATATTGCAATATATAATTTAACAAGTAGTTTAAATTCTTTCTGGTCTTATTTAACATATTCTCCTCATCCAAACCTATCCAAATATTGTTATGCTATGTAAACTCCATAAAGTGATACTCAGCATACATTGCCTATTCTAAATCATAAATTTCATTATGGTTTATTGAATAAATTCCTCAGCCAGAGTCTCTCTCTCTCAAAAAAAATTGCAATCCCTAAATCCCAAGGCAATTAAAACCAACAAAATTCATTTAGTAAAGTGTGCTCAGATTCTCTATTAATAATGAATTATTTAATTATTTCAATAATTTAATATTAATAGCACTGCAATCATAATACCAACTTTCAGATCTCCAGTGATTTGTTATATTTTATTACTAAATGCTTAATTTTGTATGTAACCTGACTAATTGAAACAAAATCAAAAGAACTGACTTTGTTGAATATTACTAGGCAATGTAATAAAAAGAGGGTAACTGTGTTTACAAAGCAATCAACGGTTGACTGCTTTGTAAACACAGTTGACCTTTTTTTTTTTATTGACAGTGCATACTAATATTCAACAAAGTCAGGTCTTTTGATTTTGTTTCAATTAGTCAGGTTACATACAAAATTAAACATTTTAGTCAATTTCTAAATAGAGGATTTGACAAATATAGTAGAAATGTCAGAATCATCTAGCTTCCAATAAAAGCTGGAGAAAAAACCACCAAGATTCTAATTAAACAGTAACTGCTAATTGGGGGAACTGCATATTAAGCCATCTGAATTGCATAAGTTGGTCAGCTAAATATACTTGTATAACATTAAGGGTCCCTTTTACTAAACTGTGATTAAAAAGTAGCCTTAAATGGGAGCCCGAGACCTTGTGTCGATAGGCGGAATATAACTTGGGGCTGGAAGGGCCTGTGTGTCGCACATCGGCCAGGTTGTTAGGGTAGTGAAAGGAGGGGTGTGAAGGAGTGATTGTGCGGGTGAGGGGCCCATCAGGATAGGGTGAGTGGCCCATCAGGAAGGAAAGATTCAAATTAATTGGTGAGGAGGTAGAATAGGGTGCAGAGGCGTGGCTTTAAAGCCGGGACCCTGGAGGACTCGGCTTCTTCCGAGGTCCTCCAGGGCATTTTTTTTCCCCACCCGCCTGTTGTTGGCAGATGATTGTAGCTCAGGAGTGCAGCTCTCCCGAGCTACTGGGTCATGGGCTCATCCAGCAATGAGCTGTGGACCAGCTGGGAGCTGTGCCTGGTGGGTCAGGTGACCCAGGTAAACAGGACATGTGGGACATGCCACCCCTCTGACCCTTGCTGAGGTGGTGGGGTCGAGGGCACAGAAACTATGTATTTGGTAACTTGGAAGGAGCTCTTTGGTTATGATAATTGAAGTTATGATATGTTAATGCTGTTGCTGATTAATAAACTGAGCTGCGGCTGATTTTTACCATCATAAGGACTGTAATGTGTTTGTGATGAAAGGTTGGGGAGGGGAGGTTATGAGGGTAGGAGTGTGTGGATAGGTAGTTGGACAGCCGGGCGTATCCAGATCCCACTGTTATGCATGCTTACACAGATCATTCCCATTTCTATTAATGCTAATTTTCCCACTGGTGTGTGAGCCCCTACTGTCACCTATTATGTAAGCAATAAGGGCCTGATTCTGTATAAGATGCCTGGTCTCAGCAGCTGCCTAAGCAGCTTTTGAGAATCTCACACGGGTATCCTATATATTACATTACATTACATTACTGATTTCTATTCCGCCTCAACCTTGCAGTTCTGGGCGGATTACAAAAGAGACATCTGGACATTTCCAGGATGATTACAAAGAGACTTCTGGACTTTTCCAGAAGAGTTACAAGAAGAATGGTGTAGTATAGTTAAGGGAATGGGATACGGCAAGGAGGATTGGGCTATTCCAGTGGAAACACAATTCAGGATGCTGTACAGATAGGATATGGTGCAGTTTCAGTATATATGCAGTTAGGGAAGCAGTTGACAAGCTTGGGCTTTGAGGGGAAGGGTAACTGGTGAAGAAGGGAGGATGGGGAAGTCACTCTGAGGGGAATCCAGGTTGGAGTTATGACATCTGTATAAATTTTTTGAATAGATGGGTTTTGATTTCTTTGCGAAAAGATTTGAAATCGCTTGTTGTCATCAGCAGGTTGGAGATGGCATGGTCCAATTTCGCTGCTTGCGTCGCTAGCAGACTGTCAAACATCTTCTTACGCTGGGTGCCTTTGAGTAGGGGGTAAGTAAATGGAGTCTTAGATCTTCTTTGTCTAGCGGCGAGATTTTGGTTCAGGCGGTTGTTTAGGTAATTGGGGGCTGAGCCATTTATTGCTTTGAATAATAGACAGTATAATTTGAATTGGATTTGCGCTTGTATTGGTAACCAGTGTGAGTCTAGGTAGGCAGTGGTGATGTGGTCAAATTTTCTTAGCGAGTATATCAGTCTGAGTGCAGTGTTTTAGATTGTCTGTAATTGTTTTATCATTGTCTGTAATTGTTTTATCATTGCGTCTGTCCTCATGGACGCCTAACCACCCCAATTCTCTAACTGGCGTCCATGTCACATGCGCCGGTTAGAGAATCGCGTTGTCGCTGAGAGGCTTTAGGGGAGGGGTTTTAGGTATCTGGCCAATCTGAGTCTTAAGCCACTCCTAGTGCATCCTTCAGGTGCATTCTGCTCTGCCAGGGAACATGAAATTGCATCACAGAGGGGCAGGATGCCGGAGAAGTGAAGCAGTTGCATCAGAGGAGGGCGGGATGTCGTGACTCCTGATGCAGGCACTTATGTTCGCCGAAACACAGTACTGTGTCGGGTCCATATAACTGTACGTCCCAGATTGAAATAAGAATGTTCTTCAAACTGCTGCTGGATCTTGTGGAGTTCTCATTGTCTGTTCCCACTATCTTCTTTGCAGTTTGGTACCTGTGGGTTTTCATCCTGTTGGACTTTTGTTGCATTTTGGCCCTGTGAAGTAACAAGACCCAGAAATTTTGAGTTAATAGAGTTTCCTTTACCTTTGGTGCTTCTGTCTGTTTGTGCACAGGCCCAACCTCAAACCATGCTCGCACTGTTACAGGTATGTTATGGGTGGTGTTTTTGTTTTATTTTAACAAAATTTAAATAATAAACCGTTTAGGTATGCTTTTGATAAACAGTATAGCAAAGATTAAATAAACTTGAAACTTGGAGAGTGGCCATTCCTGCATTATCCAGTTATTATGTTAAGATTAGCACATGTTAATTGGAGAACATAGGATTAATGTGGGAGCACATAGCACAAGAGGTGGAAATTTTTTGCAGATAACACATGTTAATACAACTTTAGCACATGACCTATAAAAAAAAAAAAAAGAAAAAGAAATGCCTTGCGAAAGCTTCCATGGGCTGCTTTTACTGGCAGTGACCATCTTAGATTTTTATCGATCTATTTTTCAGAAGCTTCCTTCTGCCTCAAAACCCGTTTTGCCCCAAAATCATCTGCAATCTATTTCCCATGTTAATCTGCCCCTGTTTCATGCCTTTTTTGTACAGCTTTGTCAGCATGTTTCACGTGACGTAGGAGGAAGGGGCAGAAGCTTCGGGTTCAGCCTCTTTAGAGCCTCCTTAGAGACCAACAGGAAAGAGATCCCATTTGGAAGTCACACGCAATGGGGATGTGAAACGCAAGTGCATGGAGGCAGTGGAGGCTCAATTACCCCCATCAGGGGTCCTTATGGCCACCTCTCCAGGGGGTTTCAGACTTAGTCTCTTGTAGAAAACCTATCTGACATGCCCGAGGAACACTGCTCTGCCTGCGAGAGCACCAACTCCAATACAAGGAGAATTTTATCCAAAGCAGGCTTCCCTGCCTCGGAACAAACCGGCTCAGTGACCAATTGGAACAGGACTGAGAGGACTGGATGTCCCATTCCATGTCTTTATTATCTCAAGGATTTGCTGAGTCCTTGGATGTTAGGGTTCCTTTCTGGGTCTGGAGGACAAAAGGCTGTGGCTGCTATTAATCAGGGTGATGATCCTTCAGTGCAGTCTTTTAAAGTTCACCACTGTTTCACACATCATTTTGGACACTATGAGTTGAAACTGAACTCTCAACAGCCCTCCACCTCCCAGTGCTCTATTATGAGCAGGACAAATACACAGACTACTTTCTTTCCGGCTCATCCGGACATCACCTAATTAGTCACTGACCAATGGGAACCCCCAGAAGGCTCCCTGAAGGTGGCAAAGACTATATTCATGGTCTATTCTATGTCTCTGGAGCTGTTTTTGCAGCTCAAGGTGGATTCCACAGTAGTTCAGTTGACTAAGCTACCTCCCTTCCTAGTGAGGGAGGGGTGATGCTGAAGGATGCACAGGATTGCAAGGTGAACGTGGTCCTTAAAAGACAGTTTGAAGTACTGGCTTTGGATATCAAAGCGACAGCAACTGCCTCCTTTGTGGCACGAGCCTGTCACACCAGGTTGTGGCGTAGTCCTTCAGAGATGGAGGACATCTGTCCCCATTTGATTATGGAAGGAGTGTATTATGTGGCTGATGCTCTTTATGACATCATTAGATTCATAAGCAAGGTGTTGGCTTACACTATTTCTGCCTGTCGGATGCTCTGGATTAGGCAGTGGGTGGTCAATTCAGCTAATTATCATTTAAAGGCAGATGCCTTTTGTCAATCTGAGCCTTTTGTAAAAGGCTTGGACAACCTTAAGGCCAGTGAGGTGGATTACCATCCCAAATCTCTACCAGACAGAAGAATTTGACGTTCTACTTGGGGGGGGGGGGAGGAAGAGGCAATTTTCATTCCTCTCAAAGAGTCCACTGGTTCTTCTTCCAGAGATCCTTCCAAGGGTCCAGAGATTTGGCAACTACAGATGCTAACAAAAAGCAGCAATAATGCCAGGTCAACTGCCACGCATTCTCGCATTGGCGGGATACTGTCGCCTTCTGGAGGGAATGGAAACAGATTTCATCAGACCGCTGGGATTTGTTCTTTGACTCCCCAGCCAGATGGCCAAAAAAAGAAGGCCAGGGTCCAACTGAATGTCTAAGAGGCATTGTACCATCATGCAATAGTGCCAGTTCCTGACAAATCAGGCTCTGGAAGAAACTCCATATACTTCATTGTGCCCAAGAAAGGCACAGAAGATTGGAGGTTTATCCTGGACCTAAAGTCAGCAAGTGAGCCTCTGAGAGTTCCACACTTTCTCATTGAGACGGTCCAGTCAGTCATCATGATGGTAGCTCTGGGGAACTTCCTAGTCTCACTGGATTAAACTGAGGCATATCTTCACATTTCAATTTTTCCATATCACAGAAGATATCTTAGATTCTATGTTCTCCAGAGGCACTTCCAGTTTCTGCCACTGCCTTTCAGATTGGCCACAGCCCTGCACACCTTTACAAAGGTAATATTTGCAGTAGCACCTCACCTTCGCAATTTAGACATAAATGTTTACCCATACCTGGGCAATTGGCAAATCAGAGCCCCTTCAAGACAGGAAGGCGAGCATACAGTGCAGCAGGAGGTGGATCTCCTCCAGGGATAATCAATTTCAGGAAAAATCAACTATAGCCAAATCAGTTTGGACTATCTGGAAGTTCACTTCAATACAGCAAGAGGCTGTGTCTTCCTTCCTGAGCCATGCAAACAGAAGTTCAGGAAGCAGATCTCAGAGATCTTGGTATTGCCGAGTCCCATAGCCTGGCATTCCCTGAGAGCACATATGTGTCCTCTCCAGGATTCCCTTCTTTCCAGTTGGTCTCCCCAACAGCATTCTCTATAAATTCAGCTTCTCTGGTCATGGAGGGCAAGGAACAGCTTACATTGGTGGCTCCAGGGGGATGCCTTGTCAAAAGCTCACTACCAATGGCAGCCTGAGCAGCTGGGGGACTCACTGCTCCAAGGCAAGTGGATGCCATCAAAAAGCAGGCGGTCCATAAATTGTCTGGAACCGAAAGCCATTTGTTTGGCATTGAAAGCACTGGAGACTTTCCTAACAGGAAAAGCAGTTAGATTATCCACTGAGAATGCTACCATGGTACCTTATGTGAACAGAGAGACACCAGAAACGCCCAATTACACCTCAAGGCACAGATGTCTCACAGGCACTTCCAGTGGCCCAGATGGCAGGAGTAGAGAATGTCTAAGCTGATTTCTTAAGCAGGCAGACTTTGGAACCAGGGGAGTGGTCCCTGTCTCAGAGAACATTCAGCCTCATTGTGCAGTGCTAAGACCAGAAATGTATCTCATGGCTTCAGCCATGAACGCAAATGTGGATCACTTCTGCAGTCAAACATCCAAACCAGAAAGTGCAGGGCTGGATGCCCTGGTTCATCCCTGGCCAGAGAAGCTACACCATGTGTTCCCATGGGCCATGGTGGGCTGATCATCTCAGAGTTGTGAGCCACCAGCGTATTGTAATACTGATTTCTCCAGACTAGCCCCATAGGTCTTGGAATGCATATCTGGTGCAACTGCAAAGAGGCAAATTGCTGGTTCATCCAGGACTCCTCATTCAGGGCCCAGTTCACATGGAGAGTCCAGAGCACTTTGGCTTTATGGTATGGCTCTTGAGCGCTCAGCCCTAACTTGAAAGGGCATCAATTCCAGTGTTCCTGGTATTTTTGCAAGCTGGACTTGAATAAGACCTAGTGGTCGTGTCTCTCAAGTTACAAGTGGCAGGCCTCTCGTGCTTTCAGGCTCGAAACGTATGCAGTTGTTGGAGTCTCATCCAGATATCACTTGTTTCTTAAGGGGGGTGTTCAAATTGTGTCCTCTATTGCACTGGTCTTTCCCATTATGCAAATTTAATGTTTTTATGAAGGGCCTTTCTCAGACTCCATACAAGCCTCTGCAAAAAGCACCCTTTTTGAACCTTACGGTCAAGATGGCATTTCTGGTGGCCACTATTTCAGCTTATGAGTAGATGGCTGGCAGGCAAGCTTAAAGGGGGACATACTTTGAATAGCTTTTTTGGTGAAACATAATATCATTTTGGAAGTCTCCACTGATTTGATTGAAGACTAAATAACAATAAATTATTTATATATAAAAAAGATGAGTATCATGTTATTTTACTAAAATCTAATATAATAAAATGCTAGGCCGCGCATGCGCACTCAAAAGTCGTGTTCCCTGATCCGTCGCGGAAACACGAGTGCGCAAGTGCGCGTTTTACATCACCACCTGCTCTCCACCTCGCGCCACTGCTTTCAGCCACCGATCTCTGTTCCTCCTGCACAATGGCACGCCAGGCATGTCCGCCGCCGGCCTCGAGCTCCTGGGGGCCGGCGGAGCGAGCCGCCCGGCTGGTGCTGAGGCCCCGCCTCCCGCTTCCACACTACATGGCGCCGCCAGACCCGGCCCTACAAAACGTTGAGGCCCCGTCTTCCGAAGAAGCCACGGTCCGGCCCAGCCCATTGAGAGGGAGAGCGGCGCTGGCACCAGGGACACACGAAGGCTCTGCCGCCCGCTCAGCTCGGCCGCTCCGTCTCTGCCGGGGCTAACAGCAGCAGCCCCCGAAGCTCCTCACCAGCATGTCACGCCCCCTCGAGAAGGGTTGAAAAGCTGGCCTCACGCGCTCTGCAATCAACTGCCGCTCACCTACCCGTGCCAGGGTGATGCACAGGCGCGGGGGCTCCCGCAGTGTCCAGAAGCGGCGATGGCGGTGCTGCTGCTGGTGATGCTGCTCCCGCTGCTGTACGCGAGTGACGCACCGCAGCTGGACCCAGCCTGTCGGCAGCAGCTCGACGAGATGGCGAATGCCAGCGGCTGACAGGAGGAGACAGAGGGGAGATGCTTGATTGATGGGAGATAGAGAGAAGGGATATGTTGGACTGTTGGGGGGATAGAAAAAGGGGAGATTCTGGTCTGGTGGGGGGGAGGAAGGGAGGCCTACTGCTGGACAGGGGGAGCAGGAAGAGGTGCTGATGGACAGGGGGGGAAAGGAAGGCAGGCCTATTGCTGGACAGGGGGAGCAGGAAGAGGTGCTGATGGATAGGGGGGGAAAGGAAGGGAGGCCTACTGCTGGACAGGGGGAGCAGGAAGAGGTGCTGATGGATAGGGGGAAAAAGGAAGGGAGGCCTACTGCTGGACAGGGGGAGCAGGAAGAGGTGCTGATGAACAGGGGGGAGGTAAAACAAAAGAAGGGTTGCTGCTGGATAAGGGGAGCAGTGAAGGAGTGACTAGGGAGCATGGAAGAAGTGCTGCTGGACAGGGGGAGCAGATAAGGAGTGCTGCTGGACAGGGGGAGGTAAAAGGAAGGGAGGCCTACGGCTGGACAGGTGGAACAGGCAAGGGGTGATGGTTGACAGCCGAGGAAAGAGAGAGACAGAAAGCGGCCAAGGGGAGAGAGAGAGAAAGAAAGAATGAAAGACAGACATACATATATTCTAGCACCCGTTAATGTAACGGGCTTAAAGACTAGTCAGTAAATAATGTTAAATATTCCATTTTCTGAAGAAGAGTTTTTTTGACTTGTGAAGAATTTGACTTATTTTTACTCAGTTTGGACAAGTTCTTGTCCTCTGAGGGTATTAATTTATTTTAAAAAATTTATATATGCCTGCTACCAAGTGGTTTCCAATTAAACATACATATCATTAAGATAAATATCATTACGAAGACAAGAATATCTTACTTTATATCTTCATTACTAACTTCTAAGAAATATTATATAAATGCATTAACAAATAACTGGTTTCAGCAACTTCTTGAAATTTACATGATCAGTACAGAGTCACAAATTCCCTGTTAGTGCGTTCCACATTTTCACTCCAGATATTGAGAACATTGTCACTGTCAATCTCATCCCACCCTCAGACCTCAACATTCTTCCTGGTCAATATATTTCCAGAGACATTTGAAAATACGCTGGGGCCATCTGATATACTATGGATAACACCTTATATTGCACTTTACTGTACCAGAAGCCAGTGTAACTGTTTCAAAACAGGTATAATATGGGTTATTCTAGAGACCCCAGTAATCAGCCTTGTGGCTGAATTCAGCAGCAATTGTAACACCTTACATTTTATCTTGGCTATGGTGAGATAAAGTGAGTTGAAATAATCTAATCTTGATAATATTAACCCTTGCATTACTGATCTGAAATCAAATGGTGTCAACATAGATTTCAGCCTGTGCAAAATATGTAGCTGAGCATATCCTCCTTGAATGACCTTCTTCACTGTGGAGTATAATGGACATTTGTTACTCAATGTTTGCATCATACATTCATGGATTTCCTTTGGAGTTTTCTTCTACAGGAATAGGAACTTCATGGTGGCTTGGAGTTCTACACTTGAAAATTCCGCACTTTTCTTTTTTTTTTTTTGTATATTTATTCTTTATTGAATTTTCATTTTTTATGATAATACAATCATATTTGAAATAAACAATTTCCACCACAAATCAATTTATATTTTAAATAATTTTAGGAAAATAAAATAACATTGTTTCAACTGTTATTTAGTCCACAATCACTGGAGAAAGGGTTTCAATAAAATCGAAGATAGTTTACCCAAACATTTATTAAAAAAGAATTGATCCCAACCTGCTATCTTAGAGCTTTATTCCTGAATACTGACAGGGGTACTTGCAGATCTTATATTTTCTAAAACAAATCTCATCAATTGTGCAGACTCAAAGAAAATATATCTAGCTCCCTTAAAATTAACAAGACATTTTCATGGGAAATTTAATTCAAAAGTTGAACCCATTTTTAAAACCTGGGGTCTCAAAAGCAAAAATTGTTTCCTTTTTTTGTGTTACTCTGGATACATCTAGATACATTCTTATTTTTTGATTCAGAAACAAAACATCTTTATATTAAAAGAAACAACTTCAACAACCACTCTCTATCTGAATCTAGAGCAAACTGAACAAACAGTGTGACAAAAGTAATTTGTTCTGAATCTGACTTCTCTAACAAATTTGTCATGTCCATAACATCTATGGCTGGTTTCTGGAGTTCTGGAGATTTCTTCTTTCCCAAGGAAATGTAATAAATTTTTGAGATAGGGTTAGGGTTAGGGTTGTGGGATTTTCAAGATCTCCAAAAGATATTGTTTAAACATATCTAATGCTGAAATAGTAGCTATTTTTGGAAAATTAATCAATCTTAAATTCTGCTTTAGTGTTATATTTTCCAGAACTTCCAGCTTAAAGTTGATATTACCATTTTCTTTTATAAGGAGCTGATTTTGTGCTCATAGAATATCTAACTTCTTTTCTTGTTCAACAGATTTTTTTTTTTCTAATTTGCCCACCTTTTGTTGCAATGTAAGTGTCTCAGATAGAATCCCTGAGCAATGAGAAGAACGTAATGTAATGTAATTTATTTCTTATATACCGCTACATCCGTTAGGTTCTAAGCGGTTTGAAGAAAATATACATTAAGATTATAAATGAGAAGTAAGAAGGTACTTAAAAAATTTCCTTACTGTCCCGAAGTAGAAAGTGTTTGCAATTGAGTTCCCAGGGACAGTTGCAAGGTGGAAATAGCTTCCCATATAGAATTTAAATCTACCACTGGAGGCTTATGAAGGGGAGCTACCATGTAATTAAATCTCAAGTACTTGAGGTTCACAGTACCTTCTTGTAATTTGTCCCGTGGTGATTGCAAGTTCCGTGCCGGTCCCAGGTCTCCCAGCGGCGATAGTTGACTCACTGAGGCAGCTGACACTCTCCAGACTGCCTGTTCTTCTTCCTCCTCGTCCTCGCAGCTCTCGGAGCAGCAGCTAGACTCCCCTCACTACCCGTGTCCTGTAAAACGAGCCGGGGGAGTGGCTGTGCTGGCGTGGTCCACTGGTTGCCTCGAAAGAGGTGCCGGGGCTCTCAAATATGCCCCCACTCTGCGCCAAGGATTTTTCATCCGGCTCTCCATGGGGACCTCGTTCGATGAATGCATCCATTGGGCCAAGCAATTGTCGCTCCTCGGGTTCTGATATACAACTAGGTCTTAGATTTTCATTTCACCATAGGTAAGTGACTCGAACGCATTTAGCTGAACGCCTTCAGGCTGCCATCTTAGTTAAGCTCCTCCTCCCTATCTCCAAATTCCACACTTTTCATTGACATGATTCAATCAATGATCTGGAACAATGTCAAAACATAGGGCTCCTTTTATTAAAGTGCACTAGCATTTTTAGCGCACGCACAAAATTACCGCGCAGTGCGCTTCTAGAATAACACCAGCTCAATGCTGGCGTTAAGGTCTAGCGTGCATGGCAATTTAGCGCATGCTATTCCGCGTGTTAAGGCCCTAACACACCGTAGTAAAAGGAGCCCATAGCATTACAATTCTGCAAATTAGCACTTTGCAAAATAAAAACACTCTTTTCAGCTACAGTGGTAACATGACACTCAGAACTTAGGAAGTTGGTTGGGCTGAGAACTTTTCAGCACCCCCTCTTAAAGCCATAGTAGAGAGATTAAGGGGCTCATTTACTAAAGCTTAGAATGTGCTAAGTGCCACATGGCCCATAGTTATACATCAGTGGTCTCAAACTCAAACCTTTTGCAGGGCCACATTTTGGATTTGTAGATACTTGGAGGGCCGCAGAAAAAAAATAGTTAATGTCTTATTAAAGAAATGACAACTTTGCATGAGGTAAAATTCATAAGAACATAAGAATTGCCACTGCTAGGTCAGACCAGTGGTCCATCGTGCTCAGCAGTCCGCTCACGCAGTGGCCCTCAGGTCATAGACCAGCGCCCTGAGACTAGCCCTACCTGAGTACGTTCCGGTTCAGCAGGAACTTGTCTAATTTTGTCTTGAATCCCTGGAGGGTGTTTTCCCCTATAACAACCTCCAGAAGTGCGTTCCAGTTTTCTACCACTCTTTGGGTGAAGAACTTCCATACGTTCGTATGGAATCTATCCCCTTTCAATTTTAGAGAGTGCCCTCTCGTTCTCCCTACCTTGGAGAGGGTGAACAACCTGTCCTTATCTACTAAGTCTATTCCCTTCAGTACCTTGAATGTTTCGATCATGTCCCCTCTCAATCTCCTCTGTTCGAGGGAGAAAAGGCCCAGTTTCTCTAATCTTTCACTGTACGGCAACTCCTCCAGCCCCTTAACTCATTATAGTTTATAAATCCATCCCTAATTGCTTCTGATAATATCAGCTATACACAGCGGAAAGCAGTGCAACATACAGAAAGTGAAGTTTAGTTTTTCACTTTCTGCATGTTGCACTGCTTTCAGCTGTGTATAGCTGAAATTATCAGAAGCAATTAAGGAAAGATTTATAAACTATAATGAGTTTTATCTTATGTAAAATTGTGATTTAGATTCTAAAGTATCAACTGCGAGACAAGATTTCGGTGTAGTCTTCTAGGCTTTTTTGTAGAGGGGAGAATCAATATCAGACTTGTGCCTAGAAAACTTGTGCCGTAAGTGTCCAGTGGTTGCGTCCGCAACCGCCTTCAGCTCTCACCTCCTCCAGCACTGGACAGAACCGCCATCTTACATCAAGCAGTCACCGCCAGGAGAGGTGCCAAATTTCACAAGAGTTCACGAGATTATGTACCCACGCACAAGCTGCACTCCCTCCCAATGGTTACCTTACGTTCTGGAACGTTGCCTGCCTCACTGCTGTAACATCAAGCAAGCGCTTTCCTGCATCTGTACACGATTGTCCTCTCCACTCCATCTCACAATTGCGTACAGACACAGGAAAGCACTTGCGTGAGGTTACAGCAGTGAGGCAGGCAACTTTCCAGAACAATGGTAACATACCGACGGCCTCAAAATAGTACCTAGTGGGCCACATGTGGCCCGCGGGCCATGAGTTTGAGACCACTGTTATACATTGTTTTGTTCTTTACTGAGAAAGATATAAAGAAGCTACCTGTGCCAGAAATGGTATTTTAGGGTGATGGTACATAGGAACCGAAGATCAATCTTGGTGAACCTAGATATAATAAGCCAAAATCAACAAGCAACAACAATTCTCCTGTACCAGATGATATACACTCCAGGGTACTCAAGGAGCTCAAAAATGAAATTGCAAGTCTTCAACTAGTAATGTTATTAAAATTTTCCACAGTACCTGAAGATTGGAAGGAGACCCAACATAATGCCAATTTATATAAAAAGGTTCCAGAAGCAACTGGGAACTACAGATGGCTAGGCCCGACATCAGTGCTGGGCAACACACTAGAAACTGTTATGAATAAAATTACCAAAAACATAAACAATCCTATCTTTGGCTGGTTTAGCTTAACTGATTAAGGGCTAAATATTAGCATGTATCTTGTTATGAGCTGGTCATTCACATGTACAGTGCATGGATATTTAATACCAGTATCCAGACATGGAATGCAAGTATCAAGATATGGCCCTAGCACAAAGTATCTGAGCATAATTTTGGCATCAACAACCAGCATTTTTTTAAAGCTGAATATTATCACTGAAATGTCTAAAAGGCTGATTTTTGCAGCAAGATCTATGTAAGTCTATGTACATCAGAGTCTGTATGGATCTCTTCCATTGAATTTTCACATTTTTTTTTTTTGGGGGGTGTACCAGCCGAGGAAGAATCTGAGGTCTGAAGGTACTATGAAATTGACCTCTATGAAGGAGAATACTGTTCTTCTAGAAAGGCAATATGTCTGTGGCAGGAGTAAAATTATGGAATTTCCTCCCTGGCAACCTGAGGACCTGTTCTGAACGGTTACAGTTTAGAAAAAATGTTAACAACCCAACTGTGTGTGTAGGCTTTTCTCTAAAAATCTTGTTGTAGAGATATTTAATAATTAACTTGAACTGTCATTATTGCACCATACTTGGGGCTCCTTTTACGAAGCCACGTTAGCAGCTTTATCGCACGCAACTTTTTAGCGCGCGCTAACCCTTGTACTAGCCGAAAAACTACCGCCCGCTCAAGAGGAGGCGGTAGTGGCTAGCATGGCCGGCAAATTAGCGTGCACTATTACGTGGACAAATTAGCGTGCACGTTAAACCGCTAACGTGGCTTCGTAAAAGGAGCCCTTAGTGAAGATTGGCAACATGTAATGTCCTCCAGTTTTTGACGCTATCTTTAGTGGGTTAAGCTATTAAGTGATTGTACTATAATTGAAAGTATTTTCCATTTATACTGTCTTTTGAGCTATTGTGAATATCTCACTTGTTAACCGCTTAGTTATAGGCGGTCTAGAAATTTTAGAAATAAATAAATAAGTGAGGCATGAATCCACACAGCAGTATAAGGGAGAGATTCCATATGCCTACTGCTACTCCAGCACTGGCATTTAAATGTGTATGATACCGAGGTTTCATCTATGATGCATGTACTTAGCAAGAATAAAAGAAAAAAAAAAAAAGTTATTTAATAAAATGGATTATAGCCTGGCTTAGTCTGCAAGTGATTTCTAGCTATTTCGGCAATCTCAGTGCAAAATGCATATAAAAATGTAAACTGCAAATCTAATTAAACACTACCTGCAGAGCACTTACATTTGATCAGATTTATCTTGACTTCACATTACTTCTTTCCTTGAACTTATCTGGACAAGGAACACTGTTAAGTAGAAATTAAGTGGGTACTGTTTCCTTACCCACCCTTTCATTTATTTTTATATTGTATTTAATCCTTTTTTTTTTTTTTCTTCCTCATTTTCTGTAGAGTTTTTACATCATAATTGTTTTTAATGCCCTGTTTGCTGTAAATTTTTTTATTTTTAATTTACCTACTTTTAATTTTGTAAATCACATTGGATTTGGATACTGCAATTATATCAAATATTATAATAAACTTGAAACTTGGTCTTGGGTAAATTCATTAATAATGTCCAGCAACTTGTAAGCACAGAGGGAAAACCACCTGATTTCAGCAGAAAGAGCAAACCGACTCTCATAGGTCTCAACTAAGAAGAGGGGAAGAAATCCTAAAGTTCCTTTATCAGGGTTAAGGAATGCTTTTCAGACTTCACTGTGCATTTGTCCTTAGTTTAAATCAACTGTTCTAACAGAGAATAGTACCTGCATATATGTTGGTATATCAAACTCATGACCCCTTACTTTCTTGCTTCTTCTTAATACATATACTGTTCTTTTGTGTTGCATATTTATTGTAAGACACTTAAAAGCACACTTCAGAAAAGTATAAAAAATATTACTGTATAATTAATTTACCCCCCCACCTCTCCTTTACAAAACTATTGTGTGGTTTTTAGTGCTGGCTGCGGGGATAATAGCTCCAATGCTCATAGAATTCCTAAGAGCATCGGAGCTGCTACCGCCGTGGCCAGCGCTAAAAACCATGATGCAGTTTTGTAAGGGGGGGAGGTTATAGAATGACAAATTAAGTTATGTTTTTTCCCCCAAGTGCTTGAATTTCTAGCATCTATAACAAAAAATCACTCCATCAATTCATTCCACATTCTTCATATAAATATTTAATACTCATTCAAAGGTCAAAAATATATATGCTCAGAGACACAGAGGCAAAAGCAAGGGACGAACCCCAAGAATGTCGCCTCACCACCCAATCATTGCATATAATTCAGTAAATATAAAAATTACTGTCTTCACTGCCAACAAGTGGTCATAATAGTCGATAAGCCACTATAAATTCATTGATGAAAGACTTATCTTAATCAGAGGTTCCGACGTGACTCATTTTGATCCTGCGTCAGGGAACCAAATATGTTTGTAGTCAAAAAACTTTCAGGGTGGTATGGTCTCAAAATGTTTATAGGAAGATGTTTCCAAAAAAGGTAACTCCTCCACCCATTGAGAATAGGTGGAGGAGTTAGCCTTTTTGGAATGAATTGATGGAGTGATTTTTTTTTTGTTATTTATGATATATTTGCTTTAATTACTCCAATAGATAGAGTACCAAAATTTTGGGGTTCTCCTTATATTTTTGAGTTTCTAGCACAGCAATATCAGTGAACATTTAAGCAGCTGTTGCTCTTATTTCAGAACTATGATGAAGCAAATAGAATTGATCATGTTTTGCTTCCTATTTAAAGGCTATACAGTTAAACCTTGGTTTCTGAGCATAATTCGTTCCAGAAGCATGCTTGTAATCCAAAGCACTTGTATATCAAAGCAAATTTCCCCATAGGAAATAATGGAAACTCAGATGATTTGTTCCACAACCCAAAAACTTTAATATAAAATACTATACATACTTGTATTGTAAGACCTCCTTATTTAGAACAGTCACTATGCTCCCACAGCATCAGCAAGAGAAGAACCATTGGCTCAGTTGTGATGATGTGACGCTTGTATACCGTATGTACTTGTATTTTAAGACTTTGCTTGTTTAGAACAGTTACTACACTCTTGCAGTGTCAGAGAGAGAAGAATCATTGGCTCAGTTGTGATGCGTGTACACTTGTATTGCAAGACATTGCTTGTATATCAAGTTAAAATTTAATAAACGTTTTGCTTGTCTTGCAAACCAAGTTACTTGCAATCCAAGGTTTTACTGTATTTTGTTCTCTTCAGCTCGATGCTCTTGGATATGCTTCTTTGCTGAAATAGCTAAGAAGAAAAAAAAATATTCTTACCAGTTCATTTCCTCAAATCCTTCCAGATTAAAGTGGGTTATGTTCCTTCTGTCAGCAAATAAAAAAACACCCAAACTGCTCGTTTCCTTGATAAAATGCAACTTTGACGCAGCACAATACATTTGGTTTGGGAGGGAGGGCAAAACAAACCAATGTCTGCCCCCAGCTTCTTCTACTGATTTCTTTAAGTTTGACATTTAATGTCATGCCTTCTTACTCAAATTTTGCACATCATGGGCCCGATTCTATATAGGTCACCTTAAAAAAATTAACGCTGACTAGTGTGGCACTAAGTGTGATTGTATAAAAGTTAGCAGCACTATTTAGAATGCTGCTTAATGCTGCAAGGCATTCTAACTTTAGGAGCATCGTCCTTATGCCAAGATTTTCTTCACCTAAATACATGTGTCTAAGCTAAGCACCTAATTCAAAAAGAGGTGCCTAACTTGAAAAACAATCAGCCATGTCCAATTTTAAGTAGGCACTTTGGATTAGGTGCCTACTTGTTAAAGAAGTGTGTTTTTTGAGTTAGGTGCCTAACTTTCAATTAAGTCCAATTAATGGCAATTATGAAGTGTTAAATGGCAATTATTGGTGACGATTTAAGCTTATTAACCAATTAACACCCACACACACCTTTTATTAAGTTGCAGTAGAGGTTTCTACTGTGGCCTGGAAAGCTAAATGTTTCAATGCTGCTCTGATGCTCACAGAATTCCTATGAGCATTAGAGCAGAGTAGGAACATTTAGCGCTCTGGGCTCTAGTAGAAATCTCTACCGTGGCTTAGTAAAAGGTGTGTGTGGGTGTTAATTGGTTAATAAGCTTAAATTGTCACCAATAATTGCCATTTAACACTTCATAATTGCCATTATCTTTCCCTCCTCCTTCCATCATCTGCCCTCTTCTCCCCACTTCTATCATCTGCCCCTTCTCTTTTCCCCCCTCCTTCCATCATCTGCCCTCTTCTCCCCACTTCCATCATCTGCCCCTTCTTTCTCTTCCCCCACTTCCATCATCTGCCCTCTTCTCTCTCCCCCTTCTCTCCACTTCCATCATCTGCACCTGCTCTCTTTTTCCCCCTCCTTTCATCATCTGCCCTCTTCTCTCCCCCCACTTCCATCATCTGCCCCTTCTCTCTCTTTCCCTCCACTTCCATCATCTGCCCTCTTCTCTCTCCCCCTTATTTCCACTTCCATCTGCCCCTTCTCCCTCTTCCCCCCACTTCCATCATCTGCACTCTTCTCTCTCCCCCTTCTCTCCACTTCCATCATCTGCCCCTTCTCTCTCTTTCCCTCCACTTCCATCATCTGCCCTCTTCTCTCTCTCCCTTTTCTCCGCTTTCATCATCTGTCCCTTCTCTCTCTTTCCTCCACTTCCATCATCTGTCCCCTTCTCTCAATCTCTCCATCCATTACAGGCCCATCTTTCTCCCTCACCTTTACGATTTTGGCAATAAGATCGGCAAGGCCCCCCCTGCGACGGCACTGAGCGGCATCGGCGCCCCTCCCACCTCCACGACGGCACTCGGCGGCATCGGCGCCCCCCCTGCCCTGCGACAGCACTCAAGTTCGGCCTCCTTCTCCCGGCATCAGCAGAACTTCAGATCGGCAACAGGTGCTCAGTCAAAAGCTTCCCCTGACTCAGCTTCCTGTTTCTGCCCAGGCAGTTCAGTCAGGGGAAGCTTTTGACTGAGCACCTGTTGCCAATCTGAAGTTCTGCTGATGCTGGGAGGAGGCTGAACTTGAGTGCTGTCGCAGGGCAGGGGGGCGCCGATGCCGCTGAGTGCTATCGCGGAGAGGGGGGCACCGATGCCGCTGAGTGCCGTCGCGGAGGGGGGCGCCGATGCCGCTGAGTGCCGTCGCAGCCCAGTAATTTTCAGGACCTGTCCAGCTGTGCACCCCCCTAAGGCTGCACCCAGGGCGGACCGCCCCCCCCTCCTCCCCCCCCCTTGGTACGCCACTGGCTAGGTGTGCTGATGTAGGTACTGTGACAGGGAAGCTCCTGTCACAGTGAAAACTACTGCTAAAACTCCCCAGAATGCAGCACAGGGCTCTGTAAAACCCGGCCTGGAGCCAGGACAGCTGGCTCAGCCAAGAGAATGCAAGCCAAGGCAGGTCCCAGCACAGCTGAAGAGCCAGTTAGGGAAGGTTCTGAGAACCACTAATTTCCCCTATCACTCCTTTCCCCAAGTCAGGGAGAAACCTGAGACCAATTTGGAGAGGGGTGGAGTCAGACCCGGGAGTTTGCCTTACAGGCAAAGTCAGTTGGGGTGGAGAAGGAGGACACAGCTGATTCTGATGAGAGAAGCCAAACCACTCAAGGAGGTTCCAGGTCACGGAGGGTGCCTAAGCCCCAGCATGATCATATGACAGGAAGCCAGCACCTAAGGAAAGGTGGTACAGCACTTGGGAGGTACAGTGACTGGCAGCTTAAACCCCAGAGATAAGGGCTGGGAAATTATCCCCAGGGAAAGGCTGCAGGCATTTTGGCAGACCTGCAGAAAGGGGGATGGGATGCACAGCCTGGGAGAAATGAGGAAATGCTAAGCCAGAGTTCCCTGAGGGTGAATGGGAAATGTGCAGTGTCCCGAGTGATAATGTAAGTGAAGAGGACATGGACCTGGGGGTATACAGTATGTGAAAGTCCTCAGCTAATCTCATGAAGAACGTTCTCCACCCGGAAGCCAGAGCATTGCTGGCAGAACTAATTAGGTAAGAAAAACTTGTCTGAAGATAAAGAGAGCTGAGAGGTGAAAAGGCTTGACACAAGCCGTGCTCAGCTATAAAGCCAGAAGGTGTTGGGGTCCAGAGAGATCAGTAAATCCCAGTGGGGATACGAGCCGAGGAAGGCATTGAACTGATGCAATATTTTGAGTTTATAGTATTTTTCCTTTTGATAAGGAGGGGCAATCCAGCTCCTCAGTAAAACCCCTAAGACTCACCTGGACTGTGATATAATAGCGTGCAGGATGCACCCAAAGGACTCTAACAAACCAATGTGAATGCTTTCTTTTTGCTTCTGTTTTCTTTTCTTTGTACTTTGGGGCACTAATAAACCTGGTACTGTTTTTCAAGGAATCCGGTATCCGGGTCTTCCTTTCACCGCCATATAAAAGGCGTCCTAAAATTCTTGCTTGTGGTCCGAGCCGGAGTTTCCCACCTACTCGGGGATGGGCCCGGCCACAGTACCCAACTTTAAGTGGACTATATAGAATTTGCCAATTTTTAACTGGATCTTTTTTTCAAATATATATTGTGACAGGGAAGCTCCTGTCACTGGTTTAAAACCTGCTTTAAACCCTGCCACCAAACCAAATGTGCCCATTCCTAAGCCAAGGAAGCTGCCTATTAACTCTGTTCCCAGTACTAAGAGCAGACAGGCAGGGCAGAACCGAGGAGTGGCAGAGGAGAACAGAATACCTGTTCAAAGTCATTATAATCCCTTTTATAAATCATCTGGTAACTCTCTAGCTAAACCTCTGGTTAGGAAATCTGACCCAGTAAGGGCTAAGGAAAGGGGTGGAGCTGACAGGCAGAACTGGCTAGAGCAGCAGTGAAAGTTACCCAGGAGCATAAAGCACAGCCAGCTGAGCACACCAGGATGCAATCAGGAACTTGGAGGGAAGGGCCTGCCTCACAGAGCAGGGAAGGAAAAGCTAGCAGCTCTGTCTTTCAGCCCTCTGCTAGGAAACTCCCTAACCCATAGCACTGGCAGACTAGCAAAACTTTGCTTCCCAAGCAGAGGCTAAGGGGAAGAGAAAAGCTCCAGGAGCAGGGCTTGCCAAAGGCTGCTTCAGAGGACAGCCTATATTCAGATTCAGAAAGTGAGGAGTCTCTCATGGAGGTAGAGGGAGACATCTCTTAGAGAAATGACATGGACTGCAGCCCTGAAGCCTTGGATATGTGTCTGATTGCAGCATGGGTCAGTAAGGTACTGTGTGGGGGAAGGGAATGAAAGTTTGTTCTGAAACAATGGTCTAGTGTACTTAAAAGTTACAGAACTGTCCTTAGGAAGGACTGTATAATAAATGAGTGTTGGAGGTGTGAATGCGAGGTTTGGTTAGTAGCAGAAATTAAACCAGAATCCCTGTATGCAAGCTAAGCATAGTGAGAGGGGGAGGGGTACTGCTAAGTAACCTTAAAGGGAGAATTAAAGCCCGGAGTGGATTCAGTGACCTGACATTGCATATCCCTGATAGTGGGAACTTTGGGAGGGGACTCTTAGATCATTAAAATAAAGGGAGGATGGTTCCCAGCCCCTACCCCATAATCAAAAGGGTAGTCAGGGCATTTATACTTCAAGTGGGTCAGGTGGGGAAAACTTCCTGAAGCAACCGCAGGTACAATATAGCAAGTTTTAAAGGGGAAAAGTTTTGGTTTATTTTTTTGTTTTTCTGAATGCAACGTGAACTTGCTCTGAAGGAGAATTATTGTTTATGTCAAATCTTTTCCAAGCCCAATCAGCCGAGGGGCTACCTGAGACCCAGTGCCATTGAACTGGGTAATAAAACTTGAACTATCTATTATTAGTGGAGTTTCTTTTCTGCTGTGGTTTTCCAGCGCGGCCCTCCAATGAGCGTTCAGACTTGCGCTTGGGGCGGGAGCCAGATTGCCAGCACTAGGCTTAACCTTGGCCCTGTCACAATATATATATATATATATATATATATATATATATATATATATAAATACACACATACTCAAGCTGATATATTCCAATCTTTATTTTAATATTCTTTCTCTTTTTGTTGTTTGGGTATCTGTCTAATCTACAGGCTCTGGTTTCTCTTTCACAATTTCCTTATGTCTGTCTTTTTTTCTAGAATCTTCTTTCCAATTTGTTTTTTCTCTTTGCTTCTTTCGTCTTTACTTCCTTCCTTAATTTTGTCTCTCACATTGATCTTTTCCTTTTCTTCTTTTTCACACCTTTTTTTTTTTAATCTCTCTCTCTCATCCTGTCTCTCTATTTTCCTATCCCACCTACAACCAGCTTTCCATCATAGTCTCAGGCATTTTCTAATCTTCCCATTCTGTAGGGGTGTTTCCTTATTTGCATCAGAAGGTTAGGCCTCTCTGACATCATAAAGCCTGATCCATTGTCTGCAAGAAATCTTTCCAGCATGAACCATGAATGCAAGAAGAGAAAGAAGAAAACATCTTTGCTGTTTCTGCCTGATGCATTCTGGGTATGTACCAGAACTGTATTCTAGTCAATGACATCCAGCTATGCCTACATGCTCAGCCTGTGTGAATCTTGGTGAAGGAATTGCTCCTGTGCTTCTTATCTAACGAAGGCGCCTCTGTTTCATGGCCTCAGCGAGACTCTATACAGAAAGGCTATTCATCTAAGTTATGTTTCTGGATTGTCTGGGGAGGTCATCTGATGAACCAAGTGGAATGTGCCTAATTATTAATTTAGTCTGTGTTACAATGTGAGGGAGCTCGTATCTTATCATATGTGTTTTCTGCACATCTTCCATAATAATTAAGACCTGAAAAGTTACCTCTTGTGACTCTCTGCCTGAGAGAGAGAACCGGACTTTTTATACATCTGGATTCCATCACATAAAGGAAACCTTTGCTGCCAACCTAATTTACAGCTTCTCCAGTTGCTGACGGACTATTCCTAAACAGAAGAATTTCTATATCGCTAAGCTGAGTAGAAGATGTCTTCCCTTTCACCTGATTTTGTGCTAGGGCCTAATTGGATGGTGAGAATAAGGAATTATATGTCTTTTCAGCTGGGTTAGAGAGAGAATTTGATTGTCTTTGGGACAAGCAGGAGGACTCTGCTCTCTATTAGAGCCCCTGCCGCTCCAGCAACCGCGGATCGCCGAACGCAGACCGACTTTTGAGTCGGACTTTTTCTTCAGCCCTTGAGGGCCACCGAAAGCCTCCCCCACCCAGCGACTTCCTAGGCAGAGGAAGGAGGAAGTTTCTGCCATCTTGTCCCTCCTTCCTCCGCCCGACGCCGTGCAAGCAGGAGGACTCTGCTCTCTATTAGAGCCCCTGCCGTTCCAGCAACCGCGGATCGCCGAACGCAGACCGACTTTTGAGTCGGACTTTTTCTTCAGCCCTTGAGGGCCACCGAAAGCCTCCCCCACCCAGCGACTTCCTAGGCAGAGGAAGGAGGAAGTTTCTGCCATCTTGTCCCTCCTTCCTCCGCCCGACGCCGTGCAAGCAGGAGGACTCTGCTCTCTATTAGAGCCCCTGCCGCTCCAGCAACCGCGGATCGCCGAACGCAGACCGACTTTTGAGTCGGACTTTTTCTTCAGCCCTTGAGGGCCACCGAAAGCCTCCCCCACCCAGCGACTTCCTAGGCAGAGGAAGGAAGAAGTTTCTGCCATCTTGTCCCTCCTTCCTCCGCCCGACGCCGTGCAAGCAGGAGGACTCTGCTCTCTATTAGAGCCCCTGCCGCTCCAGCAACCGCGGATCGCCGAACGCAGACCGACTTTTGAGTCGGACTTTTTCTTCAGCCCTTGAGGGCCACCGAAAGCCTCCCCCACCCAGCGACTTCCTAGGCAGAGGAAGGAGGAAGTTTCTGCCATCTTGTCCCTCCTTCCTCCGCCCGACGCCGTGCAAGCAGGAGGACTCTGCTCTCTATTAGAGCCCCTGCCGCTCCAGCAACCGCGGATCGCCGAACGCAGACCGACTTTTGAGTCGGACTTTTTCTTCAGCCCTAGAGGGCCACCGAAAGCCTCCCCCACCCAGCGACTTCCTAGGCAGAGGAAGGAGGAAGTTTCTGCCATCTTGTCCCTCCTTCCTCCGCCCGACGCCGTGCAAGCAGGAGGACTCTGCTCTCTATTAGAGCCCATGCCGCTCCAGCAACCGCGGATCGCCGAACGCAGACCGACTTTTGAGTCGGACTTTTTCTTCAGCCCTAGAGGGCCACCGAAAGCCTCCCCCACCCAGCGACTTCCTAGGCAGAGGAAGGAGGAAGTTTCTGCCATCTTGTCCCTCCTTCCTCCGCCCGACGCCGTGCAAGCAGGAGGACTCTGCTCTCTATTAGAGCCCCTGCCTCTCCAGCCACCTCTCCAGCGAACTCTGAACACAACCCATACATCCACTCTCACAACCAACTCAAATAACTACCAAACCGCAATCTTCACAAATATTAAAAAAAAAAAAAAAATGGCACTGCGTACACACAACCTCATTCTTGCCCTCATACTAATTGCCACATTTATAGCAAAATGGAAAACCACAGGCTACCAAATACAAACCATCCCTATCCTAACAACAACACACAGACCTGTTCAACATACCAGAAAACTGCATACCACTAGAACGCTAACTCCATGCCCACTATCCAGCCAAGCCAGCATCCCCACCATCTGGGGAAAAAGACCCCCACCAAAACCTAACTCAAACACACAAAAATACCAAACCTCACCAAGAACTATCATCAATACAACCACTACACCAACCACAAAATATACTACAATTGCTTGCGCATATATGAACATCAGATCCGTCAGCCCAAAGGCAGAATTAATCAAAGATTGGCTGACCAAAGACAATCTAGGCTGTCTCTTCCTAACCGAAACATGGCTCACCTCTGAGTCAGATCCTAGCATCACAGAATTCTGCCCCAAAGGATATAAACTTGAAGTAGTATGTCGAGAAAACAGAAGAGGAGGAGGTCTAGCAATCATAACAAAAAACAATCTCAACATCGACGTACTAACCAAGCACTCCACCCCTTATCTTGATCTGCTAGCCTGCCAAATATCTGACAAATCACTCAATGGAAACCTGAACTGTCTTATTTGCTACATTACACCAGGTAAATGGAACACTTCAAAACAAGAACTTGAAGAATTCATCTTCCAGAACTCACTCTCCTCCACACATAACTTGATCCTCGGAGACTTAAATCTCCACTTAGAAGATCAATCATCCAAACAAACAATAGATATACTCTCATACCTCAACACATTATCCTATCAAATTCTCAACCCAGAACCCACACACGAAAAAGGTCATCAACTTGATATAGCAGCTTACTCATCTCCAAATCAAAACACACAAAACATCTACATCTCAAACGGGTCCTGGCACCCTACTCTATGGTCAGACCATTTCAAATATTCATTCACCATCAATTGGGCTCAAAATAACAACAAACCCATCCCAAAGAAAACACTCATCAAATTCAGACCGAAAATCGAACCTCACACATTCTGGAACACAATCGACCCCGAAATCGACCCCAACAACCCCAAAGAATTCATAAACAGCTGGCGGACCCTCAGTGAATCTACACTAAACGAACTTGCTCCAATAAAAAACAAAAACAAAATAGACAGACCATCTAATAAATGGTTCGACGACGAACTTCTACAACTAAAAAGAAAATGCAGACAATTAGAAAGGTCATGGAAAAAACAAAAACACAACCACATCAAAGATGAATGGAAAATCCTAATCAAACAATACAATACCAAACTGAAGGAAAAACGAAAAAACTACTACTCCAAACTCATCAGCACCGAAAAACCAGACACAAGAATACTTTTTGACATCTTAAGAAATCTCACCGATACCAAACCATTTCTCGCCACCCAAGGAAACCAAACTCCCACAGCCACCCAATTAGCGGATCACTTCAAACACAAAATCATCACAACCAGATCCACATTCAACAATTCAAGAATCAACATAGAAGAAATACGAATCAATCCCAAAACAGATGAAGCAATACCAGCAGACAGGATATGGACAAACTTCCCAAAGATACAATGGTCAGACTTGAACAGGCTTTACAAAAAATACAGCAAATCCTCATGTGACTTGAACAACTGTCCCTCATACTTACTAGCAACAGCTTCCACCAAATTTAAAGCTAGCCTCACACTATGGCTTCAAACAACACTAAGTGAAGGTCATTTCCCACCGGAATTAGGAGAAATCATAATTACACCTATCCTAAAAGATCCCAAAGGTCCTATAGATAATCCTGCAAACTATAGACCAATCGCTTCAATCCCTCTATACATTAAAATAACAGAAGGCCTTGTCGCACAACACCTCTCCAACTACCTTGAAGACCATCACATACTACATCCATCACAATCTGGATTCAGATCCAACCATAGCACAGAAACTCTACTGGTATCACTATTAGACATTGCCCGACAACACCTCAGCAAAGGAAACAAGCTGCTTCTCATTCAACTCGATCTTTCTGCGGCATTCGACCTAGTTGACCATCACACACTACTCCAGATATTAGACGCAATAGGAATCTCAGGTAATGTTCACAAATGGTTCCAAAGCTTCCTCAAAACACGAACATACAAAGTCAAATCAAAAGAGCACATATCCGAACCATGGTCAAACCCATGTGGAGTACCACAAGGATCACCATTGTCACCCATATTATTTAACCTCTTCATAGCATCCCTAGGCATAACCCTAGACGCCCTAAACACAGTATCATTCAGCTACGCAGATGATATAACTATCCTCCTCCCCTTTAATATTCAAGACCCCTTATCCACAAACCACCTGAAAATGATAATGGAAACGGTAGAAAAATGGATGTCAAGTCATAAACTAAAACTGAACTCGGAAAAAACTAAATTCCTACTACTGGAAAGGGAAAAAAAAACCATCTCTCACAGAACTAGAAGTAAATACAATCAAGTACCCAATGCAAAGCACACTCAAGATCCTGGGAATTCTACTAGACAGAAACTGCACAATGCAGTCTCAAATCCACAAAATCATCCAAAGAGCATTCTTCACAATACGTAACCTAAGAAAAATAAGAAAATTCTTCAACAAAGATCAATACAAGATATTAGTACAATCCCTAGTACTGAGTATTGTAGATTACTGTAACAGCCTATACCTATCATGCCCAAATTACATGATAAAACAATTACAGACAGTTCAGAACACAGCCCTCAGAATCATCTACTCACTAGGCAAATATGACCACATCACCAAAGCATACCTAGACTCACACTGGCTACCAATAAAAGCAAGATCCCAGTTCAAATTCTACTGTCTACTATACAAAGTAATACATGGAACAGCACCCAGCTACCTAAACAACAGACTACACCGTAACCTCTCACACAGATTAAGGAGAACTCAGAGCCTATTCACTCACCCCCCTCTCAAAGGAACACGACGAAAGAAACTATATGACAGCCTTTTAGCGACACAGGCAGCAAAGATCGATACTACCATCACCAATCTACTGACCAAATCAATAGACATTAAAGCATTCCGAAAAGAAATCAAAACTCATCTCTTCAAAAAACACTTCCCATCATCATAACCTCACAAAAGTATTAGAAAATGCTCTCATGACTACCCTAACACCACCACCAGCAACACCCGAATCCGGACAGTATTATCTCTATTCGTCTAAACAGCAGAATCCGGACAATATTATCTCTATTCGTCTAAACAACCTATCACTATCTACTATCTACTACCAATTTATCCTGGAAAAGTCCAGAACAACAATTGTAACTTAACGCATTCTTGATTATATGTACTGCAATGCTACTGGAAATGTCCAGTCTTCTAACTTGTAATCCGCTTAGAACCGCAAGGCACAAGCGGAATAGAAATCACTAATGTAATGTAATGTAATGTAATGTAAAGCACCTGGGGTAATAAGCTATATTTTTAGTTTGCTGCTAATCAGGAATTATTATTATAAGGAATCATTTAGAGTGTAAGAATTAGTTTTACTCATTTATCTAACAAGTGTGGTGTGATAATTATGTACAGAGTTTCATATATGTATTCGGATATTATGTGAACAATAATTAGTTATTGCTGCTGGCTTATGAATTATATTTTTCTATTTTCATAATAAAGTATTTCTCATAGCCTGGGTCTCTATTCTTAGTATAAACTGGCAAAATAACGAACCTTGGGTAAAGGGATTATGGTTTTCCCTAGCATCTGACAAACAGGCACGTATTTATTTATGTAACTGATTAGTCATCCATAAATCTTTCTACAATTCCCCCATCTCTCTCAATCCTATTCCATGTTGTACTTTGCCTCTTTTTCACCCACACCCTGATCACTGCTGGATGAATGTTTCCCCCATTTGGGAAAATGCCTGAAGGAAATAGTAAATTTTTCTGTAGCAGCTCAAGGTAAGTTTCATGCATGAACCCTAGAGCTGCCCAATTCAGGGAAAACTTTTTCAATTTGATTTGGCCTATTGAATCGCTTTTTTGATTTGATTCACTTTCAATGAAACAGCTATCTAAGTTTAAAGTTGAATTGTTTTTTTGTTGTAAAATTAAACAAGACAAATTAATACAGATTGATCCTGCATAGTCAATGCTAATAGAAAACCGTGTCCTTTTCATACACACAGAACACATATATAACCTCGCCCAGTATGGAATAAGTAATCACAAACTAAAAATAGAAATACAGGCAGTCCCCGGGTTAAGAACAAATTCCATTTTTAATCCGTTCTTAAGTTGAATTTGTATGTAATTCAGATCCTGTACAGTACACAGTCTGTAAAAACATTAAACATTAAAGAAACAGTCCTCAAAATAAAGTACTGTAGTTTAAATTGAAAGAAAAGATAAGAGGTTTACACTTATTTTTGTTCTTCATCGGTCCCAGAGGAGATAAACACCCACAAAGGCACGAATTTGGGATGTGGGACAATGAGGAGGGGTGTGTTGGGACACAGAAAGGAGGAAGAAGGGGCACATTGGCACAAGAAGGGACAGGCAGTACCCCGGTTCATAAGTACGAGTTCAACTTAAGTCGAGCGTTCTTAAACTGGAGACTGCCTGTAGGTAGACAAAAGTTAAACTAAACAGCCAAGAAGCCAGACTCTGCATACAATGCAACACCACAGAAACAGTGACACATGTCCCCTAATACTGTGCAAAATATAAAAATAGCAATGTAAATTTGAAAAAACTGACAAATAACAATCACCACTTTACAAATTAACAAATAGAAATATAACAAAAATGGAAAATAAGAAATACTATTTTATTGGACTAATCTATTTTTAATTTAGCTTTCAGAGGTCACAACCTCATTCTTTAGGTCAGTACAGTATACTGCTATTGCAGTATCCTGCCTGATCTGGTTAGTAAAAAAATGTATTAAAATTAGTCTAAATAAAAAGATTATTTTATTTCCATTTTCTATTTAAAAGCATTTATCAATACAGCTACAATAAAGCAACAAAAATATTTTTTCTACCTTTTGTCATTTCTGCTTTAATCATCCTCTTCACTCTCTTATTTCCATCTAGCTTCTGTCCTTTCTCTCCCTTTTATGCATCTGCCCTTTCTCTCTGCTCCTTCTATCTACATTCTATGCTATCAATCTCAGGGCAAACAGAGGCTTCCCCCACGTCTACCTCCAGAGGACAATATCAGGGAGATGAGAAAATAACATGAACTGTAAAACAGAATAGTGGCATCCGATAGCCTTAAAATAGATTGTAGTCGAATAGAAACAGAGAAACATAGAAAACATGATGGCAGATAAGGGCCAAATGGCCCATCTAGGCTGCCCATCTGCAGCATTCATTTTCTCCTCCTCTCTCCCTAAGAGATCCCAAGTGCCTGACCCACATTTTCTTGAATTCAGACACAGTCTTTGTCTCATCACTTCTATCAGGAGACTATTCCACACATCTACCAAACTTTCTGTAAAAAAGTATTTCCTTAGATTACTCCTGAGCCTATCACCCCTTAACGTCATCCTATGCCTTCTCATTCCGAAGCTTCCTTTCAAATAAGACTCATTTCATGTGCATTTAAATGTCTCTATCATTTCTCCCATCTCCTACCTTTCCTACCTTTCCTCCAAAGTATTGAGATCTTTAAGTATGTCCACATACACCTTATGATGAAGACCACCAGCCATTTTAGTAGCCTTCCTCTGAACTGACTCCATCCTATTTATATCTTTTTTAGGGTGCAGTCTCCAAAATTATACACAATATTCTAAATTATATCTCACCGGAGTCTTTTACAAGGGCATCAATACCTTTTTCCTACTGGCCATACCTCTCCCTATGTATCCTAGCATCCCTTCTAGATTTTGCCATCATCTTTTCAACCTATTTGGCAACCTTAAGATCATCACATACAATCACACCCAAATCCCGCTCTTCTATCATGCACATAAATTCTTCACCCCCTAAACTGTACCGTTCCATTGGGTTTTTGAAGCCCGAATGCATTATCTTGCATTTTTTAGTATAACCCCCAGGTCTCAGAAGCACACCCCATCTTACTTTTTACTAGATATTCCTAATAAATGTCACCAGTGGCTGAGCACAATTACCTCAGACAGGGCTTGTTCTACAAAGGAAACAAAGTAAAAACATAAGAATAGCCTTACTGGGTCAGACCAATGGTCCATCAAGCCCAGTAGCCTGTTCACGCAGTGGCCAATACAGGTCACTAGTACCTGGTGAAAACCAAAGGTATATCAATATTCCATGCTACCAATACAGGGGGAAGCAGTGGCTTCCTCATGTCTTTATCAATAACAGACTATGGACTTTTCCTCCAGGAACTTGTCCAAACCTTTTTAAAAACCAGCTACGCAATCCGCTCTTACCACATCCTCTGGAAATGTGTTCCAGAGCTTAACTATTCTCTGAGTAAAAAAAATTTTCCTCCTATTGGTTTTAAGAGTATTTCCCTGTAACTTTGAGTGTCCCCTAATCTTTGTAATTTTTGACGGAGTGAAAAATCGATCCACTTGTACCCATTATACTCCACTCAGGATTTTGTAGACTTCAATCATATCTCCCCTCAGCCATCTCTTTTCCAAGCTGAAGAGCCCTAACCGTTTTAGTATTTTCTCATACAAGAGGAGTTCCATCCCCTTTAACATCTTGGCCGCTCTTCCAACGTGCCGGAACCGGAAAAATTCTTCAAGGGGGATCAAGAGGAAAAATTATCATGCATGGAGGTAAGCCTCGAAGACGTACTCAAATAGATAGATAGATTAAAAACTGAAAAATCTCTGGGCCCAGACGGAATCCACCCGAAAATACTAAAGGAGCTTAGAGACAAAATAGCGGAGTTACTACAGCAGATTTGCAACCTATCCTTGAAAACAGGGGTAATCCCGGAAGACTGGAGGATAGCGTATGTTACACCTTTCTTCAAGAAAGGATCCAGAGGCGACCCAGGAAATTATAGACTGGTCAGCTTAACCTCAGTTCCGGGTAAGATGGCCGAATCATTAATCAAGGACAGTATCAATGAGCATATAGAAAAAAAAATAAGCTGATGAGAGCAAGCCAGCATGGTTTCTGTAATGGAAGATCATGCCAAACGAACCTACTGCACTTCTTTCAGGGGATAAGCGAACAATTGGACAAAGGTGACCCCATTGACATAGTATACCTGGACTTCCAGAAAGCCTTTGACAAGGTACCTCACGAGTGCCTACTAAGGAAACTGTGGAACCACGGGGTGGAAAGGGACATACACAGATGGATCAGAAACTGGCTGGCGGACAGGAAACAGAGGGTAGGAGTAAAGGGACACTATTCTGACTGGAAAGGGGTCATGAGTGGCATCCCGCAAGGGTCAGTGCTGGGACCACTGCTGTTCAATATATTTATTAATGATCTGGAAACAGGGATGAAGTGCGAAGTTATAAAATTTGCAGACGACACAAAACTCTCTGGTAAGGTGAAGAATGTAAAGAACTTCAAAGGGACCTGAACAAACTGAGTGAGTGGGCATATAAATGGCAGATGAGATTCAATATAGAGAAATGTAAAGTCATGCACATAGGGAAAGGAAACCCGATGTACAACTACACGATGGGGGGGATGATATTAGGGGAAAGCAACCTAGAAAAGGACTTGGGAGTTTTGGTGGATAAAACAATGAAACCGGCGGCACAATGCACAGTGGCCTCATAAAAAGGCGAACAGAATGTTGGGCATTATCAAAAAAGGTATCACTACCAGAAACAAGGAGGTTATCCTCTCGCTGTATAGGGCAATGGTGCGACCACATCTGGAATACTGGTCGCCGTACCTTAAGAAGGATATGGTGATACTCGAGAGGGTCCAGGGAAGAGCAACAAAAATGATAAAGGGCATGGAAAACCTTCCATATGCTGAGAGGCTGGAGAAGCTGGGGCTCTTTTCACTGGAAAAGTGGAGACTTAGAGGGATATGATAGAAACTTACAAGATAATGAAGGGTAAAGAGAAGGTAGAGAGGGACAGATTCTTCAGACTGGTGGGGGCAACAAAAACTAGAGGGAACTCAAAAAAATTGAAGGGAAACAGATTCTGAACAAATGCTAGGAAGTTCTTCTTCACTCAGAGGATGGTGGACACCTGGAATGCACTTCCAGAAGAGGTGGTAGAGCAGAGTACGATTTTGGGTTTCAAAATGTGATTGGATGAGTTCCTGAAGGAAAAGGGGATTGAAGGGTACAATTAGAGGGTTGCTATACAGTACAAAATGCTTTAGAGCATTAGATCACTTACAGGTCATTGACCTGGGGGACCGCCGCGGGAGCAGATTGCTGGGCATGATGGACCTGTGGTCTGACTTCTTATGTTTTCTAGCGCCACTATATCTTTCTTGAGATAAGGAGATCAGAATTGAACACAAGACTCCAAATGAGGTTGCACCATGGAGTGATACAGGGGCATTATGACATTCTTAGTATTGTTAACCATTCCTTTTTTTAACAATTCCCAGTATCTTGTTTGCTTTTTTGGCCGCTGCCGCACAATGGGCGGAAGGTTTCATCTTATTGTCTACAATGATGCCCAGATCCTTTTCATGGGCGCTAACCCTAGCATCCAGTAACTGTGATTCAGGTTATTGTTCCCAATGCGCATCACTTTGCATTTGTCCACATTAAATTTCATCTGCCACTTGGACGCCCAATCTTCCAATTTCCTAAGGTCTGCCTGCAATTTTTCACAATCTGCATGCGTTTTAACAACTTTGAACAGTTTAGTGTCATCTGCAAATTTAATCACCTCACTCATTGTTCTAATTTCCAGATCATTGAGTTAAATAGTACCAGTCCCAGTACAGACAGTCACAAACACACAAAAAAATCATAAACCATAGATCTCATCTCAACTTCTCAAAGAAGATGAGAGGAAAATATATTTTTAGAGTTAATTAAATCTAATTAAAATATATTGATGTTAAACATTTTATTATTAAATTACTAATAAATCAAGGAAAGATGACCATTAAAAGTGATAAAATTATATTTTATTATTCTAATTAAAAATGGTCTAACAACTTTTAAAGGATTAATTAAAAATGTGCACATAAGTTAAAATGTGTATTAAAATTCAATTAATAATTAAAAAGTAAGCCAGAACTCTTTAAATAGTAAATTCAGCTGAATGTTTGACATGAAGGTTCTGGATTTGTTTTTTTCCCAATTTAAAAAGCAGAAACACTTTTAAAATCACAATCTTCTTTAGAGTTGCTATACCCAAGACCACTGAACAACACACTTCAATATCACATAAGTAAATGTTACTACAGTGCTTGCTATATTTCCAAATGTTCATCAGTGTGAGATTTTAAAGAAAATTGATTCTTTCCTCTGTTTTTATTGTCTTACAGGACAGACTCCTACTTTCTCCTTTTATAACTCAGGTAAGTATGACGTATTACTGCTTTTGAAGAAATTCTATAAATAAATGAATGTGTGCATTTCTGTGCAGATGTGAATCACTTATCTGAAGATCTTCCTGCTTGCTTTATTCTTCATATCTTCTTCTTGCTTGAAAGTGGTGGGGCCTTTGATGATCAACTGCAGTTTGCAGAACCTGCAACCTTAACCTTTAAAGAAGTAACCGACTCCCTAATCCTTTGTGTGTAAGCTCCTGTTTTCAATTATGTTTCTAACAGCAGCTGGATACCTACAGTACTGTGTACTGTTATAGAAAATTTAAATTTAATTTTCTTTTGTCCTTAACAAGGAACCTTGGTTACTCAAAACTCATCTCCCTACACTAGCTAAAATCTTCAATGGTGCTTCAGCTTCAGGGCTGCCACACTCTGGAACCCATACTCTCACCATTCACTCACACATCCCCACTCTTCTACGAAACCGCGCTAGCGGTTTTTAGCGCACAGCTGAGCTGAATGGCCTGCGCTGCTCCCGACGCTCATTGAGTTCCTATGAGCGTCAGGAGCAGTGTGGGCCATTCAACATGGCTCCCCGCGCTAGAAACTGCTAGTGCAATTTCGTAGAAGAGGGGGGGATAGACTGTAAAGTTCTCTGAAACCCCAGGCCAAATTATGTTTTCCCAAAGATACAGTATTTTATTCTTAAATAGAGCCAACTTTGGCCACTTAAACTTTAACGTTTAAATCTTGATCCCCTCAAAGAAAACACCTTAAAATTTTATTTTTCTTGCCATTTATCTTAAATAATTTCTTTCCTTAAAATAATATTATTTTTCTCTGGTCAATCCATATTTATCTTTGCAAACTTTAATATAGTTGGAATTCTATAAAGATTCTTTCAAAATATAAGTTTCTCCTTACCAGACTCTTTTTTTTTTTTATTAGCAGTTCTCCTGCTTACAGGTTACTTCCAATATCACCAAAAATACCTATTTAAAAGAAGATCCCTTCTTTAAAATCTCAAAATACTAAATTCAAATTCAATTAATTTTTTCTTACAACATTCTGCTTACTTTTATTCCCTTTCAAGGACGTATTAATCTCCACAGAAAAAAAATATTTTTCTCCTTATATTGCAAAAGGTCAAATAAGAAACAGTGTTCTTCAATTACATTTCCATAAAACTCGACAGAATTTCCCATAAGTTCCCATAACCTCTACAAAATTTCTCTTTTACTTTAAAGTATTCATCTCACACACATAAAACCTCTTAAAAACATTTTGTCAGCCCAACAGCTTTTCTTCTTCTCCAATTATCACTCCTAGTATACAGTTGAAAACAGGTCCCTCAGACTTGTGCAGTCAATCAGATTCATGCACTGATATTCTATGAGAAGCTCATGCTTGCACATTTACAGGAGATAGCTCAAACTCACAGAAATACACAAAATTAATCATTAAAAACCCCTCGTTTTTGGACAAACCCACTTTAAGTCTGATCACAGTACTGCAGTAATGAAAGATTAGGTTTCTTACTTCTGCTAATCTTCCTTCTTATATATCTTCGCTGGATGCTGAACAGATGGGATCTTGTATCTCTATTAGCTTCAGCTGCAGGCAACTAAAAGATGATCCCTCCCCTTTGGGCTACCTGCCCAGGAGTTTTCTGACTTGCTCAGTTAGTAGAAAAGCCATGTAGACCTATGGCAACAGGAAACAGAAGAAAAGAAAGAGAGGGTGCGGGAACTCCCACTACCAATCAGTTCTGCTCAAAATCGTATTATACTAAACACTACCGCCAAAAACGGCCAACTGGAAACAAACCGATAATGTAAACATTATAAACTGCTAAACCCAGGAAAATCCTGGAACATGGGCACAGCCTGAAGATCAGAAGGAGTACCCCCCTCCCCCGGGAACCCCCCAACCCTTAAACCCAGCAATGGGGAATACGCATGAAATTCTTAGAGAGGCTGGTCAAAGACATAAATCCAGCTTACCAGTTACTGAAGAGGCGATCTGTGAATTGGACAAAAAAAAAAACCCAGATGGGCGGGTGTTCAGCATCCAGAGAAGATATACAAGAAGGAAGATTAGCAGAGGTAAGAAACCTAATCTTTCATTCTTGTAAAATCTCTCTGGATGCTGAACGGATGGGACATATCAAAGCTGTCCTAAAACTCAGGGAGGGGGGGCCCGATGAGCCCGCCGCAAGAACAGAAGCGCTAAAGGCCTTATCACCCTTAACCGCCACATCAAGCCTGTTAAACCTGGAAAAGGCATGAAGGGAAGCCCACGTGGCGGCCCGATAAATCTCTTCAGGTGAGACCGCATGAGATTCCGCCCACATGGAAGCCAGTCCTCTGGTAGAGCGAGCTTTCATCCCAAGGGAAGGCTTCCCCACATAGGCCGTGGAAATAGCCACTCGTATCCAAAGCGAAATAGAAGTCTTAGAAGCAGGCCGACCCCGATTCGCGGGGCCCGCCAGGACAAACAGATGGTCCGACAGACGGAAGTCGTGAGTGGCCTCCAGGTGTCTCAAAAGAAGATGCCGGGCATCCTGAGACAGCAGAACATGGTCCTGAGACTTGGAACCTGAAGGAACAAAGGCTGGCAACTGAACTCCCTGGTTGATGTTGAAAGAAATGAAGGCAGTCCTCAAAATCACCACCGACTCTGTAATGCGGAGAAAAGGATCTCTGCATGACAAAGCCTGAAGCTCTGATACTCGCCGTGTAGAAGTGATCGCCACCAGGAAGACGGTTTTAATGATAATATTTTTCAGAGATCACATCCAGGGCGGACAAGCCAGGGAGTGCAGGACCAAATTCAGGCTCCACAACGGACAAGGCAGTCGCAAGGGAGGCCTTATCCTCCCTGCCCCCCGCAAGAACCGGATAACATCCAGGTGAGAAGCAGAGAACGCCTGAACGAAGAGGGACCCAAATAGGAGAGTCCTGCAATCTGAAAACGTAGAGAAGAGACTGCCAGACCCTTCCTGAGGCCATCCTGCAGGAAGTCCAGAACCTGAGCCACTGACGGGACCAAAGGGTCTACCTGGAGCCCCGCACACCAAGCCTGAGAACACCTCTAGGCTTTCGCATAGGCCGAGACTGTCGATTTCTGCCTGCTCTGCAGGAGCATAGCGATAACCGCAGAGGAATACGCCCTGGCCATCAAGGCTGCCCGCTCAAGTGCCAGGCCGTAAGAATAAGCGGTCCGGATCTTGAAGAGCAGACAGACCCTGCGCGAGTAACCGCTGATGCCAACGAAGACGCAGACCGCTCCTGGATCTCAACTTCACAAGGTCTGCGGACCCCGGTGCAAGGACACCCAGCGTAAAATGCGCCTTTTCATGAGCCATGGAAGAAAGATGAACAGAAGTTCCCCTGTGGGCCAAGGTTGAACCAGAGCATCGAGTACGACGCTGCTGACCTCTCGTCGGCGGCTGAAGAATCTATCCGTCTTCCTGTGCACTGAGGACGCCATCAGCTCGAAGGTGGGAACGCCCCTGCGGCACACTATGGTTCTGAAAGCTAGTTCGGACTCCCTGATCCAGAGTCTGACGACTGAGGAAGTCCACCTGAATGTTGTCAACGCTGGCCACATGAGCCGCAGATAAGGCCAAGAGATGACGCTCTGCCCATGCAAAGAGCATCCGAGCCTCCAATCCCAGCTGGGAACTCCGTGTGCCCCCTTGACGGTTGACATAGGCAACAGCCGTCACATTGTCTGAGAAGTGTTCCCCCTCATGTCCTACTTTAGTCAGAGCTGACAGGCTGTTTCCCCTTTCCCTTCATGCTGACCACAAAATGTTTCCTGTCTACTTCACAGCAAACTGTATGAATGGGTAAAGTAAGGGCTCCTTTTACTAAGGTGCACTAGCATTTTTAGCGCACGCTAAAGATTAGTGCGCGCTAACCATGCACTAAATGAAAAATACTTATGCAAGCTCTAAGGAGGCATTAGTGTTTAGCGCATGCGGTATTGTAGCGCGCGCTAAAACTGCTAGCACACTTTAGTAAAAGAAGCCCAAAATGCTATAGCTTGCTAATGCTTGCATTGCTTCTTGTGCTTGGGAAAAAATGCAAACTGTATTTTAAATTTATGAATCGGTGTTTGTTCAGATGAATTGTAAGAGGTGAAACTATCTTGACTTACCAATGTCATTGTCTAATTATACAGGAATTTAGAACTGTATTTGTGTGTGACTGTTTATATGAGATATCTGAGTTATAAAACAATGTGCTTTCGTATTTAACCTGCCTGTTAGATCTGAGCTTTTGTATGTGTTAGTGTTTGAGAATTCTGGGAAATGTAGTACAATTCTCTAACAGGAAAATACTTGATGAAAACGTATCCTTTCTCTCTCACTATTTAAGTCTCAATAATTGTGTAACCTGTAATTATTTATTTATTTGTTGGATGGAAGTGAATTTGATATGACAGTATTGTCCAATTGATAGTCTCTTTCTGAAATCTTTGATGCCACAAAAATTAATTTAAATATTATTTCTTTGACACGTGTTCAAAATACTTTGGGACCGTCTTTATTTTGTTTTTTAATCACAGCTTTAAATCAATGGTTGAAGATCTGAAATGAATTACACCATTAACTGAGGTCTATTGGAAAATGTTAACCTTTTAAACACCCTTTTACAAAAGAATAGCATGGTTTTTAGTGCCAGCCGTGGCAGTAATAGCCCCTATGCATATAGGAATTCTTTGAGCGTGGGAGCTGTTATCGCCAGGGCCGGTGCTAAAACCCACGCTATGCTTTTGTAAAAGGGGGGGGGGGCATAAGTGTTTAACCTCTGTGTTATTTTGTGATTTAATATATTTTGATTTTTGTTTACATTCTTGCAAAAAAGATAATGTTTTTGTTGATATGCTTGCCCAAAAGATAATGCTTTCCTGAATGTCTTAATATTATCTGAGCATCTGTGCACTGACTAATTCATTTATCTGCATGATGTACAATTTGGGTTTTGTATCAAACATGGAACAGAGTTACTTTATTGACTGTAACAACAAAAGAAGAACTGGCTGTGTCAGGGACGCAAAATACATTTTGTCATAATTTGATAGCAGTGTTGCTTTGTTTCAGTAAAGTACCTCAGAGTTTTCCAATTTCTTCAATGCTTTTTAATATTTTTATGGGCTCTTTACAAAAGCATTTTTTTTTTTCTAATGAGAAATGTATATTATCATATGCTGCTGATATTTTTTAATAATTCCAGTGAATTTAAATATGTTAACTATCACTGATAATATCTCAGATTGCATTAATAAGATTGGAGACTGAGCTCACTCCAGGGCAAGTGGACACCATCGGAAAGCAAGTGGTCCATAAATCATCTGGAATTGAGAGCCATTCATTTGGCGTTCAAATCATTAGAGGCGTGCACACCTTTAGGCCTTGAGAGGCCTCTGATGAGCCAATTGTCCAGGTATGGATGAAACTGTATGCCCATCCTGTGAAGATGAGCTGTTACCACATCCATCACCTTGCTAAAGGTGCACGAGGCCGTGGCCAATCTGAAAGGCAACATCACAAATTGGAAGTATTTTTAGAGAACATGGAATTAGAGAATGACACGGTGACAAAATTCATCACCACTCCCATCCTCGCAGATAACCGCGGGAAACCATCCCATGCCATTCTTTAGTGTCTATCTCAACCTCAGTTCTTCTACACCAGAATTCTTCAATGCAAGGCTTGAGGGTCAGTGGCTGTGCCCCATTCATACTCTGATTCTTATGTGAGCCAACTATAGGATGATGAACCAATTGTGACATCACTGATAAGGTTGGCTCTTAGACATTGGTGGAATGAGGCATTATGACATCACAATATCTGTTCTGGATACCAGAGACTGTCATTCTTTAGTGTCTATCTTAACCTCAGTCCTTCTACACCAGCATTCTTCAAAGCAAAGCTGGAGAGTCAGTGGTTGTGTCCATTCATACTCTGATTCTTCCCTCTCTCCTTAAGGAATGACATGGAGATGGTTTCCAATGGCTATCCGCAGGGACGGGAACGATGATGAATTCTGTCAATGTGTCATTCTCTACATGGAATCTCAGGTATCTTCTGTGATCCCCAAAAAATGAGAAAGTGAAGATATGCTTCTGCTAAATCTGGCAAGGCTAGGAATTCCCCCAGAGCCACTGCAGTGATGACTGACTTGACCACCTCCATGTGGAAGAACGAAACTCTCAGTGCCTCGTTTACTGACTTTAGGTCCAGGATAGACATCCAATCTTCTGTGGCTTTCTTGTGCACTATGAAGTATATAGAATATCTGCTGGAGCCCAGTCAAGAAGTCAAAGATAATGCACCCGTCTGGCAATTAACAACTCATAACTAACACAAATTGGGACTAATTAAAAAAGTTACACTCACAACTCGAAAAGCGTGATTCTGTAAAAAGTATGTACCTGTTGCAGTGTGTGAATCTGAAAGGGGGGTCGTGGACAAGGGCAGTCTGTGGGTAGATCAGGGGCGTTTCTAAAAGTTAGGTGCATTGTTATAGAATACGCCCGATGCATGCATAACTTAAGCACAGACATTTAGGTTTTGTTTTAGCTGGCCTAAATGGACTGTGCTTAAGTTATGCGTCGCATACCAGTGCTAAGCGGGATTCTATAAAAAGCACATGCACCCTGTAGCATCGCGTTTAGATCCGTTCTAGTCCACCCCGATTATTTTTGGTGAAATATATAGAATATGTCCCAAAGTGTATAAAAGTGGCTCATTTTTCCTGTTTCTCTCAGGGAGCAATTTACATATTTCTCCTACTATGCTGCTGATCTCTCCCTTGGTTCAGTGATGTAACCATTTACAAATGGTTACATGTCTCTCGCTGTCAAAGCAAAAATGTGTCAGTTAAAATGCTTTTCTTTCTCCCTCAAACAATTTACCAGAGCCAAAGAGAACAAATCCGCCTTAATCATTTTACCCAAATATTTCTCACTTTCCTTCTGTCTATGGAAAGCCCCTTTCTTTATTTGAATAGCCAGGGAAACTTGGGAGAACTATTGCTCACCCTTGGAAATTAACTATGAGAAACGGATCTAATTTTGGGGATCTGCCAGATACTTATAACCCCCAACTGACCTCTTTTTGAGACAGGATGCTGGACCCAGTGGACCTTAGTCTAACCCAGCATGGCTTTTCTAATATCAGGCCTCTTCTTTTTCTCTTTACCTTAATTTCTTGAAAAAAAAAAAAATGATTGCTAGATATTGCAACCCAATCAAGAGATTGATTCGACCACATTTTGGCTGTCAAAGAAAAGTGGTCGAATCAGTCTTTTGAACAGCTAGTCTCTTTTCTTCCAACACTACAGCGTGCACAGTAAGTTTGAACTGGATGGTGTTATCTCAATCTTGTGAGAAGGGGATTTAGGGACTGAACAAATTTGGTTGCAGATTTGGCACTGAAACCAGCTCAGTGCCTTTTCAGCAAAAAAAACAAAACTGTCCCACACCAATTACTCGACTAGTGCACCCCTCATCCCACCCTGTAGACCAGGGGTGTCAAAGTCCATCCTCAAGGGCCACAATCCAATCGGGTTTTCAGGATTTCCTCAATGATTATGCATGAGATCTTTTTGCATGCACTGCTTTCATTGTATGCTAATAGATCTCATGCATATTCATTGGGGAAATCCTGAAAACCCGACTGGATTGTGGCCCTCGAGGAGGGACTTTGACACCTCTATTGTAGACACTTTCCAGATCTACCTTAAGAAGTAAGCCCTAGTGCTCTAGTGGCCTCTCTGGGGGCAAGAATTAACCCCACTTATTCCTGTCCTGTACTGTCAATCAAAATGGCTGCCGAAATTGCTGTGGGAGGCCCCAACAGATATTTTCAGATTCACTCCTGCCTGTGCTGGTTCCAATTGAAAAATGGCTGCTAGGACCTTCTGCAGCAGTCTTGTCAAGCTGCCATTTCGAAAGAGCAATGGCAAGGGGCAGGAATGAGGGTAGTTTGTTCCTGCCCCTGAAAAGGTCATTAGAACACCAAGGATTGCTTCTTGAGGTAAGCCTGAGGATAGCAGAGTGATTGCATGTGTGTGTGTGTGTGGGGGGGGGGGGGGGTAAAGTGGGGCAACTGTTGGGGGGGTCAAATGGGGAGGAAGTGGGGACTTTTGTGGGTGCAGTTTCAGTTTCTACCAAAACTGAGCAGACAATTTTGGGTAGCACATAGCTCACCAAAAGCTACACAGTATAACTATTAAAGTATGCCAGCAGTAAATCTGAGGAAAAGGTGGAGATGGAGATAAGAACATAAGACTAGCCATACTGGGTCAAGCCAACAGTCCATCCAGCCTAGTATTCTGCTTCCAACAATGGCTAATCCAGGTACCATGTACTTGGCAGAAATCCAAATACAGGTCAGTCTCAATTATCCAACCATCTGGCATATCTGACAGACCTCTTGGTGCCATCACTTCATCACTGTTAAGAAGCGTTTGGCTTCTCTTCCTGTTTTCTGGCTTTACACATTGCAAGGAAGCCATGTTTTTGAGTTGAGACCATTCTTTTCCAGTATACAATAGCTTTTGGACATGGGTCCCTGCTTTTGCAGTAAAGGAAACATTTTTGATCTGAGAAACTGCTTCTATCAATGCTTGTTTGAGCACTGGATGAAGTTAAAGGAAGAGCATAAGAGTTGCCATACAGGGACAGACTGAATGTCCATTAAGTCCAGTATCCTGTTTCTAAAAGTGACCAGCCCAGGTAACAAATTACCTGGCAAGATTCTAAGGAGTACAGCAGATTTTATGATGCTTATCCTAGCAATAAAACAGTGGATTGGCCAAAGCCATCTCAATAATGGCTTGTGGAATTCTCTTTTAGGAAATTATCTAAACCTTTTTTTTAAACCCTGCAAAGTTAACTGTTTTTACTGCTTTCTCCAACAACAAATTCCAGGGTTTAATTACCTCTTCCCTTGGTGCCCTGATATCCTCCCATGGCTTCCAGTATTACCTCTATGCTGATGACTCCCAGATTTACCTCTCTACACCCAAAATTTCACCTAAAATCCTGTTTGATTGACATTGCTACCTGGATGTCCCGCCATCATCTGAAATCAAAAATGTCAAAAGCTGAGCTGTTCCTTTTTACTCCTAAACTCTCTGCTACTCTCCCTCTATTCTCCATCTCTATAAATAATAATGTTATAATTCCAGTCTGCTCGCCACCTTAAAGTCGTCTCCGACCTCTCATTTTCTATGGACATCCAAAAGACTACTAAAGCCTGTCGTTTCTATCTCTACAACAGCTTTGACCACTGCAATTTACCATATTTTTGCTCCATAAGATGCACTTTTTTCCCACCCAAAAGTGGGTGGAAATCTCGGTATGTCTTATGAAGCAAAAGTACAAATTTTGTTACCCTCCCCCCGTACCATTGTAAAGTCCACCCGCCTGCTGCCACTGCACCTTTTTTTTTTACCCTCTCCCCATCCATCCGCCGTTCCCCTTTTTTACCTGGTGGTCCAGCACCCTCGTCTTATTTCCCGGCCAGTGGCAAAAGAGATCAGCAGCACAGATGTCAGGAACAAGCTTTACGCTCTCCCGCTTGGCCCTGTGCTGCTTTCCAAATGGCTGCCGTAAGTTCTTGCGGGACTCACGAGAACTTACGGCAACCATTCGGAAAGCAACACGGGGTGAGTGGGAGAGCGTAAAGCTTGATCCTGACGTCCACACTGCTGATTTGTTTCGCCGCTAGCTGGGAAATGAGGAGCCCGGAAATGTGAAGGCTGCTGTAGCAGGTAGGGAGGGAGAGAAGCCAGCTGGAACTGCTGGTCAGAATTAAAAAAGGTACGGGAGGACTTGCCTGGGGCTGGCTGGTTGGCCTGGAGCTGGATGGCTGCATTGGGGCTGGCTTGATGGTTTGGGGCTAGCTGGCTGGTTGGCCTGGAGCTGGCTGGATAGTTTGGGGCTGGCGAGCTGGCTTGGTGCTGGCTGGAGGGCTGGCTGGGGGCAGGCTGGCTTGGGGCTGCCTACCATTAGACGTGCCCTCTACTAGATGTGCCCTGTACCCTTTCCCGGCCTACCACTAGACCACCAGAGGGGGGACAGGGTACAGGGCACACCATTTGTTCAGAATATTTTTTCTTGGTTTTTCTTCCTCTAGAAGTGGGTGCATCTTATGGTCAGGTGCGTCTTATGGAACGAAAAATACGGTACGTCTTCTGAACCACTCTTCCTCCCTGCAATCTGTGCAAAACTCAGCTACACGATTTATCTTCTGCCAACTTTGCTACACTCACCTTACCCCTCTCCTCAAATCATTTCACTTGCTCCCAATCCATCGCTACATACAGTTCAAACTCCTATTACTAACCTAGAAATATGTTCATGCTGTAGCCCTTCAGTATCTTCTCCTTTCTTATCTCTCCTTATATGCCTCCCCCAGAATGCCGTTATTTAGATTAGTTGTTTTTATCTGTACCCTTCTCCACCACTGCCAATTCCAGAATTTATTCCTTTCATCTAGCTGCCCCTATGCCTAGAATAAACTACCTAGTCGGTCAAGTCCATTTCCTTCACCTCACTTAAAAGTAGACTGAACACTCACCTTTTTAATATAGTTTTCAATTCATAACCCTACTCCACACTGCCCACCACACTAGCCAGCAGATTAACCATTCCCCACTAATTGTATCCCTCACCCTGACATCCTTTTTGTTTGTCTTGACTGTTTAGATTGTAAACTCTTTCTAACAGGGACTGTCTCCTTTGTGACTCTGTACAGCACTGCACATGTCTGGTAGCGCTATATAAATAGTAGTATAAATGAAGTCTGGGATTTTAATTTAACATGAACTATGCTAAATGCCAAAACATGAAGCAACCCTCTGGACTATTTTGTTACCAAGGCCCTTTTCCCCCATGTAGAGAACTGGCTTTATTTGATTTTATGCAATTGAATATAGTTACAGTTACCTGGACCTTTGTAGTATTAGTTGACTCTTTTTGGTCTAAGGTTATCTTTAATTTTTGTTGTAGGACTTATATTTAGGTGCCAGATTATAGAATTGCCTTTTGTGTTCATGGTTTTGGAGAGAGCTGTAGAACCATTGTGTTGTGACCCCTGATGAAGGCAACTGTATGCCGAAACACAGCTGTGTTAAGTCTTATTGTATTTGCTACCAGATGCTGAATTGAATAAATGCTTGTTGTGATACTCCAGTGGCCACTGCCTTGTTTTCTGTTTCTGCTGTTTCGTCAGGTGAGGCCAGTTTATCCTTCCCTTTTTTTTTTGGTTTTGTGTTCTTAGAAATATAGAAGCATGATGGCAGGTAAAGACCGAATGGCCCATCCAGTCTGTCTCTCCACAGCATCCCCTTTCTCCTCTTCCCCCTAAAAGATCCCACAGGCCTGTCCCACGGTATCTTAAATTCAGATACAGTCTCTTCATCTCCACCACCTTCACCAGTGACATGTTGTTTTGATCATCATAATACATGCAAGCTATCTAATCCCTTAATTGTCTTGCTTTGAATAAATTGTAAGCTCTATAAACCAGGGACTGTCTCTTACCTGTTTTTGTACAGTGCTGAATATGTTTAGCAGAGCTATAGAATTGCTTAGTGGTAGTGCATTCTCCTATAGAGTGTGCAACTCAGAAAGCCAGCATGATTTCCAGCTGATATAGAAGCATTATTGTGAGAACAGAGCTGTACTAAGAACTACATTTTGGAGAAAAGGGATTAATAAATAATCTAGAACAATAAAGCCCATGTACTAACTACAGGTGGCTCCGCATACACAATAATATATGGGAAAACACCCTGCATTATTGTGTTTGTGGATTGTAATGGGCATTATTTGCCCTGACTTTTTTTTTTTTCAGATGTCATTTTTCATTTACAAAGCTGAACACAACATTTCTACAAAATCCCAAATGAGGGGAAGAAATGCAAAATAGGTCACTGGTGATTTTAGCATGGAGAGAGGTGCATTTGTTGTTATAAAGTCAGCAATTTCATACAGATTTGCATATTATGATACTGACTGCTAGTTAGTGAGTGCATCCGCCTCAATGTATGAACTGCAGCAAAAGACGCCTGTGAGATTCCTATATTGCTATTGGCTAAAGGGTTTTCCTATTTTATGTCCATAAGAAAGAGGCACTGTACACATGATACCCACATTCCTCAAGGTTCAGATGGACTTACACAGTTAACTGCACTGTATCAATAAATTAAAAGAGAGACACGGCTTGAAAACAACCTTTAAAGGTTGGGATGCCATGACACTGCAGAGAGAGAGAAAAAAAAAAACGGGTCACTGAATGCAAGGTACAACGCTGCAGGGAACGTGACTAACCTGCTGAGATGAAAAGAATCTCAGTTACACACTTGCAGCGCCGCAAAAACCAATGCACTACAAAGCAACATGTTTTAATTCGCCAAATCTCTTGAGCACCTGGGCATATAGCTACAATGCCCGATTCTGTCTACTAAAATCCAGTGCCTGTAAAGAGAAAATCGCACTTATTAACGTGTGCTGCAAATCTAAAGGGCAGCAAAAAAAAAAAAAAAAAAAGAGACCAAAGCACTTTTAGCTTGAGTGTTAACGTTATGGAAATTGCTAACAGGGGTTATGCAATTACCTGGAGCCCCAGTTACTTACCCGAGCCATTTCTTCCAAACAAGAGTGCTCGCGATTAAAAGGACTAATGGAATGAAAAACAGCCCAAAGTAGCAGCTGCCCGTACGTTTTCAAAGCTTTGTTGACGTTTTTCTCTCCTAACCCCTCCGCCCCCCGAACAAGCTTTGCACAAGCAGAAACGGCGGCCGGTCTGCCAGCAACTACCTCTACTCGGCACGGCCTTTGATTGACAGCTCCAAGCATCCTTCCACAATTGGGCACAAAGCGAGCAATCGTTTGAAACGGCCAGCCAATGAGCTCCGACCGGGGCGGGTTCTCGAACTCTTCGCCTCTTGTACTCCGAGCGGCGCAGGTGTTTGGAGCCTAGAGCGGGACCTCCTATGACCGGAGCGCGAGAGCTCGTGAGGGTGTGCGCGCGCGCGGGCTCCCCTTTGCAGCATCAATGGCGAAAAGAAGTCTCTAGGAATTTCTCCAAAGCAGACGCAGGGGTATGCAGCAGCCTGGCGCCTTCTTAGGAACAACATATATTTCTAGGATTTTGTCCCTAGAAGACTTGCACATATTTATTTTTCTTTCCAAAATAAAACTCGTCCGACCTTCCTCCCAAAAGTCTGGCACGTTTTGTTTTCGGAGCCAGATCGGACGAGCTGCCTCTGGACTAGAGAGGGAGCTGCCGTGGCTGAGACTTGGGGGGGGGGGGGGATGATCGTTCTTACTACTGGTTGCTGCTGCTGGCAGTCGGGTGACTTTTTGCAGGGATAATAATACTGCCACGCACCCCTGGGAGTTTTCTTCTCTCCCGTCCTTTCCAGTGAAACGTGGAGGGGGGGGGGGGAGGAGGGATTTTTATTTGTTTCTAATGGACAGATCCCAGGCTTGCAGCAGCAAGATATCCAGCTGGTTCATTTTTGCCCAGGCATAAATATGCCTTGATACGGACGTTGCCCCACAGGCTTAGAGAACTGCAAATAAAGTTGCTGGGGGGGGGGGGGGGGGGGGACGCTTTCTTGTGTAGCTGAAGCGTAAGGTTTTGCCCACTTGTCATTGCAGGCGATTGCTCGTACAGCTGCAATACAGAGAAATCTAATGTACTTGGAAAACGATGTAACACTTTTGTTGGCTTTTTGTCTTGAAACGACCTTCAAGAGAACCCAGCCACCAAACTTTTTTTTTTTTTTGTGCGTCGTTTTTAAAAGAGCGGCTGGGAAACTTCCCAGAGGGAATCTGGTTTTAAACCCAGCCCGGAGCTATGGCGGGAGGGGGGCAATGGTAGCTGGAGGACCTGCGAAACCTGTTCGGCGAGCTTTCACGCTTCTTGCCTTCGCTTCTCTTTTTTTTTTTGTCTGTGCTTGTGCAGATCTGGCGCTTCCCTGACCTCGCCTCGCCCTGTCATTGATGGGAAACCAACTGGATCGCATCACCCACCTGAACTACAGCGAGCTGCCCACCGGGGACCCGTCGGGGGTCGAGAAGGACGAGCTGAGGGTCGGCGTGGCGTACTTCTTCTCGGACGAGGAGGAGGACCTGGACGAGCGAGGCCCGCCCGAGACCTACGGCGTGAGCGAGCAGAGCCCGGCCCGGGAGAGCCACCTGGTGCGGAACGAGCTCGAGTTCTCGGCGTTCTCGCGCCAGGAATGCATCTTCTCCAAGCTGAGCGAGACCCAGGACCTGAACGTGCACCCCGCCAAGGGGCTCCTGGCCCTCTGCAAACCCGGGGACCTGCTCGAGCTGCTCTTCGCGCGCTCGCCTGCCGATCACGCGGCCCCCGCGCCCTCTCACTGGGCGGTCTACGTGGGCGGCGGGCAGATCATCCACTTGCACCAGGGGGAGATCCGCCAGGACAGCCTGTACGAGGCGGGAGGCGGCAGCATGGGCCGGGTGGTGAGTAGCTGGTACCGCTACCGACCTCTGACTGCGGACCTGGTGCTGCAGAACGCCTGCGGCCACCTGGGCTTAAAGAGCGACGAGATCTGCTGGACGAACTCGGAAAGTTTCGCCGCCTGGTGCAGGTTTGGCAAAAGGGAGTTCAAAGCCGGCGGGGAGGTGCCGGCGGGGACCCAGCAATATTTCCTAAAGATTCATCTCTCGGAGAGCAACGTCCACACCCTAAGGTTTCGTAGTCTGGAGGACCTAATAAGAGAAAAGCGCAGGGTGGATGCTAGTGGCAAGCTCAGAGTCATCAAAGAGTTTTCCATCGTGGATGGGAAGGAGTAAGGCCGGAGATGTAATTCGTTCCCGAGCAGACTTGTCAAGGCTTGCATGCCAGCCAGGCTGCACCTCTGGGACTCACGTTGAGGCTCATGGCGACATTCCAGAAACCAGCATTAATTACACCATAGCCAGTATTTTGTTTGGCTTTTAATAGCATAAAGTGCACAAGAAAAAGGAAGAAAAAAAAAATCACTGTTGACCATAGTGTTGATATTTTTACTGACCATTTTAGAGACATGCTCAATGAAATTTCAAATTGAAATTTGATTTTCATGGCTTTATTCCATGATAGGTTAAAGGGGCCATAACAACTGAATTCAGCTAAAATAGTTTAGCTGAGTTTTCTTTTTTCTCCCTATTTTTTTTCTTAAATCTGTGGAAAATCATGCTTTTCACTAATGTTCAGCACTGTACTTCAGCTTTAACTGCAGCCCACACACCATTCCTGTTTAGAGTAAAATGTAACATTTTGGAATTTATGATTTCAAGGGATGCAATGCACCTACCTGTAGCTGGAAAAAAAAAAAAAAAAAGGCTTTTCTCATGCAAAGTAACTGTCTCAGTTTTATTTTTTTCTGTTTTCAGTTTCTCCCTTGCTGATTGGTGACCTAGACCAACTTTACAATTTTCCCAGCCCTCCTCCTTTCTATGGATTTAAAAAAAAAAAAAAAATCAAAGTTGGAAGACAGCCCTTTTCTAGATTCAGAGCCAACAGATGCATATATAGTACTAAAAAGGGTCTGTTGCTAAAATCATACAATTGGATCACCCTCAATAATTGACACATTTTCCGGGGACCAAAATTTCATGCTCCCCATCTGTAGGTCTTCCACATCAACCTGCAGTGCAGTAACACTGCATTATCATGTTTTAGAGAGAATGCTGCAAGAAAGCACAAACATTGTCAGTCTTTCATAGCCCATACTTAAGTCTATTTTTTTTTTTTTACAAACAGAAATCGATAAGTTACTTGTTCTTGCCACAATGAAAACTTAATATATGACAATTACTTTCATCATTGTAGAAACCTAAAAGCTAGAAAATGAGTGGTTTTTATTTTCTTATTAAGTAAGGAAGCTCTGCATTCTAGTTCCTTTTCCAAGGTTCACTTGGTTTTTAAACCCTTTCAGAGAAAAGATTAGGATATCGAAAAAGCACAGGTCAGTAGCTGTTTTTAAGCCGCTTTAGGCAGTTCTAGCACAAAAATGTCACATGCTAAGAATGTTTGTATGATTAAAGTCAGCTACAAAATCGTCCTTTAGACCAGGTACTTTTGAATGTATTGTTGGTTGTCTGGAAGAAAAGGCTTTTCCTTCTTTCTGTGTTTTTGGCAAGCTTGCAGAAATTAATCAGAAATGTCAGAGTATATGCACTTTTTTTTTTTTTTTTTTTTAAGAATAGTTCTTTAGGTTAGCAATTCTGTCTAACCTAAGTCCTAAAATCTGTTCTCAATTGTATTAAAATGCCCCATTCTTTAAAGCAAAACATGAAAATCTTGGGCTTCATTGATCATAGTATAAGGGTGCTGCACTACTTTTCTAGAACAGAAGAATTACTGGTATATCAGCAAATAAATCTTGCCTCTGATGTCACTAGGGAAACCCACATCCTGGAGTCCCAAGTCCTGTTTATTAGTTGTGTCGGTTGTAAAGGAATTCTGCTTTGTGGATTTTCTTCTTGCTAATGCAAACCTAGCAAATGTTAACCCACACAGAACATGCTTCTTCTGTTGTGTCCCCTGTACAAAAGTACACATCTATGTCATAGCAGTGGTCTTAATTTACATATGTGTTTGTTTCATAGATTTGGTGGAAGGTTTGCAAAGTTTGACCTTTTTATCCCAGAGAAATAAAGTGGCTAAATTAAGATCTGGCCACCCCATGCATAGTCATCAGTGGCAGTAAGTTGTGCCTAGATTTCAAACAGGGATTTGTCTGACCCTAAGTTTGACTTCCTATATAAAATATATATATATTTTATTTCCAAATACAGCAGGACATTGATTCTGGTCTTCATAAAATGATATGTATACCCTATAAATTCTTAGAAACCCCACACTTTTAAGAGGCATATCTACATGTAAAACAGCATTCTAGGCATAAAAAAACCATGGCCACCTTTCTAATTACCCGCAAACTTAAATTTGGATGCATACGCCCCATATAGTCAAAGTTAATAAACGTGGCCAAATGCATTCCTGAGAAAGGATTGGTAATTTTATAAAATACCATTCATTCTATTCATGCAAAATCAGATTTATATGCACTAAAGAACAGGGGCAAATGCATTTGGGTACTTTTCTTGGGGTAATTTTGAAAGAGAAACTACAGTAGGGTGTGTCAGTTTTAGGGGTAGATTTTTATTTTTTCAAACTTTACAAACTACTGGTGACCAAACTACTTAAAGTGAATCTTACCTACATCAAATTGCAGTTGAAATGGGTAGATATTAATCCCCTCTTTTACAAAGCCACACGGCAAAAGCCCTCAAGCCCTTTAAATCTCTATGGGCTTTGGGGCAGTTACTGCGGTGGTAGGGGGGTGGTGGTAAATAATATTTATTTGAATGTATAAATAGTCTGAAGACAATTATGCGCCTACAGGTGTAGTTCAAATGTCATTTATGCAGTTAATGTTAATGTTGTTTAACAAAGTCCAGCAAAGAGGCCGTATCTTGTTTGCTTCTGTTCCAACGTCTGAGCTCTAACCCCTAATATAATGTTCCCTCTTCTCCTGATTGTACACATGACCAGCAGCCTCAGTTGTCATTTTTACACACCTGGCTATGATGGCCAGTCTGGAATCACCATGGGCTTGCTCAGGAATACCTTGATCTCTGCTGCTGTTATGGTGCAGTTCAAGGGAGGGCCAGAGACTCCAGAGCTCCAGTCAAGTAACTAGATGAGTGCAGTTGCCTCAAGGTTGATGAATGATGTTTTCTTGGGTCTCACCCTTCTGTCTCTGTACTGTTACTTCTCACCTCCTTCACCTCTGATCTTCAGTATCTTCTCCATTGCATTTCTTCTCCCTGTTTCCCTTCACTGCACAACCTAGCTTGCAGAACTGATTCGCTATAAGCATACTAAGCTGACCTTCTTACTATAGATATGACTATCTTCCTTACCTCTTCATGCTGTTTTTTAAACAGTTGCAGCTGGAAGAGATACCTGGGACCCCGTATCCAATTGCTATTTTTTTTTTTTTTATTAAATCAGCTTACCTTGTAAACACCAACAAAGAACAGTACAGTTATTCTTAAGTTTTCAGATTCTTTCCTTTCAGATTATGCTTCGAAATCCATATTCTCATGAACCCTGGAGCTGTTGTGAGTAGAGAGTTGCGCCGGGACAGAAATCCCCGCCAGAATCCTCTCTGTCCCCACCCGTCCCCACCAGGATCCTCTCCGTCCCCACCCATCCCTGCAAGGAATTACCTCCATCCCCGCCCGTCCCCATAAAAAGCAGCAATTACTTCTGACAGGATCATCAATTCCACAGTTTCTTTTGTGTTTGTGCTACTGTTTTCCTTGTGGAATCTCTTTGGTGGAACCCTTTTTTTGTTTTCTGTTCAGTTAATTAACTTATAAACCCCCTCTTTTACTAAGGCTGACGTGTCCTTTATATTATATGAATGAACCCTGCTTCCAAAGCCTTCCATCCCCGTGGGAGTCCCGTTGGCTAGAGGGGGGTCCCCGTGGGAGTCCTGTGGGCCAGAGGGTGGTCCCCGTGGGAGTCCTGTGGGTTAGGGGGGATTCCCGTGATCCCCGTTCCCGTGCAGACCTCTAGTTGTAAGCCATCTGCTATATAACACATGTTCTATTTCCAGCAGAGCCAGATCCCTTGGTAAGACCTGTTCTAATGGTAGATCAAAACTATGACTATATAATTGTTAACTATCTTAAGTCTTTGATCACTTCATCACTCAGCTGAGGAAAATATGGACCAACAGAGATCTTAGAAAAATCAGGATCTATTTCCAGTTCAGTAGCAAAATCCAGCATTTTAACAATGGGACTTGCCCATTTGTTATTGCTTAATGTCTTGCCATCTAAAGTAGTCAAAGAAGGTCAGATTCTGTAATTGGCGCCTAAAAAAGATAGCTGCCTAAAGTTAGGCACTTGTTGCATGTCAGTCACACTTAGGCACCCATTACAGAATCGTGCTTAGCGGTACCTAACTTAAAACAGGCGCTTGTAATTTAGGCCAGGGTTTTAAAGGCCTACAATATAGGCACCCTAGTCCTTTAGAGAATCGCACTTAGTGATGCATAAGGGGTCCTTTTACAAAGGCGTGGTAGCGGTTTAACGCGCGGAATACCGTGCGGTAAACCGCCTGCCGCGCTAGTACCTAACGCCTCCATTGACGAGGCGTTAGGATTTTAGGCTGCCGCGGGGGTTAGCGCGTGATGAAATGTCCGACGCGCTAACCCCCGTAAATGCGTCTTGAGAAAAGGATCCCTAAGTCTTTCTCTAAACATGCCTACATTGGTGTTGGGCGCCAATAGGCACCACTCAATCAGCACCTATGTTTTGTAGCATCCTGCTGTCGCTAAAATCGTCTGTAGTACCTGAAGAAAGGAGGGGGGCCAATGTTGCACCGGATTTTAAAAAAGATTCCAGGGAGATCCGGGAAATTACATGCTGGTAAGCCTGACTTCAGTGCCAGTGGAAACAATTATAAAAAAATAAAATTGTGGAATACGTAGACAAACATGATTTAATGAGACGGAGTCAGCATGGGTTCATTTGAGGGAGGTCTTGCCTCACCAATTTGTTTGACTTCTTTGAAGGTGTGAATAAACATGTGGATAAAGGTGAGCCGGTTGATGTAGTGTATCTAGATTTTCAGTAAGCTTTTGGCACAGTTCCTCATGAGAGGCTCCTGAGAAAATTATAGAGTCATAGGATAGGTGGCAAAGTTCAGTTGTGGATTAGGGATTGGTTATCGGATAGAAAACAAGGTAGGGCTAAATAGTCATTTTTTCTCAGTGGAGAATAAACAGTGGAGTGCCACAGGGATCTGTACTGGGACCTGTGCTATTTAACTTATTTATAAATGACCTAGAAATTGGAACAACAAGTGAGGAGATTAAATTTGCAGATGACACTAAACCAGCAGTCTCAAAATCGCAACCCACGGGCCACATGCGGCCCACCAGGTACTATTTTGAAGTCCTCGATCTGTAAGCAATTGTTCACTCCACAAGTGTCTAGCGGTCACTATAACCTCACACAAGCGCTTTCCTGCGTCTGTACGCGATTGTGAGGTAGAGTTCAATCGCTTGCAGACGCAGGAAAGCGCTTGCATGAGGTTACAAAAGTGAGAAGGGCAACATTCCAGAACGTAAGGTAACCATTGGAGCAATGACTGGAGGCAGTGCAGCTTGTGGGTGTGTCCGGTGCTGGAAGTGGTAAGAGCTGAAGGCGGCTGCGGACGCCTGTTATAACTGTTATAATCTTTTGTTAAGGAAAAGGAAAGATGTTAAACTTTAACTGTGAGGACCATAGAAAAAATAGGGTGCTTGGAGGGCCGTAGAAAAAATATGTCCTTTAAAGGAAAGATTTATAAACTATAAAGAGTTTTACCTCATCCAAATTGTAATTTCTTTAATAAGACATTAACCTATTTTTTCTGCGGTCCTGCAAGTACCTACAAATCCAAAATATGGCCCTGCAAAGGGTTTGAGTTTGAGACCACTGCACTAAACTGTTCAAAGTTGTTAAAATGCATGCAGATTGTGAAAAATTGCAGGCAGTCCTTAGGACTTTGGAAGGCTGGGCATCCAAATGGCAGATGAAATTTAATGTGGGCAAATGCAAAGTGATGCACATTGGGAAGAATAACCCATATCACAGTTACTGGATGCTAGGGTCCACCTTGGGAGAAAGGAAAGGATCTGGGTGTCATTGTAAACAATATGAGACAGCTGAGGGGAGATATGATTCTACAAAATCTTGAGTGGAGTAGAACGGGTAGAAGTGGATCGATTTTTCACTCCGTTAAAAATTACAAAGACTAAGGGAACACTCAAAGTTATAGGGAAATACTTTTAAAACCAAAGGGAGGAAATATTTTTTTACTCAGAGAATAGTTAAGCTCTGGAATGCATTGCAGGAGATTGTGGTATAAGTGGATAGCGTAGCTAGTTTCAAGAAGGGTTCGGACAAGTTCCTGGAGGAAAAGTCCATAGTCTGCTATTGAGAAAGACATGGGGGAAGCCACTGCTTGCCCTGGATCTGTAGCATGGAATGTTGCTACTCTTTGGGTTTTTGCCAGGTACTAGTGACCTGGATTGGCCACTATGAGAATGGGCTATTGGGCTTGATGCACCGTTGGTCTGACCAAGTAAGGCTATTCTTATGTTCTTATCGCCCAATTAAATTGTATTTTTTTCAGTTATGAACTTAAAGCTCATTATTGAAGCCAATTTACTAATTAAGTTAGGTGCCTATCTTTAGGTGCCTTTTATGGAATTTCCCCCCAAGTGCCTGAATGGTAGTTCGCCTGTGTGCAGGTCACGGACAATCCATGCCAACTTCCTCCTTAGCCTCTCCTTAACATAATACATAATTCCTCCCTACCAACCAGTTTACATTACAGGGATCACTTCCAATAGCTTGAATAATTTGTCTGCTCCTCTTTATCTTGGCCATGCAACCAAATTATCAGCAATTATTTCTGCATGAGTCTTCTCTTTCGTTGCTTTTGCAGGAACAAAATGACTAGTTATCTGCCTCCTGGCTCCATATAAATTGTGTAATGTTCCTCTTTCACCATACCTGGATACATTTTGCCATTTTCTTCTGCCCTGAACATGACCCTGGTATCATCACGATGACCATCAAGGAAAATGAAGTTAAGAGCTGATAGGTTCAGGAGTAATCTAAAAAAATACATTTTTACAGAAAGGGTGGTGGATGCATGGAATTTTCTCCCAGTAGAGGTGTTAGAGACAAAAATTGTGTCTGAATTCAAGAAAGCGAGGGACAGGCACCTGGAATCTCTTAGGGAGAGGATGAGATAGTGGATGGGCCATTTGGCCTTTATCTGCTGTCATTACATCCAATTTTTGCATGATTTTCTCCAGAACCACCTTCACCTTGTGATCAATCACCAAAGCAGTGTTTAAGTGAGTGATGAGTCCTGTATCAATCCAGGTAGCAGTAGCAATTTCTGCTGTCTCTCTTGGTCCAGTATGATGTCTTAAACTGGAGCTATGTTAGTTTTATCCTCAGTATTTTATTTTGGACTCTTAGCTTTCTGTAGAGCAACAGGAGCTTCCTCCATTGGTTCTTCTAGCATGCCATCCAAATCTCCCTGTTTTACTTCAAGCACAGATCTCTCCATCATCTCTTTCTTCTTTGCTGTTCTTTTTTTCACTCTTCATTCTCTGCCTTCATCATCCTGCACCTATTTGCCTGCCTTTCCTTCTGTAGTTCTTGTCTTCTGGTCTCAGGATGGTTGACTGGTCCAGTTTGATGAGGCCCAACACTCCCAACTTTCTCTCTGACCTTTTATAAAAGCGAACTCAATCACAGGAATCTTCTCTCTGCTGCAGTCACAAAGTATGCGCATTCCACAGACACAGGTAGAATTGTATCCCACATCAATACAACTCTTTATTTTATACTTGCAGGTAAGTATGTTCATCAGAGTGTGGAGCTTTTTCATAAAATATGTCTCCTTCAGTTTTACTCTGCCCACAGAAACTTTGCATACTTGTTCCCATATGGATTTCAGCTTTGCTTTAATCCTAATGTGGCTGTTTATAACATAGTCACTTCATTTTGGATTTGCTTTGTATCACTGAATAAATAATCCAGTCATTAGGTCATTGACCAGTTCATCAGTGCTGTAATTTTATCTTTCTTGATCAATAGTGTACCGGAGGGGGGGGGGTCTGTCCCAGGTGCAGCCCATAAGGGGGGGAGGTGTGACAATGAAAGAAAGAGAGAGTGTAGGGGGAGAGAAATGCACCCGACTGGGGAGAAGAGTGGAGGAAGACCAGGGAAGGGAGAGAAGAGGAAAGAGATATGCAAGATAGAGAATGACAAGGTGGCTGTTATCCACGGCTATCCAAAATGGTGGGGGGAAAAATGGTCACCGTGGGTATGGGGAGAAGGCCATTCACTGCTCCATGGAGTGGTGAATGGTCTTGTCTCTGCAGTTAAGGGAGGGAATGCGCATGGTCACCAATTATGCGCAGCCCCCTCCCTCCTTCCTAAAGATTGCCACCGCCGTCATCCATCTGGGCATCTCCTTCCCTTCTCTTTACCTTCAGGCGATTTTGAATTTTTTTTCTACACGCAGCCACAGCTGCGTGTAGCTGCCTGAAAGTCCTCCTCTGACACAACTTTCAGTTTTGCTAGAGGAGAACTTTCTGTCAGCCACACGTGGCTCCGGCTGTTTGTAGAAAAAAAATTCAAAATCGCCTGAAGGTAAGGGGAAGGATTTATTTCTTGGAAAGAGTTTGCTGATGCACAACCTATTTGAGTAGTTATTTTGGGGATTTCAGCTCCTCTCCAGATTCTTTGAGTTTTCTTCGGGTTGTTCCTCTTGCACCACCTTGTAATGTTTGTTAAACTGCAGGGCGTGGGGATGTTTGGAGGGAAAGGATAGGGGGGTGGAAGTTGAAGGCGGTGCTGGGGTTATATGTTTTTCCCATGTGATAAAGAATTATGGTATATCAATTGTATTGTATCTGACCCTCTGCTATCTTGTCTGTGATATTGTGTTTGAGTGTTTTTTGCTGTTTGGCTTTTATATTGTAATTTGCGTTTTTTTCAATAAAATATATTTTATAGAAAATGAAGGTAAGGGGAAGGGAGGGAGATGCTCAGACCATGACAAATGTGCTGAAGGGGGTGGAGAGAGGGAGGGGGTGGAGAGGAACAGACGCTGAAGGGAAATGGGGAAGAGACAGTGGGGAGAAGACGGAAATAGGGAAGTAAGAGTGGTGAGAAGATACTGAAGGGAAATGGAGAAGAGAGCATGGGGAGAAGATGCTGAAGGGAAATGGAGAAAAGAGTGTGAGTAGAAGACGCTGAAGGGAAATGGAGAAGAAAGGATGGGGAGAAGACACTGAAGGGAAATGGAGCAGATAGCATGGGGAGAAGATGCTGAAGGGAAAAGGTAGAAAAAAATTGTCTTTCTTTTCTTTTTTTGCTTTAAGATAAAGTAGTATATTAGTTGTGTTGATAAGCATTTATAAACAAAGCCCTGCCAGCTGAACATCTCTTTCTCTAGTTAAGCAGCCAGAACTTTGATTTATAAAATGACAATTGTACAGAATATTGTTTCTTTTTATACTTTAATAAAATAAGTTCAGAATAAAATAATTTGAGGCTTGTGTGGATTTGATCAGATGATTGATGGGGCGGTGACGGGGACCGAGCTCATGGGGACGGGATGGTGACGGTGACTGAGCTCACGGGACAGTGATGAGGACCGAGCTTGGGATGGGATGGGGACGGGGACCTAGCTTGTGGGGACAGGATGAGCTCGTGGGGATGGGGCGGAGACAGGGACAAGTTTTTTTCCCATGTCATTCTCTTATGCCAGACCAAGGGGAAGAGAGGAAGGAAAGGAGATGCCAGGCCATGGGAGGAGGGAAGGAAAGGAGACAAATATCAGATTGGGGAGAGGGAAAGGAAGGAAAGGGGATGCCAGAGCATGGAGGGGCAGGGGAAATGGAAAGCAAGAAGAGAGATGCCAGAGCATGGGGTGGGAAGAAAGGAGAAGAGAGAGATGCCATCGCATGAGGGAGGGAGTGGAGATAGAAAAATAGAGAGGGGTAAATTTGAAATGAATCATGTACAAAAGGAGAGAAGGGGCACAGGATAGTTTGTGAAAGGGGCATAGAAAGAGGGAAGATGCCATATGGAAGGGGGAGAGGGTAGAGAATGGATGGAAAGGAGAGAATGAAGATATGATTAAAGCAGAAATGACAAAAGGTAAAAAGTATTTTTCTGTTGTTGCATTAGAATAAAGTATTGGAGCTGTATTGATAAACATTTATAAATAGAAAATGAAAATAAGGTAATCTTTTTAGTGGACTAATTTTAATACATTTTTTACTGACTTTCAGAGATCAAAATCCCCTTCCTCAGGTCAGGACAGGATACTGTAAAAGCAGTATACTGTACTGACATGAAGGAGGTTTGGGCCACTGAAAGCTAATTGAAAAAAGGATTAGTCCAATAAAATGGTTTTTTTTTTCTTCTTTTCTTTTCTGTTTTGTTTTATTTCTATTTGTTAATTATAAAGTGGTGACTTACCCCCTCTTTTACTAAAGTGCGCTAACTGATTAGCATACGCTAATTTAATTAGCACGCGCTAAACACTAACTTGTCCATAGACTAACATGCACACATTAACGTACCTTAGTAAAAGAGGGCCCTAGTCTTTTATGGAAATAAGGCAATCTTTTTAGTGGACTAATTTTAATATATTTTTTACTAACTTTCAGAGATCAAAAACCCCTTCCTCAGGTCAGGTCAGGATACTGTAACAGCAGTATACTGTTTGTATACTGCAGTATAAGGTTTGGGCCACTGAAAGCTAATTGAAAAATGGATTGGTCAATTAAAATATTGGGTTGTTGGTTTTTTTTTTTTCTTCTTTTCTGTTTTGTTTTATTTCTATTTGTTAAATGGAAAGTGGTCTTTATTTTTCAAATTTACATCTGCTATCTATATATATTGCATAGTATTAGGGGACATGTCGGTGTTGCATTGTATGCAGAGTCCTGCTTCTTGGTGGTTCAGTTTAACTTTTGTCTACATATTTCTATTTTTAGTTTGTGATTACTTATTCCACACTGGGCGAGGGTGTATCTTGTTTTCTCTCTGTGTGTGAAAAGTACATGGTTTTCTGTTAGCATTGAATGCAGGTTCAATCTGTATTAATCTGGCTTGTTTAGTTTTACAATGGGTGTGTGTATTGATGCTCTAGTTCTCACTGCAGTGTTTAAGATGCTGCCTTTTCCTAGGTGTGACTAGTGGATTATTACTAAGATATATATATATAATATATAGAGTGAGGGGGTTAAAAATGATTGGTCTCGGGTGTCAAATATACTATCTACGCCACTGGTCTTGAGCATTGATGTCTCTCAAATACAACCCACATTTAATGAGATCTCTGACAGTTAATAGTTCAGCTATAGATAGTTCTCTGCCTGATCCCACCAAATGATGTAAATGAGTCCAGACTTGCAGTCTTGTTTTCTTTTTTGGACATTTTCAATATTAGATTATCATGACAATGTTATGTTGAAAACTGTGAATGAGAAAATTTAAGTGTCCATATGGGTAAATAAGTAAGATATGATACATTGATAATTGAGATACCAAAGGCGTTAATACAAAATGCAAACACAAAAAAGTTATTATCAGAGCACTTAAACATATGTCAGTAATTTTTTTATTTATTTTGGCATAATTTCCTAGAAATTCCAGATACATAATTAACATATTACACAAAATTCAAAGCTAGTTGTTGATTTTCCACATGAAATTGTGTTTTAAAAAATTATAACATCTCCAAAATTTACACTCTAACGTGCAAGTATGTTTTTCCTTAGAAAGTAGAGTAACTTGTTAATGTACCTGTAGCACAGGCCAATGTTAAAGAGGGAAAATGTTGCAAGAAAGCGCAAACATGAGTCCATTGTTTTTATACAAGTAGAAATCAATGAGTTGGACAAACTTATAAAATTACCCTCAGGAAAACCAGTGTTAGATAATTGCCCATCTTGTTTGTGGGTAAACTTGCTTAGTTCGGCTAAATGTGTAACTATGCAGTGAGCAGAGGCATTCCTAGGGAGATGGAGCTGGGGAGGGGCTTGTATTTAGGCTTATACAATTGGATTTTCAAAAGTGTATATATAGCTTTTCTCATCGTGGTGTGACAATGTGATCTTGGAGCTTTATTTATAGTGGTAGAAACAGTTATAACTTTGTCAACAGTTATAGCTTTGTCAACTGTTTCATGAGTAGTGGTCAAATGACCACCAGGTCTCAAAGGGATTTCTGTCTCTTTGAAAGGTTGTACTGGTTAAGCAGCAAGGATGGCAAGAGGTCCAGAGAAGCTGTTTTGCACTGGGTAGAAATGGGTAAATCATGGCCTTTTGAGGGAGAGAGACAACACAGACACCTTCCAGTGGTGGGAAATCATCTTTCTTATTTTCTCTCTTTGTCTCTAGGAGACACTCTTGCTCCAATCATATGTATCTTAAAGTCAGATTTACCTGACTTAGGCTCCCTTTTATCAAGCTGTGTTAGGGTTTTTTTCATTGCAGGATGCTGTGGTAAAAGCGCCGATGCTCATAGAATTTCTTTGAGTGTCGGATCTTTTACCGCAGTGGCCCACAATAAAAAAAAAAACCCAACGCAGCTTGATAAAAGGAAGCCTTATTGATTGATGACTGTGGTCTTACTATTACCAAATTAGGCATTTTAATTATACTGTGCCTTTTAGGTGGGCTTCATTTGTAAAACTGTATAAATCAAACCAGGATTTTGCTTCTAGAAAAGTTTCATATACAGTAATAAAAAAAAGATAAGTGATTTTTTTTTGTCTTGTTTAAAGCAAGAATAACAAAATAATACAAAAAAATTCAACCACCACAACCAAGTTTTAAGATTAATTTTTCATTATTTGTTGCTGAATTTCCGAAGAAAATATATATAGTATATACACAGCCCAGCAACTTTTAGGGAAATCTGATTAGATTTCATTAGAGCCATCTAGCTATTTGTGTAAACTTCATACAGAGAATACAAACAGTAGAATCTTAGGGGATGAGTTTTCTAAGATGCTGTGGTCATAATAAACATTGCACACCATTTTTAATTGAAATATAAAAGAGAAAGCTAAAGATAAGCTCAAAAATGAGGAGAAAATAAAGGCCAAGAAACAGGCAAGTTGAGTTTGAGAAATCGCTCTCATGCTGCAGTTTTAAATCAGGTGACAGTCTCAGGACTGTAATGTAAGTCATACCCTGTGGCCTAATAAATCCACCTTGAGGCTTAATAAAGTTAAAGTTGGGAATTCAAAACAAAAAAAATAATAAATAGGTTAATATTTCATGTTCTTTGGAGGTAGTGAAGGGTGAAATACAGATGCATGAATGCCTTGGCCTGGCCAGGGCTTGAGTAAATATATTGTACAAAGCTGGGGAAACAATAGCATGAAATGAATGTGCACAAAGGAAAAATGGGCGATACACCATATTTCATGGTAAAAAATTGACAGAGTATATACAGTACTTCAGAGAAGTTTGTTGGAAAAACAACCTAGTCCTTATGCCAGTGTATCTCAAACTTGTATGCCCCGCATAGGTTCAGAGTGTGCCACGAGAGATTCCAAAGTTTTACATTATTAAAAAAAAAATCCCTTCATAATTATACACTAGAACAGATGACATGTATGTCACGTATGCAAGAGTCTGTCAATGTTATGAGCATCTGTGTGTTTAAGGATACAACTGCCCAGATAAGCATCATTCTTTGACATGATTAGTGCTTGAAAACTAATGGCAAGTAATTTTATTTTTATTTTTTATGCAGTAGTTAACCTAATTTGAGCAAAGGAGCAATCAAGGCTTTGTTACCGCTTGGATCTTCTTATCTTTGTGAACTTTGGAATTTCAGCTCAGATGGAAATTAAATTGAAAAAAAGAGAGAGACTGCAGATGGTGGATAATGAAATACGTGTTTGCTTGTCTACTATCGAGCCACATTTTGAGTTAATTTTTCTCTCAACAACAAGCACATCCATCACATTGATTAGCAATTCTATTCTATCTACTTTAGTTTGACCGTTGTTACAATCACCCATCCATAGCTTAAAGAATTTTAAATAAATAGCACTCAAAATTAATTTTTTTGTTGGTTTTGCAATTTTATAATTTCAATTATAATGTGCCGCAAAAATCATTTTCTCCTTTTAGTGTGCCAGAGCTAAAAAAAAAGTTTTGACACTGCCTTATGCAAATAGGAACAATCAGAAGATGCAGCATTGGAAACATTTCAGACGTCATAAACTCAATAGCATTTCCATTGTTAAATCATGCTCCGTATAGCAACTTTTTATTGTCAATGGACTGACCCTTATGTGATGTGGATTTTGTTGCCTGATAGCCCAAGACTGTCTTGCCTTGTAGCAGCCATCACAGTATAACTAGGTTTGTGTAACTACCATCTTATAGAAAAAAAAAATACCAAAACTTGCAAATGGTTAGACTTTTTCTCCGTAGTTTGGGACAGATCATTTGGCATTGCCATGTGATCACTAGGCTATTAAGCACATGTGGTGCACCTGTTTTGTGAAGGCAGCATGTGTGCATTTTGTCATCCCTTGGGGCTAGGCAGGCGCATAGCACGGAGTGCAATCAGGTTTGGTTTCGAATGGTCCCAGCCCTATGAAGGAAACCTTTGCTTCCTTTCTCCATTCACCCAATATAGGGAGTCCATCAGGCTAATTAATTGCCAAAACAAATTTTTATTACATTCTAGCTAGTGGGGCAAAAATGCAGTCTTTATCCTTAAAAAGAAAAACAAAACTTAGGGCTCCTTGTACTAAGGTGCCCTAGCATTTTTAGTGTGCGCTAAAACCGCTAGCGCACCTTAGTAAAAGGAGCCCTTATTTCAGAAACAAGGAAAAAAAAAATCATTTTGGCTACTAGAATGCACAGTGCCTTAAGCTTAACTCTTGTCAGTTGTTTCAAAGTCCACTCCTCAAACGTGTTAGAGTTCACAGTGCTTTAACTCAGTTCTAGGTAAATTCATCAACCTTGTTTCACAGTTCTCCAAACAGATTCTTTACAGTTCTTTCCTCCAGCAGGCTTTTACACAGACAGTGTCTTAGTTTCTGTTCAGTAACAGCAGGCTTTTATTTTCACCATAAAAATAGCACGCTGCAATGAAAAAAAGCTTGCGCTACCTTTAACTTTATCCACCCATTCTATCCAGGTAAACTGAAATGGGACAGGAGAAGAACAACACCCAGACTCCTGTGATTTTATATGGCCCTTCCACGTACTTCCCCAGTAGTTGAACGTAAGTTAAAAAAAAACCCCAAAACAACCCACTTTATAGTATATGAAGCTCGGCTCCTGCGCATCTGCTTTCCTGGCACACTCTTGCTCTCTAGCACTGCTCACCCCACCCCGAGCTGCAAATATTTTTTCCCAAACAGATACCCTGTGCTGATCAATCAAGGTTATTCAAAATCCATAGTTAGGTTTTCTGGCTAACCTACCTCAGGCTATCAGGCTATATATCCCAGCTTCCTATTTCTTCCTCTGGCTCTTGTATTTCCATAGGTTCAGCTTTTTCATACACTCCAGCGCTGCCTTTCTCCTCAGATGTTTCTCCCAATGGCTCTCTCTCTCTCTCTCTCTCTCTGCCCATTCCCTACCCATTTCTATGGGTTCATCCTCTGATGTTGGGGAATTCTGTTGCCTTTCATTTTGCTCCCAAAAGGGGATTGACTCGGCTTCATCCTCAGAGGATTGGTTAGGCTTCACAGGCAAGGAATTTCCTTCTCTCCTTTAACTAAGGGACTTGGATCTGCTTTTTCCTTGGTTTCTTCAGGGTCCTAGAGTCGCTCTGGTAAAAACTATACTGCCTTTATACCCTTTTGTGTCTTTGGTTCACAATCCCCACTGAGATCTTCCTTTTATTTGGGTTTGGAAGGATCTTGCTTTTGAGGATGGGGATAATTCACTACTTCTCTCCCCCTTTCCCAGCTAGGGACTTCTTCCTCAGCCCTTTCCTTCATAGGAGATGGGGGTCACCAGCTCACACTTCATAAAATTACCTCACCAAATAATAATCATAGGAGCAGATGCTGAAAAAACTTACCATGCAAACAAGACAGGTTTTAGCCTCCAATGCACAAAAGGGTTATTTGTGGCTTTTACCAATAGCGGTAGCAGCTACCGGAAATCGTATGCAGATGCATTGCAAGGAGCTCAATCGTGTTAAAATGAGCACTCCATATAATGTACAGCAAGGACCTGCCTGCCTTTAGCATGCAAATGTTTCCATCAGATCTGAGCTCTCGTAACCTTACTTTCCTGTCAGTGCCCGAGCGCTGATTGGCTCAAACATTGTTAGCGAAGTGCATGAGGCTGACCCGCAAAAATTCCTGGGGGTCCAGGAATTCTCTCCCCCCAAAAAAATTTCTTGGTGGGTGAGCAGAATCCTCCTGACCTCCCAAGGTTTAATAAAAAAAAAAACACATGATGGTCAATTGGACCCCTTCCAACCCCCTCCCCCCTCTCGCTTAAGAAGCCCCTGGTGGCCCAGTGGACTCCCTCCGCCCCCTCAACTATGGGTGGATGGTCCAGCCAGCTGAGACCCAAATTAAGTACCCCTATACTTTTTCTGAAGTGATAAAAGGGAGTTGGCATCCCTACCTCTGGGCCCCGTCTTCAAAATTGTGGCACCCTACCTCTTCCTGATGTATCCTGGGATGTACTGTGAGGGGCCTAAACACTATAAAAGAAAAACTAACCCTCTCTTTTACTAAGGTGCGCTAACTGATTATCGTGTGCTAATCGAATTAGCATGCACTAAACGCTAACGCGTCCATAGACTAACATGCACGCATTAGTGTTTAGTGTGCGCTAATTCAAATAGCACACGCTAATTGGTTAGTGCACCTTAGTAAAAGAGGGCCTAAATGCCATGCCCAAGCACCTCCCCTCATGAACGCCCTCTTGTATGTATTTACACACAGACTTACTCTATAAAACATGCTAAAAATTGTACACACAAATTTGTACAAATAACCAATTTAAGCACGCAATTTATTTGTCTGAGCCAATAAGCATTGACAACTGGGGTCTTGAGCAATTATTGGTACTAATTGAAAGTAATCAAAATTTACGCACAAACGTTTAGTGCAGGATCTACAAATAAATTTTATGTATGAATCTGAAAAGGGTGTGGCTACGGGAGGAGCATGGATAGATTAAAGGCATTCCTGGAATTTGCATGCAGTTTCTTAGAATAAAAGGGATCCATGTTTTACTTGGTGTAAATCCTCGTACCTAAATTTGGGTGTGGATCCTGGTGTCAAATGCTGTTCTTTAAATGGCGCCCAACTCCGAGTGCTTAACACAAAATTTTATTGGCTTCAATTTTTCAGTGCCATGTATAGAATTTTGGCCTTTTATGAACAAAATCTTTTATAAAATTACCTTCTAAATCACAAGTAGCACTGAAATGTTTGGAAATTATCTCCTCCCCCCCCCCTTTTTTTTTTTTTTTTTTTTACTAAGCCTGACAGCATGGGCCAGTGCAGTAAATGCTTTGATGCCCATAGGATCTGAATGGGTACCAGAGCATTTGCCATGCAGCACTCGGCTGTGTGACTTAGTAAAAGGGGGCCTATAATATGGTATAGTCCTGGTAATTGCCTAGAGAATAATTTTTCTAAAACGTTTCATTAGGTGAAATGATGCTTTATATGCAGAAACAGGATTTTATAAAATCATCCACCCCAATATGTAAGAAAGTTACATGCAGTAACCTATACAAGCTCTGCTTTACTCTGATGGAGCAGAGGTATTCCTATACTCCACATTTGTATGTGTTAATGCTAGATTATAAGTACATAAATTCCACAGGGTAATTTTCAGAGCAAAATATACCTAGACTTGTAATGATGATTTGCTAAAGCCCATCTGGGGAAATATGTCCACCCCTTTTATAAACCCAATAGAGAGGTCTTTTTACAACCAATCGCTTAAATGCAAATTTACAAATTGAATTGTCAATGTCTTTCTCCATAGACACAGCATGGATGAAAGCTTAATTGAGTCATTCCTTTATTTTGCTGTTAACCTCGGATCACTCATGTTTCCCATCTACATTAAAGGGCTCTTTTTTTTTTTTTAACTAAAATATGATAAAAATTTGCAGTTACCATACAGTAGTTGAAAAATGAATCTGTTATTTGCAAAGCTTCTGTGTAACAGTTGAGGTGTGACCTGCATTTTACCATACTGTTAACCCTTTCAGGACCAAGGGACATATTTGTCCCATAACTTTAAAATCCTATAAATTTTGATTGGGATAGTCTACAGTTCTAAATTTGATATGTACGGATTCCATATGATACTGCCTTTATGTAAACAAACTGGTTCCGACATTCATTCATTAGCGTCGTTGCCAGATTGACGAGAAGATTCACTTGCCACACTGTCCATAAGCCAGAAGTTTGATTTTTTTTTTAAAAAAAAAATAATGATATTTCACAAAAAAAATCAATTTTTTGGCATCTGCAAGCCCTTTTTACCATAAAAATGTCGTCAAAACCACAAAAATTGGCCTACGATCCTTATGGTCCTGAAAGGGTTAAAAGGCAATTCTGTAGCTGAGTGAATAGTTACTACTACTACTTATCACTTATATAGCGCTAAAAGGTGAACGCAACACTGTACATTTTGACATTTATAGATGGTTCTTGCTTGGAAGAGCTTACAATCTAACTTGGACAGACAGAACTGGCATATAGGATTGGGGATGCAGAACCCGAGGTGAGAGGAGTCGAAAGCACTCTCAAAGAGGCGGGCTTTTAACTGGGCCTTAACCCTTTCAGGACCAAGGGACATATTTGTCCCATAACTTTAAAATCCTATAAATTTTGATTGGGATAGTCTACAGTTCTAAATTTGATATGTACGGATTCCATATGATACTGCCTTTATGTAAACAAACTGGTTCCCACATTCATTCATTAGCGTCGTTGCTAGATTGACGAGAAGATTCACTTGCCACACTGTCCATAAGCCAGAAGTGTGATTTTTTTAAATAAAAATAATGATATTTCACAAAAAAAATCAATTTTTTGGCATCTGCAAGCCCTTTTTACCATAAAAATGTCGTCAAAACCACAAAAATTGGCCTACGATCCTTATGGTCCTGAAAGGGTTAAACACCGCCAAAGACAGAGCCTGTCATAGGGATACGGGCAGCTTGATTACTAGCATACGGCGCAGCAAAGCAGAAGGGACGAAGTCTGGAGCTGGCAGAGGAAAAGAAGAGCATAGAAAGGAGGGAGTTACCAGCTCAGCAGAGCTCACGAGGGGGGTGGGGGAATCATAGGGGGAGATAAGTGAAGAGAAATAGTGAGGGGCGGTTGGCAGTTCGTGGCCCCGGTCATTCACGGTATTTTCCGACCATGAACCGCCGACAAGGAGAGGGCAGCGGGAGAGGCAGGAGAGAGCAGCCGCAGCGCCGCGAGTGCAGGAATTCACTCGCGGTATGCTCCGGCCCCCTCTTCCTGCACTAAGTCGGGCCTTATCCAATCAGGAGCTGCTTTGACACGCAGGAAGAGGCAGCCGGAGCGTACCGCGAGTGATTTCCTGCACTCGCGGCGCTCCGGCTGCTCTCCCGCTGCCCTCTTCATTCTCATCCATGAAAAACCATATTTGAGGTTTTTCAAGATTTCCAGGGGTTCCTGGAACGGAACCCCTGCGAATATCGGAGGAGCACTGTATATCATGTGTGTAAGGGCAGTACACTATTCTGTGAGGATGTGCATAAGTGCTACAACGTGTAACTTACCTTTAAGCAGTGACGTAGCGAGGGTAGTGGCACCCCTCCCCTGCTTTCTTCTCTGCCTCCCCACTCCTTCCTTCCCCCTGCCATGCGCATTTACTTTCCCTTCCCCATACCGCTTTAATTTTTCTTGTCGCGAGCAGCATCACGAACTTGCTGCCCGCATCGTGTCTGCTCTCCCTCTGACGTCACTTCCTAGGCGCGGGACCTAGAAGTGACATCGGAGAGAGCTGGCACCGATGCGGGCAGCAAGTTTTGTGATTCCGCTCGCACCGTGAAAATTAAAGAGGGGAAGGGAAAGGGTGTGTGCGCAGGGGAGGGGGATCGGGAAGGAGCGAGGGGGTGGAGAGGAGGACGGGGGCTGTCGCTTCCACCAAGGTGGCGCCTGGGGAGGACCGCCCCCCCCCTCCTTAACTACGCCATTGCGTGTAAGTGGAGTATGGGCAAAGTTCCAGTTTAAATGTGCAACTTAACATGCATCCATTTGCCTCTCCTATTGATTTGGCATGAATAGATACCCCCAGAGTTAGGCATGCTGATGTGGGCTTATACTATCATTTTGTAACAGAATCAGAGTGCCCAGATGTTATAGAATAGATACTCCCAGTGCAACATTAGGGCACCTAAAACGGAACACTTGGCTTTAGAACTGCCCATTCCCTGCAAAGAAAAATCATTCAGGAGAGAACTTCTATAGCAATACACCTCTATTTACTTGCCAAGAGCTAATTCTGGATAGATTGCCCCAAATCAGGTGCTGGGATGCTGCACGCTAAACATGAGTTCTATACTGGCAATTGTGCACACGATTGCTGTTACTGAATACTGACATAAATCCTCAGTTACGCACCTAATTTAGGCCCAATTTTATCAAGCCGCATTAGGATTTTTTTAAATCGCTGGCCGCTGTGGTAAAAGCTCTGACGCTCATAGGAGCTTATACCGCAGTGGCCGGCGATAAAAACCCTAATGCAGCTTGTTAAAAGAGGGCCTTAAGGAGCAAGCGCTTATAACAGCTTAATGGCTGGGGTATGTTTCCGCAACTGACTATAGTCCTTTAGGTGTGTAAAGGCCAGTATTTTAGAAGCTGCACAAGTGTCAGTCATGCTTCTGACATGCCTAAGCCTCTCCCTTGTCCACACCCCCTTCCAGTTGTACTTGATGGATTTTGTGCATGCGGTTTAGAAAACACCAACTAATGGCAGTTGCATGCATAACTTAATTGGTTCCAAGCAGTGCCCATTAAGGCCAATGAAAGCAAATAATTGGTCATTAACACCATTTTGCAGATAACTTGAATTATGTATGCAGCTGACACTGTATTTATAGCAGTGTATCGCAAACTGTTCGCTGCCCGAGATTCCAGGTGTGCTGCAAGACGTCAGGAAGGAAGAGAGGTGCTGCTGACTGCCTACAGACCGTGCCTCTCGTAGAGACAGGCACATCCTTTAGACAGTCTGTTGGCGCCAGAGCCTCTCCTCTCTGCGTGTCTTCCGTTTCAGCAACCCACCCCTCCTACCCCCACTGGCAGCTCAGGGTTCTGTCTGAGGACCTTTGAGCATGCGCGGATGTCGACATGACATCATGCATGTGTATGATGTCATTGCGTTGACATATTTAGTGTGCCGCGACTTAGCAAAGTTTGCAAGACACTGATTTACAGAATAGCACTTAACTGGATGTGTGGCATTTACCTGTGTTTTTACAAATACTCATGCAGATATGTCAGTATTCTAATCATTTTTGCATGTATCTGGCAAGTAAAGTTTAGTACCTTCTGTATAAAATTACTCTTTATGTTACATTTAAATAATCTTATAGGTTATTATAATGAATCAGTACAGAAACTCAGCAGCAACTTATTCAATAACTAGTCTTTAAGCCCGTTACATTAACGGGTGCTAGAATATATGTTTGTCTGTCTTTCTTTATTTCTGTCTCTCTCTGCCATTGCCTTTCTTTATTTCTGTCTCTCTCCCTGCCCCTGTCTCTTTCTTCTTTTCTTTTTGTCTCCCTCCCTCCCACTATTTGTCTTTCTTTCTATCTGTCTCTCTCCCTGCCCCCTCTGCATTTCTTCCCCCCCCCCTCCAGTTCCCTGTGCAGTAGCTACATCAGCATTCCCTCCCCCTCCATTTCCCTGTGCTGCAGCATTTCCTTCCCACCCCACTTCCCTGTGCAGCATTCCCCCTCCCCCCCCCCCCACACACACACACTTCCCTGTGGTCCCTCTGTCTGTGTTTGTTTGGGTGTTTGTCTCTTTGTCTGCTGTATGTGTGTTTGTTTGTTTTCTGTGTGTGTTTGTGTGTGTTGGTTGGCAGGTTAACTTGCTTCCCAGGAGCGGTAGCTGGATGGGGCTGGAAACTGGTTGTTGAGGGGTCGGTATTATCCAAATCCGTGGTGATTCTGCGAAGGCACACTACCATCCCAGCGAAACACAACTGGTGGGTCAACTGTTGTGGAGAGAAAAACCGGTCCCGGGGAACCGGCGGAGGAAGCAGCCGAGAGCTACTCGCAGCCGTCATCCAGGATCTTCCCTCACATATCACTGGCCGGCAGGGAGCTGAGGATGAGCGTCCGGACTTCCGAGCGGCCCCTGGAACCGCCCGGCAGCTCTGACCTGGCCGATGTCGCTCCGGCCTGGCAGCCTCCCGGGGGCGAAGCTGCCGGGCGCCCTAAGGCAACTCCTGAATGCGGCACTGCCCTCCTGGCATGGTCGGTCAACGCTGAACCGCTGGGGGCAGAGAACCGAGCCATCCGCGGATGGACTGTGCGAGGCGGGCGGCTACACGGATCACCGGGGACTGCTGGAGCTGGAGCTGCCATGCGAGCTGACGGTACGGGTGGCGACGGGTGGGCAGTGGCGCTGCTCTGGTGTCGCAGCTTCGTGTTCAGGACTTTAAAAACTTACCAAGACCGCGAGAGAGGAGCCTGCAGGGACCGAACAGGCAGAGCCCCAACCAGTTTAACTTTCCGGCGGCTCCTCTCATGATTGCCGCCTTCTCCGACTCAGGAGCCCGACCCCCGACCAGTTTAACGCTCTGGCAGCTCCTCTCACGCTAGCTTTAGGGCCTATGAGCTAATAGATCTTAGTGCTAATGCCCGATGCGTGGTAAGCGCGCTTGCGCACTCTTGTGGCCACATCCCGACAGATCAGATCTCAGGGAACACGGCTTAAGAGTGCGAATGCGCGCTTAGCATTTTATTATTATAGATGAATATTCAAAGAATTATTTTTGCAATTATTTTAATTGCACTGCAAATAACACAAATTTTGTAATGACTTATGTATTTATGTAATTATGTAATGCAGCAGTATTGGTGTTGATTGGCTCATTATTCAATTGCACAAAGAAATTCAGCACCCACCCAATTTGTGTGCACAATTTTAAACACATATATTAAATTTAGGGATAGAAATGGTAATTCTGTAATAGCACGCCTAAGATAAAAAAGGCAAGCAGATTCCTATTTCAAGCGTATAAAGAAATATAAGAGCCTACTTTATAGAATACTAGGACAAGCAGCTGAAAATGTACTTACATTTATTATAAGAGCATTTACGAGGATGCACCATGAACAGAAAGGCCCTCTATTTTGAAGAGGTGGACCTGCAGGCAGGCGGGAGTGGGCATCCTGCCTGCCAGCCTTCCAGTAAAGGTATGGGGGGTGTTATTCAGACAAGAGGGAGTGGACATCCCTCATGCTGATTTTGGCTGTGAGGGACTCGTTCAGGCAGGATGAAGTGGGCATCCACCGTGCCAATTTTGGGTGTAGGGGATGTTCTCAGGCAGGAGGGAGTGGGCATCCCTCCTGCCGATTGGGGTAGGAGGAGTCTTCTGCCTGCCAGAGCCGGCTGAGCTGATCACAGCAGAGGAATTTCTCCCAATCAGTTGAGCCACAGTTTCAGCAAGTCCTGCCAACACAGTTGATTGGAGATTTCCCTGCTACAATCAGCTGATAGCAAGCTGCAGTTTAGTTTCAGGATCCCCAGGCAAAATCTGGTGACTGAAATGTAAGCCAGCGTTTTGCGGGTTTACATTTCAGCCACCTATCTTTGTGTGAATCACGCTTACATTGGTTCTTTAAACTGCCTTTACGCCACTTCTGGCATTGTCCATGCCTACTTTGGCATTCAGCGGCCTAAAGCGCCTATGTAGGTGCCATTCCTGCGCCTCAACCATGTCCTTGCCACAACTCCCTGCATCTACTGGCCCACCCCCTCTGATGTCATGTGCGTCTTCCAGAGTAGAGGCAGCAGAAGCAATTATAGCGGGACTTTACTGGTTTGGAGGGAGAGAGGAGCATAGAAGGGTGGTGGAGGGAGAGAAAGGGAGTCAGGGTGGTATGGAAGGGTGATGGAGGGAGAGAAAGGGGGCAGATGCTGATGGAATTGGTATGCAGGGAAAGGAGAGAGAGACATAAGGGGAAAGGATACAGGATTGAATTGGGTTGGAGGGAAAGAAAAGGGGTAGATGCTGATGGAATTGGTGTGTGGGCAAAGGATACTGGATGGAATTGGGTTAGAGGGAAAGAAAGGGGGCAGATGCTGATGGAAGTGGGGGGGGGGAGGAAGAGGAGAGAATGAAATGCCAGACCATGGGGGTATGGGAGAGAAGGAAGGGAGAGGCATAAATTTTCTGGAAGGGGAAGAGAAGATACAATATAGAAGGGGCAGAGAGAGCGTAGACAGTGGATGAAAGGAAGAGAGTGACAAGAAGATGAGGAAAGCAGAAATCAGAGAAGACAAGGTAGAAAAAAAAATTATATTTATTTATATATTTATTTTTTTTTGCTTTAGGGGAGATACATCGCTGTTTCTGTGGTGTTGCATTGTATGCAGAGTCCAGCTTCTTGGTGGTTCAATTTAACCTTTGTCTACGTATTTCTATTTTATCCCCCCTTTTACAAAACTGTAGAGCATTTTTTAGCGCCGGCTGTGGTGATAACAGCTCTGATGCTCAGAATTCTATGAGAGTCTGAGCTGTTACCACCATGGCTAAAAACCACACTACAGTTGTGTAAAAGGAGGAGGGGTAAGTTTGTGATTACATATTCCATACTAGGCGAAGGTATTTTCTGTGTTCTGTGTGTTAGAAAGACATGGTTTTCTGTTAGGATTGTTCTGTACTAGTCTGGCTTGTTTAGTTTTACAATGGGTGTACTGATGTTGTATGTTGTACTGCTCACTGCAGTATGTAAGATGCTGCCTTTTCCTAGGTACACTCTTGTGTGACATGTGGCTTGTTACTAAAAATCATGTTTTTCATACAGATGGGGGAGGGAGGGGTCAAAAAATGATGGTCCCCGGGTGTCACATATGCTAGGTATGCCACTGGCTGGCACATAATTTTGTCAGTATATATGCATAGGGGAGAAGTATTCAAATATCTGCATAAGTTATTGAATACTTTAATGTATGTGTGTTCTGGCTAGGTAAGATTGGATATACTAACCCTAAAACTGGTGTAAATGCTCTTATCTTTAATGTAAGTGCATTTTCAGCTGCTTGTCCTAGTATTCTATAAAGTAGGCTCTTATATTTCTTTATACGCTTGAAATAGGAATCTGCTTGCCTTTTTTATCTTAGGCGTGCTATTTTTATCTTAGGCGTGCTATTAAAGAATTACCTTTTCTATCCCTAAATTCAATATATGTGTTTAAAATTGTGCACACAAATTGGGTGGGTGCTGAATTTGTGCAATTGAATGATGAGACAATCAACACCAATACTGCTGCATTTTGAACTAATTGTAGATGCGATAGTCTCTTCCTCTGTAAACCACTCTGAACTGTTTGTGGTATTGCGGTATTTAAAAATAGTTATTATTATTATTAATTGGGCACTAACAATCCATTATTGGTGCTAATTGGTAACAGATTAGACTCTGGGATTCTATAAAGATGGGCGCACAAATTTCCCTTGTGGATCTGAAAGGAGGTGTGACCATGGGAGGTGCTGATCAGATCATGGGCGTTCCAAGAATGTTTTAGACATAGATTTGTGCCTGGTTTAGGTATGAGGATTTGCACCAGGTTTCAATTGTACATTCTTGGGCCCAACATTGGATGCAAATTCTGTATTTGCAGAATATATTGCATAAACACTGGCTTCACTAGATTGCATTTTGTATACACTTTCAGGATGAGGTGCTGATACCATATGAGTAGGGAATGACATGGGGACAAATTTTTCCCCGTCCCTGCCAGTTTTATCCTGTCCTGCCCTGCCTTAATACGCAAGCCTTGAACACTTATGATTTTAAAGTGTTTGAGGCTTATTTAGATGAGGGCGGAGCTTGCAGGAATAGGGCAGGGACAGGAAAAGAACTCGCAGGGATGAGAAAATGAGTTCCTGTGGGGACGAGGAAAAATTTGTCCCCTTGTCATTCTCTACATATGAGCTCAGGGGCCCATTTCCAATACTGCACAGTCACAATAAGGTTATCATAGAAATATAGAAACATAGAAGATGATGGCAGATAAGGGCCATAGCCCATCAGGTCTGCCCACTCTACTGAACCACCCCCAAGTCTACTATCCTAGGGATCCCACATGGGCATCCCATTTGCTCTTAAATTCTTGCACGCTGTTTGCCTCGATCACCTGCACCGGGAGCTCGTTCCAAGGATCAACCACTCTCTCGGTGAAGAAATATTTCCTGGTGTCGCCATGAAATTTCCCGCCCCTGAGTTTGACACTTGATAGGTTGACACTTAGGGCCATGATTACTAAATGCTAGTGCACTACACATATTTTTATGTGTTAACCACTGCTGTGTCCATGGTATTCCTATATGCATGAAAGGTTCAACATGTGCTAATTTATGAAATTAAGGACTGGATTGTGTAAAAGGTGCCCAGATTTGAGCACTGAAAAAAAAAAGTGCTAAGCACTATTCTATAAAGGGCAGTTTATAGAATAGTGTTTAATGCTAGGTGGTTTTAGGTGCCATTGACTCATATTCGAGTCTTAGCAACTTGATAATGACATCAAGTTTTTGTGGCAGGGTACAGAAGTAGATTGCCAGGCCTTCTGCGCAGTTTAAGTTCGATGTTATCGCCGTCACATCAAACGCGATCCTCCGCCTCCAACACTGCCCATCTACTGCTGTCCAGATGGGTGGTACATCGTTAAACATAAGAACATAAGCAATGCCTCCGCTGGGTCAGACCTGAGGTCCATCGTGCCAGCAGTCCGCTCACGCGGCGGCCCAACAGGTCCAGGACCTGTGCAGTAATTCTCTATCTATACCCCTCTATCCCCTTTTCCAGCAGGAAATTGTCCAATCCTTTCTTGAACCCCCAGTACCGTACTCTGCCCTATTATGCCCTCTGGAAGCACATTCCAGGTGTCCACCACATGTTGGGTAAAGAACCTTCTAGCATTTGTTTTGAATCTGTCCCCTTTCAACTTTTCCGAGTGCCCTCTTGTTCTTTTATTTTTCGAAAGTTTGAAGAATCTGTCCCTCTCCACTCTCTCTATGCCCTTCATGATCTTGTAAGTCTCTATCATATCCCCTCTAAGTCTCCTCTTCTGCAGGTAAAAGAGTCCCAGTTTCTCCAATCTCTCAGCGTATGAAAGGTTTTCCATACCTTTTATCAGATGTGTCGCTCTCCTCTGAACCCTCTCGAGTAACGCCATATCCTTCTTAAGGTCAGCAGAGATATCAGACTAACGCCGTACATCTTCTCTGCCTTGGGAGGCCCTGCAATGCCTAGTTCAAGGTTCATACTGAAAATGTAGACATTGCACCAGGCTGCTACTCTATCCCCATGTGGTAACCCTGAAGCGCCTGTATCTGCTATAAGCTGATATCGGGATTGTCTCCAGCTTACGTTTTTCCTCATTTTGTGTTGCATAGACCATCAAGAGAAACTAGAAACTTCTACTTATTTGCTTATCCAAAAATTAATGAGTGTAGATATAAAACCTGGTAAGCAACAATCTTGGTTGGGTAAATGTATTCAGCAAGCTATGCTACCCTATTGCAGTTTTCAGAAATTAATTAAGACCACTGTGTTTGATAAGTTTATTACTTAGTGAGTTTTATTATTGAAATTCTATTTTACAAATATTTGCATTTTTTTACTGTATTATTGTGTTTCACTGATTGTCCAGCTCTTTTTAGTGTAAACCACCTAGAACTTTTGGTTATGGCAGTATAAAAGAATAAAGTTATTATTATTATTATCATCATTTGTAGGAGGTCTTGAGTTACTGCATCTGCATATATTTTTGGCTTGAATAATCATATTTGCACTTGAGCAGCTGCATAGATGTGCCACACATAGAATCAAGGAAAGGTTATTGATTGTGGAAGATTTTTCCTCAGCCCTTCTTCCGTAGGCATTGTTTGGGGTGGGCATAGGGGGTGTTTTCCAAAATATTGCAGGTACTAATGCTGAATGTTTTCCTTAACGTTTTGACACACCTCCCCCTCCCCACCCCTCAGAGTAAAATGGCAAATTTTACTTATTCCTTCTCCTCTAGCTTCAATTTAAGGCAGTAAAGAATTTTTTAAAAAAATCTGCTACTTTTTGATGCTAGGAGAGGGATTACACTGAGGTGTAGCATTAGTGCTAGTAATGATATCCACGTCAGTACTGTGGAGGGGCATTTTCGAAAGGATGCCCAAGTCAGAACGTGACAGATACCCATCTTCAGTGTATTTCAGAACATGATAGAGCCTGTTATAAAATATATTTGAAATGGATGTCTATGTGCTGGAAACGTCCAGCATGAGCATCCATTTTACAAACTGAAATATCCAAATTTTGAATGGGGAAAAAAAACATGAAACGTAGACATCTGTATAGTAACATTTTTAGAAAATGACCAAACAGAGCAGAATGGCAGCCTAGTGGTTAATGCAGTGGACTGTAATCAAAGAAACCTGGGTTCAAATCCAACTTTAACTCTTTTATTTTTGTAATTGTGAGTCCTCCAGGAACAGAAAAATACCTACTGTACCCGAATGTACACCAATAGCCTTTGGGCTTGCATGTGTCCTGTTTAGATGCAGTAGGTATTTTTCTGTTTCTGGAGGGTTCACAAAAAAAAAGTTGACATCAATTTGAACCTGGATCCCTTGGTTTAAAGGCCACTGCACTAACCAGTAGGCCACTTCTCAGGCCTGTCTTCTTAAGAATGCCTGTAATACCTGAAGCTGTATTAGATCCTAGTGTCCCCTTCTAGTTTCACTTTCTGGGGAGAGGGAGCTAAAGGATTAAAGAGGCATCCTGCCTTAGTCCCCCTGGTGGACAAATGCTCAAGCAGCACCTTTTTGTAACCTGGACATTCCTTCTTGTTAGACAAGGACAGTTCTTCCCCTTTGGTAACTGCTGTTGGATGTTCAGATTTCAGGCCCTCCCTAGTCCTGCTCAGATAAGGTTTTGAATTAAGAAGAGATTATTAATTGAGTATTGTTTTGAAATAAGATATAAAATACAAGGGCGTTTGTTTTGACCAGTGATTGAACATTGTGGGTAACCTACAGTGTGTTAGCTATTACCGCACACTGACCTAGCTAAGGTCTTTTTCTCCCTTTTTGTACAAAAATAGGCATATGTTTTGAATATTGTGTATTATTTACACTCATAGTTTAAGTCTGATCAACAATAAACTACTTGGGTTGTAGTTCATTTATATAAGTAGCCACTTATGTATGTAAATGACTAGAATACTGCTATTTCCATATGTTCTGCTGCACAAAACTAGATGGCTCCTTACAGTGGCTTAGTGAGGATAAGAGGCACCCGGAGTGGTGACGCTCCTTTCCCACCCTCTTCTCTGCACCCCTGCTCCTTCACCGCCCCTTCCTCCATACCTCTTTAACTTTCCCGGTTCGAGAAGCATCACCAACTTGCTATCAGCATCAGCTCTCCCTCTGACATCACTTTCTAGGCACGGTGGGAGAGCCAACGCTGGTGCAAAAAAGCAGGTAAAAGATGCTTGCACCAGCGAAGAGCTAGAGGTACAGTGTGGGGGGGGAGTGAAGGGGTGTGTGGTGAGGGGGAGGAGTGGGCAGGAGCTGGAGAGGAGAACAGGTGCCGGCACCCTCACCAAGACGGCACCCTGGGCGGACCGCACTTACTATGCCACTGGCTCCTTATTAGATCTGGCACCATTTTTGGAATATTGTGTTTCAGTAGAGAAAGCAGTAAGGATGTCATAAGCTCATTATGACATCCCCTAAGAAGTTGTGGGTAAAACAGGTCCCATAGGGATCAGTGCTCTGAGACAACTGTTGGTGATATGATCCAGATAAGTGTTGTTGATATAGATATTATTATTTGATTATCTGTGTTAAGTGTATAGATTAGTGCTGCCCGAATCAGGAAAAAAAATTTTGATTCGATTCAATTCAGCCTACTGAATTGGTTTTTCGATTCGATTCAATTTTCCTGCAAAATTGGATGTTTTTTTCAAACATCCTGGTGGGTTTATTTTATAACCTCTTCACCCCCTTTGCCTTCTCCTAACCACACTGGCGCTGTGGTGTAAACAAAATAAACAAACAAAAAAGACTTTTCCTCTCTCTCTTAAATCCTAGCTCACATTTGCGGTCTAACACCAGCTCTGGCAGGATACACGTTTCAAATCTGACATATTGTAATCACAAAAGGGAAAATATAATTAGTTTCTCTACCTTTTGTTGTCTGGTCATTCAAATCTTGTTGGTCCCAGGCTTTGGTTGTCTTCTGATAACTCGCTGGCCAGGGTCTATTTCTTTCTTCTTTCTCCATTCTAACCATCATCTGCCATCTCTGTCCTCCCCTTCCGTTTCCCTTCCCTCCCCCGGAGGTCTGGCATCTTTCTTTTTTTTTCGTCTCCATCCACAAATCCATCTTTTCTTAACCACCCTTTCATCTAGCATCTCTCTCTTCTTCCCCACCACCCCAGGGTCCACCATCTCTCCCTTTCTTTTCCCAACTACCCTCCTATCCAGTATCTCTATCCCCCCCTCCACACCATCCCTTGTGTCCAACTCCTCTCTCTTTCTGTTCCTTCCCTCCCTAAATCCCATTGTCCATCATCTCTCTTCCTCTCCTCTATTTTCAGATCCATTATTTCCCCCCCCAAAGTCTGGCATATGCACGTTACTTTGAACCCCCTTCCCTCCCTCCCTCCGTATACTTCTACACCAGAGCCCCCCTCTCCTGGTCTGTCCCCCCCTTGAAGGCCTGCACTTCCCCCTGAAGGCCTGTCTCCCCCCTCGTAGGCCTACATCCCCCCGAAGACCTGCCTGCCTGCCTGTCCCCCCCTTTGAAGGCCTGCATCAGTGCATCCTCCCAAAGGCCTGTCTGCCTGTCCCCCCCCCCCTTGAAGGTCTGTCCCCCCTGAAGGCCTGTACTAGAGAATGATACGGGGAGCGATTCCCGCGGGGAAACGCAGCGTGGCTGCGGTTTGGCTGCGGGCTATGGAGACTCCATAGCCAAATCACTGCTGACACGGGGACAAAAGTTTTCACCGCCCGCAAAAACGGTGAAAAGATTTGTCCCCGCAGGCAAATGTATCCCCTTCTACATATCGCGATTTACCGTGTCTTCACCGTGTGTTCGATTCACTTCGGGATGGGTGTCTGATTTTTTTCCGGCGGCCATGCTTGTCGGCCATGTGATCTCCTCCAACTCGTCTCTCTCCACCCGACTTGCAAGTTGCCTGACTCCACCCCCTTCAATATTCTGGCTCCTCATTAGTCAGTTCTTTCCTGCTCAAGAAGGGGACCAATCGCTACTGCCACACATGATATTTAATGGGTTGTAGTAGCGATTGGAAATCGGGGGATTTCGGAGCTGAGAGGCAAGCCCAGGATTTTTTTGGGAGTCGCTGCCTGGATTGGAGAGGAGTCACTGCTGCAGACTTGGAGGAGCTGAAATTTCATTGAAAACTTTGGAGCTACAAGTAGAGGTAAGGTGCACACTTTCCTACTACTTGCCTGCCCAGGGTTGGCGGCGGCAGCGGCAGCGGTGGGGGGGGGGATTCTTTGACCGGTTGGATATGGGAGTCTGGCCGAGCTGGGAGCTGATTCTTTTTTTTTTTTTAATCTGAGTGGGATTCTTTGACCGGTTGGAGACAGGAGTCTGGCTGAGCTGGGAGCTGGTCCTTTTTTTTTTTATTATCTGAGTGGGATTCTTTGACCGGTTGGAGACGGGAGTCTGGCTGAGCTGGGAGCTGGTCCTTTTTTTTTTTTTATCTGAGTGGGATTCTTTGACCGGTTGGAGACGGGAGTGTGGCTGAGCTGGGAGCTGGTTCTTTTTTTTTTTAAATCTGAGTACTAGTGTAGTAGTGTGCTGTGTTCATTCCCAAGGGTTACTGAATCCTATTCCTGAACATGTGCTGCAAGAATGGAGGAATCCAGCACATGTTCAGTATGTAACCCATGGGAATATGTTAATAAAGATAAGTATATAAAATCATACCTGTTTGAGGCTTTTATGCATGCTGCGGTGATGGTGACGGGGCGGTGAAAGGGATGACGGTGACGGGGTGGTGCAGAGGATGGTGGGACAGAGACGGGGCGGTGACGGGGACAGATTTTTTCCCCGTGTCATTCTCTAGCCTGTACCTCCCCCTGAAGGCCTGTCCCCTCCTTTGAAGGCTTGCATCCCCTCCAAAGGCCTGCCTGCCTGTCCCCCCCCCCTTTGAAGGCCTGCCTGCCTATCTCCTCTGAAGGCCTGTACCCCCCTCCCCCCGGAAGGCCGCACCCCTCCTCCCCGAAGGACTACACCACCTCCGGAAGGCCTGCGTGTTCCCCCTGGCCTCCCGGAATCTTCCTAACTTCAGCAGCCTGCAATAAGATCGCTGGCGCTAGCGATCTTTGCAAGCTGCTGTACGGCTTTGGAGCGTCTTCTCTCTGCTGCGGTCCTGCCCCTTCTCTGACGTCAGAGAAGGGGCAGGACCGCGGCAGAGAGAAGATGCTCCAAAGCTGTACAGCAGCTTGCAAAGATCGCTAACGCCAGTGATCTTGTTGCAGGCTGCTGAAGTTAGGAAGACTGATTCAGGAGGCCACTGGGGAAGACGGACAGCACAGCAGCGGGAGGCCAGCGGGTAAGCCACTTCTTGACTGACCCTCCTCACTTGCCCTCTAAAGCAGGAGCAGCAGGCCAGCAAAAGGCAGCACTGCTGCTCCTGCTTTAGAGGGCGAGTGTGGAGGGTCAGTCAACGAATCGAGAGGACGATTTTTTGGCAGGGTAAATCGATTTGAATCAATTCACCCAAAATGAATCGGTGAATCGATTAGAATCGGGCAGCACTAGTATAAATATTTGTCAAAGTGTATAATGATTCAGGTGCACTTTTTATTGGGGAACAATAGAGTAGGAGGTTTTTAGCCCATAAATGAGACTTGTCCATAGACGGATGTGATAGTATTCCACAAGAAACACAAAGATAGACCCAGGGATCGCTGAGGTCTTTTCCTCCTTTTATTTGTTACCTGTTCGTTGTGTGTAGAAGTACTTAATATTGCCTGAGGTTAGCCCAGTGGTTTAAGTGTTCATATTAAGAATGTATATTCAAATGAATTCCATTTCCCAAGTCTTTTCTAACCCATATCACATTTCCCGAGTCATTAAATTTCAGCTTTGTTTTCCTATGTTAATAATTGTTAGTCATGAGCCAGGCTCAGACTAGAAATTGCTGGGTTGGAGTACTCTTGTCTTCAGGAGGAGCTATTCTGCCTCTAGCCAGTCCATTCCTGCCTGTGTCTCATAGTTCTGGTACTCTTAGATCCTTTTCCTGATTGGCCCTGTGGGGACCAGCCTAAGGCAGGCTTATTTCCTGTGGCTTCAGTGGTCGTTTTCTTATCTAACACTGCATTTGATTTTTGTTCGTGCCTTCCTTCCTGATATCTCAGGATTCTAGTTTCTTGTCAAGCGTTTTGCTTTTGTTGTCCTTTTTGTGTTCAGTGCACTTCAGTGGCATTAAGACTTACCTTGAGCAATTCTAATTCTCACCATCTTGTTTGTCTAGCACTCAAACCTTGCGAAGTCACCAAGTAGTTTCTCATACCCTGGCTAGGAACTCTGTAAATGATCCAGCCAGAATAAATATACTGTTCAGCCACCTAAATAAATATAAAAAAAAAACTGACAGAAGGACTCAGCTAAATTGGAGTATTCAATAGCAGCTTAAGCAGAGTTGCCAAGTTACCACTGCCAGAAGAGAGACTTTTTTGCCCTTTCTGATTTTGACTTTACCAAAGCAGTATGGGGTTTGTAGCTCTTGATTTTACTCATTAAAATCAATGATGCTGGTCCCATGATGCATCGGGATGGTAATTTTAACAAGGCATCCAGAATCCAGTATTGGGAGCATGATACAAAAAAGTCATTGTTACATTATTTTTTTCTTGTTAAATTCTAGGATTTAAAATCCTAAATCCTTGTTTGAAATTCCCAAGTACTGTATTAATATACTATCAGAGACACTTATCCAGCCTACTCCATACCCTGGTTGTCCAGTTAGTGATAAAGATCAGAAAATTTGCAAAACTCTGTCCAAGAAAATAAAAGCTGAAATTAACCCCTTTCCCTGGAAATCTCTAGTAATTGTTTAAAAACTTGATCACTGCTCCCCTGTTAACGTAGGTGTATGCTAATAGCACATGCTAATTGCCATGCTTAATGCAGTTTAGTAAAAAGGGGCCTTTGTATGATGGCTAATTATTAGCCAGGCCAATAACATATTTTATTTTAAAAATGTATATACCACTTACAATTCTAAACAGTTTACAGTCAACATACAAAGTATTTAAAACAATACATCTTATATCTAATAAAAGCTTCTGCTGCCGACATTGCTGACCATATTCCTACTGTGGCGGGGTTGAGCCCCGGCCACCACGCTCAGATCTAGTCTCCCCAGAGGGGCCATTGAGGTGCATAGGTTTCACCAAATAAACAATCTTTTTTTTTTTTTTTCTTTTTGCACTTTCAAAATCAAAAAGTTTTATTTTCTTTGACAATTCTCTAAACAGAGCAACTGGCTGTAAAATCCATTATCCGAACTTTCAACTCAGTCCATACTGCAATATACAGCCCACTGTACAATTCCCACACAGTTCAGGATTTAATTTCTTTTCCAAATCAAAACAACTATTCTTTTCCAAATCCAACACAAACAGCCAATTGGTTTCACGGTCTTTTGCCCCTGGGCTGCTGCCTTCTCTCATCCAAGCAGCCTTGGCAAATGGGCTCACGTTGGCTTCTCCCAGCTCTGCAAGCCACTCCAGGCAGCACTCCTGCCTACACTCAATTCACAGACTGCTACTATTCTCCACAGTCTAATTAAAGCACTCTTGTGCCTAGCTCCAAAGAGCTCTCTCACCTTACTGCCCTGACTCTCTCTCTAGCTGGGGCCAGTAGGTGTGGGAACAAGCTCCACCAGAATACAGATAAATGGACCCTGTACACCTCCCGTGTTCCCAATTAAACAATATCTTTGGACAGGGACAAACTTTAGTGCTTGCAACTTTCCCTGGTTTTAAACCTAGCTTCAATTGCAATACTGCTGGGCTGTTCTCCCCCACTACACCAAAGCTCATTCAAACAATACACCTGTCCCCTTATTCAACAATCCTTGTTTGCAATCCTTTCTAGTTACAGGATCCTTATTTTACTCTCAACCAGGAAGGCTTCTTTACTAAATAAGGGTTATTCTTCCATGTTTTCCACACACATTCTTTCCTCTGGTTCATACTCAAACTCCACAGAGTAATCTACAATATTATTCTCAGACTCTTGTTCATTTACCTCCATAGGAGTTACTTCTCTGTCATGTGGTTCCCTTCCCCCCACTCTGCACAAACTCCCATTTCTCCCAGCCAGCCTGCTTACAGTTCTCTCCAAGAATCCCCCCCTCGAAAGCTAACCTGGCTCTGGGCAAATGATTCCTGCTCTGCCTGGGAGTTGCAGGCGGCCACCTTGAACGAGGCACTGGCTTTAGAGAGCAGACAGCACTTTTCAACCCTCTTGGCAGATCTTGTTTCTTTTGCTGCTCTAGCTTTTCCTGTTTCTGCCACTCCTCCCTCCAGCTCTCAGCTGTGGAAGCTTTATTCTTCCCAGGCTCTAGCCCTGCTGGATATTGTAAGGTATAGCCCCCCAAAATGTAAGGTTTGGAGGGGTAATGTTGAGGCACCCTTACAATCCGCCAGATCCCGGGTTCAATACCATCGCAGAAGATTCGTTAGGAAGTAAAATTAAATGACAAGCACAACCAGAAGTGATTACATAGAGAATATATATACAGTCAAACCTTGTGACTCGTAAACCGAGCATTGACTCGATTTGCAAGTCCCCCGCCTGCTAACCAGCATCGCCCCCCCCATGAGCGCCCGCCCCCCCCCCCCTGCATGAACTGGCATCCCCCGCCTGCCCAAACTGAAAGCTTACCTACCAATGTGGCACCAGCACGCAGCTCCAACCCACAAGAGGTGCCGGTGCCCGAAGATCATGCCTCTCCTCCGACTGGGCCTTGAGCATCTGTGCATGCTCAAGGCCTTCTGACTCTCGTATGGTATGAGATCATATAGTATGTCTGACCCTAGTATGCAATGGAATAGGTCCTGCCAAATCAACCAAATTAGCAAGTGTCAGCGAAGATACTGGAAATTCATGTATAACTGTCTTATAAGCTAGGAGGAACTTTGTGGGATATGCCTTGTAAAAGAAATGTACATGTGTTTCATTTTACAGCAAAGGAAAATCATAACAATACATAGCAAAATTTGTACAATAATTAAGATAATGATAGGGTGAATTAAAACATTAAAGACATGATTTGCAGTGGGCAAATACCCAAAGAAAAGTTCCCAAACTAAGACATGAGCGTCTCGTAGCAAATTTTCAACAGTTTGTGCAATCTGCCCATTTTCAAAAGAAACGGTACGATTCACTTCTTTGGAGGTTTTCTTAAGTTGTTCAATGTAGGCATGGAGTTCTGTAAAATTCAGCAGCTTGTGAAATGTCTCATTCCCCATCCCAAGAGGTAGTGGATGCACAGCATATGAAATCAAGTCTGGAATGTCCATAGAATCATTAGTTACCAGAGGTATGGAGTAGGTTATATTGTTCGGCAAATAGGTTGAACTGTACAGCAAAGCGTTGTGGAAAAAACAGGTGAAAACAAGTGTCCAGCTCTGAGGTGATACAGCATATGTGAGGAAGTAGAGAAGTAGGAGATGTTTGCAGTCAGGGTTCAGGAAGATGAATTAGTCCAGTAGGAGCTGACAGTCTCTTTAAACTGGTGAGATGCATACTTGGAATGAAATGATGTCTGCACAGGATCTGTCAGTCTCTTTAAACTGGTAAAGTTCACCCTTGGGATGAAATGATGTCTGTGCATACAGGGAGGGATACACCAGCTTGAAAGGAGTTCATATATCATTCAGCAGCTGTACTCCAGTGAGGTGATCCAAAGAAGAGAAAGAAAAAGAGAGAGAGACCAGGTTGCCTGTACTGAATGTGGCAACATGAGACAATATTAACGCATTTAAACTGGTATAGGTATGGCAAAAGAGAGACATCGTATTCAGGCACTTAATGTACTTAATATATATGTTTTTGTGTGCTGCACTTAAGAGAGACCATAATTATGTACTGAATGTATTTAAAAAAAATTATGTCAGAAAGGTGTACTGAAATGATCATATCTAGTGAGCACCATGGAATAAACACTGTATAAAACTTTTTATTAAAAACATGACCCCTAACTAAGCTACACCTAGGCTATGAAAACTATAGGTAAAAAGAACAGTGCACAATTGAGCTAGTAAAAAATGGGCAAAGAGCTCTAGAAATGGCCAGTGTTATATTTTCCTGGTGATCCCCCTAAACTAAAACAAGTAGACAAAACATAGACCACATGACACAGACAAAACAGAAAACACAAAGTTTTAGGCTTGAAACTATTCTTCCATCTGTCAAGGATGCAGGGCTTAACTTAACTCTGTAAATAAACACATTGTTATAGAAAAACAAAACAAAGATGAATACATGAGTAAAGTATATGTACAAATAAAGCATAGCATAACCATTCCATATTCAGAAAAGGCATAAAGTTAATGTCTCTTTGGAGTGTCTTTATCTCTGCAGTGATAAAGAGGATCCTTGGAATACGTTAAAAATATCTCTGTGCCAAAACTGGTCTGGGATGGCTATGTATATATCCGAACTGCTGCTAAGAAAAAGAAAAAAAAAACATTAAAAATTAGCAGCATCCTCAAGGTCACTTAGAGCAAACTTTGTCCATGTTCTATTCAGGTCGACCTGGACCACATGTCTGCCACCAGGGTCCCACTGCACTCTGAGGAGTGGGCACTGCTGTGGAGAGGATAGGTGCAGGCTAGATGTGTCTTCTTTTGTCTTCACTGTCATGTCCTGGCATTCAGAGGTAAGGGGCAGATTCCAAAAATCATTAGACATGTCTAGGACAGAGAAAAATGCACATTTAGGATTAAATTTCACAGTAATTTCAGAGTAAGAGGCTGCCACTGGTACCACAGACTTCGAAACCTTATTTAGGGCCCAAGAGTCTATAGTGAGCCTTCTGGAGCCCCCTGATTTAGCAAAGGGCCAAGCTAGAGAGCCACATGCTAAAGAGATAGGTCCACTCAGACCCCTCTCCTCCATCTTAGGCACCAGTTCTGTTGCTGGAGGAAGTACTGGATGCTGTGTTAGTGTTTGAGGACTTTTGCCCTCAAACAAAATTTCAGTGTACTTTTTCCCACAATCTAACTTCTCTTGTGCCCAAACTGAAACATCTTCAGCCTCTGAGTGAGTTACACTACGATCATGCTGCTGCACTGGCATGCCACACTGCGTGGCTAACTGCACAGGAATAACCTCATGAACCAAAGTTTTTAGAAGTATTTGGAATTCCGGTACCTTTCCATACTGCAAGACCAATCACATTAACTATTTCTTTGTTGGTATTCTCACTCATGCTGGCAATGGTTTCTACACTGTCTTTCATTTTTTCCTTTTCTACAGGAATAGACACACACTTTGAAGCTATGTCATTTATACCCTGAATCTCACAAATTTCCATATTTTTCTGATCTCCAGTAGGAGGCGCTCTTTAAAACTGATTCTGATCCCTGTATTAATCAAAGTTAATTTATCCTGACCCTTTATGGTAGTATTAACATTGAGGCAGCCGCAAGTGTCCAATATCAAAGGTGTCACATACCTCCAGCTGAATTCTGAGTCTGAATTCTTTCCCTTAACCTGCGTCTCCAGAAGTGAGTCCACAGGTAAGTGAAAGGAGTCCAGCAGGGCTGTGAAGGTTTGAATTACCTTGGTATTTGGACACAGAGAGTCAGGACAGCCCTATTCCTTAGTGCTATTTTTCCTGACTGTCAAATCACTTTTTAGTTTGTCCAATTCTAACTGCATTGTATGTCTATCCCGTTCCCATTTAATTTTCTCTTTTTCTAATGCTTCTGTCTGTGCTCTGAGCTAATGGAAATGAATGTAAGTGGAGGAATTTCTGAAATTACCTCTGCCATGCCCTCTATTTCCTTTGTGTGTGTTTTTTTTGTATTGGGGCGATCCTTCAGCACACCATCTCCTAGCTTCTGATACTGAAATAATGTGAGCTGGCTGGGTCTTCCACACAGACCCAATCTTGAGCAGTAAAGTGTCAAAAGGGGTAGCTTTAGGGTCCTCAGAAAACAACAGAAGGTGTTTAGTAATCTCAGGGGATAATAATTCTAATAGAAATTCTTTATGCTCTCTCTGACCATAATCTGATGAACTGGGCCAGTGTTCATGTTCTTTAAGTACAGCGTGTAATACCCACACCCTATATGCAAACTGCTCTAGTGTATCACTTGGCAGGAGTGAAAGAGTTCTAAGTACTTGCAAGGAGGTGCAGCAAAATAGTTGTTCAATGCCAATCTTTACAAACTAGTATGGATGAGCGAGAGATCCAAATTTATAATAATGTGGACCCAGGGCTAGGTGCATAAGCTTATCAAAATCTGCATTGTTCCTTTTATATTTCCCTAGACCCCAGTGAATCAGTATGTCAGTAGCCCATTTGCACCATTCATTTATGTTAAAAGGCATAGGGCCCACTTTCTCCACTATTCTTTAAATGTTACTATCTTTCTTATGTCCCTGCAGCACTACTGTTACTGGTGCTGTGTCACTTATAGGGCCACTATTGGTATTGCTCTGGCATGGTAATAAATTTTCCTCATCTTCGTTTGTCTGTTTTTCCTCCTGTTCTGCGTCTGCAGCTAGTTTACCTTTTCTCTGGCCTGCTACAAAACTGTGTTCTGTTTCTCTATAAACTGTTTTTTAGCCAGTGAGGTGAATGCTCCACCACCGCTATTCTACCATTGTGGAGGTGGGAGGGCCCTTGTCTGAGGCTTTTTCCTCCGTTTAGAATTGACATCTCAATCTGCACTTTGATTTTCAATATATCATCAGACAATGTGCATTTGACCATTGTGGAAGTGTTATCATTATATCTCTATAAACTGACTACATGGATTATATGGTGAAGGTGACACAGGTGCCAAAGGCAAAATCTGTGAGGAGACAGCACCAATCTGTCCCTGTGAGGCACATTTTGACTTTAAGTACTTTAATTCTGCCTTAGCCTCTTCTAATTGTTCATTTACAGCTAAAAAGGAATTTGTAGCTTGAACAATTTGGGTTCGTAGCATGGATATATTAGTTTGTGCCTCATCGAAGTCTTTGGACAACTGATGGCACTGAGTGTTCAAGTCAGTATTTTCTTGTCTGATACTAATAATTCCCCTACATAGGCCTTGAATGAAAAGGCACTTTTGTTTATTTGGTTTTGTTTTTTTAACTCCTGAGAATGATTAACCATTTGTTTCTGAATATTGTACCATGTGTGTTTTGGAAAATCACCCTCATATGGGCCGCCCTTCCTGTCAAAATATTTCTATACATTATCTGCGAGTGCTTGAAAATCAAAAGCATCCATATTTGAGGCTGCAGAAGTCTGCCTTGGTTTGTGGGCCTTGCTCATATATTTATATGGCCTTCTAAATGGCCCTATCTGTGTGCCTTTGAGATTGAAATGCTCCCCCTTAAGAAGGGAGACTTTAGTATTAGGTAGAAAAATGAGGTAAAGAAGTGAAGAAAGTGATAGGGGATAAGTAGAATTCATTCAAGAAATGGAAAAAGGGCAAAACTGAGGAGAACTGGAAAGAACACAGGAAGTATCAAAAAGAATGTCACCTCGTGGTTAGAGAAGCAAAAAGAGAATATGAAGAGAGGCTAGCCAGGGAAGCATGAAATTTCAAACCGTTCTTCAGATATGTTAAAGGGAAGCAGCCAGCTAGGGAGGAGGTGGGACTACTGGATGACAGAGATAGGAAGGGAGTGGTGAAGGAGGAGAAAGAAGTGGCGGAAAGACATGTTCTTTTCGTCAGTATTTACAAAAGAAGACACATCCAACATGCCGGAACCTGAACAAATCTTCAAAGGAGACCAAGCAGAGAAATTAACATCCATGGAAGTAAGCCTTGAGGATGTATACAGGCAGATAGAAGAATTAAAAACTGACAAATCGCCGGGCCCGGACAGAATCCACCCTAGAGTATTGAAAGAACTAAAGGAGGACATAGCGGAACTACTACAGCAGGCTTGTAATCTATTCCTGAAAATAGGCATGATCCCGGAGGATTGTAAGATAGCCAATGTTACGCTCATCTTTAAAAAGGGATCGAGAGGTGGCTCGGGGAACTACAGACCGGTAAGTCTGACCTCGGTTCCGTGGAAAATGGCAAAGTGCTGATAAAAGATAGCATCGAGGATCATCTAGAGAGGCATAAACTTATGAAAACAAGCCAACATGGCTTTTGCAAGGGAAGATCGTGCCTGACGAACTTATTGCACTTTTTCGAAGGAATTAACAAACGGATGGACAAAGGGGACCCCATAGACACTATATACTTAGACTTCCAAAAAGCCTTTGACAAGCCATGAACGCCTACTTCGGAAACTAAAGAACCATGGGGGTGGAAGGAGATGTACACAGATGGATCAGGAATTGGTTGGCGGGCAGAAAGCAGAGGGTAGGAGTGAAGGGCCACTACTCGGACTGGAGGAAGGTCACGAGTAGTGTTCCGGAGGAAGGTCACGAGTAGTGTTCCGCAGGGGTCAGTGCTTGGACCGCTGCTATTCAATGTATTTATAAATGATCTAGAAACGGGGACGAAGAGCGAAGTAATAAAATTCATAGATGACACCAAGCTATTTAATGGGGCTAGGACTAAAGAGGACTGTGAAGATTTACAAAGGGACCTAAACAAACTAGGGGAGTGGGCAACGAGATGGCAGATGAAGTTCAATGGAGAGAAATGTAAAGTCTTACACATAGGAAACAGAAACCCGAGGTACAGCTACACGATGGGAGGGCTGTTATTGAGTAAGAGTTCCCAAGAAAGGGACTTGGGGGTAATAGTGGACATGACAATGAAGCCGTTGGCACAATGCGCAGCAGCTGCTAAGAAAGCAAATAGAATGCTAGGAATAATCAAGAAGGGTATTACAAGCAGAATGAAAGAAGTTATCTTGCCATTGTATTGGGCGATGGTGCACCCGCATCTGGAGTACTGCTTCCAATATTGGTCGCCATACCTAGAGAAGGATATGGCGATACTTGAGAGGGTTCAGAAGAGAGTGACACGTTTGATAAAAGATTAGAGAGACTGGGGCTTTTTTCGCTGGAGAAGCGGAGACTTAGAGGGGATATGATAGAGACTTATAAGATCACGAAGGGCATAGAGAAAGTGGAGAGGGACAGATTCTTCAAACTTTTGACAACTACAAGAACGAGAGGGCATTCCAAAAAATTAAAAGGGGACAGATTCAGAACCAATGCTAGGAAGTTCTTCTTCACCCAACGGGTGGTGTACACCTGGAACATACTTCCAGAGGGAGTGATAGGACAGGGTATGGTATTGGAGTTCAAGAAGGGATTGGACAATTTTCTGAAGGAAAAGGGGATAGAAGGGTATAGATAGAGGGCTAGTATACAGGTCCTGGACCTGATGGGCCGCCGCAGGAGCAGACTGCTGGGCATGATGGACTTCAGGTCTGACCCAGAAGAGACACGGCTTATGTTCTTATGCCCACACTTGCCCATACTTTATATGCAAAGGTTACTACCTGAAATTTACAGGTAGTAGTTTAGCAGGGAAAAAATATAAGAGATTTGTTAAAAGAATAGAGATGCCTGCTGCCAGTTCCAGCCCAGTCTGCACTGGTCCTTCACCAGGGCAGAGACTGAGAGGAAATAGAATTAAAAGCACAAAGTAAAAAAAAAAGTAAAAGTTGTTAGGACAGATGTGGCGTGTCTTAATTGAGTAACTGTTTTAACTTTGGACCATGCTTTTCTTCAGAGCAGCTCATATATTTAACCAAATTGTCTGACAGTCATGTGGTTGCCCCTGTATCTGCAACACACTCTGGCAAGCCTATAATAGCAAATCATACAATGCAAACTGGCACAGGTAAAACTACAAAGCCTTTTGATAGTAAAATCTCACCAAATATAAAACCCAAAATATTACTGGAACTTTTCACAACTGTGTCATCCAGTCTAAAACAATTTAAGGGTTCCAGGTCTTTCGATTTCTATCTCACTCTGTCTATAAAACCAAAAAATATAAAGTCTATTGATAAGTAAAATCTCACCAAGTATAAACCCCACAATATTACTGTAACTTTTCACCAGTGGGCCATCCAGTCTAAAGTACAATCTAAGGGTTTCCCAAGGTCTTTCAATTCCTATCTCACTCTGTATATACTCAATCATCAATCAAAACTGCACAAGGACTTTTTAGTGTAAAATACCATCTCTCATTTTGTCTTATGCAGCCAATAATCCTACCTATTGCACACAAGAAAAAATTGAATTCTACTTACCCAGATGAAAATCTTCAGGAAGAACCGAGAAAAGCCCCCAAAATGTAAGGTTTAGCCCCCCCAAATGTAAGATTTGGAGGAGTAATGTTGAGACGGCCTTACAATCCGCCAGGTCCCGGGTTCACTACCATTGCAGAAGATTCATTAGGAAGTAAAATCAAATAAGCACAGCCAGAAGTGATTACATAGAGAATATATATATTGTGCAGAAATAAGCTTAATATTACAGAAAAGAAAGATTTATAAAGATACATCAAGCATTACAATTGTAGAAATAAGTTTTACAAATACAGAGACTGCTTCTGTGCTCTTGTGAATGAGAGAGAAAAGTCAGCTTCCTGATTAGGTGCTGTGAGGACAAAGAAAAAGATAGAGGTAGAGAGAGGGGGTGATGTTCCAGACAGAGAAGAGAGGGGTGTTCCAGAGAAGGGTTTTTTATAGGTTGGAGTCTTATTCTAAATATAGAAACTATTGTATGTCCCAGTATCTTTCTGTTTATAATTTGTAATATGTTTGAAACAATGGTGAATTAGGTGAGTGGGGTGTGAGAGATTGGAGAAGTAAAGAGGAAGAATTTCTAGTATCACTTTGACAATGGTTTCTGATTAATCTAGGTTATCTGTGCTAGCTCATGCACCTGGACTTATTATATATCTTAAGCTGTCCATCTTAAGCACCAGACATTAGCACATCTTAACACCTCTTCGCACTTCTTAGCTGCAAGGTCCTTTGTTACCTTTAAGCACTGATTTAATTTAGGCTGGCTAAGGCTGTTTTCAATGACATACCCTAAAATCAGACATGAATAATATGATCTCCCATAGGCCTTTGATGACATTGGTTAGGCCAACCAAAAATGCTAAGGCTGACAGATACACGTCAGCCTTGCTGATCCTATCCCTTACCTTAACCCTGTGTGTGTCAGCTTGGAAAGCTTCTATGGTTTTGAATAAGGAATAATAGGGTTCAATATAGGAATGCTGAGCTCTTGCTGCACTCTGTCCTATTCCCTGACTCTCTGATATGTGAGCTACCTGCCTGCCAGACCTTACTGTTTGCGTTCGGTTCCTAGGCATAGGCACTGTTTTGTCAGGAATAGGGTTTGCAGCAGAGTCTCTGAATGAGACAGGGTCCTGCCTGTCATACTACTTATTCACAAAATCTCAGATAAAACATTATGGGGCTCATAATTGAAACTTAAACACATCTAAAAACCTGCCCAAATCGGGACTTGGATGACCTAAAAGACAGATCATCCAAGTGCTGATAAACCTATTTTTTTACGTATCCAGGGACTTTTTAGGCCTCTGAATGCCACTGTGCACCCAGAGCACAAAGAGGCATATCTGGAGGACTGGTTAGGAGTGGGTCGACCTAGACTTAGTCATCCTGTGGGGATAATCAAATGTTGTATGAGATTTCCTGGACGGAACTTATACGTTGTGACTTGGCCAAAGTAAAAACAGGTATAAGTGCCCAAAAAGTATCCAAAGTGACCAGATAACCACTGCAGAGACAAAGTATAAACACACACACACTCTCCCAATGTTCACTGACCCACTCACACCCCTGCAAAGATTGTAATAAAAATATACATACCTCCAGAACATCAGCACCTAGTATAGGAAAGCCTAGTACAGCTGTACAAAGGTCTCTTAAATAGCCTGTGGGGGGAGGGGGTAGTGAACCATAGAGAGGAGGACCCAGCCCCATAAGCTACTCTAAACACTACTTTTATGGTGGAACATGCGCCCACCAAACCCACCCCCCAAACCCTACTGTATATAGGGGCCACCTGCAGCCATAAGGGCTTTTGGGACTGTAGACAGGTGGGTATAATAGGATTTTGGGGGTTTCTAGGGGGCTCAACATAACCTATAAGGAAGTTATGGTGAGATATTTATGTGGCATCCTTTTTGTGAAGTTCACAGCAGTGCCCTGTAAGGAGTCCCACTGCTCTGTTACCCTATCTGGGTGGCCAGTCCATCACAATGCTGGCTCTTCCCACCTCCAAATGGTCTTGCTCTGGGCATTTTGTACTTGGATGCAATTTTGGTCGAAAATGTGGTATAAAGATAGACGTACTGGCGATCTGGATGAACAATAGCCTGGATGTCCAGATAGATGTTTTTTAAAAAAATAATAATTTAGATGTATTTTTTGAGAATGGGCATTTTCCCACTGCTTACTTTGGGCTTCTAGCGTTATACATCCCAATCGGACTTAGACATATTGTTACAACCAACCTCTGGCCGCAATTGGTCTGAGTGGCACGTGACAGGGGTTAACATGCGCCTCTAGGGGTCACACAGATTTTAGGAGACTGAGTATTGGTGTTTAACCATTAAGACACCACACACCATCTGTAACTGAAATATGAACTATGCTTTATTATAACTCAGTTCAAAAAGGTATCTGGCTTTCCCAGCCTCAAAAGAAAGTCCAAACAGAACAATTCAAAATACAATTCACAATGTCAGAATGCTCCCAAACAAAAGAAATTTCAGCATCAGTTCATACTTGCAACAAACAAAAGAAAAAAACGTTTGGGAACAGTTCCTGGGTTTCTCTGTGCCTCAGAGTCTTCCCTTCAGGTGTGTCTTCATTCAGGTGTTCTTTAAGCCACATGTAGGGCAGGCAGGAAGTGCACACAGGTAGAATCTTTGCAAAAGAGTTCTGTTCTCACCCTGAGTTCAAACATATAAATCTCAGTGAGTTAGAGCAGGAAAGAAACCCAAAAAATACAACTTCTTTTCAGAGCTGTGCTGGGCTAATCAGAACAGCTACTGTGCTTCTGCACTAGTCAGTGTCTTACACAATCCCAAAAGAAAAAACTCAAAGTCTCTAGCACTGGTCATCAGCAAGAGGCAAAACCACTCCACTTTTAAACACGGTCAGCATTTCATCAAAATCTCACTTGCCTTAGTTCAAACAACCCTCTATGGCTTGTTGGTCTGCATTTGCTTCTCTTAGGTCCATGGCTTATGGCAAATTTCCTGTTGCCTGACCCTCAGCCTTAGCTTCTCCCTGGCCATGTGGCTTGGATACCTCCTCAGTCTGAACCGCTCTCTTTTCCTTTCCTAGGACACCTCCTCTTCCTTTAGCAGTGTAGCTAGCATTTAATAGGCAAGTGCCCCACCCCCAACCACCAGGTGAAGGAGTTCTAGTCACTCTGCAGCTGCTTGCTTCCTGATTAAAACTATTTACTTTCAGTTCAATGTGAATTGCACTTCAGACCCATCTGCTCTCTTGCTCCCTCTTGTGCTTCTGGAGAAAACAACACCAGTTTCAGGATTTTCTGTTTTTCTCCCAGCTGGAATATCTCTAACAGCCTCAACCGGCTCTGCTACCTTAGGGACACTCCTAGCAGGCCTATCCTGCATACCACAATATGTTTTGATTATGCCCCTTCACATATTCTGCTTTATATGAAATATCAAAAATCACATGTTAATACTGTTTAAACATTTGAAATGTTATGGATTGTTAACGGATTTATTTTTTACCATTAAATTCATTCAGGAACCACAGTATGTATTCGAATATAAACTGAGGTATCCTCCCCCCCCAAAGGGGTGGGGGTGGGGGGACAAAGGTTGACTCAAATATAAACCGAGGTTAGAAAACATGGTGAGCTAATCTATAAAGATTGTTCACCCTCTCTCCCCATCAACTCTCTCGCAAGTCACTAAACATAATAAAAAAATATCTGTGATGCATATATCCCAAAGCTAACTTATTCACAGCTAGGGCCCTACATAGGAAAACAACTACAAGCAACCAAAAACTTAAAAATCAAACTTAAACCTCAATAAGCCATACATTGTATGCAGTTCAACACTAGAGAAAGAGAAACAGCGCTCTACACAATGGAAAATAAAAAGAAAGCAGTGTAAATTTACTGTTGAACTGCATTTTCTGTTCATTAAATTAAAAATAAAAAATTTTTTTTTTTCTACCTTTGTTGTCTGCCCATTTTATTTATGTTTATCCCAGTCTCCAGTTTCTGCTTTTTCTGTCTTTTTTTTCTTAATTTTCTTTCCAGTTTCTTCAGTTTATTTGTCTTTTCTCCCCTTCCTGTCTTCACTTCCTCTCTTATATCCATCTCTGACTTTAACCTTTTTCCTTTCAGTATTCCTCCATTTATTTTTCTGCATTTCTATCTGCTTCTATCTCCATCTCCATCCAATTCTCTTATTTTCCCCCAGCATCTTCTTTTTCTCTCTCTTCCTTTATTGTCAAGTCAAGTCACTATAGGCTCTGCCAGTCTCAATCCCGCCTCCCCTCTGAAGTTACTTTCTATTTTTTGAGGGGCAGAATCGAGATCGACAGAGCCTATAGCGACTTGGCAAGAGGGCAGACCCCTGCAGATTCTGGCTTTATTATTGCCAGCCGGTTTAGTGGGACCAGGACCGAAGACAGGGCTAATTCCAATCAGGATGCACTGCCGACTCTTCACTGCCCCCCGCCCCCCCTCCTGGCAACCGGCAAGCAGCATGGACAACTGCTGTAACCACCACTGGGAGGAATCAGCTGCCTGCCTCACATGTTGGGCCTGCCCCTGCCCCACGACTCCATAACCATAACTGGTTACAGAAGTACCGTATTTTCTCGCATATAACGCGTGCGTTATACGTGGTTTTTACATACCGCGCAAACCCTTGCGCGTTATATGCGTGAGCGCGTTGTACAAAATATTCTGATTGGCCCAGGCGCCTTAGGCCCCACCAGTAGGCGGAGCTTTGGGACGGATGGGCCAATCCGGCCTCATTCCGTCATTGGCTGCCTGCCGGACAGGCGGGTTTGGCTCCCGTCTGTCCGGCCAACTACACAAAGGTACGGGGAAGGGGGGGGGGGGTGTCGTGGGGGACGGCCAGGGGGGGTTGCGGGTCGGCGGGGGGGGCGGGCGTTGGGGGGAGGGGGGTTTGCATCGAGGGCAGGAGGGCCTGGGATCCCTCCTGCCCGTAATGTAGTGCGGGGTGGGGGGAGGGGGTCACCGTGGCCAGGAGGGTTTGGGCTCCCTCCTGGCCCGAACAACTAGCGGGGGGGGGGGGGGGTCGCCAGGGCCAGGAGGACTTGGGCTCCCTCCTGGCCCGATATTGTCAGGGAGTTGGGGAGTCGGCGGGGTAAGAGGGCTTGGGCTCCCTTTTGCCCGATGTGTCGGGGAGTCGGGGGGGGCAAGAGGGCTTGAGCTCCCTCTTGCCCCGATCGTGTCGGGGGTGCCGCGGTTGGCTGGGGCAAGAGGGCTTGAGCTCCCTCTTGCCCCGATCGTGTCGGGGAGTCGGGACCGCCAAGAGGAAGCAGCAGGACACCGGTAGGAGCTTCTACATGATGGGGGGGGGTCGGGAGGCTGTGGGGGTGCGAGCGGTCTTTCAGGGTGGGGGTGTGGGTGGGAGTGCGTGCGAGCGGTCCTTCGGGTTGGGGGTGCGGGTGCGTGCGAGCGGTCCTTCGGGGTGGGGGTGCGAGCGGTCCTGCGAGGGGGGTGGTGAATCGGACATCGGGGGGGGGCATCAGGTTTTCAGGGTGGGGACAGGACTTCAAGGGGGAGAGGAGAGTCGGGGCGGGCGAAAGGAGAGTCGGGGTGGCCAGAGGAGAGTCAGGGCGGGTGAAAGGAGAGTCGGGCAGCGACGGGAGAGTTGGGCAGCATGCGCGGTATACAGGTGTGCGCGGTATATAAAAATTTCTGTACATAAATTTGTGTTTTTCGCGCGCTATACCCGTGTGCGCGTTTTACACGGGTGCGCGTTATCTATGTGAAAATACGGTACTCATGCATAGACTCGAATATAAACTAAGACCCTTATTTTTGACCCAAAAATCTTGGTTTATATTCAAGTGTATGTGGTAGTTCTTACACCCAGCCACTGATATGGACTATTACTGGTGACTGAAGGGCTTCACGTATTGTGATGTGACTTGTAAAACTTGATTTATGACATTCTGTTTTTATGCAATGTTCGTGACTGGATATTAAAACTTTTCTTAGATCTCTACTGTGTCATGCATATGGGTGATCTTACATATTGAATATGGTAATGCGGTCAGAGTAATTCTTTCATGTTGGAGGTGAAAGACAAAATAAAGAAAGCTAAGCGATTCTTGAATAGTAAAGATTTCTAAAGTGACAGATTTATAACCACTATAAAGTGCCGAGGGGCATTCAGCCAGCCTCCTAGTTGTTTGTCATGCTCTCATATTTTTCTGTTGTTTTATGCTGTGCCACAACAGCTATGAGTAGACCATCCCACAGTGGACTGAAGGGAGCTTGGCTATTTTGTTTTAACTCATATGAAATTTGTAGGTGTTTTCTGAGAAGATAATAGTCCAGCTGTCAGGATATTTCCTGTTTATTTACTGTATATTAAAAGTGTTTGCTATCCAAAGTTTCTCAAAGTAAGGGGTGCTTGGTTTTCTCTTATTACCAAGCACAGATAGGAGTGCAGTTTAAAACAGTGACACTACAGGATCAGATGTAAAAAGGTTGTATTTTTTTTTTTTTTTGGGGGGGGGGGGGGGTTCTGCCATAGTTACAAAGCCTTGTATTCTATATATGGCACCCAAATGTAGGCCTGCTTCTGAGATGCGCATGTAACCTAATTGGTTAATGAGCTATTGATGAGCAATAATTGAATGTTCAGAACCAATTATGATACCAGTTAGCATTTGAGCATATTTTTATGTTATTCTATAGTGCTGGCCACCTAATTCCCATAGGATCAAATTCTCTATATAGTGAAAAAATAAAAAAAGGTACAATCAGCACGGTGCTTAGCAAGAACCTGTCATAGAACATAAGAAGTGCCATCTCTGGAACAGACCCTATGTCCATCAAGTCCGGCGATCCGCAAACAAGGCCCCGCCAGGTGTCCCCATATCACTCTAAGCTTCTCATAAGGAGATGTGCATCTAGCTTACCTTTAAATCCTAGAACGGTGGATTCCGCAATTACCTCTTCTGGGAGAGCATTCCAGGTGTCCACCACTTGTTGCGTGAAGCCATGTGCAGCATAACAGGCGCGCACCCATTTAGGCCAAGAAAAACCAGGTCTAAATGCCTGTGCTTAAATTGTGCACAGATTGGGTGTTTTCTATAACTGTGCACCTAACTTTTAGGAATGCCCATGATCGGCCTATGCTCCTCTCATGGCCATCTCTTTTTGAGACTTGTGCACTAGAGGCAGTAGTGAGGGTAGGTGCCTCCCTGCTCTTTCTTTGTCCCCGCCGTCTCCCCCCCCCCCCCCATCAAATATGTGCCTTTCTTTCCCACCCCCTCATATCTTGAACTCTTCACCGGTGCGAACAGCATCTCCAACCTGTTGCCTCTGCCAGCCTTGGCTCTCCCTCTGACATCCTCTGATATCACTAAGGCTATTCTAGCAGTTTTACCTAGCCAAATAAATTTTGTAAGAATCCCATTTAATTTCTTATAAAATGAACTTTGAAAATAAACCGGCAACATACTCATTTGGTAAAGCCGGAAGTGGTGTTAGGCATTGTAAAGTGCCTACCTAGGTGCAATTCAGGTCAAAGGTAAGCAATGGAACTGTATGCCTTGAAAAACCTAGCCTGCTTTTCCGGCGCTTACCTTTACCAAAGGTGCAATTCTCAAAACAGTGCTGTTGCATGACTTAACATGCAATTGGTGGCTGCTTGTAAGGCAGCCGCCAAGCAACGGTGCCATTTAGAGAACCCGGACCTGTATGTGCAAATATTTGCACTTGCTCTCGAGCAAGAATAATATCTCCTATTTTCAATCTAGGAGCAATTTCTGAAAGATTTGTGCTAATATTTTATAAAGATACAGAGATTTATTGCTTATTTGCATGCTTGATATAGCATGGTTTAATTAAATAAATGCTAAAAACAGGCACCTTCAAGCCCAGTTAAACCTATGCAGACTGTTATTTTAAGCATGTACAACATAGCTGCTTATGTGCATTTCTAAAGTAAGCTTGTAAAGAAATTATCATTAGTGCACAACTGTTGAAATCCTCTGAAAAGCTGTGAATGTATGCATACACCTGAGACAATTCGGTAAATCAAACGTTCACACTTATGTACACACTGTAGGAAAAGTTCTATAAATGGTGCTGAAAATCCATTGCTGGCAAAATAGGTGATAACCACTATTCTATATGGAGCTTGCTCCAGCTGAAACCTGTTGCCCAGGTTGGGCGCAGAGACCCTTCATTCCATAACACTGCACCCAAACGTTTGGAATGTCCCTGACCTGCCCATGCTCCTCCCATAGCCATGCCCTCTTTTGAATTGCCTGCTTTGGGAATTAGGTACCCAGCATTATAGAAGGGCGTGCAGCTAGATGTGCAGGCAGATCCTAATTGGTGCCAGTTAACATCAATAATTGGTTGTTGGCATCCAATTGCAGGTGGCTAACAGCTAATTAAGGGCCCTTTTGTTACAAAGCTGTAATAGCGCTTCTCCCGTGCCAAATGCACCAAAGCCCATTAAATTCCTGTGGGCTGTGGTGCATTTGCTACAGGAGAAATGCAACCACGGCTTTGTAAAAGGGGCCTTAGTTGTGTGTGCAGCTCGGGAGTGGACACAAATTTGGGCTCCATCTATAAGGCTCCTTTTACTAAGGTGCGCTAGCGGTTTTAGCGCACGCGCTAGACGCTAATGCCTCCATAGAGCTTGCATTAATATTTTTCATTTAGCGCGTGGTTTGCGCGCGCTAATCTTCAGCGTGCGCTAAAAATGCTAGCACACCTTAGTAAAGGAGCCCATAGAATCCAGAGGTATGTGTGTAAATGTTTAGAATACTTACATATGCTTGCATGTGCACACATATGCACATAAGTGCAAGATTTATGCCTAAGTTTTGTTCTGCAAATGCCAGCTTCATTTTCATAGGGGCCCTTTTACTGAAACAAATTAAATCTGGGCTTAATGTGTTTTAAACATGAGAGTTTTTCCACCCACTAAACCCAAATCTAATGTGGCAGTATTTAGGGATTTTTTTTTATTGTAGTTATATTTTTACATCAAAGAAAACTTTGATACAAAATAAAGAGACAAGTACAGAAATGACATTAACTCAGCTTTTTAGAAATAACTTTTTAACATTGCCTTCCAGGAAAAACTGCAACTGAGACTAAAGGTCTTAGGGCCTCTTCTTTCAAGCCAAATAGTGTGGGCCAATGTAGCAAATGCACTAAAGCCCATAGGGACTGAATGGGTGCCAGTGAATCTGCCATGTGGCACTTGCTACCACAGCTTGATAAAAGAGGGCCTTAGTTTTCTTGGTGAGAAAGTGTTGATTTTTTTCTGATGTCGCAAAGTCTACTCAGTCCAGACGTAGCAGTTCTCAAGCCTTCGGCAATGGATTATCAACATAGGTGCTAAATTTCAATTAAGATATCCTTGTAAATGTGTTATTAAACTTGATAATCATAAATATATCTTTTTTTATGACGTAGGACTTTTTAATCCATTTTTTAATTTTATTTATTTATTTTGCAAGACCCTGACCAATGTTTCTTCAGCATGCGAAACTTGCAAAAAAAAAAAAAAAAAAAAAAGATAAAATAACGCGGGAGCATTTACCATTTCCTAATAAGGGCTCCTTTTATCAAGTCGCGGTAGCAATTTAACGCATGTAATAGCGCGTGTTAAACTGCCGGCCGTGCTAGCCTCTACCACCTCCTCTTAAGCAGGCAGTAGTTTTTAGCCAGCGCGGGGGTTAGCGTGTGATGAAAAGTCACGTGTGTTAACCCCGCTAGCGCGGCTTGATAAAAGGAGCCCTAAGTGGTTCTGTGCTTCCATATCAACCCCCTCCTTCCCCCTTTATCAAGCTGTACAAGAGTTTTTAGTGTGGGGCCAGCGAGGTAAGTGCTCCAACACACATAGGAATTCTATGAGTATTGGACCATTTATCGTGTCTGCTTGTGCTAAAAACCTCTAGTGAAGCTTGATAATGCAAACTTAGGGCCCCTTTTATCTAGCTAGCATGATATTTATATGCCCCTTCACTGCCCATAACCCATCCCTTCACAGAAATATTTTTTAAAAAATATAATAATGCATAATTAGTGCAGGCAAACTAACAAATTACAGGCAGTCCCCAGGTTAAGAATGGGTTCCGTTTTTTAAACTGATCTTGTTGAATTTGTATGTAACTCTGATCCTAGTATTCTTCCCTACCTTCTTCACCTCCTTGAGGTCCCTCTTGCATCCCTTTCTATCCATCCCACTGTTCCCTCTCTACCACCACATCCAGCCTTACTCCTTCTCATCTCTCTCTTCCCCATGCATCTCTACCTCACTCCTATCCCACCACCATGTCCAATAATTTTCTCTCCCTCCATATGCCAACAATTATCCTCTTTCTTCATCTCCCCATGTACACCATCTCTTTTCCTCTCACTCAGAACCTAATTCTTCCTTTCTATTCCCTCCACCTTCAGCATCTGTTTCTATCCCTCCCTTCCATCCCTTGTTCAAAGTTTGTGCTCCCTCCCTCCTGAGTCTCGATGCACCCCTCTCTCTCCCTCCCTCCATACTGTGCCCCAAGTACGTGCCTCTCTCCCATGGATGTTTACCTTCTTCTGTCCGGCTCCCTCCTCCTTCCAGCTGCAGTCATTTCTCTGCATAAAACCGTGGGCAACGGCTCCTATGCACGTCCCGCAGCTGAGCTGTTAGCTTTCCCTCTGATATCAAAGAACATATGAACATAAGAATTGCCGCTGTTAGGTCAGACCAGCGGTCCACTATGCCCAGCAGTCTGCTCACGTGGTGCCCCCTAGGTCAAAGACCAGTGCCCTAACTGAGACTAGCCCTACCTGCATACATTCCGGTTTAGCAGGAACTTGTCTAATTTTGTCTTGAATCCCTGGAGGGTGTTTTCCCCTATAACAACCTCAGGAAGAACATTCTAGCTTTCCACCACTGTGAAGAAGAACTTCCTTACGTTTGTACAGAATCTATCCCCTTTTAACTTTAGAGAGTGTCCTTTCGTTCTCTCTACCTTGGAGAGAGTGAACAACCTGTCTTTATCTACTAAGTCTATTCCCTTCATTATCTTGAATGTTTTGATCATGGCCCCTCTCAGTCTGCTCTTTTCAAGGGAGAAGAGGGAAGACTTCTGGTTCAGCTGCGGGACGCTCATAGGAGCCCATAGCTTTGTACAGAGAAATTGCTCCTGGAAAGAGGAGGGAACTGGCTAAAAGAATGTACCCACAGGAGGGAGGGAGGGAGAGGGGCACATTGAAACATGGGAGGGAGGGGCGCGTTAGAACACAGAAGGTAGAACGAGGACCCTCGTTCATAAGTATGAGTCTGACATAAATCAGATGTTCATAAAATGTGCAGGAGGGATGTTCACTCCTTCTTTCTGCTGGCCCCATCATCCCCCAAACCCTCCACAACATCCCCCTGCTAACCCGCCCAAATGCCCCCATATCTTTCTTTGATGGCTGACAAGAGGGATGCCTATTCCCGCCTACTGGTAGGCCTGCCTCCACAAAATGGCAGACCTTCCCCTTCCCAGTGCATCCTGGGAGGCTCTGAGGAGGGGCCTAAGACCCCTCCCATAGGAGGGGACTTAGGCATCTGGGCCAACCGGAGTCTTAGGCCTCTCTCCCAATGCATTCTGGGATGCACTGGGAATGACCTAAGATTCCAATTGGCCAGATGGAGTGGCCTTAGAGATCTAGCCAATCAGAATCTTAGGCCACTCCTATGGGAGGGGCCCTAGGTACCTGGACTAATCAGGGCCTTAGGTTCCTCCCCAGTGCATCCCAGGATGCACTGGGAAGGCGAAGGCCTGCCATTCTGTGGGAGAAAAATGCTAGTTCATGCCAAAGACAAGGGTTAGGAGTGGAAGGGAGCAGAAGAGATGTTTGGAGGAGACAAGAAATGCTGTAACATGATTTTTTCAAAATTACAATTAATAATGCATTAAAATCAGTGTTAACTGTGATTAACTTGCAGCCCTAATAAATATATGTGTAATTGCCACTATCTACATTTCTAGATATCATGCAACTATTCAAAAATGGCCTCCATAATTCTGTATTAATCTGAACATTTACATTTTTAATGCTAATATATTTATTAATTCAAAATAATCCATGATAATATGCTACAATATCTGTCTGTTTAATATGTATTGATGCTTATATCCACATTGCACTGTTTATTAATGGGCTCCTATGTGAACTGGTTTGCTTGTAAAGATGTGTGCATGTGCAGACCTGCCACTGCACTGTCTGCATGCAGTGATCAATATAGCAGTCTGATTGGCAGATAATCAAACAATGATATATTAGTTTTAAAATCAAAAGGAAATGCTACTCTGCAGTTGTGGTTGTCAGTTAATGCTGTGCAAAGTAAGTATCTCTAATGATGGCAAATCTCTGACATAGATGCCTTAAAATAAAAAGAAGGAAACTGATATCAAAGATCTTTCAGCCAATCTTATTTGTAGGTTTCCCTGCTAACTGCAGTATCATAAACCCTTCTTTACAGTAGTGATTTTCTGCCAAATCATGTGGACATATTGACCTGGAACTACTCCCTAAACTAAACTAAACCTTGAGCTTATATACTGCATCCTCTCTATAAAGATGGAGTTCAGCAATCTTTACATTTACTTTAAAGTAAGGAAAGAAGCATAATAAGCGAGGGTAGCTGATCTAATTTTGGGCCAAGCCAAAGTAGTTTTGTTTTGGATTTGGTCAGCTTCGTTCGTACAGTGAGGGCCCAGGATTGGAGTTTCGTTATACATGCTATTATATTCTCAGCGATATTAGTAAGATTCAGATCTATCTCAAGAAGGACAAAGATGTCATCTGCATATATATATATATAATGTTTCACAGTTTCAAAGTAGACATATAGATGTTGAAGAGAATAGGGGACAGAGGTGATTCCTGCGGCACTCCGCATAATGGCTTCCAAGGAGATGACATGGCGCCATTCATATTAACAGTGTATGAGCGAGATCGTTGGAATTTCAAGAACCAGTCTAAGACTGTGGAATCAATGCCTATCTCAGAGAGTTGGTAGATTAGAATATCGTGGTGGATGACATCAAAGGCCGCAGATAGATAAAATTGTAATAGGATTGCAAACTTATTACAAGAGTGTAGTTACTGAGCTTTTGAAATTAATGAGGCCAGGAAGGATTCGGTACTGAAATTAGGTCTGAAGCCATATTGGCAAGGTAGAAGAATGGAAAATCTCTCTAGATAAGATGAGAGCTGAGTAGATATGATAAACTCTAGCATTTTGGTCAGGAGAGGTATATTCGCTATAGGACGATAGACGGTGAAGATGGGTCTAGATCAGCTTTTTTCAGTAATGGGGATCAGAGAAATGTGTCCCATTTCTACAGAAAATAAGCCTGATAGTAAGGCAGAATTTATAAGTCTGGTGAGAGATGAAATAGCCTGTGTGGGAATTTTCTCATATAGGTATGAAGGAAACGGATCCAGGGCACATTTGCAAGATCTTAATTTGTGGCACAATTTTGAAACCTGGGCCGCAGATACATACTCAAAGACTGTGCAGGTTCTGTCTACTGGGATAAGGTTAGTGTCGTTGGACACCAGAGAATTGTAAGAGACTAATGATGGTAAAGAGCGTCTTAAAGTAGCAACCTTTTCATTGAAAAATTTTGCTAGGTCATCTGCTACTATGGAGGAGGGGAGTATAGAAGAGTCGTTTTCAGAGGTTAAGAAGTGCCAGATGTTAAACAATGTGCTGCTTTGGTTATTGGATCTGATGATTTTATCGCCCATAGAAATTCTTCCTTGCTTTTTTTAATACTGTATTATAGAATCTAATACAATCCCTCCAAGACTGTCCATCCACAGGGGATTTAGATTTTTTCCATTTACGCTTCAATACTTGGCATTTCTGCTTCAGTTCTCTGTGGTAAGGAAGATACCGGGGGCCTTACGGGAGTAGGAGACATTCTTAGTAGATAGAGAAGCAAGAGAGAGATAGGTAGTCAAAGAAAGGTTTACCCAGTTGTACCAGTTAGCTTCTGGGGGCATCCGGCTTAGGACAGGAGGAAAGCTGATTATGATATTGGGTCCAGAACTGTTCACTTGTGATTTTTTTGTGGAAGGTAATAGATTTTGAGGAACAGAATTGAATCCCAAGGTGAGACATGAAAACGGGGACACAGAAAGTACCTAAAAAATGGTTGGACTCGTGGATTATCTACGCAGTAAATGGATCAGTAGATAATCCACGAGTTTTTGTTTATTGATAATAGGGACTCCTGAGGAAGACATCTTTGTCAAAACATAGACCATGTTAGGTCCCACGTTTCTAATGGATTGGGTCCTATATATATTTAGATTTTTATGTGGCTTATCAAGGATAACTTTTAATAAAGTCCAATTCAGGAACATCAACTCTCCACAGAGTCTTTTGTTTTGGTCTCCCTTTTTTTAGCACCTGTCTCAACTTGCCTCTTGCACCTTTATAAGCTCCTTTCCTATCCTGTGTTGTATCCTCTCTGCACACAATAAAGTGGGAGCAGGTGAGATGTCTCCTCTCTGGCCTTATTGCCATGCCCACTTTCAGGACTGAAAGTGCCTTTTCCATTTATAATCTCGTCTCTTATCTGCAACCCATGCATCTCCTTTGAATACTGTATTAAAGTATTTACTCCCATTTCACATCTGCGCTTTCACTGTTCACTAACAAATTGGAGAAGATTGCCTCCTTGCACTGTTGCTTTATTTGTTTTGGCAACAGTTTATGCCTTTGCATTTTTGAATGCATTTCATGATTTATACCTGCTTTTTAGTGTACCTCCTAGAAGGAAAACCTTTACCCTTTATCTTTTTAGTACTGTACAAGGGCTGTTCAAAAAGTATCAGACCTTTATTCATAAAAAAATACTCGTATTCAGATACAACAATCTCCTTCAAAGTTGTCCTCTTGGGCTGCCACACACTTCTTCCAACGGTTCTCCACTGTCGGAGGCAGTGCTGGAATGCCTCTTTTGAGATTGCTCGCAACTGGTCCATTGCATTATGCATGATGTCTTCTCTTGACTGAAATCTGGTCCCTTTCAGGGGCATTTTCAGCTTGAGGAAAAGCCAGAAGTCACACGGAGCCATGTCAGGAGAGTAGGGAGCCTGAGGAATCACAGATTTGTTGTGTTTGACTAGGAAACTGCATAACAAATGTGAAGAATGAGCAGGTGTGTTATTGTGATGGAGCTGCCAATTGCCCACTGCCCACAGGCTCGGCTGTTTGCGTCTCACAGCGTGACGAAGACAACGCAGAAACTCTTGGTAGTACCCCTTGGTGATTCGACGATCCTGCATCACCAGGGTCCTCACTTGGTCAATGGCGATCTCATTTCTGGATGTTGAGGGCCTACCAGAATGTGCTTCACTCTCCACTGATGTGTGGCCATCTCTGAAGCAGTTGTACTACTCCTTTATCTGTGTGGTGCCCATTGCTTCATCCCCAAAGGCTTGTTGAATCTTGTGGATTGTTTCCACTTGAGAATCGCCAAGCTTTACACAAAATTTAATGCAATAATGTTGCTCAACTTTTTCTATCATTTTGTCAAAAATGAAAATCGGATGGTGCTCACTTACACTTCCTCACTCATCGGCAGTGTGCCGGCGACTGACAGCTTCTGTAGGCGGAAAAAATTCAAGCATGCACATAAGAGTCACCTACAAACATGAACCAAACCACGCTTCCCTAGCTTTATTTGTTTACACAAGAAAAATTAAAGTCTGATACTTTTGAACAACCCTCATATATGTAATTTATTCCTCCTATTTCCCTAATTGAAAAGTTTACTGCTAGTATGGTAGTTTCTTTTTGTTTTTCCCAGATCTTTTCTACCCAAATTTTACTGAACTAGGAGTTCTCCGAGGTATTTCCCTGCCTTTAAACATTTGTGAGGTAATTCTGTAGCTGGGCAACATCATTTAGGCACCCCGAGTCCACAAAGTAGAAGTCTGTGTCAAAATGGAAGTAAGGTGCCTAGTTTCTGTTACAGAATAGCATAACCCAGTATTGGTTCACTTACCATTGAGGGAAAGAAGATAGGGTTTGTTATACTCTCTGTGGTTAAAAATTTAAAGCAGTTTACACATTATAGACAGGTACTTATTTGTACCTGGGGCAGTGAAGGGTTAAGTAACTTCACCAGAGTCTTGAGAAACTACAGAGGGAATTGAACCCAGTTCTCCTGGTTTTTGGGTCACTCCACTAACCATTGGGCTACTCTTCAACTCTACTAAATGTGGCAGTGACAGTCATAACTTAAAGTATTCTTTAAGTTACATGTTGTGCCTCCCCCCTTGCACATATGTACTATGCAAGATAGAATCCTATTTACAGAATAGTGCTTATGTGGAATATTGGCATGTACCCGCGCACTGTATTTGAACAACATGGACAAACTGAGCATGCTTGGGGAGTGCAAGTGGTGGTAGCTAGAGGCATGCCGCTGACTTCTCCACTCCTGAGGCAGTATGAGGATAAAAGGGGTGACTCAAACAGCACATTTCTTTGATTGATGGGGCTTAAGCTCCCCCCCCAGCCATTGAACACATACCTCAGCTTTGGAGGGGGCCTGAGCCCAGAGGAGGAGCCTCATTATCTTCCCCCAGGTCTGTCTGTTTGTCTAGTCCTCCTCAGGTCCAACTCACTCCCCCCTCCAGCCTAATTTTCTCTCTCCCTTCCTCCACCCCATCCACACTTCCAGCTCTCTTAATTCCATCTCTCCCTTCACATGGACTGGTGAGTCTCCCTTCTAGACCTGAACCCAAATGCCAATCCTGACCTCTCCCCACCCCCCATCCCTACCCCACTGTATTGGCACTACCATCCTATATCTTTCCAAATCAATCTGTGGCCTTACAGCCAGCGGCAGCCCTATTGAAAGGCTGCCTGCGGCCTGCAATGGGCCTTCCCTCGGACCCAGCTTTCCCCCTTCTTAAAACATGAAGTTTCATCAGAAAGGGGTGGGCCAGGTCACAGGGAAGGCTCGGTGCAGGCCAAAGGCAACCTTTCAATAGGGCTGCTGCTGGCTGAAGATTGATTTGGAAAGATAAAGAGTGTCAGTGTAGGATGGAGGTGGGGGTCAGGATCAGCATCTGGGTCCAGGAGAAAGATGCCAGATTGTACAGGGGGAAGGAAAGGGGAGGGGAGGAAGTTGGTTAATAATTAATGCATTAATTACAGAGTTAATTGCAATTTAACTTGCAGCTCTAATATGCTAATATTCTAAACCATTATTCACAAAATATACGTGTAAATATTAGTATCTATTTAATCTTTTGAAATGGAGTCACTGTCTAGTGTTTACAGCTGCAGGTAGAAACCCAAGTTCAAATCCTGCTTTTCCCACTGATCCTCATTGTACCCTTAGGCAAATCAAGTCACCATCCTTTGCCTCCGATATAAGTTTAGACCTCTGATTACTAATCGCTGGTGTGGTTGTGTGCTAATGTATTGCAGATTAGTGAATCCCATGGTAAATGTTATTTTGTCAATCCTAATCCCTCACTACATTACTATAAAACTAGCTCTAAGGCTGAACATGCACCATATTTGAAGAGGCAGCTGCTAGGGCAGGAGAGACCGAGGATTGCTTCTCTCCCCCCCCCCCCTTCCTCACTATCTACCAGGCTTAAGCTGGTAGATGATAGGCTGGCTCAGATTTTATTTTTGTTTTTAAGGGATCAGGTGTGAGAGGACTTGGAAGAGGTCTCCAGAACTTTTCAGAAAAGGAATAGAGGGTGAGAGTGCCAGGAACACTTCATTTTTAAGAGGCTGTATGGATAGAGATGGGGAAGACTAGTCACACATTCATGGCTCAGCATCATCTTACATCTATATTTTAATCTCATCTGCTTGCTCATTTTCCAAAACACCTGATGCGAAATCAATTTAAACTGTCTTTTCTAAATCCAAGAGGTATAAAATCTATTAAACATTTCACTGCATCATTGTTTTTGTCAAGCAGTGAAATCATGGAATCTACTGCTGATTGAAATACACCATGAAATCAATTATGCTAGTTTTAAAGGGCTATAAAAGCTATTTTGTTTTGAAACTATATTATTGCTAAAATGAATATTATGTCATGTTAATTTACTGAAAATGTCTGCCCTGTGGCATTGCATATAATTGTTTTAGTGTATACTCCTAGCTCTTATACCTTTGCTTTCTTTTTGTAATCTGCCTTGAACCCTGTGTCAGTATATGCAGAATACAAGAGATAACTATAATGTAATACATACATTATTGTAAACAATCCAAATGATGTAAAAAAATTTTATATATCAAAAATATTCCAGATCAATATACCATCAAATAACACTTTTCAAAACAATTGATCTGAATAAAGAATTGGCAATTGAACTGAGAAGTGTGAGCTCTGCTCAGGCTGCTGAGAACTGTAGTTTTGCTAAAACAGAGTGGGTCTATGCAAATTTCTTTTTTGCAAAGTATTTTGCTGGAGTTTGTTTTCCTGTTGGCTTATATGTGTAAAAATCCTGAAAATGAGAAATTGTTAGTGGGGTTTTTTGAACGCTAATAAACCAGTCTTATTTTCCATCCCAAATGTTCTGGTATGCCTGGGGAGATACCGGGGGAAGGGAAATTGGGAATACGACCACATAGCCAGCCATCTTTTGTGATTGGGGGACCGAGCACAGGTCTCCGCTCGACTATATATATATATATATGTAAAATTCTTTATCCTGATCAATTATTGTACATTATTGTAAAGACATTGGTGATGCAGAGCTATTCAGCAATATTACCAACCCCTTTGACAGCATCCTTATGAGCACTGCTTTACATGAAAGTTAACGGTACTTGTTGAAGTGTTAACTTTCAATTAATAATCCAACCTGTCAAGTTGTTAATATGAGACTTTTTCATTTCACATAAGAATGAGCAGCTTTGATTGCTTGGTTCACAGCTTATTATTATTTAACATAGGTTGTGTTTGAGAAAAACAATCCAATTTTAAGCTGTGTTGGCAAATTAACACATATTAACAGCTTAATAAATTGACCCTTTAGATTGTAAGCTTTCTGGGGAAGAGAAATGATTTTGTTCCTCCTGTATTGTAACTTTCTTTGAGTCAGGATTTGAAAAAACAAGCAATTAAATTCAGAATCCAGGATTGCTTTTTTTTTTCATACTGAATTACGACATGCACTGGACCCAAGATGGACTCCCACTGCAACACCAGCAACATGTTTCCTGTGTGTAAGTATATCAAGTGTTGCCCCTAGTAAGTGAGCTTTATTACTATTTGTTTTATAAGTACAGCTCTCTGGAGGCCAGGGTAGGCCTATTTCCAGTTGCAGTTTCACATGACGTTGGAGGGAATGTGATTTGTCACCAGCACCTCTGCCTGTAGGGAACCCATCTCTGTGCTGAAAGTTTGCTTGGGGTAAAAGATAAAAAAAACAAAACAAAACCATATCAAGGATTTTAGGTAGCAGGTAGTGACTGAATTGAACTCTTGCTTGAGATTTATACTGCAGAGGGGAGGTAGACAGGCTTCACATCACACAATATCTATTATATTACGGCCACACATTATTTATCATAGGAATTTGTTGCTACAGAGCCACTGTCTTACCCATGAATTCTAGATATGGTGCTTTGAGTTGTGTGTGTGCTTAATAGGTGTGTAATATTTAGCTGAATAATGAACCAATTAGTGCTTAGCTTCTTAACAATTATCAACATTAATTGGATTTAATTTACATTTTTGTATGTGTATTTAAATACTAAAGAAACTTTGAGTATATTCATAGAAATAAATATTTTGGAAAAAATTTTAAAATAAAAATATACGAGTATATATATATATAAAATTTTCAGACCAATGACAATTTTGGTGCTAACAATCTGTGTGTTTAAACCTTGTACACACAGTGGCACCGCCGAGGGTGCAGAAGAGCTGATCAGATTGATTCTGGCGCTCAACTTGAGGCTGACCTCCCTTGCCCCTATGATCAGAGCAGTAGTGATCTGGAGCAGAGGCAGGCAGACTGGCAACAGCAGCCTCCGGGCTTTAGGGCAGTTAGAGAAGCCACAAGGAATATAGCTGCATTAGATAAACCCAGGCAGAGAAAAGCTGCTTTAGAGCCAAAGCCCATCCCCCGCTACAGGCTGAAGGGGATTGGCTCTGAGCTGTTTAAAAGCAGGCTGAGACAAGCAGCAGGAGGAGGAGCGAGTGACCAGGGTGAGTCACTCCCACAGCCTAAGGCAGGTGAGGAGCTGTGGAGCAGAGCAGGAGAGACAACCGTGCCAGATTGGCCCATGCAGGATTTGGAAGAAATCCTTCCCACTTCAAACTTCCAGATTCCAGACCGTGTGGAAAGCATGGAGGTACAAGTAGCTGGCCCTATGCTAGAGAGCCAGACAGAATGTATGGAAACTGAATGAAGAAAGTGAGTAACTGGGAAACCATTAGTGGTTTGTGGGTTTTTTCCCTTTTGCCTATGTTTTTCTGCTGTGCAAACAAGCCTGAAGAATGTGAGATAGGTTTGGACTTTATGAGTATTTTTGAGTTAAGAATAACACTTACCTGAATCCTAAACTATGGAAGTGATTTAAAGTCAAGTTTGGAAACAAGAAGCTCAAGATAGAACATTTTAAGTTTGTGTTTTGAACTTTAGAAATCCTGCTGTGGCTCCCGTTCCTGAAGAGCTAATTAGCTTATCTCCCTCAGCTGTTTGTTTTGCCTGCACAGGGAGCTGAGGGAAAAGCTGATCTGTTTGCAAGAGCTATATTGCCTAAAGAGTTTTGGTTTAATTTGGATTTACAGCAAAGGTTTATTTCAAACTTTATTTGGCTGCTGAAATCTGCTGTTACATGCCTTTGATATTAATGCTGAGAGAAAGTTTGAACTATGAGTGAACACCAGTGTAAAGCAATCCTGAGTCAGAGCACATGATCTCAGGAATAATCAACTACAGGAGATTGCTGTTTTGTGATATCTTTATTTTACAATTGACTTTATTTTTGAATGAAATGCAAAAGTGATTTTTGTTTTATGCTGCATCTTTTTGACCTCTGGGTCAGAATAAACATCATATTCCTATTTGAAGAACTTGGTTTCACTGGTGATATTTGGAAACTCTTTGCTTGCCTTGTCTCTCATAGGCCTAGGCGGTCGCCTAGAGCTGAAAAGTCCTGAAGGTACCCCTGGTTAGAGGGGACACGCCAGAATCCTTGTGTTTGTCACACGACAGCCCGCCGCTGCAGAGGGTTTGTGACAATATATATATATATATATATATATATATATATATAAAGTTAAATTTTACATGTGGCACCAAAAAGGGGGCATAGAAATGGGCGGATTGGTGTCGTTCCTCAAATTTACATTCATAGTTATAAAATAAGGGGTATCCTTGCCTAACTTTAGGTGTCAGGATGTGCACTATGTTTCCAACGGTGCAAATGGGCACATATAAAGTTAGACTTGGTACCCAGGCATAATGTTGTTTTATGAGAACTACACCTATTTAAGTGCTGTTTATAGAATAACACTTTTTTCTGAATAAATGCAAGTTTTTATTTAACTCGCAGCACAGTGAAGGGGAAGGGAGATCGAATCGTCCCCCTTCACTGCACCGGAGGAACCCACGCGGTCGGCGGTTAACCCTGCCCTCCTCAGCCGGCCCCTCAGGCCTATCTCCATTCCAACAACCCACCAAGGACCGATTCCAAGCTCCTTGTCCCTAATCCGCTTGGGCCAAACACCATATTCCTTGCTTCTTACTTGGGATCACTCGGATCAGAGCACCCTCTTCTAAATCTCATAGATTTATAATTGTTAAATTATAAATGCCCAGGACTCTTATCTCTTACCTGTCCTTGCCTTTTATACCATCTTTGCTTAAGACTCATATTGTACAACTGCTCATGCCTTTAATAAATGATTGCCTAGATCAATATTCTGTCTTATAGATCTGTTCATTGTCTTTTATAACTCACCGCTTATATTCCTATCTAGCTCATAATCTTAAATTGTTCACCTGTCCACAGACCTACTTTCCTACTGCTCACAATCTACCTTATCTGCCCAGGAATATTTCATATCTACCCACCCCCCCTTAAGCATCCGTCTCTCCTCCTACCCTGCATCTCCAGTCTGCCCTCCCCCCTCTCCCCATCCAGCCCCCTCGCCACCATATCCATCAACAAACATGTCTAGCCCCACTTACAAGCTCATTGCCTTTCTCCTTCTCTACCTGCTTACTACAAGAGGCTGGATCTCTAAAGCTTTAGCCTTCGAACCTATACCTACCTACATCGCATGGACTAGAATCCCGGGACCCGACAAACTCCCCCGATTCCACCGGCTCGTTCAGGATGTCACAGAAACAGGTCCTTTCCCCATCCCTGTGATCCACACTACCCGCCACCCACCCAGACCAACACAAAACAGAAAACGATCCCTTAAGAATTTACAACGCACGGAACCCTCGCCCCCCCTAGAACAATCCATTCTTGTTGGCACCTACCTGAACATTAGCTCGGTTAGAAACAAAGCCCAACTCTTCAAAGACTGGTTAGAAGAAAACCATCTAGACATGGTACTTCTAACAGAAACATGGCTCATCTCCGACCAGGATGCCATCATAGCGGACATTCTACCACCACACTACAAAATTATCCCCCTCTCAAGAAACTCTAAAAGGGGAGGCGGCCTGGCCATCATACTACGCGACCACTTTCACTTCCAAATCCTAGATTCTAAACTAACTAATGACCTAGAAATCCTCACCTGCAAAATCTCCAAAACAGACTTCATTGATAACCTCACCGTCGCGCTATTCTACATCCCTCCTAATAAATGGAACCTAGCAAAAGAAGACTACTACGAATTCCATCTAATGAACTCGACAGCTGGCACCCACAATCTCTTAGCAGGAGACATCAATCTTCATCTTGAGCAAGAAGAAAACCCCAATGTTGCCGACCTATACTCCTTCCTCACATCACTAGGCTTCACCAAGCCCCCTCTTACCATAACACACAATAAAGGACACTAGCTTGACATGGTCACCTTCCTTTCCAACTCCTCCACTACTCCCAACATAAGTCTCACAAAACAAAATTGGTCTAACACCCCCAGGTCCGACCACCTCCTATGTCATTTCGAACTATCCTGGTTTAAAAAACAACCAGACAGGAAGCCCACGCCTAACCAAACAAAGACGATGACCAGGACAAGAGAAAAAATCAATCCTGCAGATTTCTGGTCACACTACACCCTCAGCTCTAACTCTGACCCCAACCCCAACTTCCACCTTGATTGGAAAAACTTTAACAACCAAGTCCTTCATACCATCGCCCCCCTAAGACTTCGTAAGAAAACCCCTCGTCCCTCTAACAAATGGTTTGATGCGGATCTCCTCGCCATAAAATGCGAAGTAAGGAAACTAGAAAGAACATGGCATAAATCAGAGACCGACAATGATAGACTTAACTGGCGATGTAAAGTTAACGAATACAAAAAATTGATTGTCGAAAAATGCAGTAAATATTACTCCCAACTCATCAACACCCCTTCTCTAAACAGTAAAACACTTTTTAGACTAGTCAACTCCCTTCTAGACACCGATTCACACAAACGCTCTAGCTCAGAACTCCCGCCCCCCGCAACAATCCTAGCAGACCACTTTGCCAACAAAATCCAAACCTTAAAATCATCTCTTTCAACTCCCAACACTGAGACAATATTCAACCTCCCAGCAGTAGACACAACAGGTTCAAGGGCCGACATGACCTGGAGCTCCTTCGAAAGCCCAGACTGGAATCTTTTTCTCAAACTTTTCTCAAAATATGCCAACTCCAACTGCCTGCTAGACAACTGCCCACCCACCATCATTAAATCCACCCCCCCCCCCCAATTCAAAGCAGAACTCTTCAATTGGGTCTCACTATGCCTGTCCACTGGTCTCTTCCCGATTGAAGTAGGCCACATTCTCATATCCCCCCGCCTCAAAAACAACAAAGAACCCATCTCCTCCGCTGCCAACTACAGACCCATCGCCAACATACCTCTCTTCCAAAAACTCATGGAAGGCCTCATTAACCATGACCTCATGAACTACCTTGAAAAGTTCAACATCCTTCACGATTCCCAATCCGGCTTCCGCTCAAACCACAGCACAGAAACGGTCTTAGCTGCTCTAACAAATTACCTCCTCCACCTATTCTCACTGGGCAAAAGCGCCCTAGTACTCCAAATCGACCTAAGCAGCGCTTTAGATCTGGTCGACCACGATATCATGCTACGCTGCCTTGACTCCATCGGCATTTCTGGTCAAATAATAAACTGGTTCTCAAGCTTCCTAACTAACCGTACTTATCAGGTCCACAGCAACGGAACCTTCTCCCATCAATGGCGTAATCCCTGCGGAGTCCCACAAGGCTCCCCACTATCCCCCTCCCTTTTCAACATCTACTTGGCCCTTCTGGCACGGACACTAGCCGACTTAAACCTTAAATCATTCAAATACGCTGATGACATCACCATTATCATCCCCCTAACTTCATTCACTCAACAGACGGAACAACTCACCTCTTCTATCCTCACCAAGTTAGAACTATGGACCTCACAATTTAAAATTGAACACCGAAAAAACCAAATTCTTCCTGGCAAGCCCTACTCATAAAATAACAAACACTTCCCTGAAACTGAACGGCCTAGATTATCCTATCAACCCAACCATAAAAATACTTGGAGTCATCCTAGATAGATGCTTGACCTTCGAAGACCATACCAATGCCCAGGTCAAAAAATGCTTCTGCACCCTCTGGAAACTTCGCACCATCAAACGCCACTTTGATCACCTCTCCTTCCGTTTACTGGTCTAATCATTAATCTTAAGCATACTGGACTACTGTAATATCATATACCTGGGAGCCTATAAAAACACCATCAAACGTTTAAGAATAGTACAAAATGCTGCTGTCCGCCTCATTTTCGGCCTCAAAAAATATGACCACATTAGCCCCTACTATACTAAACTCCACTGGCTGCGGTGGAGGCAAGAATCATCTTTAAATTCGCTTGCCTCTGCTTCAAAACCTTAGCAGGCTCTTCACCAATTTACCTATCTGAGCACCTTGAAATTGCTGACCCCTCTCGTACTCGAAATACCTACCTGTTTTCCTTTCCCTCCCTGAAGGGCTGCCTTTACAAAAAATTCCTCGACCGATCCCTAGCATTCCAAGCAGGCAAATGGAACAAATGCCTCTCTACTCTCATCTCCAATTCCCCCCCCTATCAAACATTCAGGAAATTAATCAAAACCTACCTTTTTGACAAATTCCTCTGATCTCCCCTCCCTCCACCTTCCTCCTCCTTTGACCTCGACTTACCCCCAGACTCTTTACCTCCGTATGTAACACAGCCATTTGTAACACCGCTGTATGTAACTTATAGCGAATGTAACTACTCCGAATATATAACCTAGCTGTAGAAAATAACTTCACCATAAAGTTAACGCCTAAAATGTAAATATAGCATGACTGAAAATGTATAGTCTATTATGTAAATGTAACATTAACGAAATTGTAACTTCGCTGTAAATGTACAGTCTCTTCATCTGTTAACTGCATAGAACTTCCATGGTAATGCGGTATACAAGAATAAAGTTATTATTATTTTCAAGAATTCAATCCAACAAAAAATTTTTTCACTGAATATCATATAACTTATGAATAAATGTCTTCTTGTGCAAATTTAACACATCTTATGGTATCTATAAGTACAGTCTGTTTCTGGTATGAGTTCATTTTTGAAAAAAAATCTACTTTACAGGTTTTGGAACTCATCCCTTCTTTTTTTTTTAATCTTTATTAATTTTCAAAACTAATACAAAGTGCCATGAATTTTACAAACATTAATAATCAACATAAGCACTTAAATTCCATCAATAACAATACAGTTGAAAAATATCCCACCCCTTCCTTCCAACTATTCAATCAAGAAATAAACAAAAAAGATATCCCCCCACCTACCCTGTCCTGGATATTCATAAAAATAAACAGAAAATTAAATAAAGACAATTATGTTGAATTAACAAAGGATGACAATGGCCCCGAGACCAATTTAAATACTTTGCTTTGCCCCAACATATCCGCATTCATCTTTTCATATTTATAGCCTAAACATAAACTAGCCCACCAAAACGAAAATTGAGGCGGTCACAATTTTTCCAATTGCGTGTAATCATTTGCATCGCTGTCCCTGTCATAATAAGGAAAAGCTTACATTTGTAATGATCCATAGGAGGCTTGATATGCAGCAAAGATCCACATATAATTGCCTCATACGTCAAAGGGATTGTTGATTCCAGTATGAGGTTAATCTGTCCCCAAGCTGAGTATCAAAGGACAAAAGAACAACAGATGATCCAGTATCTCTATGTCCAGATGACAGTGCCAGCATCTATTAGATTTAGAACTGTCTAACTTATGTAACCTAACAGGGGTCCAAAAGATCTATGTAACAGAAAAAAACATGTTTGTATCATAGATGCTGATGCAATTAGAATAATACTTAGAGGGGCATAATCAAAAAAAAGTCTAAGTCCCCTTTTGGCCTAAGGCCTTAAACGTTGAAAGTAGAAGCAGGGAAAATGTCCATTATCAAAAAAAATGTCCAAAAGGAGGTTTTTTTAAATAATGGCCTGCCTTTACATTCAGCTGTTTAAATGCCCAGACCACCACTACGTCTAAACTTATACCATATAATCAACCTAAAAAAAGCCTAAGCCCCAAACGTCCAAAACAAGGGCTTTTAGGCGAAGGAGGAGCCAGTCCTTCGCCTAAAAGCTGGATTCTGTAACCAGTGTCTGTCAAAAACAACACCGGTTACAGAATCCCCCCCCCCCCCCCCGACGACATCGGGGCAAGAGGGAGCCCACGCCCTCCTGCCCCACGGCACTCCCGACCTCCCCGACACTATCGGGGCAAGAGGGAGCCCAAGCCCTCTTGCCCCGCAGCACCCCCGAACCCCTGATGAAGATCGGGGCAAGGGAGCCCAAGCCCTCTTGCCCTGTGATTCCCAACCCCCCCCTGCTGAGTCCGATGGGGCCAAGAGGGAGCCCAAGCCTTCCTGGCCTGGCGATACCACCTAACCCCCACCCCCCACTAAAATACGGGTAGGAGGGATCCCAGGCCCTCCTGCCCTTGATGCAACTCCCCCACAACTGCCCCCCGAACCCTGGATTGCCCCCCCGCCAACCCACGACTCCCCCACCGACCGCATGAACCCCCACCAATCCCACACCCCATACCTTGAAATAGTTGGCCAGACGGATGGGTACCAAGCCCACCCAATTGGCAGGCCAGTCAGCTCAGGAATGGGGCCGGATTGGGCCATGCGGCTCAAACCCCGCCCACAGGTTGGGCCTGAGGCGCTTGGGCCAACCAGAATAGGCCCAGAAGCCTTAGACTCCTCCTGTGGGTGTGGCCTTAAGCACATGGGCTGGGTTGGGTCCATGTGCCTAAGGCCCCGCCCACAGGAGGGCCTATTCTGGTTGTTCCAGGCACCACAGGCCCTACCTGTGGGTGGGGTTTGAGCTGCCTGGGCCAATCCGACTCCATTCCTGAGTTGGCTGGCCTGCCGGACGGACAGGCTTGGCACCCATCTATCTGGCCAACTATTTCAAGGTATGGGGATGGGATTGGGGGTGGGGGATTGTGGGGTCGACGGGGGGTTGTGTGTCAGAAGGAGGGTGATTCGGGGTTCGGGGGGGCGGTCGTGGGGGGGTTGCGTCGAAGGCAGGAGGGCCTGGGATCCCTCCTGCCTGTATTTTAGTGGGGGGTGGGGGTTATGGGGTGTCGTCGGGCCAGGAGGTCTTGGGCTCCCTCCTGGCCAGATCATGGGGGGGAGGGGGGTTGGAAATCGCTGGGCCTGGAGGGCTTGGGCTCCCTCCTGGCCCCATCAGACTCGGTGGCGGGGTTTGGGGATCATGGGGTAAGAAGGCTTGGGCTCCCTCTTGCCTCGATCTTCATCGGAGTTTCGGGGGTGCCATGGGGCAGGAGGGCTTGGGCTCCTTCTTGCCCCGATCTTCATCGGGGGTTCGGGGGTGCAGCGGGGCAGGAGGGCTTGAGCTCCCTCCTGCCCCGATAGTGTCGGGGAGGTCAGGGGTGCCGCAGGGCAAGAAGGCTTGGACTCCCTCTTGCCCCGATGTCGTCGGAGAGGGTTGGGGACTGCGGGGCAGTAGGGCTTGGGCTCCCTCCTGCCCTGATCATTGTCGGGGGGGAAGGGTGGATCGCGGCAGGGGAGATGAGCCATCTCTCCTGCCGTGCATCTCCCCTACCGCGATCATTGCTGTAGGGGGTAGGCAGGTTGCTGGGGCCGCTGAGCTGATTGCAGCAGGCACGATCATCTCAGCGGCCCCTTTTCGGCACTTATCCTTTTTTGGCTTGGTCTAAGTCAAAACGTATAAGTGCCGACTAGGCAACCTGCCTAAAGTTTTGGTTATACCTGCTCCCGCCCTTTCCCCTCCTGTAAAAACACCTCTTTTCTCTCTGTGCGTTTAGAGGCAGGGGAAAGGCCTAAGCTGGTTTTAGATATGTCTAAAACCAGCTTTGATTTTGGGTACTTGGACGATTAGGCTTTTTGATCGTCCAAGTAGACATTTACGCCACTTTTTAGACGTTTGTTTTTTTTATTATGAGCTTAAGGTTTAATTTTGGTACTGATTTTTTAAATTTGTTTTAAGTATTTATATTCTGCCTATCTAAATTATCTACCGTATGTGGTTTACATTTAGGTATGCAAGCATTACCCTTATCTATCCCGGTAGACTCACAATCTATCTAAAATACCAGGGTCATTCATTATTTATTTATTTATTTAAAACATTCATATCTCACAGAACCAGAAATCTATGTGGGTTATTAAAAAAAAACCCACATAGATATAGGTTAAAAACATAGATATTAAAATACTAACATACAATTCTTAAACTTCCCCAAAATACACAATCACATAATTAAAAAAAAAAAATAATACTGTAATGAACAAATTCTTCAAAACATATAGATAATATAACAATAATGTCTAAGTCTAATAAAGTCAAAACCAATCACAGATTTATTAAAAAGCATTCTGAAAGAAGAAAGCCTTCAAACATTTACGGTAAAGTAAAAATGAACATATTTGACAAATGTTATCTGGAAGGACATTCCACAACTGAGGACCCGTCACCACAAAAATCCTGGAATGAATAATTGTCTTAACTATATTTTGTATACATGGAACAATCAGCAGTTGCTTAGATTGTGAATGCAATGATCGAGACGGCTCATATAAGGGAAGTAGCCACAACTTTCAACAAAGCTTCATGTAAGGTCTTATACACTAACACAAAAATTTTAAACTGAATCCTTCAAACCACTGGCAACCAGTATAATTCAACCAATAAAGGGGCTACATCCCTACATGAAATGCCATCAGTCACCCTGGCTGCAGCATTCTGCGCTATTTGTAATACCCCTAAAGACTTTCGGCATCATATATGAGAGTATGCTGAAAAGTTCTCAGATCAACTTCCTATATTTTGAGCATTATTTTTCCACTGTAGCTGAAAAGAGTGTTATTTCATTAAGTTCCAATTTGCCGAAACGGTTTCAGATCTTTGATTGAACCATATCCACGTAATTCTCGTCTTGGGTGGGCTGAGAACTTTTCAGCACCTTCTCATATAGAATTCAGTCCTTAATGTATATTGTACAATGGCCCAAGCAGATTGGATAGCTGAAATATTATCTTCTATTTGTTGTCCTTAATGAAAATATTGGTAAACAAGACTACTACTTGACTGATTCTCTTGGTTTCAACCTTCACCATCTCTTTTCCATACTTAGCTCTCTACTCAAAGTGCCCTCACCTCCGACTCCTTCACATTCTCTTCAGATCATGGCTGAGTACTTCCACAACATGATTAACAAGATTAACCTTGAGTTCTTGACCAAATCACCTCAGCCTCTCCTTCCTCTCGTTCGACCCGCTGACCTGTGCTGTCTTTTCTTCCTTCTCTGAAATCACAGAGGAGGAAACTGCTCATTTTCTCTCCTCCAAACTCACCACTTAATTCTCTGATCCCATCCTCTCCCCTCCCATGTACTGGTCATCATCTCTTCTACTATCATCACCGCTATGTGCCTTATCCTCAACCTATCCCTCTCTACTGCAACTGTGCTAGACACCTTCAAACATACATAGTTACACCACTCCTCAAAAACCCCTCAATGGACCCTACCTACCCCTTCAATTATTGCTCCTTCTTCCTCCTCCCTTTCTTATCTAAGCTACTTGAATATGCTGTTCATCACCGTTGTCTTGACTTTCTTTCATCTCAAGCTATTCTTGACCTCCTTCAATTGGGCTTTCACTCTCTCCTATGGAAACTGCCCTGGCCAAATCCAAAGGTCATTACTTTGTCCTCATCTTCCTTGATCTATCTGCGATGTTTGATACTGTAGGTCACTACCTACTCATTAACACTATGTCTTTGCTTGGATTTTATGGCTCTGTTAGCGCATGGTTTTCTTCCTACCTTTCCTGCCATGCTTTTAACATGTGCTCTGGAGGAACCTCCTCTGCTGCCATCAGTTGGCATACCTCAGGACTCTGTCCTAGGACCTCTTATTTTCTCCATCTACACTTCTTCCCTTGGAGCTCTGATCTTCTCCCATGGCCTCCAGTACCATCTATATACTGATGACTCACAAATCTCTATGCCTGAAATTTCTATGGCAATCCAGGCACAAGTCTCGGACTTCCTGTCTGACATTGCTACATGGATGTCTCACCACCATCTAAAGTTAAACCTGGCCATTATGGAATGCCTTATTTCTCCTCTTCCTATGTTCCCTATTTCAGTGGATAACATTCTCATCCTCCCTGTCTCATTGGCTCGTAACCTCGGGGTCATCTTTGACTAGTCTCTGTTCTTCTCTTTGCATAACCAAGCAAGAACAAAACTGTGGAATTGATGGTCTTGATGAAAAGGTTTAATAAATTTTTCACAAATAAAAGTGGTGTAAGTAAATATTGAATCCATAAAACACACAGAAAAGAATTGTGGTATGGACCAGACACAATCCATGTCTCTGTATAGTCAAGAAACCACAAAATGGTGGCCAGTCAAATGTGCGTAAGACAATCATGTGCACTGTCAAATGCAATTAAATAGTGTATCCACTAAAACATGTTGCTTCTTTCTATACAACCTCGCTAAACTTGCTGGTCTACATTTCAAATAGACATGTCCACTGAGCCAATTGTGGCAAGGGACTTTCCATGCTATGATTGGTTTAGCTGCCGCAGCAGGGATCCTGATTCCCCCACCTCCTCTGAAGTCAACTGGCAGAAGAAATGCCTACTCCCTCCTGCCAGAACTCCCATAGCGCCCCCCCTTCCCCCTCCCCAATGTCCATAACAGGAGGAGTGCCCAATTCCTCCAGCCGCAACGGCAAACCCTCCTGACACCATCCACAACAGGAGGGATGTCCACTCCCTCCTGTCGCTACCCCCGATGGCATCCCCCAGCAGGAGGGGTGCCCACTCGCATCTGCTGCTGGTCCCATCATCCACCGAACCCTACCAAACACTCCCCGACTCCACCCCTGACATTCTTGGACACTCCAACATCCCCCTGACATTCCCCAACTCTACCCGGATAACTCCTATATACTCCAAAATCCCCTTGACACTCCCTGACTCCACCTGGACTACTCCCCGATATCCCTAAGATCCCCCTGCCACCCGCAACCACTTCCCTGAATGTATTCCGCATCTTTATCTGATGGCCGGCAAGAGGGATGCCCACTCCCTCCTGTTGGCAGGCCCGCCACTGCAAAATGGTGGGCTTTCCCCTTCCAGGTGCATTCTGGGATGCACCAGCGAGGGGCCTAAGGCTCTGATTGGATCAAATGCCTAAGGCTCTGATTGGATCCAATGCCTAAGGCCCCATAGGAGGGGCCTTAGGCACCTGGGCCAACCAGAATCTTAGACCTCCTTCCCCGTGGATCCTGGGATGCACTGGGAATGGCCTAAGACTCCAATTGGCCAGATACCTAAAATCTGATTGGCCAGATACCTAAAGCCCCTCCCATGGGACATGAAGTTTTTGAAAGCCTTTTAACCAGAGGTTTTATTTCTTTAATAGTAGTTGTTTAAAAAGTAGACCACTCCCTATCTACTGGTATATCTGGAACGTAAGATAATTCCTCACAATTATCAGAATCTTCTGACATAGTAAAAGACTGATATATTTTATCTACATTTTCAGAAAAGAAAGTGGTAAATGCATCATCAATATGGCTGCTGTGGCAAAAATCATAAAATAAATAAATAAAAAACCCTTTATTTTAGCAAAAGGAACTAGTGGACTGCTTGCCTACTTGCTTTTCGGAACCACTCCTAAACTATCTAGTTAGCGCTTTGGTGGTCAGAGATGATATTTAGCAGTACTACTCAGTTAGGTTCTGCTAAATATGAGCCCATTATGGTCAGCTCAGCATGGTTTAAGTGGGCAGAAGCCTCTCCTGCACACATTGGACCTCAAGAGTAATGTGGGCTTATATGAATCTGGAGTAGACTAAAGACCATGGAAAGTCCGCCTAGCTTTTTGTTTCTTTTGAGTTAAATGGGATGGCTGCTGCCATCAGCAATTGCAAGCTCTCTAATTGGCTAGCAGACTACATCTCTTTCCCTTAGTCCCAAATAGGTCTGATTCTGGAGGATCATGTCATGTCTTGTAATGCCAGAGCTATGTCTACTTGAAAAGAAGATGTGCAGAGCTGCAACACAGACTTCTGTCTATATATTCACATCTTTATTTTGCTTAGAGCAAGATCCCTAAAATGACAGCCAGTTTGGCCAAAGCAACACAATCCAAATTGCACCAAAGGTTCTACATAGGAAATGAAGCAGCAAAACAACAAAAATATTGTGGAACAGATCGGAGGTGCTAGTTTGTAGTTTAATAAGCGTCCAAATAAATTAAAAACAATAATCATAAAAGCAGTCGACAAAGGGTATACTGTATACAGTCACAAGTGACTCACAGGATAGAAACCAAATAATATATACAATAAAAATGACCAAACTCGGACCGTGTATCAGCAAATTAAAAATGTCTTCCTCAGGGGTCTTATAGGGTCCTTGGCTGTCTTAAATATAAAAACATAAAAGTCACAAAAAAAAACCTCAAGTCATAATACCAGCCTACATTGTGGTCTTGTGAGTTATGCTGCTTGTTTGTAACCTCTTAACTACTTGGATTTTTTTGTGACTTTTATGTTTTATATTTAAGACAAAACTAATAAAAATGATAATTTTATAAATTCCACACTTTACAATGTCAATTGAACCAAAAAATGGAATATAAGACCCAATATTGTTCAGTTGATTGTAGAGGAATAATCTACTTAATCTTTTGTCTGAGAGCTTTTTCTGTTATAGCGAATATTGCTTATCTTGAGGGGAAAGGACTTCAGACTGGTTCCGATTGCATCTAAATCAGCTGAAACAGCTGTTCAGCTGAAGGAAACCTCAGTATACTCAGTGGGGCATCCCTCCTGCCTGGCTTGCATCAAGTGGGGTCTGGGGCAGGAGGGAGTAGGCATCCCTCCTGCCTGGCTTGCTTCCAGTGGGGTTGGGGGTCTAGGCAGGAGGGAGTGGGCAACCATCTTTCCTGGCTTACTTCACGTGTGGAGTTTGGGGGTTCTGGCAAGAGGGAGTGTGACTCTCTCCTGCTGGATGGGTTCTGGGGGGCGGCAGTGGGCATCCCTTCTGCTGGTTGACTTTGTGAGGGGGTGGTGGTAGAATGGAGTGGGCATTCCTCCTGCTGGATGACTTTGTTGGGGGGATGGGGTTCTGCCACAGCCGCTTAGCTGATTGCATCAATGAGATTTCCTTGTCATGATCAGTTCAGTGGCCGTGTCCATTTGAAATGTCCTGCATTTCAGGCATCTTATCATTGCCCCAGGGCTTCTTAAGTTTGCAAAACCATGCCCATGCCCAGCATTGGGCGAGCTTAAGTGTACCGACGCATCTCTCTTCACTCGCGACAGACACCTACATTGTAGGCGGCTTATCTTGGGTTGTTTTTTGTTTTGTTTTTTTAGAAAACACGTGTCCCGATTGGCTGGTTAGGCAGCAGTTGAACACATACCACTGCCTAAAATCGGGATGCTGTTTATAGAATTTGCCCCATATTATATAAAGTACATTTGCTCCTAAGCTGATGTAAATGTCTGTGACATCAATGTAGACAGGATATCTGCAGCTTCTGTGCCAGTATTATTTTTTATAGAACACACATAGACAGCTACTTGTATGTGCAGCAAAGTCAATCTGTTATATAATTACCCTCATGGTATATAATATTTATTTATGGGATTACATCCAATATGCACCAATAGAACCCAGCACATGTGAAGTCATTGTGAATGTCTTGCAATTGTGGCTGCTTGTAATGTTAAAAGGAATTGTAAGGCAGCTGCTTGAAAATGACTTTCCAGTAAAATTGTTCATTGATGCCACAGTACATTTTACTGCTTGTCAAGTGCCATTTTGATACACTGCACAGGCATCAGAGGTACAACTTTCTTTAAGGGCTTTATATAAAAATCATGTTTTGCTATTAAATGCAATTTATTTTGATAGGCAGCTACAAATGTAGATAGTCAAATAATAAATCCTGCTGAAGCAAGAGCTCTGTGACTTGTAAGGGTTTCTATTCTTAGATATTTATAAATTGTATTAGCTGATTTTGTTTCCAACTAATTGGGGATCATTTGAGGATACAAAAGATTGGAATTTATTGCTGTTTTCACATGTACTGTTGTTTAGTATATTTTCCAGTGGAATCAAATATATACATTAGTGTCTCTTAGAAATCATGGGTTAGTATAGTACCAGGCGGACTTCTAAGGTCTAAAACAAAGAAAAAAAGGCACTTGAATCATGAAATTGTAATGCTTGTAATTAAAGGGCAGACTGAATGGACTATTGAGATCTTTATCAACCGTCAATTTACTATGAGGTACATAATCAAAACAAAAATATGTCTAAAAACCCGTCTAAATCAGCACTTGGACAACCTAAAAGACAGAAGTGGCTTAAGTAGTCTGGGGATGGGGGTGTGGGCTAGTGAACCATAGAGAGGAGGACCCAGGCCCATAAGCCACTCTAACCACTGCATTCATGGTGAAAAATGTGAGCCCATCTAAACCTCCCCAAACCTTACTGTACTGCCATATAGGTGGCACCTGCAGCCATAAGGGCTATTGTGGTGGTAGACAGGTGGATATAGTAGGTTTTGGGGGGTGCAAGGGAGTTGTGGTGAGATGTTTTTGTGAAGTTCACAGCAGTGCCCTGTAAGGTGCCCCACTATTGTATTGCCATGTCTGGGTGGCCAGTCCACCAATTTGCTAACCCCTCCCACGTCCAAAATGTCTTGTTCTAGGTGTTTTGGACTTGGACGATTTTTTGGATGGGAATGCGGTATAAAGACAGATGACTTGGCGGTTTGGACGCCCATATAATATAATGGATGTCTCAGCATTTAGCACACGCTAAATCGGTTAGCACGCCTTAATAAAAGGACCCCTAAATAACATAGAAACATGATGGCAGATAAAGGCCAAATGGCCCATCCAGTCTGCCCATCCGCAATAACCATTATCTCTTCCTCTCTCCGAGAGATCCCACGTGCCTATCCCAGGCCCTTTTCAATTCAGACACAGTCTCTGTCTCCACCACCTCTTCCGGGAGACTGTTCCATGCATCTACCACCCTTTCTGTAAAAAAGTATTTCCTAAGATTACTCCAGAGCCTATCACCTCTTAACTTCATCCTATGCCCTCTCATTGCAGAGTTTCATTTCAAATGAAAGAGACTCGACTCATGCACATTTACATTACGTAGGTATTTAAACGTCATATCTCCCCTCTCCCGCATTTCCTCCAAAGTATACAGATTGAGATCTTTAAGTCTGTCCCCATAAGCCCTATGATGAAAACCTCATACTATTTTAGTAGCCTTCCTCTGGACCGACTCCATCCTTTTTATATCTTTTTGAAGTTGTGGCCTCCAGAATTGTACACAATATCAATAGGTTTATCGCATGCCCTCTAGTCCTAGTATTTTTGGAAAGAGTGTCAAATGATTCACATTTATCCTTTCCACTCCACTCAGAATTGCAGTATGTAGCTAGTATGACATCTTTTAAATAAATAAAAAATAAGTAAATTATTTAGTAGTTATAAGGAATATTGAGATGTATTGGTGAAGTCTTCAGTGAAGTCCTGGGTCTTTCCTATAGGGTACAATTTTAGTTTAGGTAGACTTAACAATAGTCGGTGTTTGGGCAGTCATCATAGAAGTTCCAGTTATACTTAAAAATTCTGACAATTTATGCCATTATCACCTTGAGGTTCATAACTTCTGACAATGCAGTGGTATTTGACATTCTCTCACACAACCTAGGTCTTGATGCTGCCTGCTAGTAGTACCAGTGTTAGTCTGGTGAAGGGTATGGTGGGTTTTAAAGGATTACACCAATACCATGAAATTATGCTGGTAGTACAGCCAGATTTACTATATAAAAAGTCTGTCTTATTTTTATGCAATACCCATGACTGCTTAAGAATATAAGAATTGCCATACTGGGACAAACTGAAGATCCATTAGGCCCAGTATCCTGTTTCCAACAGTGGCCAACCCAGGTCCCAAGTACCTAGCTAGATTCCAAGTAGTAAAACAGATTTTATACTGCTTATCCTAGGAATAAGCAATAGATTTCCCCAAGCCATCTCAATAATGGCTTATGGACTTCTCTTTTAGGAAATTATCCAAACCTTTTTTAAACCCCGCTAAGCTAACTGATTTCATCACATTCTCTGGCAAGGAATTCCAGAGTTTAATTACACGTGTAAAGAAATATTTTCTCCAGGTTTTTAAAAATATACTACTTAGTAGCTTCATCGCATCACATCTATCCTTTCCACTCAGTATTTTAAAGATCTCTATCATATCATCCCTGAGCCATATCTTCCCCAAGCTGAAGAGCCCTAGCCGCTTTAGTCTTTCCTCATAGGGAAGTTGGCCCATTCTTTTTATCATTTTCATCACCCTTTTCTAATTCTCCTAAATCTTATTTGATATATGGTCACCAGAATTGTACACAGTATTTGAGGTGTAGCCATACCATAGGGCGATACAAGGGTATTATAACATTTTCATCTTTGTTTTCCATTCTTTTCCTGATAATTCCTGATTCCAGAGGAAGGCTACTAAAATTGTGTGTGGTCTTTGTCATAAGGCATATGGGGACAGACTTAAAGATCTCAATCTGTATACCTTGGAGGAAAGGCAGGAGAGGGGTGGGAAATAGGGTGCATCTTATGGAGTGAATACACCTCCCCCCCCCGGTACCTTTTTTAACTGGCAGTGGGCCTTTCTTGTTGCAGAGCAGCGCATAACACAGGAGCGCAACTTTCATGCTTCCTGCTTGGTCCTGCGCTGCTCCGAGATTGGCTGCAGTCAGTTTGCGCTGTTTTATTTATTTATATTAGCGGCTTAACTGAACGGTTGCCCTTAGTTCTGCCATAGGGTGCAGTGGCAGGAGGAAGCGGGTGCCTGTCAGGCTGCCGAAGAGCGGTGGCAGGGAGTGTCCCTCTCAGAACGCGAGTGAGCGCCAGGCCCAGGAGCTGCTGCTTTTCCTGCAGAAGGTGAGCATTTTGCCTGCCCTCCCTCTGGTCATGGAGTGCAGTGGTAGGAGGAAGCGGGTGCCGGTCAGGCTGCTGAAGAGTGGCGGCAGGGAGTGTCCTATTTGGAAGGAGAGCGAGCACCAGGCCCATGAGCTGCTGTTTCTCCTGCAGTAGGTGAGCGCTTCGCCCGCCCTCCCTCTTCCTTCTGGCCTAGGAACATCGTAAGCACCCGGCTGACTCTGCCATCGGGAGAACTGTGGAGGCCCAGCCGGGAGCCTGATAGAGCTGCGGAGTTGGGGCTTGTGGCTTCATTCGTGTTTGCTGTTAAACTAGTTTAGGTTTCCTCCCTCTTTTATGTCAGTTTCATGAGGCTTTTAGTGGCACTAGCTCAGTGTTTATACCAGTACACACCTTCTCTTATTTAGAAGTGCATCTATCCTCTTATGAGGAAAAAAATTGACCCTATTGGTTTTCTGAAGAGATGGAACAAGGCACTGCTAAGGGTTATACTGCAATTTCTTGTTGTCCAAAACAATTACTAGTCTCTGTATGGAGTGAGGCAATAAGGTCTGGACAAGTTCATGGAGGAAAAATTCATAGTCTGTTATTAAGAGAGACACGGGGGAAAGCCACTTCTTGCCTTGAGAATGGTAGCATGGACTCTTGTTACTCTTTGGGTTTTTGCCAGGTACTGGTAACCTGGATTGGCCACTGTGGAAAGAGGATACTGGGCTAGATGGACCATTGGTCTGACCCAGTAAGGCTATTCTTATGTTCAGTGCCTCTTTTAATGTACTTTTGTAGGTGAGGTCTCTATTTCCTTTAATTCAATATTGTTCACTCAGTCCAATAAACAGACTCACCAAATGCACCTACGTGTAGAGGAAAAAAAATGAATAAAAAAATTCTGAACCAAATTTTTTTTCTTGGTTTTTCCTCCTCTACAGGTGGGTGCGTCTTATGGTCAGGTCTGTCTTATGGAGCGAAAAATATGGTACCTACGTGATGTAAATGTGCAAGAGTCGAGTCTCTTTTATTTGAAAGGAAGCTCTGGAATGAGAGGGCATAGGATGAAGTTAAGAGGTGATAGGCTCAGGAGTAATCTAAGAAAATACCTTTTTACAGAAAGGGTGGTAAATGCGTGGAACAGTATCCCGGTAGAGATGGTGGAGACAAAGACTGTGTCCTTGTGACCATTGACCTTGCATAGCTGTTCTCACCTAACTTTAGGAGCATCGATGTCAGCTTACACTAGTATTCTATAGTGACATTTTAGTGTATGAGATTATTTTATTGAACTGGGTCTCAGTACTCAATATCAGCGTCTACCCTGAGGCACCCAGTTATAGAAATGTCAGCATATTCTCATGCCCAAAGCAAACAACTGGGAAAAGTTATATCAAACGGATTGTTCCAAACGTTGACAACCACAAAAAACAAAAGGGAACAAGCCTGAAGAAGTATTTAATACCTTATTTAACTCAGATGGTGCTCAGAATCCACGGATGGAGTAGAAAAAACTCAGGGTGGGGAACAAACCCCTAAAGAGATTTTTTCATAGTATCTATCATTGCACCAACTAGTGTGTTAGGTGATTAAAAGTGCTTCATTCTGTTTTGCATGTCCATAACATAAGTAAGTATTCAATGATTCAAAAAAATATATTTTCAAAAAGTGCAAGCAAACTTAACTTCAAAGTCCATACAGCGATGGTCCGGCAGGGTTCTCATGCACATTAATTTGTAGGTTAACATGCACTAAATCAGTTTTGTAGATATAAATTCAGTTTTACTTCACTTCTAACAATTGTTCACCTCCGTCTTCTCTTCATATCAATTTTCTTTCATATACATTCTATAAAAAGTTCAGTATAAATATCTAAATAAGACTTCAGCGGTTACAATTGAACACATTATTTCATTTTAATTCAAGTTTACTGTCGCAACCCTTCCCATTGGTCTATCCAAAATTCTTAATACTTTATATCAAAAAAACACTTATCTTGGTTATGCTGTTCGGGGCTCCGACATGAATTTATGTTTCACGACTAGCTGTCTCAAGGAGCATCCTAGTGTTCTCCCTAGGGTGTTTTAGTCGGGTGCTCTGCCCAGCTAATTTAGGTGACCGCCCGGCTATCTTCCTCCAATGACATGATGCCTGAGTCATTACAGGAGTAATAGTTTTCCCCTTGTCTGTTTTTGTTTGGTTACACGCCACAAAGCGCGCAGCTGTCAGACGTGAGGAAGGGGGGAAACACAAGGCGGGGGCTGCCCTAATGTCCTAGTCTAGCCACTGGCATGCAGAGGCCCATAACCTGAAAGTTAATTCCTCGCTCGTACCCCTTCTTCCCTGTCACTAGCCATTCCCATGCTCACTCTGTGTTTTTGCGGGCTGAGGCTTTTGGGCTGGGGAAGGAACAGAGCTCCGCAGTGCGTGCTGTTTCAAATTCCTCACAAGAGGTGGATGGTGCTGAACGGTGGTGAGGTTCAGAGCAAGGTGAGATGAGTGGCCTGACTGACTGGGGAGCCTGCGAGGGACGAAATATGCAGTGACTCCAGGTTTAGTGTATTTTATTTTTGACTCATGTCTCTTTAGTGTTGTAATAGGTATTCTCCTGGCTGTGCCTGGAAAACGTTATAACAGAACTTAGTGGTTTTCAGCCCAGTCCTCAGAGCACTCTTAGCCAGTCAGGTTTTCAGGGGCTAGTTAGGTCTATGTGTGTTGAAGGTACTGAGAGCAAAACTCTCACATGATTTGCCATTTTCATAGGAGTCAGCTCATAGGTGCCAATGGGTGCTGATGACCCAATAATGAGCAAGCTCCTTGTATTGTGTTTTGGTACTCTAATCATTTTGAAATGTTTACATCAATGGCCATTGTGGAATGGGACTGTACAAATGTATTAGGTGACCAAGGCAAAAACTATCAGCCTTGAACGACCCCCCCCCCCCCTTAGTTTTTAGGCCTCTTGGCCCCCTTAACAGTCATAATTACACCTAAACACTCTTACCAGAATAATATTTATTTAGATTTATATCCCATCCTCCCTAAAGAGCTTTACATGTGGGGTGGGGTAAATGAGCTACTTAAAATCTGCCCAATCTCCTTTCTATGTGGTTGTTAGGATGCTGGATCTGGACATAGAGACAGAAAAGACCTCGAGGAGGAGCGGGAAAGCAGACTTGAACCAAATGGGAGGGGGAAGACAGGGAAATGTTGGATTAGAGGGGACAGATAAGGGAAACACCCTGAACCAAAGGGAAAGAGTTGCCAGGCCCTGGGGAGGGGGAAGACAAAGAGAGTGAGAGAGACAGAAAGACCTGGAACAAAGGTGGGAGGACTCAAAATGTTAACAGAAGGAAGATAGAGAGAGGGAGAAACCTGAAAGGAAGGAGAGGCAGAAGAGAGGGGAGCAGATGTTGGACTTGAGGGTAAATAGAGGGAAGAGAGAGAGAGACTGCAGAGAGGTTGGAAAGATTCTGGACCAGGGAGGGAGGAAGGAAGGAGAAAAAGAGAAGCAGAAAAAGACCTGGAAGAAAGGAGAACAAATGCTAGACATGGAGGAGGGATGGGGGTGTTGTAAGCAGAAGAAAGAGAGAGAGAGGGGCCTGCACCAAAACGGATAGACAGGACACAGATGCTGGACTATGGAAGGTGCAGATAGAAGAAACAGAGGGGGAGAGACCCTAAGGAATAACAGAGAGATTCAAGATCATAACAGAGGAGAGAGAGGGGGGGAATATATTGCAAATAGAGATGTTGGTTGGGGAAGGGAATGAGGTCCAGAGGAGAAGAAGCATGCAGGAGACAGAAAAAAAAAAGTTGGATGCACAGTCAGAAGGAAGTCCAACTAGAAACTAATAAAATATTTTGCACTATATTTGTCTATTTTTCTATAGTGGTTACTAAGGTGACATTGCATATTTTAAAGTCATCTGCTTTGAAAAACAAAACAAATATAAATGATAATTAACATTTTCTCTGCATACAGTGTGCTTTATGTTTTTTTTTTTTTAATTTTGTGACTACCATTAGGAATTAATAAGATATTGTGTGTACATGAAAAATTAATGGAATAAATTGCATTACAATTGATACTATTATAATGGAGATGGGGTCAGGGGCGGAGCTTGGGCTGGGGTACTCGGTTGGTATTTGTTAGACTTAGGGAGTACTTGACTTGAAGAAGTTGAGAAACACTGGTCTAGGTGACTATGTAGTTCACTCAGTAAGGGCCCCTTTTACAAAGCCACAGTAGCAATTTTCCCATGGCAAATGCACCAAAACGAGTCCTCTGTTTCATCGGGTCCCCTTGACAACTTCGGGCTCTAGGCACGTGCCTAGTTGACCTATTGGTTAATCCTGAACTGAGCGCGTGCGCGCTTGCACACACACACACATTGATATACTCAAAGACAAACTAGCAGTCAGGGACTCATAGAAACATAGAAGATGATGGCAGAAAAGGGCTACAACCCATCAAGTCTGCCCACTCTGCTTACCCACCCCCTGTCTATGCCCTAATGACCCAATTTCCTTATCTTGACCCTCATAGGGATCCCACATGGGTATCCCATTTATTTTTAAAGTCTGGCACGCTGTCTGCCTCGATCACCTGCACTGGAAGCTTGTTCCAATGATCAACCACTCTCTCTGTGAAGAAATACTTTCTGGTGTCGCCATGAAATTTTCCGCCCCTGAGTTTGAGCGGGTGCCCTCTTGTGGCCGAGGGTCCCTTGAGAAAGAAAATATCATCTTCCACTTCGACACGTCCCGTGAGGTACTTAAATGTTTCGATCATGTCTCCCCTCTCCCTATGTTCCTCGAGAGTGTAGAGCTGCAATTTGTTCAGTCTCTCTTCGTATGAGAGACCCTTGAGCCCCGAGATCATCCTGGTGGCCGTCCGCTGAACCGATTCAATTCTGCGCACATCTTTACTGTAACGAGGCCTCCAGAATTGAACACAGTACTCCAGATGAGGTCTCATCATGGCCCTGTACAACGGCATTATGACTTCAGGCTTTCGGCTGATGAAACTTCTATTGATACAACCCAATATCTGCCTTGCCTTAGATGAAGCCTTCTCCACTTACACATACACACAAAATGATACATTCACTCATTCACCAGAAATATACATGCAGGCAGATAGACAGACTTGATGGAAAAGTGACAAACATAGGGAGCTTTGGGGGAGTATGGAGTAGAGGAGAGAGAGAGTTTGAATAAGGAGGCTAAAAGAATGAAGAGGAAGACCAAAAACCAAACAGTGAAATATAAGGTACCTATCGACATGTACACAGATGAGAAGCAATGAAAATCTCTCAGATCTCCTCCAACAGCAACTGATGCAAGCACCAGTTCTAAAGACAAGTGATGGCATCTGTATGTGATTTATAGCATGTGCAAATGCTGACATTTAGGTTTCTGCTCATGATGTGCAAGGAGTTGGAGGAATACATTATACCTCATTTTAAAATGGGAAATCTCAGCAGTGACAGCATATCTATATGTAGACTGTAACTATCCCAAAATTGCTATTTCTATATGGATGCCATTTACACATGTAAATACTGTCATTGCCATGTGGAACTTACCCATATGGCTTCTAAAATAATGGCCTGTTTGGTGAAAATCTGTATAGAAGGTTGAGGGATGAGCTGAAAGTAGAATTCAAGAAGTTATAATTGCTATGAAAATTAATAGAGTGGACTAAATGCTAGAGAAGGAGTGAATAGAAAAAGAGAAAAAACAAACAAACACAGAATCAGCTTTGGAAGTAAAGGAGGGTGTGCTGAAACCATTTCTCAAGTTCAGAAGGCACAAGGAAGAAGAGAGCAGATGATAAGACGAGAAGGAGAAAAGAGGAATGGGATAATGCCGTGGAAAGATTAAAAAAATGAAACAGGGAGGTTTGACAGTACTGATTAATTACTAAAAAAGACATCAACAGTCTGAAAAGCCTCTGTTGAGGTACAACTGAGGCCAATAACGAAATTAGAAGAAGTCTACATTGCCGCCTGGATCTCTCACCACCATCTAAAACTGAATATGGCTAAAATGGAGCTACTCATCCTCCCCATTTCCCTTGTTCTCTGTCTCTGTGAACAACATTCTCATCCTTCCTGTTTTGTATGCTCTTAATCTTGGAGGTCATCTGTGACTCCTCTCTCTCCTTCACCATCCAAATACAACATATCACTAAAACCTGCCGCTTCTTCCTTTATAATATTATCACGACCCTTCCTCTCTGAGCACAGAGACAGAAAAGACCTCGCTACTCTCACTCAGTTCTTCCGCGTAGCCATCACGCTCCCCTCCAATCCGTTCAGAATTTGGCTGCACAACTCATATTCAAGTTTCAAGTTTATTTAAAAATTTGATTTAATTGCAAAATCCAAATCTAATGTGATTTACCCATAGCTATAAAATCGGGGTTAAAAAAAAAAAGTCACATTACTTGAACCAGACAATTGGTACAATTTTAACAAAACAATACATGAGAAAAATGGGGGGGGGGGAATGAAAGGATTAAATACAATTCATAAACAAATAAAAAAGGGATAGGTAGTGAAACAAGCGATTGGGAAAGGCTACCCGCTTAATTTTCGCTTATCAGAACTATTAGTCCACTGTAAAGTATCCTAATTTAATAGAATTTGAATGACTCAGTTAAACGCGTCCATGAGAGCCACTATACTCAAGTTATCCCTCTCCTAAATTCACTTCATTGGCTTCCATCCATTTCCAATTACAATAGAAGCTCCTCTTACTGACCTACAAATGCATTCACTCAGCTGCCTCTCACTATCTCTCTTCACTTATCTCCCCCTATGTTTATCCCACGAGCTCCGCTCAGCTGGTAAGTCCCTCCAATCTGTGTCCTTCTCTTCCTCTGCCAACTTCAGACTCCGTCCTTTCTACTTGCTGCACTATATGCTTGCAACAAGCTGCCCGAATCCCTAAGGCGGTCTTTGTCTCTGGCAGTGCTCAAGGCCCAGTTAAAAGCCCACCACTTCAAGAGTGCTTCCAACTCCTAACTCCTCTCACCTTGGGTTCTGCATATGTCTTGTCTGCCTGTCCAAGTTAGATTGTAAGCTCTTCTGAGCAGGGACCATCTATTAAATGTCAAAATGTACAGTGCTGCATATGCCTTTCAGTACTATATAAGTAATAAATAGTAGTAGTAGTACGTTTAAGAGGGCAATTTTTAAACTACCTGCATTGCTGCAAGTCCCTGGGTGGATTTCATTCATTATCTTTAAACCATTTTTCAGATCAAAATATGCATGCTTTCACTTTGAAAACTTTTAAAGAAAAAGTACCCACAGAAACTGGCACCTACTTTTCTTTCAGGTATGGCTTCTGGCCTAAACATTGTGCATATTTTGGGACATACAAAGGTACTCATGTTTTCTCATCCAACCTAAGCCAACACAGGAACACAACCACTAAGATTCAGATACAAGTGTATGCCTTGTGGAACAACAAACATATTTAGACTGACTTTAAAAATGGCGATTTCAATATGATCATTGACCCCCCCTCCCCCCCCCGAACAGACCGATATCGAATGCGACCTACAGAATACCTAAGGCTAGGTCTACCTTTACAGACATTCTTAGACCTACATGACGCCTGGAAAATTATTCACCTCCTCCCCATTGCTCATATTCGCATATAGACTTTTATCAGCCACTCTCTATGTCAGTTCTTAAGGGATGCCTCAGACCATGCCGCCATAACCTTAACTCTAGAAAATATCACACAAATCAAAAAATGGGCAGTATACACAGGTAAATATTTTTGAAAAATGCTGTCATCAACTGTTATGAGGCTCTCATTTTTGAAGCAGATGGACATCTCAAAAAAGATCTTTCTGCCCAAAATAAAATATCCAAATTGCAATTTTTGAAAAGGCAGAATTTGGATGCTTTACACTGCAGTTCATTTAAATAACAAGGGTGCATGTCAGAGGTATGTTTTGGGCAGGATCAGGCAGGCCCAAAATTAGGATTTTCTTCAGCAATAATGAAATGGCAAGAAATGTTCAAATCGTTTGCTCAAAATCACAGGAGTTTCTAAACAATCAACTCATTTAATACCAATATAATGTTAAATATTTTTAAATATAAAGTGAAGTGCTCAATTAAAAACGAGCACAGGCCAGCATAGGGTCCACCATCGCACTTGCCAGTCCCACACCACCAGGATATTGTGTGTGTTAAATTCAGTATTATTTAGAGTTAATACTTCCACATTACTTATCTTTGTGAATTTTTCATCCTGATGTCATTACCGCAATCTGCTTCATCAATCCCCAGCACTGTCATTGAGCCGGCCCTCCCCCCCCCCCGACTCGAGTTTCACAATAATAGCTTCCTCTGGCCATTTTACTCTAGCAGCAATAATGGCCTTGACACACAGGAATGACCTATATAAGGGCACATTAAGGCCACTTTTTACCACTGTTTGGTATAAGAGCCCTCTAGTCAGATAGCAAGCCAGTTTATCAATGAGTAAACACAATGTGACGGACATTTTTGAATCCTGTCAGAAGCATACACTATCGTGAAAACATAAAATGGGGCATAGCCACACCAGCAGAAAATATTAATTATTTGATGTACATACAGTAGTGCTCAGTAAATATCTATGATATGAAAAGATTTCCACTGTACACTTTCATAGGGTGATATCAGCATCATTCATTGCAATTTTAGCTCAGAAGAAGCATACACAATGTTCACTTATGACAAGGACTGTTCGTTGACACAGTATATTAATAGGCTATTGTAGCTGCAACAAAACTATTACAAGGCATGATATTAAATCAATAAACCTTATCCACATCCCAGCTTACTGGAGGGAATATTTAGTCATCAAGACATAGAATGACATTTGCTCCTCGGCAAGATTAGTAACTCTTTATGAAGCATAAAAAAACCCCTAACGGGTGAGAAATGAGAAAAAAATGTAATAGATGTTTTTGCCATTCTCAAGTACATAAATGCCTTTTCTATAAAGCCTAAATTTGTGCAGAATGTATAATCAAATAGTCTGGTGGCTTACAACTAAACAGTATAGCATTGAGCTGTGTGCATGTTTAAGAGGGACGATAAGACTAAAAAAACAAAAGGTAGTATCAGCTTATCCAACTTAGCACAATATCCAGAACATGGCAACTAAGTTTCAATGCCAAAAAATGCAAGGTCATGCACCTTTGCAGCAGAAACCCATGTAGGACTTACAGCCTTAATAGTGAGGCCCTAGCAAGGACTGTAGCAGAACGTGACTTGGGGGTGATCATTAGTGAAGACATGAAGACGGCCAACCAAGTGGAGAAAGCTTCGTCCAAGGCTAGACAAATCATCGGTTGTATCTGAAGAAGTTTCATCAGCCGCAAGCCCGAGGTCATAATGCCGTTGTACAGATCCATGGTGAGACCCCATCTGGAATACTGTGTACAATTCTGGAGGCCATATTACCACAAAGATGTGCTGAGAGTTGAGTCGGATCAACGAATGGCCACTCGAATGGTCTCGGGGCTCAGGGATCTACATTATGAGGAACGGCTGGATAAATTGCAGCTATACTCACTCGAGGAACGCAGAGAGAGGGGTGACATGATCAAGACGTTCAAATATGTCACAGGCCGTATCGAGGTGGAAGAAGATATCTTCTTTCTCAAAGGTCCCGCGGGAACGAGAGGGCATCCACTGAAACTCAGGGGGGGAAATTTCATGACGACACCAGAAAGTACTTCTTCACCGAAAGGGTGGTTGATTGCTGGAATAATCTTCCACTACAGGTAATTGGGGCCAGCAGCGTGCCAGACTTTAAGACAAAATGGGATTGGCACGTGGGATCTCTTCATAGAGGAAGGTAGGGGTGGGTCATTGGTGTGGGCAGACTGGATGGGCCGTGGCCCTTTTCTGCCATCAGTGTCTATGTTTTAATATCTGCCCCATTAAAAAAAGAAAAAAGCCCCCCTGATGACAGTTCCCACCCCCCTGATGACACCCCCTGACGAACAACCCCTGATATGAAGAAATCGGCAGGAGGGATGCCCACTCCTTCCTACCATCGCAAACCAACATCTCCCTGTACTGACACCCCCCCCCCCTACAAGGACCTCCTGAACTTACCTCATTCCTCCCCTTCTCCAAAAATTGTCAGGAGGGATTCCTACTCTCTCTTGCCACTTCAAACCAACAACATTACATTGCATTACTGATTTTTATTCCGCCATTACCTTGTGGTTCAAGACGGATTACAGAAGAGGATTTCTGGACATGTCCAGAGGTGTTACAGAGTAGAGCGGGTTGCATCAGAGGATTGAAATGTTTCATACGGTGTTAGTTAGTCTTCATGGATTCTTGAATAGCAGGGTTTTTATTTATTTTCTGAAAGCTTTGTAGTCTGGGGGTCGTGATTAGTAGATTGGAGAGTTGGTGGTCTAGTTTTGCTGCCTGTGTGGCTAGAAGGCCATCGTACAGTTTTTTCCGTTTGATGTCTCTGATTGGAGGGTATGTGAATGGTGTCTGGGTTCTCCTGTGTCTGGTTGTGGTAATTTGGATTAGGCAGTTGTTCAAGTAGGCTGGGCTATCACCATTTATGGATTTAAATAGTAGACAGTAGAATTTAAATAGTATTCTTGCTTGAATTGGGAGCCAGTGTGAGTCAAGGTATGCCTCGGTGACGTGGTCGTGTTTTCTTAGTGAATAGATTAGTCTCAGGGCTGTGTTTTGTACTATTTGTAGTTGTTTTATCATTGTTGCGGGGCAGGGGAGATAGAGGATGTTGCAGTAATCAAGGAAATCTAGGACTAGGAACTGGACCATGAGCTGGAATTGTTTTCTGTCAAATAATTTTTGAACTTGCCTTAGGTTTCTCATGACCGTGAATGATTTCTGTATTGTTTTGTTGATTTGTGGTTGCAACCTCCTGCGACCCAACTGACTCCCCTTCTCCATGCCCCCCCAAATGACCCATGCTTCCTGCCAATTTTTGGGGAAGGAGAGGAGAGGGGTCAGTTAGGTAGGGTGCAGTTTGAGGGGTCTAAGGTCCTGAAATGGCTCAAAATGGCAATTTTATGGTCTCCTTAATTGGTTCTTTTTGGATATGCAGTTTTGCAAGATATGCCACTTATAGTATGTGGGGCCATTAGGGTTGTCCAGAAAAAACTAACACCCCTCCCCCTTTTATGAAACTGCGTTAGGTTTTTTATCGCCATTCGTGGTGGTGAAAGCACTGACGCTTATTGAAATTCTATGAGCATCAGAGCTTTTACTGCCACGGTCGGTGATAAAAAAAAACCTAATATGGAAAAGTTGAAAAAACTGAAAATTGAAGTTTTTAAAAAAATTTTTAAACCTCATCCTGGGGTCTCTCAAAGCGACTGATTATATAAAGCTTTGCTTTTTCTTAAAATTTGCTATTATTTTTGCTCATTAGAGCAAATTTCTTGGTATTTTAGCTATAAAGTTTATGATTTCACACTCAGCAATGATACATTGATAAAAAGACAGGTTCCCCCTCATTTACAATGCTTGATAGTGCAAGCTGCTGCGGTAACTGTCCTGAAGCCCATAGGGATTCAAAGGCCTTCGGGGGGGGGGGGGGGGGGGGGGCAGGGTTATGTCATATATGTCAGTGCCCAGGTCTCTGTAAAACTTCACTTTCATCAATCAGCAGCTTCAGCATAAATTGTAATTCATATGTCTGCTACCATTGATTTAAATCTCCTAAAGTCCTCAGCGGCTACCTCTCAAAAAACAAACTCATTTCATTTGGAGATTGTTGTAACCAGCCTCCTCATCGGTCTTTATCAATCAAATATAATAATATTATAATACTTTTACTCAAGTTCTCACTCATATCACTTTACAATTTGCTATTTATATTTAAGCTTTGAAACTCATGTATAAATCAGGGCTCTGAAATGAATTTACGTTTCACATTCAAGTTAACTGTGTCAAGGAGCTTCCCCTTTAAAATATCAATAAATAACTAAATACTTTTTAAATACATACTTTCCTACACAATTCAACCACACATACAAAACTAACCTTTCAAAGACATTACCACCATGCTTCCTATACTCTAATAATAGTGATGGCTTCTCAAGCTTAGCTTTAAATAACCCATTCCTGTGATTTCATTAACCAATCAGAGACACACATTAGACACCGAGCCTTATTCAAATCAATGTCATCCATTCAAGTTCCTGCAATGTCGTTGTGAGCCAGAGAATGCCAAAATGATAATACTGAACAATGTATTAGCGTTTAAGCCAACAGCGATAATTCTCCTGAAGAAGCTTGATACAGAGTGAAACGGAGATGCTCTATTGAGCATTTGAGTAGTTTAAAGATCACTAGAGCACTTTCAAGCCAACACTTGAGCACTTTAAGGCTTTTTTGTCTAATTTAGGGGTTTCAAAGTCCCTCCTTGAGGGCCGGAATCCAGTCGGGTTTTCAGGATTTCCCCGATGAATATGCATGAGATCTATGTGCATGCACTGCTTTCAATGCATATTCATTGGGGAAATCCTGAAAACCCGACTGGATTCCGGCCCTCTAGGAGGGACTTTGAGATCCCTGGTCTAATTCAACTAGAAAACTGCCTGCAACAGCAGCTGAGAAAATAAAGTTAAGTCCAAAAGTTTATATTTCTCCAATACTGTTTGCTAACGTTATTACATTGAAAAAATGATTTTTATAAGGAAAGCAATATATACAATAATATAAATCAATAAGGCAGGAGGGTTTCGGGTCCAATGATAGCCTGCATTAAGGCTTTGTTGACAAGACTAGTTCTGTCATAAACAACCGCAGGCACTTGAGGTATCCCTTCTCCAACATTAAAGGACATATCAAAATGGGTGTTATTTAAAGAATGTATAATATTAATAATTAGAAAATGGAACACACTCAAGTAGTCCATCTAATTTTTGATTGTGTTATTAATCCATTCAAGTTCGACATTCAGTCTGCTAGGACTGACAATATTCAATTTATATATCCTGCTTGGTTCATTCATGATAATTCAAAAATCTCAACATATGACCAACCTCTCACCTTTCCTGAATTGATCTATCACTCTTTATCTAAGCTCTTCCACTTGATGCTTCTTCTCTATCCTGTGTCACTTAACATAAAGGGACAAATTCTATAAATGGCATCCTGACTATAGGCAGCGGTAGGCGTCCTACCGCTGTCTAACCAGGCAATTAGGATGCAAGTTAAAAAAAAGTACAATACCCCACGGATGGTAGCCTACATTGTAGGCATTTTTGCAAGCCTAGGAAGGTATGTAGGACTGCCTAAGCTCACCCAAGGCTAGGCGTGAGCATGGTTTTGCCCAGAAGCAGCTTTAGGCGAGCTTAGGTGGCCCTAGGCATCTCCCTAGGGCCGTGATAGGCGCCTGAAATGTAGTCCAGCAAAATGCTGGTCTGCATTTCAAATAGATGTGGCCGTTGAGCCAATCATGGCAAGGGAATCTCTTTGTTGCGATCAGTTTATTTTTTATTATTTTATTTATTCAATTTTTCTATACCGTTCTCCCAGGGGAGTTCAGAACGGTTTACATGAATTTATTCAGGTACTCAAGCATTTTTCCCTGTCTGTCCCGGCGGGCTCACAATCTATCTAATGTACCTGGGGCAATGGGGGATTAAGTGACTTGCCCAGGGTCACAAGGAGCAGCGTGGGTTTGAACCCACAACCCCAGGGTGCTGAGGCTGTAGCTTTAACCACTGCGCCACACATTCCCCGACAGGGAAGCCGTCACCCCCCATCTCGAGGATCTCATGAATCTCTAGGAGATGGAATTGGCAGATGCTGAGTTGCATGCACAGGCTTCAAATCCCTGCACTGCTCTTCTTTTACTTATACTATCAACAACAACTAACCTCCAGTATTATATACCGAGTGTATGGCCTTTAATTTCTTTGACTCTTATGAAATGTTTCTAAAAAGAGGAAAAAGGCCTCAGGAACTATGGAGAGCAAATGCTACACGCAGCTATGAAGGGAAGAGCCTTACACCTTTCAATGGCTCACCTCCAACACTATCATAGGCCATTAAGAAAACCTCCTTGTATTCATGCAAATTGAAAACTTGAATTAGAAACACAGATTGTATACGTAGTATCTGAGCGTAGATTTTAGATATTTCTACTTCAAACAGGTAAGCAAGACAGCAGGTAAGGTAATAGAAATAATATGTGCTTAACTCAAAGGTTCCTGCCAGAATGGGTCCTCACTCACTGTCCCCACAATGTCAGTGCTTTCCACAAATCAAAATGTAGCTGTAGCTGATGGTGCCTTCGTTTCACGATCAAATCGCTGCTTTAGGGCTCTGAAAGGCATTAGCTCTACATGAGTTCTTGTCTTTTACTTCTGCCATTGCTCAGACATTTTGGTAGTTCTCTGAGATGCCCCCCCCCCCCCCTCTTCACCAGCACCTTCACCACCACAAAATAATGGCATTCTGCTCACTGGCCTTGGCGGAAGGGCATGCTTAAGGGGTATCCCAAACCAAATTTTGTGAAAGTAAGAGAGTGAGATTGTGAGACAGTCTTTTGGTGTCCCTGAACTTTACCAGCCTGAGCCAGTGTCTCACCTGGCTTGATTTGCCCTTTTGGGCAGAGACAGAGAAAAAGAAAAGTAGCTCTGTTCCTTGGAAAGAGTTATGAGGCAGGAGTGGAAGAGCATCCTAAGGGTACTTTCTGCTGCTCCCCAAAAACTGCTGGTGTTTGTGTCTGTTTCCTGGATGTGGCATGCAATTCAGGTTCTTATCTAGCTTTAATATTCTCATTCAAACAAAAATACTCAACGGACAGAATTTAAGGCTTGTGCTCATTATATCACTAAAAATAGACATAGTTGGCCAGTTTCATGCTGTCCCTCACCCAAGTTACATCACTATCAGAAAGATTTGTATAAATAACGAATTTGTTCCTCATTCATCCATAAACACAATAATTACAGAGCAAAGGCAAATCTCCCTACAAATCCAGTAACTACTAGGCAATGAACTGCTGGCTAAATAAATTATCTGAAGGTAAGAACATGGAAAAGTACTTTGGAAGCTGACACAGTTGGCAAAAACCTGCCAATATAGTTGAACTTCAAAGACCCTTCCTGCTTCTTCATTAGATACAGGTCGATTAAACTGGAAAAAAACCAGCATACTGAGACTTCTTTTCCATTCAAAGATTCTGTCAAGCATTCAAGTTCTAAACTCTTGGTTCCAGCCCAGAAAAAAAATTTGGCATGCCCTGCTCAGACAGATTGCAGACTCATGCTTGACTAATTGTTTTGATGAGGCTTTTCATCCAATTTAAGGAACAGTCCACGTCCAAATATGATTTGTTGTGCCCCTTAAGTTATATTTAGTTTTGACTCTGACTGAACATTAACTTTTAATTTCTACTGATGAACATGAATTAGGCTAAACTGGTTGTCAACGGGCATGTCGACATCAAGGCTAATCTCGATACTACTGTGAGCGTCTGTTTCTTGACGTTTGTGTAGGAAAGTAGGTCGACAGGGTGCAGTCTATTAGCTGCCTGCCTCTGCAAAAATTGTAACAGAACACTAAAGTCATGCAATGTATAATTAAAAGTGTGGCTTTGAATAATAGACAGACAATAGCCCTGAGGGTACATTATTCTAATAGAGGCAAACTTGTTTCATTTTGGCAACACCATGACAGCACTGATTTACAAATGAAAAATACTTGGCGTCGGTCATCACAAAGCTCACCAGATCCAAAAAGAGCCCATTGAACCCTGTGGCTACCAGATATAAAGCAGTTCTAGAGAAAAGTAAAAATGCAAATGTGTTTTTAATCATCATTGATGAGATAAATTTTGTTAGCTCGTCTGATCAGGTTGCTTTAGGTCTACAGTAGATGATTGGTCAGCTTGAAGTCCATAAGGACATTAATTATTTGTTATAAGCTAAACAGCTATGGACTTTGCATGGATAATATTGTTGGTCAGAGCTGTTATAGCTCTGTCTCTCTAAATGACAAACAAAGGATATTTATGAGCTAGTATACCGAGACTCTCATATCATAAGAGCATAAGTATTGCCAAACTGGGACAGACCAAAGGTCCATCAAGCCCAGTTTCCTGTTTCAAACAGTGGTCAGCCCAGGACCCAAGTACCTAGCCAGATCCAAAACAGTAAAAGAGATTTTATGTTGCTTATCCTAGAAATAAGTAATGGGTTTCCTCAAGCCATCTCAATAATGGTCTATTGGCTTCTCTTTTAGGAAATTGTCCAAGCCTTTTTAAAACCCTGCTAAGCTATCTGATTTCACTATATTATCTGGCAATAAATTCCAGAGTTTAATTACACATTGTGTGAAGAAATATTTTCTCTGGTTTGTTTTAAATCTACTACTTAATAGCTTCATCACATGCCCCTTAGTCCTAACATTTTTGGAAAGAGTAAACACGCAATTCACATCAACCCTTTCCACTCTATTTTATAGATTTCTATCATATCACCCCTGAGCTGTCTTTTCTCCAAGCTGATGAGCCCTAGCCACATTAGCCTTTCCTCATAGGGAAGATGTCCCATCCCTTTTATCATTTTCATTACCCTTCTCTGTACCTTTTCTAATTTTGCTATATCTTTTTTAGATACGGTGATGCAGCCATACCATTGAGCGATACAGTACAAGGGCATTATATCATTTTCATATTTGTTTTCCATTCCTTTCCTGATATTTCCTAACATTTTATTTGCTTTCTTAGCTGCCACTGCACATTAAAAATGACACCTAGATCTTTTTCCTGGGCAGTGACCCTTAACTCTGAATTTCTAACAGAAACATTAAAGGACTCAATTCTATAAATGGACACAAAAAAAATGCACACAAACTTGGGCACTGTTAATAGAATAGTGCTTAGTTTTGAGATCCATGCCTAATTTTGGAAGTGAGTATTTGCACCAGTTGAACCCTGAGAGAAATCCCCATGCCTAAATTAGACATGGATCCCCCAGATTCTCTGCATGCAAATTTGAGAAGCACCCAGACCCATCCATTCCCCTTCCATGGCTATGTCCCCTTTTTGGATCCACATGAAAAAATATTACATGCACTTCTTTATAGAATAGTGACTATGGGGTCCTTTTATCAAGGCGTGGTAGGGGTTTAACGTGCAGAATACCACACATTAAACCGCCTGCCGCGCTAGCCACTAACGCCTCCATTGAAGAGGCATTAGTATTTTGGCTTACCGCGGGGGTTGGCGCGTGATGAAATGTCCAATGCGCTAACCCCCGTAGCGCACCTTGATAAAAGGAGCCCTATGTATTATAGATGTGTGTATAAATTCCAGTTATTTCCAATTGGCACCAATAATTGATTGTTAGCACCCAATTATCACTGCTCATCATGACATGAAGATCTTACTATTCTCTTTACTGGACATAGTACATTCTGGGTTTGATAAAGACCTGAGTTTTATTCTAGTTTCTCTTGATGTTTCCACAGCATTTGGCAGCTAGTCTGAATAAACTAGCCGCCATTGGGATCAGTGGTAAGGTTTACATACGAACATAAGGATAGCCTTACTGAATCAGACCAATGGTCCAGCAAGCCCAGTATCCTGTCTTCACAGAGGCCAATCCAGGTCACAAGTACCTGGCATGAACTCAAATAGTCTAACAAACACACAGATCATTATTCAAATTATCCAACCCACAAAAATTAAACAATCAAGAAAAAGGGGGTATAAGGGATAATTAATGCAAAATTTTTTTATTGTTTTTTAATTTTAATTTTTAGAGATCTCTTTACTGAGAATCATGCATCCTTTATGATACTTCAGCCTCTAAAATTTAAATCAAAACAATTATGTCTGGGTAAAAGTTGTGTGCTCAAAATAAGTTTCTATATGTGGGTTATTAGCAAATACAGCTTTTACAAATAGGAAGTTAGGCACTAAATAAAAATAAAAATTAAAAACAATAAAATTTTTTTGCATTAATTATTCCTTATACCCCCTTTTTTCTTGATTGAAAAACTCAAATAGTAGCAGCATTCCATGCTACTGATCCAAGGCAAGCAGTGGCTTCCCCCATGTCTGTCTCAATAGCAGTTTATGGACTTTTCCTCCAGAAACTTGCCCAAACCATTTTTAAAACCAGCTACATTAACCTCTCTTATCACATCCTCTGGCAACACATTCCAGAGCTTAACTATTCTCTGAGTGAAAAATATTTCCTTCTATTGGTTTTAAAAGTACTATTCTAACTTTGAGTGTCTTCTAGTCTTTGTAAATTTTGATGCAGTAAAAAAATCAATCTTCTTGTACCCATTCTACACCACTCAGGACTTTGTGGACTTTAACCATATCTCCCTTCAGCCATCTCTTTTCCAAACTGAAGAGCCCTAACCGCTTTAGTCTTTCCTCATATGAGAGGTGTTCCATCCCCCTGCAGAGCGACCTGAACAAACTGAGTGAGTGGGCAAAAAAATGGCAGATGAGCTTCAATGTGGAGAAATGTAAGGTCTTGCACATAGGGAAAGGAAACTCCATGTACAGCTACACGATGGGAGGGAGGGTACTCGGGAAAGGCAGCCAAGAAAAAGATCTGGGGGTATTGGTAGATAACACAATGAAGCCGGCGGCACAATGTGCAGCGGCCTCAAAAAAAGCGAACAGAATGTTGGGCATTATCAAGAAAGGTATCACTACCAGAACGAAGGAAGTTATCCTGCCACTGTATCGAGCAATGGTGCGCCCACATCTGGAATACTGCGTCCAATACTGGTCGCCATACCTCAAGAAGGACATGGCAATACTCGAGAGGGTCCAGAGGAGGGCAACGAGGATGATAAAGGGTATGGAGAACCTTTCATATGCCGAACGGTTGGACAGGCTGGGGCTCTTTACCCTGGAGAAGCGGAGACTGAGAGGGGACATGATAGAAACTTATAAAATCATGAAAGGCATAGAGAAGGTGGAGAGGGACAGATTCTTTAGACTAGCAGGGGCAACTAAAACAAGAGGTCATTCAGAAAAACTGAGAGGAGACAGATTCATAACGAATGCAAGGAGGTTCTTCTTCACTCAGAGGGTGGTGGACACCTGGAACGCGCTTCCCGGAGAGGTGATAAGACAGAGTACAATTCTGGGGTTCAAAAAGGGACTGGATGACTTCCTGGAAGCGAAGGGGATTACAGGGTACAGATAGAGTTACCTTACAGGACATTGAGCGAATGGGGTATGGATATTTTAGGTTAGGTAGGGAACACTTCCAGGTCATGGACCTGGGGGGCCGCCGCGGGAGCGGACTGCCGGGCACGATGGACCCCTGGTCTGACCCAGCAGAGGCAATGCTTATGTTCTTATGTTCTTATGTTTATCATCTTGGTCGCTCTTCTTTGAACCTTTTCTAGTGCCACCATATTTTTTTTGAGATAAGGAGACCAGAACTGAATGCAATTGGTTTGAGTCCTTCCTCAAGATGGTTTGGATAAATCTGAAATGGTGACTACTAGGCTTGGAGTCCCCCAGGCATCCACATTATCTACAACATTTGAAAAAAGTTTACAATATCTGTCAATTTAGTAACCACAGAACCATTTCCATCATTACGAGCAGCAACAAAAGCTTTATCAGGCTTACCCTTCAGATACTGGGCAAATTGGTGTCCACATTTGTTATTGTCCATATAGTATGTGGCATTTTGTAGAAAAATCTGATTAGCCAATTTACTCAGGACTAGATTATAATCATATCTAAGGAATTGTAATTGTTTTAGTATCAAAATTAGTTGGATTGCTAATGTGCATATTTTCTAATTCAGTAATTTTTTCAATTTAGTCTTCCTAATATAAGAATAGGAAATAATCATGCCCCTAATGTAAGCCTTAAAGGCATCCCAGATAATTATCCAATTAGTATCCTCTGCTTTATTAATTGAGAAATAATCATCAATGGCCTTCCTGATGTGATCCACAAAGTCCTCTTTGTGTATTAAAGAGGCATTGAACCGCCATTGCCTTTGTGGTGTAATTCTACTTATACCTTTTAGTTTCAGGGTGATAGCCGCGTGGTCAGAAACCACTATTTCTCTAATGGCTTTATCTTCTATGTGCTCAGTCAAGGAAGCACTAATCAGGAAGTAATCTATTCTAGTGAATGACATATGAGGTGGTGAATAAAATGTAAATTTATGTTCATTTACATGAGTTGTCCTCCAGGGATCTATAAGATTAAATTGAGATATCAGATCCTGGAGCTTATACCATGCCCTGGTTTTTCTATATTGAATAGATGATTTCCTATCTAGTAGAATTAAATTAAAATCTGCCAGCTCATCAAAGAATGCAGGGACATCCCCGCTGTGCCCATAAATATTCAAGCAGACAATAGGATTTCCAATAATGTCAACAATAGCCTTAATCCACCTACCATTAGTATCAATGCAATGAGAGATAAGTTGAACATCTAGTCTATTTCTTATAATAATTGCACTCCATTTTTTTGGATCACCACAGGTGAATACAATACTGGCAGTGACCAAAGTTTTTTAGATTCAAAGTCTGGTAAGTGTGTTTCTTGTAAGAACGTGAAATCTGGCTGAAATTTGAAAATGTAATCTAGGATTTTCTTCCTTTTGACTAGGTTATGAAGTCCCATTACATTAAGCGATAGGTATGTTATTGCCATGTAATTTTACAAAAGAAAGAAAATAAAACTACCAGATGCAATGTCACAGGTAGAATACTTATTGATATTAAAAATCTTAAGAATGCAACAAGCATTATCCATGTACCTGAATTAAAAGTACTAATTTAGTTAAACAGACAGACGGGCTAGTCTACATTGGCAAAACAGTAGCCTTCTCCAACAGTCAGTATTACTTATATCATAATATGAAACTCGTACACCAACAGTATAGGTTGGCATATAAAGGATGATGTCAGTACCAATGATTTCTAAAAATATACCATTGTACACATAAGGTGGAAAAACTATTACAGAACTGCATATTGTATCAAAACACATCAATATACACAGCAGATATGCATGGAAAGCCTATATTTAGATTAAACTATAATCATCATCAATAAAGGACCTACAAAGAGACCTGGACAAGCTAGAAGACTGGGCAAACAAATGGCAAATGCGCTTTAACGTGGACAAATGCAAGGTCATGCATATAGGGAAAAAGAACCCGTTGTTCAACTACAAATTGGGGGGGGTATTGTTGGGAGACAGCAGACTTGAGAGAGACTTGGGTGTGCTGGTGGATGCATCACTGAAGCCATCTGCACAGTGCGCAGCAGCCTCAAAAAAAGCCAACAGGATGCTTGGGATCATAAAGAAGGGCATAACAACCACAACACGGGAAGTCATCATGCCATTGTATCGAGCGATGGTGCGTCCACATCTGGAATACTGCGTTCAGTATTGGTCGCCGCACCTCAAGAAGGACATGGCGGTACTTGAGAGAGTCCAAAGGAGAGCAACGAAAATGGTAAAAGGGCTGGAACGCTGCCCATACGCCGAGAGGTTGGATAGGCTGGGGCTCTTCTCTCTGGAAAAGAGGAGGCTCAGGGGAGATATGATAGAGACCTTCAAGATCATGAGGGGCATAGAGAGGGTGGATAGGGACAGATTCTTCAGAGTGAAGGGGACAACAGGTACGAGGGGGCATTCGGAGAAACTGAAGGGAGATAGGTTCAGAACAAACGCAAGGAAGTTTTTTTTCACCCAAAGGGTCGTGGACACTTGGAATGCGCTACCGGAGGAAGTGATCAGGCAGAATACGGTACAGGGATTCAAACAGGGATTGGACGGATTCCTGAAGGATAAAGGGATCGTGGGATACTGAGGGAGGAGCTGGGATGTAACACAAGTATAGAAAGCAAACCAGGTAATGAGTATAGAAACCAAACCAGGTCGTGCATGTGCAAGACCGGAGGGTTAGGACCTCGATAGGAAGACAGGACTTAAATGAGAAACCAAGGTGGCAAGGGAGCCCCTTCTGGTGATACAGACAGGTCGTGACCTGTTTGGGCCGCCGCGGGAGCGGACTGCTGGGCGGGATGGACCTGTGGTCTGACCCGGCAGAGGCACTGCTTATGTTCTTATGTTCTTATGTTCTTAAAGAAAGGAAATCCATTTTCAGGTTAATATTGTGTTAATATTGCTAGGTGCCACTTTTTCTAGAAAGTCAGCCATGCCGAGCTCTACGCTTGTGGAGATGGTGCGATATACAAATCTAAGGTATAGTTTAGTATAGTTTAACAAAATTTTTTGTAGAGTTATTATAGGTAACTCGTAGTTTGGCAGGACAAAACATGCTGTATTTTGCACCAATTTGTTTTAGCACAGGCTGATATTCAAGCAATTGTTTATGACATTTAGCAGTTTGTTTACTGAGATCAGGAACAAACAAAATTGTATTTCCTTCATATTTCACCAGAGATTTTAATCTTGCCTGCTGCATGATCTCAATTACCTTTGAATATCTCAATAAACGTACCACAATTGGCTTTGGAATTTTGGAGCTCACATCGAGCTTCTGAGAGGACTCTATGTGCTTGATCTATCTCAAAGTCCCATTTGAAATTGATTCCAAGAAGCTTAGGCAAAGTTGTAGTGAGGAAGGAGATAACATCCTGGCCTTCACATCCCTCCAGTATGCCCAAAATATGAAAATTTATTTCTGCGTGACCTACTGTTAGCATCTTCCAGCTCCTGTTCAATAGCCACTTCAATCAATATCAGTGATATCCATTCATGATCGAAAAACAGACATTTCTTTTATTAAAGATAGAAGATCAAATTTAATTTCTACCATGTACTGTTTTGCCTTCCCCATGATTTTGCACATGGAATGTGACTCATCCAATATGGACTACAAGGCCTCACCCTCGATCTTACCAGAAAGGTTTTTTTGTGGAGAAATCGGTTCCAAATGTTTCCTTGTCCCCAATTTATTCATTGCCATAAAATACCCACAAAAGTAGAGCACAGTTTATCACTCTGTTTATTGGTGATTTTTGAGACTTTCAAGTACTTCCTGTTCCCTCAACTCACAAAAAGTTTAAATTCACTTGGGGTGCTTCTTGATCCAGCACTTATGAAAAATCATATTTCACATATCCTGAAGAAAATCTTCTACAAACTGAGGATTATGAAGCCACTGATGAGAGTATTATTGACTGAAAACTTCAGACTTTTGGTCCAAAGTACCATAATAGCATACTTTGACTATTGTAATGTGTTACTGATGGGTGTTAGGAAAAAATAATTAAAAGCATTGCAATCTGCCCAAAACACTGTTGCAAGGGTTATTAGTGGATTTTCAAGATCTGAGCACTTAACGTCAGTTAACTCCAAGCCCTTTACTGGTTACCAATTGAACATCAAATCCATTATAAAACCCTGTTACTTGTCTTCAAGGCTCTGATTGGTAGGATGTTGCCTGTCCTAGCAATGATACTACATATCCATCAACCAGCATTGGTTCTATGGTCATCGAGCTCTAACCTCTTTGATATTCCCTCTATTTGCAAAATCCACCTTGAGGAGTGAAGAAATTAGATTTTTATATTGGAGAGCCTCAGTGATAGAACATGCTCCCAGAGCGAATTTGAATAAACCGACCTCAAAACATTCACAGTCTCACTAAAAACACTCTCTTGTTTAAAAATGCATATCCCTCATGTTGCTCTGAAGTACAACTGTACTATACTACTGTGGAGTAGTTGTGTAATAATCAGTGTCACTTGAGCCAGCATATTGAGAGTAGTGGTGATTTTAGAAATGTATCGACTATATTGTGTTGCCTTGTGAACTATGTATATACATCTGTAATTTGCCTAGAAATGGAATGATAGTGCAGAATAGAAATGTTATAAATAAAATAAATAATAAAATTAAAATTAAATAGTATGCACAATTTGGGTATATACCCAAATTTGCATGTGTAATTTTGAGAGCTACAGTATATATAGAATTTGAGAGCTATTTATTAGAATTAGATCCATTTGTAAACTATATCAGAAACATATTTTATTAAAAGTTTAATTTGAAGTACATGCAGAGTAAACTTACATGGTTTACAAACAGAACGGATCTAATATATAAAGCAATTATTCCAGTCTTGTTAACTGGATACATAGTACCGATCTGGATCAATCAGTAATTTTCAGTGGTAATGTCCAGATAATGCTGGTGAAAATTATAATTGACTCCCCAATGCTATCTAGATAGCGCCAGTGCAAGTCCTCCAGGGATGGCGCTAAGATGGAGCCAGGAATTACCCAATTAGTTATGATAGTCTGCTAACTGGGTAGATATCTGGATAATGTTAGGACAGCAAAAACGCTGTCCTAACTTCATCTGGATAATTATCCAGTTGCTGGCATAAATATCACCAGTACTTGGAGAAGTGCCAGCTGTCGCTTTCTACCTGGATATTCAGTACTGCTATCCAGGTATGGCCCAAGCCCAGTACTGAATTTCCAAGTATTTAGAAGTTAGGGCCCAGAGTGGTGAACTGGATTAGAAACTGGTTGATGGACAGATGCCAGAGGGTGGTGGTTAATGGAATTCGCTTGGAGGGAAAGGTGAGTAGTGGAGTGCCTCAAGGATCAATATGTTTGTGAGTGACATTGCTAAAAGGTTAGAAGGTAAAGTTAGCCTTTTAAAGATGATACCAACATTTGTAACAAAGTGGACACCCTAGAGGGAGAGGAAAACATGAAGAAGGATCTGCAAAAGTTAGAAGAATGGTCTGTCATCTGGCAAATAGAATTCAATGTGAAGAAGTGCAAAGTGATGCCTTTGGGGGTAAAAATCTGAAGGAACCTTATGTGCTGGGAGGTGAGAGGCTGATAAGCACAGATGGAGGGAGGGACCTTTGGGTGATTGTGTCTGAGAATATGAAGGCATCTGAACAATGTGATAAGGCGGTGGCTGTAGCCAGAAGGATGTTAGGCTATATAGAAAGAGGAATAACCAGCAGAAGAAGGGAGGTGTTGATGCCCTTATATAGGTCAATAGTGAGGCCACACTTGGAGTATAGTGTTCAGTTTTGGAGGCCATATCTGATGAAAGATATAAAAAGACTTGAAGCAGTCCAGAGGAAGGCAACACAATGGTAAGGGGTTTGAACCAAAAGAAGTATGAGAAGAGACTGGAAGATCTAAACATGTATACTCTAGAGGTGAGGAGGTGCAGGGGAGATATGATACAGATATTTAAATATTTGAAATGTATTAATATAGAACCAAATCTTATCCAGAGAAGGGAAAATGGTAAAACTAGAGGGCATAACTTGAGGTTCAGGGAGGAAAACTTAGGAGTAATGTTAGGAAATTCTTTTTCATAGAGAGGGTGGTGGATGCCTAGAATGCCTTCCTGAGGGAGGTGATGGAGAAGTGATGGAATTCAAAGAAGCATGGAATAAACACAGAGAATCTCTAATTAGAAAACAAATTATATAAATTAAAGAACTAAGGCTGGTATTGGACAGACTTTTACAGTTTGTGTCCCATATATGGTGATTTGGTGTAGGATGGGCTGGGGAGGGCATCAATGGGAACTCCACTAACCTGGAACATGAGGACCAGGTTACTGGCCAGACTTTACAGTAGATATCCTGCAAACAACGGGATGGTTAGATAGGCTGGAGTGAACATAGATTTCAGCTTCAACAGTTGGAACCTAGGACAATACCACATGGACTTTAGTCTATGGCCCAGAAATATCAAAGAAGAGACAAGTTAATTTAATCATGTACTGCATTTTTAATTAGAATAACTAATGGACAGACTGGATGGACCTTTCAGGTCTTTATCTGTCGTCATTTACTATGTTACTATTTTTTTTAAAAATCACTGGCTACTGTGAACTGATTATTACCCCAACCTGTTTAATGGTGTCTGTTCAGCACAAACCTTTTAAATTAAGTGATGAGTGAGGAGAAGTATTATACTCTGAGAAGTAATTTTCAAATCCATTTCCATGGGTAAAACAACATTTTACCTACAGGAACAGGTTCTTTTAAAATTGCCCATCCTCACTGTGGACTAAATTACTTGAATTTTTCTACAAAAACATTGAGTGGTGAGGTTATCAAACTGTATTAGGAGTATAAATTGTGTTATTTGCCCATTAATTTGATTTAAAGAGCCTTAACATGCTTTACCATGGTGATATTTAGGTTGCTATAGTTTAAACAGTAATGAGATGCAAAACATACAAATGCATATCAAGCAGCTCATTAGTATGTAAAACCATAATGCAACTTGTGGTGTGCTTCAGGTATATACTGTAATCATATTAAGAGTAGAAAATCATGGAATAATAACCCCGGTCAAAAGCTGAAGTTATTTTACCATGGTAGAAGATTTGGACTTCAAATCTGTGGCCTAAATGCTCCCAGCTGGAGCTTAAATTGACTGTCAGAGCTTCCTCCTCCTGACTGAAGCCCCTCTGATTAGCCCCCCCCCCCTAATCTAAGCCCCCCCCTCCCTTTATCCAAACCCCCAACTATCAGATCTAAACTACCAATCCCCCAATCAACCCCAACCCCCCAATCAAGCCCCAACTTCAGATTCAAGTACTCCACTCCTGATTAAGCCTCTAACTCCCCTGGGCCAAGCACCACACACACCAAAAGGATGTTACAATTGTTTCCCTGGTAGTCTAATGGAATTCAAGCAGGAAGGAACCATCCGCTGTTGCTTCTCCCCTGGCCAGTGCCTTTCCCAAAATGGAACCCCCGCGAATACGGTTTTTCGCCTGTCAAAAGGAAGGAGAGGGCAGTTGGAGCACTGGCAGGTGAAGAAAAATCACTCGCGGTCTGCTCTAACCGCCTCTTCTCAACACGCAGCTCCTGATTGGTGTAGCTCGACTTTACTACAGGAAGAGGCAGTCGGAGCAGACCGTGAATGAGTGAGTCCACGAACCGCGAATTCGCGGGGGAACACTGTATTGTGCTACTGCTACTAAGGGATCATTTGAAACATGACTCCATGGCAGTAGTAGTTGTGAGACTACTACAGCTTTGCAGACCAGTAATCTTGGACTGCTGGAATAATGGTGACTTGCAAGTAGCATTACTCATTTACTACAGGAGTCAGCAACTTGTGGGATAATTGCCTCTACCCTTAAATATTAGTCACATTCTATAGATGCGTTTCTGTTTGTATGATTAGATCAGAGAGTCAATAATACATATACCTCTCCTTTTACAAAACCACAATAATGGTTTTTAGTGCAGGCTGGCATGCTGAATGCTCTGCGCAGAGCATTCAGCACGCCAGCCTGCACTAAAAACCGCTATTGAAGTTTTGTAAAAGGGGGGGATAGTTTGGACTTTACAAAACTATGCCCCCTCCCCTTTTACTAAATCATGATAGCGGTTAGTGCAGGAAGTCGTGCTGAATGCTCCGCGCTGCTTCCAATACTCGTAGAGTTCCTATGAACTTCGGGAGTAGCATGGAGCATTCACTAATAACCGCTATCGTGGTTTAGTAAAAGGGGGTATATGTGTTCTTTAGACTAAAAAAATTAGATATGAATCGCTGTGTATACATTTTCTGGGGTAATAATCAAAAGCAAACCCAACCATACAGCTTGTTTTGCTTTGGATGCAAATGGATAAAAATTACTCATGAAGCTTGTACCATTGTGGGCAGTTTGATTTTTGTACTCCGAATGTATAGCTGCATTTATTTTTATTTTTTTAGTATATTTGCTCTTTAATAAACTACCTACAGACAGAATCTGCCTGTGTCTTTCTGTTTTTTAATTTGTGTGTCAAGATCATGTTTCTACCATGAGCCATATTTTAGTGAAATAATACTTAATAGAATGTGCCTAACAGCTAAAATCAATTTTGGATAGTTCCTTCAAAATGAATCCCAGTCATCAGTCTGGAGTTATGGGAATTTGTACTTGCAGTCTTTATTCTACGCCATATGATTTTCCAGACATTTGTACTCACTTAGTAAAAGAAAATGTTAGAAATACCTTTTACCACATTTAACACCCCCTCCCCCTTTTTACTAAACCGTGATAGCAGTTATTAGCGCAGGGAGCAGCACGGAGCATTCGGCGTGGCTCCCTGAACTAATAACCGCTATTGCGGTTTAGTAAAAAGGGGGGGTTATTCAGTAAGCATGAATATATCTTTCAGAACTTTGCTCTAAATTTTGAGCTGCCCTTCACAAATGTAAGCAGAGAACATAGGTTTATGAATTGTCAGGTTCATTAATGCTTATACTTTGTTGCTGCTGTTCCCAAATTTATATCCTACATTCTCCGAGGACAAGCAGGCATAATATTCTGACATCTAGGTGATGTCATCCACAGAACCTGGTATGGACACTGCCAAATTTACAGTCACTTTAAATCTTTAGGCAGTGTACATGCCAATGCCTTCCCACCCAATATCAGCTTGCGGGACCATCAGTTCTTAGTTTTTTGCATAGCAGAGAAGCTGTTTCATTGTTTTTTCTCAGTGCGTCAAACCTAGAAGTCATTTTTGTGCCATTCCAAGATTATTTTTTTCACATTTTCTTCATAATTCTTCATCTTTTTAATTTTGTCCATTCCCCTTGCATTTTATCAAGTATTGCTAGTTTTATTTAATTTTAGTCTTATTCAACTCAGGGAGCATCAACGTTTTTCCAGTATACTTTTCACTTGTCCTCCCCAGGTCATTGAGTCTTTTGACATGGTGTTGACCATTTTCCTGTTCGTGTCAAAGTGGGCTCCAAATAGCTTCAATAAATGCACATGATTTAATTAGTTGAAACTAATAAATTACAACTTGGTGAAAGTGGGTAAATAAATATCAAAATACACAAAAATGTTCCACTTTTAAGGCTTTTTCCAATGGAAGAAAAAGCCTCAGGTCTTTTTTGGTAGAGTTAGCTACAAGCTCAAACCACCTCCACCCACATCATTTGCTCAAAAAACTTCTACTTGGAATGACTATTGCCACTATGATTAAAATCTCAGTTCCGTAAAATAATCATAGTGGCAACTAATCATTCCAAGCGGAAGTTATTTGAGCCAATGATGTGGGTGGGGACAAGGAGGGGATGGTGCTTCACTGTGGGGACGATGAAGAGGTGAGGATGAAAAATGTGCTTCACTGCGAGCCGAGGATGAATCTTTGTCCTCGCGTCACTCTCTACCTTGTTGTCTTGCATGTTGAATCCAGCCTGAGGCAGGCTTGTGGGTAAACTGCAAGAAAATGTACTGAACTATGGGAAGGAAATTATTGGCCTAGTTATGCATTTCCAGAGTCAATGCATGTCCCAACTGCACATTAATTTAGTCATTTCAACATTTAGAAGCATCCTAAGTACTTGAAGACTATTGACTTTAAAAGATTAATTATTAATTACTAAAAGCTAATTATAGACACAAAAACATATAAATCAAAATGTCTCTTCTTTAAAACAAAAACAATTAACCCTCTCCATTAACATTTCTTTGAGACTATAACTTTCTGTCTAATAGTTCTCTGCATGGGGTTAAGAACTGGAGCAGACAACCTTGCTGGGCTTTTCATTTACAGCCTACTCTGTAATCCATGTGCAATGTATTGTATATTCCTCAGGCAAATCAATAGAAGACCATCAGCTTTGCTAGTAGACATAAAAATAATAAATATTAATCCTTTGATTCAGGAGATTAATATTTTTACAAGCCAGAAATTACCCTTCTCATTGCAAAAAAAATCTATGAATCACTTTGATTAATGAACATATCCTAATGGGTGAAGTGAACAGATGAGTAATTTCAACAGCAACAGAAAAGTCAACTTTAGCTAAAATCTAAATTTTAACTAAAGAATCCAGTGGATAACATCCACATAATCTACTTAACGTTTACTTTGTACAGGCTCCACATTCTAACTCTAAAATATATATCTTTAAGACTAGTGCCTTTTAAAATTTATTATCTATAAGCATGTTGGTAACATGGGGAAAAGGTATCTAACTTTGGGTTAATAGCACAGCCATTAATGTAGCATGCAGTTAATTGCACCATGTTATCAGCCACATTAACAATGACCCTAACATTAACTGCAAAGTACAGTCCCTACCCATTTTGGGGGCAATTCTATAACCTAGGCACTAACATTTATTTGCATTTTATGGGGCTCATAATAAAAAAAAAAATAATAAAGATCTCCAAAATCCATCCTGTCAACACTTGGATGTTCTGGTGATTAGGAAATCCAAGTGCCGACTTTTGAAACCGTCTTTCTGGACATCTTGCATGGCATTCTAGCTATTGTGCATCAAAAAATGCAGGGTGTGTGTTAAGAGGCATGTTATGGGTGAGTTTTGGGCATGCATAGATTTGGATGTCCTGCACCTATAATCAAACCTTTCCCAAAGCGTCCTGAACAGAATTTAGGCATTCTGAGTTAGACCTGTTTTCAAAACATCTAAGAGCTAAAAAAAAAAAAAAAAAGTACTCAAACTGACCAGATGAGGGATTGCATTATGATCCCCCACCAGTCCCCCAGTGGATACCCCCCCCCCCCCAATATATGAATGAAGCAGTATACTGTCTACCTGTCTCTAGAACAGCAGCATCTGGTATGGAAAAGGTTAGTAAAGCATCACACAGGTGACTTAAGTAGCTGGATGGGTTAATCAGCCATAGAGAGGAGGACCCAGGCCCATAAAACCCTCTAACCTGTACATTTATGGTAGAAAGTATAAACCTACCAAACCCCACCAAAATCCTACTATACTGCAATATAAGGGCTATTGGGGTGGTAGACAGGTGAGTATAGTAGGTTTTGGGGGAGTTTTAGAAGGCTCACTATACGCTTCTACACTCACGATTTTGATTATTCGCGGTTTTTGTTTTGATGGCTTCCCCCGCTCCAGTCCCGCGCCCACAGCAATGAACTTACTTTTCCCTGGCCTGGCTGTCGGACGGCATGCTGTTCCTCTTGCCTTTGGCTTGCATAAGCTCCGATTGTCAAGCCTTTCATCCCTCCCTCTTCCTTCCTGTTGCGGAGTTAGTCCCGGAGTGCTGACATATTATTGGCTAGGGTGGCTGCCAATCCATGTCATCATGCCCCTTCTGACCCTGGCTCTCCTTCTCTGATTGGCTATGTCCAAATAGCCTGTGTTGGCTCCCCTGCCCTGCTGGCTCCCAGAGTGCAGTGTGTAAGCGGTGAGGCAGGTTTCTCTTGAACAGGGATGAGTTGCGCATGACAAACAACAAAGCTTCCTCCCTCCCCCTCCCCCTGCCTCCCTTTCTCCCCTTCCACGGCACAAGAAGGAATTAGAAACAGTTCTCAGATTTTTAAACAGCTGCTGGAAGGCGCCGGATCACTGAGGCAGGTGACAAAGAGTGCAAAGCTGAGCAGAGTCTTGGCAAATACATAGAAATAGTTATTTGTGATTTCTCCTTATTCGCGGGGCAGCTCTGCCCCTAAACCTCGTGAATATCCCACTGTTCTATTGGCAATTCTATGTGACTAGTCCATTACAATGCTGGCCCCTCCCACATCCAACTTGTCTAGATTTGGATGTTTTTTCAACTTAGATATTTCAATGGTAAATAATGGGAAATAAAGTTATGTGTCCTAAGGTAAGGTGTCCTGGCCAAGATGTCCAAATAGACGATTTTGGGGGGAAAAAATTGTGGATGTCCAGTGGTTTAAAAATGAACATTTCTCCACCACCAAATTTGGATGTCCTGTAGGAAATGTTCAAGACGGACTTAGAAGTCCTTTTCGAAAATGGCTCTCCATATGTATAAATGTTTAGAATGCTAGTATATATGTGCATATCTGTGCACTTACACACATATATGCAAGCATGCCCAATCATGATATCTGCGGTATATCAAGTAAATAAATAAACTAAGTAAACTATTGGAAAAAGCAGTTGCACACTAAATAGTTCAATTTTGCGACTCAGTGAATGTCTTTCTTCTGAACCAACTCGTTGAAGCACGGTTGGGACATAGGTGGGGCTCCTATTTATATGCATAACTTTAATGAATGCTGTTAATTTACATGCATCCCTGCAACATTTACAGTATATGCCTGAGATACCCCAGGTCTATGGCTGGTGTAACTGCAGGTGTTTAGATGTAGCTCTATCGAGTTACAATGGAATCTGGCTACCCAGATGCCGTTATACAATAGGCTTCCACTGTGCATTGTAAGCGATCTAGAATGGACTTTTGCCATTGGGATTATTTAAAATATGCCGAGGCAACAGAGCTGCTTCAGGAAACTGGACTTCTGTCAGACTTATTTGATTTTGAGTTTTTTTCCCCAGTTTATGAATTATTTTAAATTTTATTCCATTATTTTTACCCCTATTGTTTTTATTTTATTAATTGAATTTCCCTAAATTCTATTGTTTAACAGTTCCTCCCTTCTATTCCTTTTTACATATTCCTTTAATTCATTTAGATATCATTTACATAGATGGTGCTCCTATCTTTAAAGCTAGGAATTTCTATGAAATATTCTACATGCTTCTCTCCTCTCCACTCTTTCCTGCCCTCTATAGTCCTCCCTACCCTCTTCTAACCCCTTCTTCTGTAATGTCGCCTAGAGCTTGTATAGGTATGTGTGACGCACAAATGGAAGAAATAAAATAACTAAATAAATCTTTAGGCTGATAAAGAGTCTCTTGTGCAGGGGCCCACATCAACCATCCTTCCCCCCTTTTTTGTTCACTATCCCTATATCAAAGGTGTGAAGGAATTTTTCAAAGACATCAGAATATAGAGCACCCTTGCTAGCTTAAATTTGCCTAGACAGCCTCATCAGGATCCCATATTTTACCCAAGGGTTTCCTACCATTCATCAAAGTCTTCAACAGGGTCTGAGAAATATACAGTATAACTTTGTCACTGAATTCTTCTACTTCGCATATCAATTTACATACTTCTGACACCAGTTCACCTGAGCCTGTTCTAGGAATTCTTTGGTGATACTTATAACATTTTCCATGCAATAATATAATCATGGAGTAAGTTGACAGGAAGATAATGAATCCAGAAGGTAATCATTGTCATCTTAAATGCCCACTTGTTTAATACTGGGATAAACAAATATTCTAATTAGGGTTAGGAAATACATTTGACTATATGCCACTAGAGCTTATTTACAGCATACAATAAAAGTGTTATAGAATAAGGTAGATACGTGCCCAATTTAGGTTTCAGTTGGTGTAAATCCTTGTGTCTAAAATTAAATTCATGTAAACCGTTCTGAGTTCCCCTGGGAGAACAGTAAGAAAATTGAATGAATAAAGAAATAAAGAAAATGTCAGAGGGAAGGCTTCCAGGTTAGCTGGGAATTGCAGCTGGGAGGAAGGAGCCAGCCATGACCGGAAGTGCATACCAAGGGGGGGGGGAGCAGGGAGCGGTCCACCCTGGGTGCAGCCAGTGTCGTGATCTTCTTCCGGCAGTGGACACATTCATAATTCTATGCTCTGCCAGAGTCGGATCTTTCTTTCTGCTGGGTCTTGCCAGGAGAGCAGGAAGGAGAGGGGAAACGGAGAAAAATACTACATCCAATTGGCAAGAGAGAGGTAGGGAGGGAGAACGAAGACCAGAGGAGAGGAAAGACAGAAGCCAGACCATGGGGAAGGAGGGAAGGAAGGGAGATACCAGATCAGGGGGAGGGAGAGGTTCCAGGGCTTGGAGCGAGGGAAGGGAAGGACACAGAGATGCCAGAGGGAAGGAAAGGAAGGAAAGAAAATGGAAGGGGATCATGGAAGGGGAAGAAGAAATGGAAGGGAAGGAGAGGAGAGGAGAGAAATTTCAGGACAGGGAGGAAGGAAGGGAAGGTGTGGAGACACAGGGAGCAGTGCAGGAGGAGAGAAAAGGCCTGGTGGAGCAGTGGAGAAGAAGAAAGGCCTGGTCTGGAGATACGCAACTGTGGAGGAGGGGAAGGAAGGCAGAGAGCAGGACCTGGGTAAGTGAAACCTTCTTTTTTAAAAATCTTTATTAACTTTCAAAACTAATACAAAGTGCCATGAAGTATACAACCACTAATAATCAACATAAGCACTTAAATTCCATCAATAACAATACAAAAGAAAAATATCCCACCCCTTCCTTCCAACAATTCAATCAAGAAATAAACCAAAAAGATATCCCCCACCCCATCCTGGATATGCATAAAAATAAACAGAAAATTAAATAAAGACAATTATGTTGAATTAACAAAGGATGTCAACGGGCCCCACACCAATTTAAATACTTTGCTATGCCACAACATATCCGCATTCATCTTTTCATATTTATAGCCTAAACATAAACTGGCCCACCAAAGCGAAAAATTGAGGCAGTCACAATTTTTACAATTACGGTTATCATTTGCATCGCTATTCCTGTCATAATAAGGAAAAGCTTGCATTTGTAACAATCCATAGGAGGCTTGATATGCAGCAAAGTTTCACATATAATTAATTACCTCATATGTCAAAGGGATTGTTGATTACAGTATGAGGTTAAGCTGTCCCCATATTGACTTCCAGAAGCTGAGTATCAAAGGACAATAGAACAACAGATGATCCAGTGTCCCTATGTCCAGACGACATTGCAAGCATCTATTAGATTTAGAACTGTCTAACTTATGTAACCTAACAGGGGTCCAAAAAGATCTATGTAAGAGAATGACACGGGGAAAAAATCTGTCCCCGTCACCGCCCCGTCCCCGGCCCACCATCCTCTGCACCGCCCCATCACCGCCGTTCCCTTCACCGCCCCGTCACTGTCACCGCCATCCCTTTCACCGCCCCGTCACCGCCACTGCCATCCCATTCACCGCCCCGTCACCGTCCCCGCTGCATCCATATAAGCCTTAGTACTGTAATATTTAGCTTATTCCTTTCTTATAAATCAAAGTTCATGCTGCTGAACTAGAGAAAGAGATGTTCAGCTGGCAGGGCTTTGTTTATAAATTTTTATCAACACAACTAATATACTATTTTATCCTAAAGCAAAAAATAAATAAATAAATATAATTTTTTTTTCTACCTTTGTTGTCTGGTTTCTGCTTTCCACATCTTCTCATTCAATTCCTTCCATCCACTGTGTGTCTTCTCTCTGCGTCTTCCATTTGCTGTTACTGTGCCTCTCCCTTCACCCCCCCCAAAAAAAAAAATTGGTCTAGCACCCATCTTCTTCCCTCTGCTCCCCCATAGTTTGGCATCTGTCTTCTTCCCACTCTGTCTTCCACATTTCCCTTCGGGGTCTGTTCCTCTCCACCCTCCTTCAATGTCTGTCCTATTCCTTTCCACCACCACCCTTCCCTCCCTCCTTTACCATCTGTTCCTTTCTACTACCCTTCAGCTCCTCTCGCGTGACCTATCTATCTACCTTCCTCCCTCTTATTTTCATGGCACGTTACAATGTAATTTGTGCAAGCCACTGGAGCCTGCGAGCTCGGTCCCTGTCCCATCCCCACAAACCATCTCGCTTCTGTGCTCCTATTTTCCCCATTTCTAATATCTCCCCTATGTATCTGCCATTGCCCCCCCCCCCCCTGTGTCCATATACCATCCCCATGGCATGTCCCCTTTATGTCTCTGTCCCTATGCCCCATGCACATAATTTCCCCTCTTTCTGTTACCTTCCTGTGTCCAGATTTCCCCTATCTTCCTCTTCCATACCAGTGTGTCTCTTCTTTTCAACCCCATCTAGCTTTTTTTCCCTCTTTCTTTCCCCCCCCCCCCTGCTTCTAGCATCTGGCTCACCTGCCTGTCTTTCCCTTTCTTTCCTGCTGTTGGTTTTTCTTTCCGTCTTTATCCCCTTGGCCCAGAATCCTTTTCCCTTTCACTCCCTCCTTCCAGTTTGAGCCGGGAACACGAGCGATCGCACGGTCCCCGCCCGCCTGCCCAATCGATCCTACTGTTTAGCCAGCTCTCTCCCTTCTCCTCACCTTAGTTTGTAGGTTTTCTTTTTCGGTGACCTGCATGCTTTCCCAAAGAGCCGCGCACGCGCGGTTGCTCAGTGTTCAATCTTCTGCTCTGCTGCAACTTCCTGTTTCCAGTTGCATCAGAGCAGAAGATCGAAACTAAGCAGCAGCGGATGCGCGGCTCTCTGATAGCGTGCGGGTCGCCGAAAAAGAAAACCTACAAACTAAGGTGAGGAGAAGGGAGAGAGCTGGCTAATCACTAGGATCGATTGGGCAGGCAGGTGTGGGCTGCGGGGACCGCGCGATCCTTCATGCCTCATTGCGGGGACAAGACCATTCACCGCTCCACGGGGCGGTGAATGGCCTTGTCCCCGTCGCAGCAGCGACTGCTAGTTTTCGTTCCCCGTTTCAGCGGGTCACCCGTGGCTAAACACAGTGGCCGCGGGTAAACCACCACTGTGTCATTCTCTACTATGTAACAGAAAAAACCATGTTTATCTCATAGATGCGGACGCTGTACATTTCATCCTCCAAGTCCAAATTCGTGGCCATCGAGATGCAGAATAAATACTGCTTTATCTCAATTCTCCAAATGTCACTAAGACTATTTTTTGTTTTTTTATTCAAAAATTCAGAAATTAATTTATACCACCGAGTGGCTAAATTTATTTGGCTGGGTAAAGCTGCTCGAATTGCTTTAGTATCTTTACAAAAGCCAAATGAGGAGGGAGGGGTAAATTTTCCCAATTTTTATAGGTATCATCAGGCCTATATACTGCATTGGGGTATGTATTGGGTCCTCCCCAAGCTCATGGAACATCTCCCTGATTGGTTATATTTAGAGTGGCAATTGATGTCCCCATTACGATTGTTTTATGTGTTGAGAATCAAATTATCTAGATATGTTAAGGACAATAGTATTTTATCTCATACTTGGAAAACTTTGAAATTTATTAATAAATTAACAGATATTCCAGTGGAGAAATCTATTTAATCCCTATGGCTAAACTCCAAGATTCAAATAGGCAGATCTGGGATATTCTGGAAGCATTAGATGCAGGCAGGCATTCGTACATCGGATGATGTTATATCTAATGGGAAACTGCTTGATTTTTCACGACTGCAACAATCATTTGGTATTTCAAAATCTCAAAATTATAAATGGTTGCAGTTGAAGCAGATCATTCAGAAGGGGTTCCCTGATTGGCAAAATCTTAAAAATCTTTATAGTTTGCAGGTCCTATGCTTCCAGACAGATTTGCTAGGGCATCAGGCTGCCCGGTGGTATAAATTAATTCCTGAATTCTTGAATAAGTGAAACCTTCTATCTTTTCTTTGTATTTAAACTACAGTACTTTATTTTGAGGAATGTTTTTTTAATATTTAATATTTTTATAGACTGTGTGCTGTACAGGAGAACATAAATATACACAGATTCTCACATGATCCAAGTTACATACAAATTCATCTCAAGAACGGTTTCAAAAACGGAACTTGTTCTTAATCCGAGGACTGCCTATACTCTAATTACAGTATTTACACATGTAATCAACAAGTAAATGTTAGTCCCTATTTTACTGATTACCTCTTGAGCATGGGGCATTGACGCCATTTGTGAAAGCTTCAGGTTTGAAAATAATTCTACATGCAAAATGACACCAGCGCAAGGTTTTAAAATTATAACCAGGATTTATTGAATTATTGGTTCTATTTTCCCATTATTAGATCAAAAGAACAGCATAATTGCTTACGTTGCGCTCATGGGAGATCATCATCGTGGCCAAAGACTGGCCTTCTCACAATGGTCTCGTCTTTCTATCTCATTACAGTCTATTATATAACTTTTGGTTTAGTGACATCATCAAGTTTGATGACCAATAACATTTCTATGGGTGGTCTTAAAGTTTAGACAAAGAAACATTCCTCCATGTTTAAAAGTTAGTCAAAGTTTCAGATGATTTCTGAATTAACATTAACATTCAAAAGAATTCACAATTATTAACATGGTAAATTCTCAGTCCTTCCATGCTGACAAGTTCTGAGCCTTAAAGGAAAAAAACCTCCTAAGCTGACAGATTCAAATTGCACAGCCTTACACAGAAATCTTACTCAGGAGAAAAAGGGGGGGGTTAAATCCCCCTCTCCTCTTCCTGAAGTGTGGGCTTCCAATGCCCCCCTTCTCCCTATTCTTGAGACTGACTCTAATCACTTCCAGATGTTGTGCTCAAGATTTTTTCTTAATGTTTCTGCTTATAAAACCATTTATATTTCCACATATCACATCCATGGGCCCCAAACATTCATAATTTCATTCATATCTTGGCCATTCATACTTCATACATTTTATATCTCAGTTTGGAATATGGAATTTAATATGCTTTTCCTAACTGGCCTGAGCACATCTGTTTTCAATTAGAACCACGAGGCTAAAGGCGGGAAGCTGAACAAAGAACAGAAACTATTCACTGGCACAAGATGCTGGCCTAAGACAGGACAGTTATAGCACATACAAAAGAACCTAAACTGGGCTCCATGTCTCATGTAGTCATGATTTCCACCATGATTTAGCTCAACAGCAAAGTACACAAGAAAACACCATTCTTTTCCTTATATTAATCTTTAGTGTGTTTTTTCTTCTGGCCTTAGCTACATTATATTTAAATGTTTTATCCACCTGTTTTTCCGTACGCTTCTATTTGGGCGCAGTCCTTAACTAACACAGATGTTTGTCTAACTAGAATTACCCAGAATCATACGAAAAACTGGCGCTACAAAAATACTGCACTATCATGCTTCTGACATCCATTTCATCGTACCATAAACAGCGCTAGCCATGAGCCATGCGCCACGACTCAGTCCCCTCTTGGATATTACTGAATTTATGAAGTAATATTCAGAATTGAGCTCGTGGTCTTATCTGTGGCGCTGAGGTTTACTCTGGGTACGGTTCTTCTTATGGATCAGTGTGTGTCTGTGCAAGTATATTCTTTTAAATGCCAATTAGATAGCAAAAGCCAGAAAAATGTACTACCTAGGCCTGCAACGGCAGGTGCCTAGAAGATCTTACCCAAAGCTTACTTGAATTCTCTAGTGAGAATGCAAGCAAATCCCATCCACTATTCTAGATAAAACCCATCTAAGTGTACATTTATGTAAGTTGCTGTCTAAACCATATCATATAGGAAACTTACCATTCCAGTGATAGTTAGACAGTGTCTGTTCTAGGTGCAAGTACAGTCCTAGAGCAGAGACGTCTGTTGTTTTATTCATAGAGGTATTCATGAAACTCCAGTACTTTTAAAGTTTAAAAGTCAGAAAATTTAGAGAAAGTATAGCTAAAGAAAAATAGAACCCTAGATTTCCCTAAGATAAAGAGAACCTCAGTATTACCTAATTTAATTAGTCCCTATGCTCAAAAGTGTTATGTTATAAAATTTTGGAATTAAATCAATAAAGTGTAAAATAATGCACAGTGTTAAGAAAACCCAAATATATGCTTAATATGGAAATGTACTCATGTGCAGATAATGCATGCACATCAGATATAAGTTTTCTTTTTCTGTGTGTGTTGCAGGAACTCATTTCTCAAATTTAAATTAAAATCATTAAAAGGACTGATGATATCAGCTGTTAAACCCAATTAAACAATATTGTGGCACTGTGTAACAGCTTAGAAGCTGCCACTGTATATGGAAATACAGTCATATGAAATAAAATTTAAAATACAGGATAAACAAAATATTTTCTGAGAACAATGCATGAAGACAATGATAAAGAAAATACAGTTATTAATACAATATCAGAATAAGTCTATGAGATTATGCAAAAGCATAATTAAAGTTCAGAAGCCTAATTCAAATGAAATGATTTAAAGTAACGTGGTTTAAGATAAAGTCTGTTTTTTCGTTCAAAATTTTTTTTTATGAGTCCAGAAATGTCTTTTGCAAATAGTTTTAGCAACTTGTAAGATCGGAGTCTCTAAATTAATTTCAGTGAAATTTAAATCATGGCTTTAAAAAGTTCATGCTGCAACGTTTTCATAATTCAAGCTTGGCTTTTCTGTAACTATGGAACTGCTTTTCTTTACACCCGTACTGGTACAACTGAAAGGTAAGCACAGCTCATTAGTTGAAGACAAAGGAACACTGAAATTCCCGCCGAAAATTCAGCATTGGAATTTTTCTCTGTGTTCTCCACAGCTCTAGTGGTGGTATGTGGTACTGCTGGTCAGTGTAAATCCTGGAAGGAAAGCACATGTTCATTAACAAAAGAACAAAGAAAAGAGAAACACATGGCACGTTATCCCCTCTGCAAACTGTACTAATTCTTGTATTGCAGAGTCTTCTGTGTAGAATTGTTGAAAAGATTCAAAGAAGGTTCTTAACTGAAACACAAAACATACAGATTAAATAGACTTTTTTCAGGGTCCTGTAGTACCAAAATATGGCCACAGGAAAATTTAAACATGCAGACACATTCTTTCCATGGTAAAATTAGACTTTCTTTTTTTCTAACATCAGGGAATTATTCTCAATTTCATATTTTTTATTAGGTTCCTATCCTGAAGAGCTTACTTGTAAAAAGTAAGCAAAATTTCAATTCCGAATTCATCCACTTACATAAAAGTTTATTATAATTGTTCTTTTCCCGTTAACTAAGTTAGCAAGCCCTTTGTTTCACATTTATTTCGATTTTCAAAAAAAATATATAGGTACTTAACCTCTATTTTTCTTAATCTTTTTATTTTAAACTTCCCAATTTAATTTTAAAATGTATTTAAATTTAATTACTCCCTAATCATACATTCCGGACAATGCACAAGTTTAAAAATACTTTATAAACCATGCAGGGGCACAAAAATTCATATTCAAAACTAATTTGAACCCTGAGATAAAAATATAAAGGCAGGGATTTTATTTTTCCCTTATGCACACTTGCCTGCTTTTAAGCATGGTATCTGTTTTTTGGAATAAATCTTTTTCTTTTCCACAAAATTATCCTTTCACTGTTGAATACATTCCCAAGTCCAGCAGAATTCTTTTCTCTTCTCTCATCTTCCCTATCGAACTTCTCCATATCAGATCCCTTACAATCAGGTCATAATTCATAGCACATCCTTCCTTAACACGTCTCACAAAACTTTCTTCCACATTCTTGTACGTTCGTTCTACAGACTATCTCCCTGCTTTGAAACAGCCAAACATTTAAACGATCTAGCTATTCAAACTTTCTTTTCCTTTTCACTTCACTTTCTTGTTTAAAAATCACTTTCCAATTCCTTCTGATCCTACAGTTCTGTTCTTCCAATATTCTGATAACCTTTTTTAAAATATAAAGAAACAACATACAGGCTACATAACCTCTTTTTAATGCATTCTTTGACATAGCCCTAGGCTACAAACAGCTCTGAAGCTACTAAAGTACCTCAATTGTTCTTAACAGCACAGATCTACACTACAAAAACAACATACACAAACTTTCCGGAACTCTAAACAGCATGCTGGTAAAGTTTTATCAGAGAGAGACCACATTGAATCCTGATATTCACACTACATAAGCTTTTCTTTTTTTCTACTACATCGGAAACAAATTTAAGCCACGGATACATAGGATTCTCATGTCTTGTTAAACTACCAGTTCTCAATAAACCCTTTTAATATGCAAACAGATTTGCTCCGAGACTTCTCAAAAAAGAAGAATCAAATTCGTTAACTGACTAGTATATAAGCAAATACCTGTTGGAAAATCTGTAGCCCTGAGACAAAGGACTCCATTGCTGCTATTCCCTCCCCCTCTTTCCTCACGTGATAGCTCTGTGGAAGGCATGGAGGAAAAAGGTGGGGGTGAAAATCCCCCATTTGCAGCCCGCTCTTTCATTCACACAAAGAAGACTGACCAGCAAGGGAACGGGAAGCCATTAATTTTATTTTTATTTTTCCAGAGACAAGAGAAAAAGTTAGGGCAGAGCAAAAAAGACAGAGAGAGACAGAACTGGAGTTTAGAAAGACAAAGCTGAGAAACACAATTTCTTTTTTCTTTTCAAAGTAGTTACTTCAGATAGGCACTGAAAATGCACAGAGGGAGACAAAGAAGGAGGGGGTGCCCTCAGCCCGTTTTTTCAAACAAAGAGACGGGACAGAGGGAAACTTTTCAAAGTCAGATTAAAACAGACAGTTTTCTTTTTCACAGAGAGAAAGAGTTAGTTCAGAGACAAAACTTAGACACACAGCCGGAGAATATATATTTTTTCTTCAAACTCAGAGGAGACCTGCTCTCTACTGGGCACTTTTATCTTTCAGACAGGCACTGCTCAGTTTAAAAGCCAGATGGAAAAATGCCAGCACTGCAAGGGATTTTTTTCTTTTCTTTTCACAACATTCTTTCTGTGTTACTTTTATTTCTAATTTTTTCTTTTTCTTTTTCCATTAATATTTAATTTCCACTAACTTCATATCCCTCTACCCACAAATTTATTATGTACAGATATATACAAGCATGCTCCTTATTGTTAAATAATATTTTTTTTTTTATTAATTTTTTTTTTAAACAGGCGTAATACTCACAATTTTTCAGTTTTCCGGTCCCGTTTTATCTCTAATTTCCGCCATATTCCTGCGCAGCCAGTCAACCTGTGACTACCTTTAGTTACACAACCATGCGAAATCTCTAAAGTTCCTAGAGTTTCTATGAATAACCTATAAGCTTTTTCAAAGCGTCAAATTAGTTAGTTCCCGGGTTTCGCCACCAATTGAGCATGGGGCATTGACGCCATTTGTGAAAGCTTCAGGTTTGAAAATAATTCTACATGCAAAATGACACCAGCGCAAGGTTTTAAAATTATAACCAGGATTTATTGAATTATTGGTTCTATTTTCCCATTATTAGATCAAAAGAACAGCATAATTGCTTACGTTGCGCTCATGGGAGATCATCATCGTGGCCAAAGACTGGCCTTCTCACAATGGTCTCGTCTTTCTATCTCATTACAGTCTATTATATAACTTTTGGTTTAGTGACATCATCAAGTTTGATGACCAATAACATTTCTATGGGTGGTCTTAAAGTTTAGACAAAGAAACATTCCTCCATGTTTAAAAGTTAGTCAAAGTTTCAGATGATTTCTGAATTAACATTAACATTCAAAAGAATTCACAATTATTAACATGGTAAATTCTCAGTCCTTCCATGCTGACAAGTTCTGAGCCTTAAAGGAAAAAAAACTCCTAAGCTGACAGATTCAAATTGCACAGCCTTACACAGAAATCTTACTCAGGAGAAAAAGGGGGGGGGGGGGTTAAATCCCTCTCTCCTCTTCCTGAAGCGTGGGCTTCCAATGCCCCCCTTCTCCCTATTCTTGAGACTGACTCTAATCACTTCCAGATGTTGTGCTCAAGATTTTTTCTTAATGTTTCTGCTTATAAAACCATTTATATTTCCACATATCACATCCATGGGCCCCAAACATTCATAATTTCATTCATATCTTGGCCATTCATACTTCATACATTTTATATCTCAGTTTGGAATATGGAATTTAATATGCTTTTCCTAACTGGCCTGAGCACATCTGTTTTCAATTAGAACCACGAGGCTAAAGGCGGGAAGCTGAACAAAGAACAGAAACTATTCACTGGCACAAGATGCTGGCCTAAGACAGGACAGTTATAGCACATACAAAAGAACCTAAACTGGGCTCCATGTCTCATGTAGTCATGATTTCCACCATGATTTAGCTCAACAGCAAAGTACACAAGAAAACACCATTCTTTTCCTTATATTAATCTTTAGTGTGTTTTTTCTTCTGGCCTTAGCTACATTATATTTAAATGTTTTATCCACCTGTTTTTCCGTACGCTTCTATTTGGGCGCAGTCCTTAACTAACACAGATGTTTGTCTAACTAGAATTACCCAGAATCATACGAAAAACTGGCGCTACAAAAATACTGCACTATCATGCTTCTGACATCCATTTCATCGTACCATAAACAGCGCTAGCCACGAGCCACGCGCCACGACTCACTCTACATGTTATTTACCACAGAAAGGTGATATATCAAATCCCATTACCCTTACCACCTACAAAATTAGTCGTTGTTGGTTGGTTGGTTTTTTTCTGCTGATAATGTCAGTTTTTTTAAAAAATGTGAGCCAGTTATGAGACGTGAGAGGGAGGGCAAAGGAATCTGGGCTTATCCTTAGCAAATCTACTTGAACTTGCTATTCCTGGCCTACTTACTTTTCTCCTGAAACAAAGACAATATAGAAGGCACTCCCAGATTACAAGAATATGAGCAAGAGACATCATATGAGAACATAAGAACATAAGAATTGCCGCTGCTGGGTCAGACCAGTGGTCCATCATGCCCAGCAGTCCGCTCACGCGGTGGCCCCAAAGACCATTGCTCTATATGAGTCTAACCTCACCTGCATACGTTCCAGTTTAGCAGGAACTTGTCCAACTTTGTCTTGAAATAATGGGTTCCCCTTGCAGCACAATCATCATCAGTACCCCATTAGCTACTATCTCATTTCCTCACCACCAGAAGGCAGATTGACGCAGACCATAGCTTCAGCAGTCGATAAGCCCCTAAGCACTTCTGTCAGCGTGACACCATGCCTGTTTGATACTAAAACATCATTGCGTATAAATAAATTCAGCTATCCTATTCAATCTACCATTAAGGTTTTGGGAATAATACTGGACCAAGGCTTGCCTATGAAGAACCAGGTGGACTCTTTGGTCAGAAAGGGTTTCTTTACTCTTTGGAAGCTTCAGTCTGTTAGGACGTATTTTGATGTTTCATCATTTAGAGTTTTGTTACAGTCTCTTATACTAAGCCAGCTTGATTACTGCAATATTGCCTATTTGGCAATTTCCCAGAGAATATGCAACGATTGCGAAAAGAATAAAATGCAGCAGTCAGGCTGATTTTTAAGTTGAAGAAATATGATCACATAACACCCTCCTATTGAGTATTGCATTGGCTGCCAATGGAGGCGTGGATACCAGGTCCAAATAGCAATGTCCATCTTTTTGGGCAGGGCCATCCCTTCCTCTTCTGAAATCATATTTTGGTCTCTCCCTACTAGTCTTACCAAAAATCATGCTCAAACCATATCAACTTGCTATAAGGTCACAATGCAGTTTTATAAAATCTAGGACACCCATGTAATGCGGATGTCTAAAGCTGGTTTTCAGACATCTAAAACATGAACAGAGCTTCTAAAAAAAAGACAATATTCAGTGTTTCCCTCATTGAGTGAAAATGACACAAACAATATTGACAAATAAAATGATGCAGTGGCATAAAACCCAAATGATATAGAGGCTCATTTTGAAAGCACTTAAACTTATATATGTTAATATTTATTTATTCAGTTTTCTATACTGTTCTCCCAAAAGGAGATCAAAACAGTTTACATGAATTTATTCAGGTACTCAAGCATTTTTCCCTGTCTGTCCTGGTGGGCTCATAATTTATCTAATGTATCTGGAGCAAGGGGGGGGATTAAGTGGCTTGTCCAGGGTCACAAGGAACAGTGTGCATTTGAACCCACAACCTCAGGATGCAGAGGCTGTAACTTTAACACTACAGGAGAGGTTCTTGAAGATAGGAAGTGAGGTAAAATGAACAACTCAAACAGTGTGCAATCCTCACTCAGCAGGATAAACCATTCAAAACAGAACAGACCAACTTGTGACGTTCTTCAATTTTCTTTATTCAAAAACTTTTCTTTTTTCTTATCATTCTTGCTCCAATGCTCAAATGCCCGACGGGACCCGTTTCGCCAAACTGGCTTTATCAAGGGTTCCAGCAAGGAGCACTGTACAATACAATAAATTAAATTAAAGAATTAATATACATATTATCATAAATTTATATAACATCCTGAAAAACTGCATTTTAACTAATAAAATTTATATTGAATGTGCAAAAATGCAAATCCCATATAAATATTTAAATTAATCTATTACTTATCATTCAAATTCATTTATCATTCACAAATCAATACATGCCTTCATGATTACCTCAATGAATATTCAATAAATACCTCCCTGAACACAAACAATGATAAAAAGATAATAGAAACCAACATATTTGATGAATCCATATTCATATATTATACAACTCATTTGTGATATATAAAAAATTAATTAAATAATCAAATAATTATTTCATATACATCACTAAAAACAAATCGTATGTACAAATACAAACTTTAATAAATGATAATCAACTCATAGAAATTTGACATTCTTAAAACACAATCTATCTTAAAACATATTAGCTATTAATTGATGAATAAATATAATCAATCATATATATATTCTTACACATTTTATCTAATAAATACATCATTAATATTAAAAACTATCAATAAATATACTTTTAAATATCAATAAATATTCTTTAAACACCATATCTCTAAAAAATAAACCTCTAAATATCAATTAATTAATAAATACTTATAATCAATCAAGTAAATATATATACATATAATAACTATCAAATACATACATGGAATACAATAAGAAATTAAATAGTGTATTTTATAAATAGCTATATGTCAGTATTTAAATAATTCATGAATTATCAAAAATTAATAACCAATTAAAATTTATTAATTAGTCACCTTTAACAAAATGTGAAAATCGATATTAACTTAAAAACTATATATATTTATGCCACCATATTTAAATGAAATAATTAATAATATGTCAACCTCAAGAAATATACTCCAAACACCACTTATAAATTGAAATTATATCCATTACGGATTCATTGCTTAATCTTCATTGTAACAAAGCCACGTGTGTGGTAACTATTCTTAGGGGACCGTAGCTCAAATGAATTTTATAAACTACTTAGGGCCTAAGTTAAACCACCCACAAACTACATCATTTCCGCCCGTCATGTTGGGAATATTCAATGTAAAGCAAACACCTCATGAAGTTAGGGCAACTCAAAATCTTCTATTAAAAACTACTGCTTAAGCTAATCTGGGCTAAGGCAAGACCCACCCACAAACGGCACAACTCCAACTCATCACGGAAAGCGAAAAACATAGTCAGAAAACTCAATGAGAAGGAGGCTAGCTAAGTTGTCTGGTTAAGAGAAATTCCAAACCTAGCTAAGGAAAAAACCATTGTAACACACTATCAAGCACAAAAGAAGTTACAGACCTTAATTTGGCTTCCTCTTGCAAGAGGAAGCCAAATTAAAATATAAATTAAATATTTATATGGGATTTGCATTTTTGCACATTCAATATAAATTTTATTAGTTAAAATGCAGTTTTTCAGGATGTTATATACATTTATGATAATATGTATATTAATTCTTTAATTTAATTTATTGTATTGTACAGTGCTCCTTGCTGTAACTTTAACCACTGTGCCATACTCTTCCCCTAGAACTTTGTAAGTCTATGTGCTTTGAAAATGAGCATTATAGTGACTTAACAAAAAGCAATATATTTTTCATGCACATTCCTACTTGGCAGATATGTTCCATTTGATCTTAGTAGATGTCAGTAGGTAGCACAAGCTACCTAGAATTTAATTCTCTGTCCAAAGTACCTTGGTCAGACCACCTACTCCTAAAATTCACCGTATTCTGGAAAGAGATATCAATAACTAAACTGACTTCCCCAAGTATCCTCTTAGTATGGAAACAAAGTAGTTCTTGAATAATAATGGAATTAAATAGATAACTCATTACTATCCCTCCCCATCTCTGACCAAGACTTCCTGGCCCATTGGAAAATAGTCAATGAACAAATCCTAAACAAACTAGCACCACTCAAATGCAGCAAAAGAATCCAAAGATGATCAGAGAAGCGGTTCAACTTAGCACTTGTCCCTAAAAAGAGCTTGCCAACAAGCTGAGCGCTACTAGCATGAACATCCCTCCCCAGAAAACAAGACTAAAGGGGTCTTTTACTAAGGTGCGCTAAATGCTAACATGGCCATTATATTCTATGGATGCATTAGCATTTAGCGCACGCTAAATCGACTAGCATGCCTTAGTAAAAGACCTCCTAAATGGCAACAGAAAATCCTAGAATATAAATTACTACTTTATGCAAAAGAAGAAAGAGTGCTACACTAAACAGATCAGCAAAGAAGATAATCTTAAATTTTTTTAAAAAACTGTTCTCAATATTAGATAACCTAACCAACACAAACAAGATCACTAATGGCAACCCTCTATTCCAACAGCCCCAGGACTAGCTAACTATGTTAAAACAAAGATTCAATCCATATGAGATGAGTTGCCCTCCACCAATCCAGCTAGACCCATTACAACAAAGCCACCTATGGAAATACCATAGACAGAACTTGGAATGATTTTGAAGAGACTAAATTTAAAGAGACAAAACAGCTTCTCCTAAAGTAATCCCAAGCACACTGCAGCCTTAACACCAGCCCATCTTACCCGATCCAAGCAGCCATCCCAACAACCATAAGAAAAATAACCCAATGACTCAATTATCATCTAAAAACCAGCCTTTTCCCCAAATCAGGAGGAAGAATTATCTTAACACCCATTCCCAAGAATCCAAAACTCAGCCCCTCTGATGTGATCAACTATCAGCCAGTAGCTTTCAACCCCCTAGTTATCAAAATGATGGAAGTATATGTCAGAGCAACTTGAGTGTTACTTATAATGCTTTAATATTCTCCACCCTTCACAATTGAGATTCAGGAAAAATCACAGCACTGAGATGGTGTTAGCAGTACTAGTAATATATGGCAAAGAACTACTAAGCAAGGATCACAGCACAATCATAATCCAATTTGACCTAAGCAGCACATTTGACCTAGTAGACTTTCATAAAATATCCGAGATCTTCAGTCTTCTCCTGGTTCCAAGGCTTCCTAATTACTCAGCACTATGCTGTACATATAGATGGGGAACTTTCTAACAGCTGATATCCTCCCACCGGGATCTCCTAAGGAACCCCACTTGCACCATCAGTGTTCAACTTTCTAAAGCAGTCCTTGGAAGACAAACTAGATCTCGCACGAATAAAACATTTCACGTATGCAGACAAAATAATGATCATGCTACCTGTAATGCCTGCATTAGCCAACACCCTCATCACTGTCAAAAAGTATCCACATCATAGAAAACTGGACCTCAACCTACTGCCTCAAACTAAATAAGAACATAACCAAATTCCTTTGGCTAGGACCCTCAACTGACCCACGCTACACTTGAAGAATTAAAGTAGATGACACAGACTTTCCATTAGAATTATAATCCCGAATCTTAGGAGTAGAAATTGATAACCACCTATCCATGAAGAGCCACGTGCAATCAATAATAAAACAATCTTTCCTTGTGATGAGAAAGCTAAGGTCTATCAGAAAATACTTCAAAACAAAGGCTTTTCAAATTTTAGGGCAATCCCTAATCCTATCTCGACTAGACTACTGTAATGTAACACTGGTTCTTTGCTTTAAAATATTGCTATCATGTCTACAACTAGCTCAAAATACAGCAGTAAGACTCATTTATGGACTATGGAAATTGGAACACCTACAGCCCTATTATATGAAACTACATTGTCTGTCCATAATCACAAGGGTCAAGTTTTAAATTAGACATCACTGCCTTTAAGATCCTGAAAGGGAATGCCCCTGACTACCTACAAGAATTGGCCATCTGAGGCAAGGGTACCTCCAACAGATATTCTACTAGAAATCTTTTCCACTTAAAATTCCCAGCATGCAACAATATAAAGACTACCAGACAAATTACCTTATCCATCCAATATCAATTAGCAAAATGCTGGAACCAACTACCACTTGCACTATGATCTTGTGACCACTATCTCAGGTTCAGAAAACTTTTAAAAACATTTATGTATCAAGCCATGGAGCCATCCCTGAAGTAACTGAAATGATAATTGTAAAATCCCATTTCTAAACTGTCTAATCCAACTCCTGGAGCATAACAAGGAGCCAACGATGGCTTACTTGAACTTGTAATTACGTATTTGTAACTATGACCTAACTGTATAAATAACTGCACTGATCCATCTGTACTGACACCTCTATTGAATGTCTATATCAAACTTTCCATTGTAACTTCCAAGGTAACTGTCTCAACCTCTTGTAATGTAATCCAACCTTGAACTGAATGGGAAAGGCGGAATAGAAAATCTCTTGTAACAACATAACATAACTTTCTTCACCAAATATCAGACCAAGAACCAAAAGGCAAAAGCCCTGTTCCTGATGTCATCTCTGAATCTATGTATTAAACACTAGAATGGAAAACCTAATGAAAAATGATTCACTAGGGTTTGATAGAAATGAAGAAAGTTTTGCATAATAATCAAGTACACAAAGTAAATAAGACTAACACCAGATTCCACACTAAATAAGTTGCTTTCTTTAAGGTACAGTGGCTAATGTAATGATTCAGGCTTCTATACCAGTCATATGCTTGTATCGGTTTCCACACTAATTGGTCTTGCAGTGAATTTCATCCATAATAGTTTAACTGCGATTTAATGAGTGTTCATGCACCATCACAAACCTTTGCTAAAATACAGACAGAGTGAGCAACCTAGTTATGGCCTTGATAACACTATGAGGTTTTGTATGGACAAATGAGAATTATTTAATTAATCAACAAACTGCTAGTGTTGTTACAGTATATGCTTCAAGGCATCGAAGGCTACTGTAAAAATACGGGCAGCTTAACCTTTGAAAAATGCAAATTAATAGCAATAAAAATAAATTGGTTTCTGCTCTTGGTGCTTTCCTAAGTTGGTAGCCGTCAAATCTGCAATAAATCATTCTAGGAGAGGAGTGAAGAAGCATGCAGAACACAATAAGATGCGGATGACACCAACCATAAACAAGGTCATGATAGGAGCAGGGGGGGGAAAGCAGAGCTGTTACCGGGAAAAGTAGAGGAGAAGTAAGCAAAAAAGGTGTACTAATGGACTTTTTGGAGAGATGATGTTGATGAGGATAGGAAGGAGAAATGATAGATTGAATTAGTATGAGGTAATTAAAGACCAGGTAGGAAGGAATAGCAAGGGAACAAATAGAGAGAAGAACTGGATGAGAAAACTAGACAAGGCAAGAGAGTAATCTGAAATTAGAAACACTAAAAAAATGAAGAATAGGACATTCTGGGTCAAATTATTGGAAGTAGAATTGAAACAGTGTTGTACATTGTAAGCTGTATAAAAAGACTTCAAGTATATGGGGAAAACTGAAAAAAGGCAAAGAGTAATGATAATGAAGACAGAGCCACAGAAAAGAAGAACAGTCATAGCCAGGTCAAGATCAAAAACAGGTTGAGTTATGGAGTTGAAGTAAGCAACTAAATAGTGTTATAGCAAAGGACAATGTTTAATTTTCAAATAACTATTAGAACATAAGAATTGCTGCTGCTGGATCAGACCAGTGGTCCATCCTGCCCAGCAGTCTGATCATGCTGCTGCTTCTAGGTTAAGACCAGTGCTCCAAATGAGTCCAGTCTCACCAGTTTAGCATGAACAGTTTAGCTTGAAACCCTGGAGGGTGTTTTCCCCTATAACAGACTCTGGAAGAGCGTTCCAGTTTTCCACCACTCTCTGGGTGAAGAAGAATTTCCTTACGTTTGTACAGAATCTATCTCCTTTCAACTTTAGAGAGTGTCCTCTCGTTCTCCCTACCTTGTAGAGGGAGAACAGTCTGTCTTTCTCTTCAGTATTTTGAATGTTTCAATCATATCCCCTCACAGTCTCTTCTTTTTAAGGGAGAAGAGGCCTAGCTTCCTTGACGAGGAAGCAATCGCCTACAGTATCCAGGAAAATATATTTTGTAACTTGAAGTAAATAAATTGGGGGACTGTACAGTATATTCAGTAATATTTCAACTAGAAGAAAAGATTGTAAAGGATTGATAAAATTTTATTGCAGTTGCTTTGCTTGATGCTTTATAAAATTTCTTACCTATGATATTTTTTAAATTGTTTTATCTATTTTTAACAGTCATGTTTTCTTGTATTTCTAAAGAAATTTTCCTGGTATTCTTTAAATATTGCTGAGTTTGCTCATAAAGATCAGTTTTAATATTAGAGTTGTCAGTCAGATTTTGATTGTTGATTAAAGGCTTCTTTCAGAACAGTGTCAAAATTGATGTTTAGTAACTTTGGAACATCTTCATTAATTGAGTATGCCCGGCATATTTCCATTCAGTTAATGCAAAGAAAATACACTAATACATTAAGGAGCATTTTTACCAAACTGGTAAAAATATGGTCTTAGCATGTCTTTACACGGGTCATTCTCATGCGCTAAGGTCATTTTAACCACTGGGATAAAAAGAACGTTTTTCTATTTTCCATATTAATGGCCACACAATTTTTTTCCCATTAGCACATGATCATTAGTGTATGAGTACCTATTGCCACCCATTATGTAGGCAGTAAGGGCTCTTGCACTAATCAGTTAATACATGGCAATATAGCTGCACTGATTAGCACAGAACACACCTCCAGACTTGAAGGAAGTCATCGTGGAATCACCTGCTTCTCATTGTCTGCATGCTTCTCCAGAAGACCTTGCCTAGTGGTAAACCATTTCTGTTAATACTTAGGGCAGGAATGTTAAAGTTCCTCCTCGAGGGACACAATCAAGCCAGGTTGTCAGGATTTCCCCTAATGAATATGCATGAGATCTATTTGCATGCACTGCTTTCATTGTATGCTAATAGATCTCCTGCATATTCATTGGGGAAATCCTGAAAACCCGACTGGTTTGTGGCCCTCGAGGAGGGACTTTGACACCCCTACCTTAGGAGATAACAACAATATCTCATCTTTGAAGCTTAGTGAGGGTCGTTATATGTGTTTGCTCCATTTTGTAGATAAGCAATAAGGCCCTGATTCTTGTAGAGATGCCACCTACCACCTCCTAACTTAATTGGTGATAAATGATGTATCATTGAAAACCAACTAAAAACTAATTAAAAAATGTAGGCACCTGCAGGCACCTATATAACAGGCCGATGATGTCCTACTGCCACCTACCGTCAAAGTAGGCATGGTTTGTTCCAAAATTGACCATAGGTGCTGGTAGGAGCCCCTGTAGATATGATTCTCATATAAAGTAGGTTCTGGAAATGTAGGACAGTAAAACTCTGGCCTACATTTCTGAAATCTACTTTACAAGTGCCCAAGATTCTGTAACCGGCACTGGTATATGATTGACAAGCGATCAGTGCCAGTTTTTGAGGCGCCAACTGGTCCCTAAGCTTTTCTTTCTTCCATGCTGTATAACTTTCATATAATGCAGACTCACTCTTGTATTTTTGCTAGATTATATTTTACATAAAAGCTTCTTTATAAAAAAAATACATAGCCTGGATCATTGCTCATTAGAATTGGTTTGTGCAAAGTTAGAACTTGGATTTGGGGAATATAAAGCAGAGTCTTGCATCTATATAGTACGATAACCCATTAACTTATTCCCCAAACCCTGATTTCTTGAGGGCCAGGAGTCCTTTAGGTAACCCCTACACAAGAAACCCCATAACAGCCTAAAGTTAATTAATAGACGGCGGTTCTACTAAGATAAAAGATAAGAGATCAGATAACAGATAAGAAAACCTCCCTTATTGAATAATTTGTTTTTGCTATGGGTTAACTTTTCTGTCAGAAACATAGGCTGTCACTAGTACATTGGAGCTCTTCCCACACACAGGGTACATATATGATAAACAATTTTGCTATGGTAATATTCCCAGAAATATTTAGAGATGGATTACTTTCTGTTTCTTAGCAGTAATAAGTCAGAAGGTTCTGTGCTCAAGTTAAGAGTGCTCTCTTAAAGGTTAAAGCACTTTTGATCAGACTGCTCTATACTAAATAATCACAGGTGGGGAGTCCCATTGACTTATAATTAACTACTAAATACTGACACGTTTGTAATGCTCGGCACCAACTGTCAGTTTCACTAGTGGCCAGATCGAGAGCCCTTTCCAGCAGGGCACCTAGCATCATCTACACCCCTCCCCCGTTCCAGCAGGGGAGAGAACTACAGGAGGAGCAACGCTGACGGTGCTCACAACAACTGCCAGTTTCACTAGTGGCCAGATCGGGAGCCCTTTCCAGCAGGGCACCTAGCATCATCTACACCCATCCCCCGTTCCAGCAGGGGAGAGAACTACAGGAGGAGCAGCGCTGACGGTGCTCGGCACCAACTGCCAGTTTCACTAGTGGCCAGATCGGGAGCCCGTTCCAGCAGGGCACCCGACACCATCTTCACTCCTCCCCCATTCCAGCAGGGGAGAGCTGACAGAGAAGAGCTGCAGTCCGATGCTCAGACCAATGGTCGGTTCTGGAGCCCGTTCCAGCAGGGTACCCGACACCATTTTCACTCCTCCCCCATTCCGAAGGGTCTACCTCTGAGGATCTCGCATCATGTGTGGCAGCAGTGGAGATTACCTTGCCAGAGATGTTGCATGTTCTTGGAGGAAACTCAGGACCCAGATGACTGCCTGGGGTTGACGGCAGTTAAAGAATAGAATGGGAATGGTGGTTGAAGTGAATTGGGGTGGAGATGGAGGTGGGTATGGATAGGGATAGGGATATGATGTATTCCGGAAAGGCATTTAAGATCTGGTGTTAAATGATCATAATAATTACAAGTCAAAGATCTTGATGCTTTTTTGGAGTGTGTTTTTGTTTCTCTCTATGCTTATTTTTATCTCTATTTTGTTTACTTTAATTATTTTAATTCTATCTTTAAATTATTTATTCATTACTTGTTGGAATATTTCATTTCTATCTCTATCTCTACCTCTGTTTTTTTATTTTATTTTTCATACTGTTTCTTCAGGTACTTTAGTTAGATTGTGAGCCTTTGGGACAGTTAGGGAATTTCCAAGTACCTATCTTATTTATTTAGTTTTTATTTATTGTATCTTTAAGCATCATTTTTGTAAACCGCTTAGAAACCTCACGGTTATTAGCGGTATATAAGAATTAAATTAAATTAAATTAATATATATTCTTTTAAAGCAAGGCACAGAGTTTAAAGATCATTACTATGTTGTATATCCTACTAGATTCTGTTAGCAGAAAACTCTATCCTAGAGAGATTTCCTTTTAAAACTAATGCTTATAGTGACCCTGTTAACTCTTCATTACATTGCCAAACACCCCTTTTGGATCCACATGTAAAATTTTACTTATGCATCTTTATAGAATACTGATTACTAAGATGTATATGCAAATTCAAATTGATGCCAATTAGTGCCAATAATTAATTGTTAGCACCTAATTATTGGTGCTAATTGGCTTGCTCAATGAACTTACAGGGAAATTATAGATTGATAAGTCTAAAATCGGTGCTGGGAAAAATGGTAGAGGCTATTATAAAAAAAACAAAATTTAAAGAGCATATATATTAACCACTCTTGGATACAGGATACTGGACTTGATGGATCTTTGGTCTTTCTCAGTATGGCAACTCTTATGTTCTATTGACAAAGTTCCTCATCAGAGGCTCTTGAGAAAATTAAAAATTCATGGGACAGGAAGCAATGTTCAGTTTTGGATTAGAAATTGGATAGAAAACAGAGGGTAGGGTTAAATTGCAATTTTTCTCAGTGGAGGAGAGTAAATAATGGAACGCCACAGGGATCTGTACTGGGTCCATTGTTATTTAACCTATTTATAAATGATCTGGAAATTGGAACGAGTGAAGTGATTAAATTTGCAGATGACATTAAACAGTTCAAAGTTGTTAAAATGCATGCAGATTATGAAAAATTGTAAGCAAACCTTAGGAAATTGGAAGACTGGATATCCAAATGTCAGAAGCATCCTAATGACAGAAGAAATTTAATATGGACAAATGGAAAATGATGTACATTGGGAAGAATAACCCAAACCATAGTTACCAGAAGCTAGAGTCTACCTGGTGGGTAAGCACCCATGAGATCTGGATGTCACTGCACAATGTGCGGTGACATCCAAAAAAGCAAAGATGATGCTAGGAATTATTAAAAAAGGTTTACAATACCTGTGTATCTCTACATGGTGTGACCTCAAATTGAGTTCTGTGTTAAATTCTGGTTACCTTATCTCAAAAAAAATGTAGCAGAACTAGAAAAAGGTTAAAAGAAAAACAACCAGTTTGTTAAAGGGGATGGAACTCTTCTTATATGAGGAAAGACTAAACTCAGGGTTTAGGTAGGGCTCTTCAGCTTGGAAAAGAGGTGGTTGAAGAGAGATATGACTGAAGTCTACAAAATCCTGAGTGGTGTAGAATGAGTACAAGTGGATCGATTTTTTACTCCATCAAAAGTTGCAAAGACTAGGGGGAAACCTTGATGAAGTTACAGGGAAATACTTTTAAATCTAATCAGAGGAAATATTTTTTTCATTCAGAGAATAGTTAAGCTCTAGAATGCGTTCTCAGAGGTTGTAGTAAGAGTGGTTAACATAGCTGGTTTTAAGAAAAATTTGGACAAGTTTCTAGAGGAAAGGTCCATAGTCTGTTATTGAGACAGACATGGGGGAAGTTGCTGCTTGCCCTGGATTGGTAGCATGGAATGTTGCTACTCTTTTGTTTTTTGTCAGGTACTTGTGACATGGATTAGTGTGACAGGGTATATGTTCTGTCAAGGATGCATGAGGATCTCCAGGGTCCCCAACAGAATTTTAGGAACACCACATGGGTATGAGGGTAGCTCAGTCATTCCAATTCCTGCATAGGGAGGTACTAGTCATTACATGAGACTAGGTGGATGGTGGCAGGAATAGGCTACTCCATATCTTCCCAGGGTGAGCAGGTGCCTAAAGAGGGGGAAAAGTTGAAGAAGCCTTTCCAATAGACTGAATGAACTGATTTGCATCCTCATTTGCACAGAAGTTTGAACAAGTAACAGAATTAACTTTGGGGAGGGGGCTGGTGATCTCTGAACAACATGGTCATATGATTGTGTAGCTCCCGAGTTTCCTGACAGAATTCAGTGATTTATATCATAAATTCTTGTCAATTTTTCTCTGTATATACTCAGTTACACTGATAACCAGATGTCAAACAAATCTTCAAAATCTGAACAACTTCAAAATGCCAAAAAAAGAAGCACTTTCTCCAACTAAGATGACCACTGAAGATTCATATGAAGTATCACTACAATCTCTTATGGATGAGATTCTCTCCATTAAAGGCATTTTACAAGATAACTATAATTCACTATCTGCTCTCCAGGATGACATTTCTGAAATCAAATCACAAATGGGAGCTCTTCAATCTTGTACTGAATTAACTGAAAACAACTATAGAACTAATAAAGAGAACATTAGATCAATTCAGAGAAAACTTAAAGAAATCAATCTACTAAAAAAAGGATCTAGAAGATTTAAATAACAGATCACGAAAAGAAGCACTGTTCGGATTCTGGGTATCAAGGAAGGTATTGCCTTTCTGGAAAAGCTTCTACCCAAACTTTTAAATCTGCAGCTTGATTCACCACTGAAGATTAAAAGAGCACACCACACTCCATCTGTGAGAGCCACAAATCAAAAATTTCCAAGACTCTGTTATAAAGTCACTGCGATACCAACATGTACTTCAAATACTACAGAAATCTAAACTGAAATCACCAATCACCCTGGAAGGAATGAAAATAAGGTTTTTTTCGGATCTCAATAAATCAACAGTGCAAAAAAGGAAATCTTTTCTTGCCTGCAGAGACCGTCTCAAGAAGCTCGGAGCCCAGTATGGTCTCCTTTACCCAGCTCAGATGAGAATTACACTGCATAACTCCACATGATTTTTATACTTATTTAGACTCATTCGCTTTATGTTCACACTGAATTTGCTTCATCTTCTCTCACATTTTATGAATGACAGTGCAATTTGCTTGCCTTTAGTATATGTTTTATTTCTTCTTGATGCTCTAGCTACTGATAGTGTCTCAGTGTACCAGCCTCGGGACTGCATTGGTGTCTTTCAACTATAGTTAAAAGTAAGATCTTCTAATAATCTAAGGTCTCTACCAGCGGCAGCAGAAGGTTTTTAACCTCCATAAAAGGGGCGCGACTCAAACAAATAGTGCTGGAGCCCACCAGAGATCAGGCGACACTGGACCTGATACTCACCAACGGAGAAAGCGTTTCAGAAGTTTCGGTAGGCGATACACTAGCCTCCAGCGACCACAACATGGTATGGTTCAACATCAAGATAGGCTTCACTAGATCAAACACAGCAACAAAGGTCCTCGACTTTCGGGGCACTGATTTTAAACGCATGGGAGACTTCGTCCATCAGGCGCTACAAAACCAAGCTGAAACCAACAATGTAGAGGCTATGTGGTCAATCCTGAAATGCACCTTGCATGAGGCAACAAACCGCTATATAAAAACAGTAAGCAAACGACGGAGGAAGAACAAGCCCCAGTGGTTCTCTGCAGAGATCTCGGATCTTGTCAAGGAAAAAAAAAAAGCTTTTATTTCCTACAAGCATACAGGAAACAGGGTGACAAAAGAAGACTATCTGACCAGGTCTAAAGCAGTCAAAGCGGCAGTCAGAGAGGCCAAGATTCAAACAGAAGAACAACTAGCGAAAAACATTAAAAAAGGGGATAAATCCTTCTTCAGATACATTAGCGACAGGAAACGAAACACAGATGGGATAGTACTTCTCAGGAAAACAAACGGGATTCTGATAAAGGCAAACTACTAAATGAATACTTTTGCTCAGTCTTTACTTGTGAGGCGCCGGGGACCAGTCCACAACTGCAAGCAAGGCAAACCTCGGAAGACCCGTTTCAAAACTTCAAGTTTACACCCAGCAGCGTCCATGGCTCAAGGTGAACAAAGCCATGGGACCGGACAATCTACACCCCAGGATTCTTAGGGAGTTGTGTGATGCCCTGGCGGAACCGCTATCCGTGCTGTTCAATCTTTCCCTAAGTACCGGAAAAGTCCCCATGGACTGGAAAACAGCTAACGTCATTCCATTGCACAAAAAAGGTTGCAGAATGGAAGCTGCGAATTACAGACCGGTCAGTCTCACCTCAATAGTGAGCAAACTCATGGAAAGACTTATTAAACAGGAATTAGATACGATCCTGACCGAGGAGAATCTACAGGATCCCCAGCAGCATGGATTCACAAAGGGAAGGTCCTGTCAATCCAATCTGATCAGCTTCTTTGACTGGGTTACAAGGAAACTGGATATGGGGAAGTCTCTAGATGTCGTGTACTTGGACTTCAGCAAAGCTTTTGATAGCGTCCCGCACCACAGATTGTTGAGCAAGATGACTTCGATGGGATTGGGAGTGATATTGACGACATGGGTCAATGACTGGTTAAGCGGTAGAATCCAGAGGGTGGTGGTTAACGGTACCCCCTCCAATACATCGGAGGTGACCAGTGGAGTGCCACAGGGATTGGTCTTGGGACCGATCCTTTTCAACATATACATAAGAGACCTGACTCAAGGGCTTCAAGGTAAAATAACACTATTCGCCGATGACGCCAAACTATGCAACATAGTAGATAACAGCACCTTACCCGACAGTATGGAGCAGTTCCTGCTCTTATTGGAACATTGGTCCTCGTCTTGGCAGCTGGGCTTTAATGCCAAAAAATGTAAGGTCATGCACCTTGGCAGCAAAAACCCATGCAGAACTTACACTCTGAATGGTGAGACCTTAGCTAGGACTAGGGCAGAACGAGATTTGGGAGTAATCATTAGTGAAGACATGAAAACTGCCAAGCAGGTGGAGAAAGCTACATCCAAGGCTAGACAAATGGTGGGATGCATCCGTAGAGGTTTCGTCAGCCGGAGGCCCGAAGTCATAATGTCCCTTTACAGATCCATGGTGAGACCTCATCTTGAATATTGTGTTCAATTCTGGAGACCACATTATCAAAAAGATGTGCGGAGAATCGAGTTGGTTCAGCGAATTACCACCAGGATGTTCTCAGGACTCAAGAGCCTCCCATATGAGGAAAGACTGAATAAACTGCAACTATACTCGCTCGAGGAACGTAGAGAGAGGGGGGACATGATTGAGACTTTTAAATATATCACGGGCCGCATCGAGGTGGAAGATGATATCTTCTTTCTTAAAGGACCTTCAACCACAAGAGGTCATCCGCTGAAAATCAAAGGTGGGCAATTTCATGGCGACACCAGGAAGTATTTCTTCATCGAAAGGGTAGTCGATCATTGGAATGAACTTCCATTGCAGGTGATTGACGCCAGCAGCGTGCTCGATTTCAAAAAGAAATGGGATATGTATGTGGGATCTCTAGCCGGGTGAAGTCTGGGGGTGGGTCATTAGCGTGGGCAGACTTGATGGGCTATAGCCCTTTTCTGCCGTCATATTCTATGTTTCTATGTTTCTAATCCCTGTGTTAGTTAAGCTTGGTTCTGCTTAATTTCCAAAATCTAACCTTGTCATATTTTCTGATCTCAGTGTTGCCGGCCGATCATGATATGGACATTTGGTTATTTCAGATGGCATCGGACTGATTGAAAATAAAGAGCATCATTAGCTACTGTATGTGTGCTGAATATTCCTCCTTAAGCACAAAGTATGAACAATTACACTTTAAAGTATCTGGCACTATAATTTATAATAATTATTGTATTCCAGAAATGTATTCAGAGCTACTATTTACCATATCTGTAAAAAGGCAGCAGAAGACAATTTGTAAAAGACTTGAATTTTTCATAGAAAGATACAATTATTTATCTTCACTATTTTTTAATTCAACTGTAAATTAGACATGTCTCTGTGAGTAATATGCAGGATGCTTTGGGATAAATGAACACATTTTTCATACATTGTTACTAAATAATTTTTAAAATATCAATATCTGACTTTGACTTTTAATAGAACTTTGGTCCCTACTTTACTATTAATTCTAGCATTTAATTTCTGTTAAAATTTGGTATACAGCTTGTATGCAAACTGTTTAACATGAAAGTAGAAGTAATCTTTTTTTTTTAATGACTACTTAGGAAATAATCACATAAGCAGATTAGGAATGAGAAAAATAGTAATTGTGCATTGACTACATTGTTAGGGGTAATATTTAAAACTCTGCACGCAGGAGCACAGTCCACAGGTACTTTGGCCTATCAACCTTTGTGGGAGTGTGGGTGCAGTGGTTAGAGCTATAGCCTCAGCACCCTGAGGTTGTGGGTTTGAATCCCACACTGCTCCTTGTGACCCTGAGCAAGTCACTTAATCCCCTTTGCCCCAGGTACATTAGATAGTGATTTGGGGTCTGGGGAGGTGGGGGACCTGAACCTAACCTCAGAAACTATAAAAAAACAACTTTTAAATCCAAGTTTATTAATTAGCTTGATTTATCGCCTATTCAAAATTCTAGGCGATGTACAAATTGTTCACAAATATAGGTAACATATCATTCGGACATACAATAATTTGGGTAAAAAAAGTAAACATTACTTATACAGATATCAATACATTTAAGTTGAAAATTTCTACGTATAATAGTAAAACAAAAGGGAAGTTATTTAATGGTTACATTCATTGTTAAATTCAATAATTTGAGGGAAGTACATTAGGAGGGGAGACAATAACGATTGACGAAGAATAGAATCATTTTACAAGACACCCCCGACGTTCCCGTAGGAAATAATGAAGGTTTACTCACAGTTATGCAGTGCCAGACTGTCAGCAGCTTTAAACGGCATTAGAATGGAGGAAAATAATTTTCTGCTTCAGAAACAGCTCCACATGGACCACACTTGAAATCTTCAGACTGCCAGCTGGCCAAACACCGACTACGACCTCCTCCCCCATGGATCCTTGACTACACGGTCAGGGGCGGGAAAGGCAGCCTGCTCCTTGAAACCCATGTGGGTTTCACTCCAGACACATACAGCCTGTGTTTGAAACCTGTGACAAGGTCCCAGGGAAAGGGACCCCAAATCTAGAAATGGTTGCATACAGCAGACTGGTTTCACAGATCCACCAGAGTTTCTCAGTGAAGCAGCATCCGGCACCATGGGACTGCATCCTTTCCTCCAACAGAGGACCACCGGGAAGGGGGTCTCAAGGCACTGAAGCCACCGAGAAAACAAACTTTAAGCAAAAAAAAATAAGAAAAAGAAGCAAAGCAGCTGCAAAGACTTCTGCACAGATTGCTTGCAGAAATTATAACTGGAAATGTTTGCTAGCTCTCAGGCTAAGGGGTTGGAACATGTGCTCAGAAAAGTTTGTGGATTTCTGCAACTCCTGGATTGTGGGTTGGGATTGAACACCTAGGGGCAAATTCTATAAAGGACGTCTAAAAGTTAGGCTCTTTTTAGATGTCCAGAAGTGCAAAGCTCAGCGCAATTCTCTTAAGCACAGAGAATCGCGCTCAGCGGTGCTCAGCTAATTTAGGCGTGTCTATATAGTTAGGTGTCCTTTATAAAATCACCTTTTAGACGTCGCATAGACATCTTCACAACGTCTATAACGTTATCACATTTTAGCATTATGATGTCATTAGAATGGTGATTTTATGCTGTTTTTTTACATTTAAATTGTATGTAGTAAAATGGCATGCAGAAGGCAGTCCAAGTTCATATTCGGCTACTTTATCATATTTCCCTTCTATCCTGGTGGGCTCAAGGGGATTAAGTGACTTGCCCAGGGTCACAAGGAGCAGTGAAGGGTTTTAATCCACAATCGCAGGGTACTGAGGCTGTAGCTCTAACCACTGCACCACACTCACTCAGATAGTAAACCACATGTCAATTCAAAAGCCAAGGTTATATCCTCTTGATTCATAAACAGTCATATCCTCTTGATTCATAAACAGTCATAAATAGCAAACTTGTACCTTCAACACTTGGCCAGTTCCTCTTTTGGCCTCTGTGTTTCTCAATCAAAGCACATGATAAAAATATATATATTTTGTATATTAAATCTTCTATTTTTTTGGTGTAAAGAGGACTCCTTTGCAAAACCAGGTCTACTTTTGAGCATTAGTTGGATGCAAGTTAGGTGGACATGACTTAGGTGTCACTTAGATGTGCAGAAGGTGTCCACATATAAGTGAACAGGGCTTCATTTGTTGTAAAAGTCGTTGCTGGGCAGTGGTAGCGATTCACAGAGCTACCCTACTGTCGGTCTTCTCCATTGCAGCCCGCCCCAGCAGAAACAGGAAGTTGTCAGAGAGGGTAGGCTGCAGTGAGGAAAAGATGCTGGGACCGGCAGCGGGTAGCTCTGTGAACCGCTACTGCCGCTTGGCAACTTTTACAGCATATGAAAGGTATATGTAGGGGGGGAGGAAATGGGAAAAATGCCGATTGGGTGGGGGTGGAAAGGTAAAAGCATTAGATGCTGGGAAGGGGAGCAGCAGAGAGAGTCGACCAGCAGATAGACTGGCCAGTAACGAGATGCTGCTCCCTTAACAGTGCCGCTTGAGACTGCCGACTAAGTTGCCATGAGAATAGCAGAGTTTTTAAAAGTTTGGACAAGTTCCTAAATGAAAAATCCATAAACATCTTTAAGGTTCCACTGCTTATCTGTTCTACTCTTTTTGAATCACCAGGTATTTGTGACCTGGATTGGCCACTGTTGTAAACAGGACGCTAGACTTGATGGACCTTTGGTCTGTTCCAGTATGGCAATTCTTAGCTACTAACACAGTTATGAGCGATACTTCTGCTGATGTCTTATTATTCCTCTGTTTAACCATCAATTAAGTTACCTGCTCCACTTTTGCAAAGATTACTAGTTTATAGCATCAATTCTAGCTATAATTATATTCTCTTATGGTCTTATTCCAATGTTTCTTTCCTCTTTTAGTTTGCCTTTTATTTAAGAAAAGTATTTCACTGGACTTAGTTTACAACTGGTTGTGCTGAATTCATACTGTGCATTCATGATTCATCGGGTTATGTCTGAACTGGGTTCTGAAGAGGGTCAGCACAGAAGGGATCCAAGTCATTCACATTCATGGTCGTAGGAACAGGAAAGTCAGAGAGGTCTTCATAAATGTAGATCTGACTCAGCAAAAAAAGGGGCACTTTAATGGCTCTCTGAAGGATGGGCCATCTGACAAACCCAAATGATTATTCTAGGGAAGCTGCTTTAAAACGGCTATTCAACTTGACTCACTTTGGGTTATCAGAGGTCACAGGTTTCACAGTAACATCCATCCTTCATTCCCCAGTCTAATTGAGAAAATAGTTCTTTTATGAGTTTGGCATTCCGTTTGCTTTTCTTATTACTTGTTTTGTAATGCAGAGTCCTGCCTGGGGAGAGGCTAATGAACAAGTGACCTCATTTTGTGCTGCAGTCTTTGCATTAGCGATTTGTTTCTTCTCATCTTCAAAACACCTACAACCATCACTTAATTTTTAGAAATGCAAGCTAAAGTGACACTGGACTCGGTGCTGACAAATGGTGATGGCATCGAGTAGGGTATACATCTGGGTTCAAGTAATCACCAGATGATGTGGCTCAGTATACATTCCAGATCAGAAAAATAAGGGTCCTAGATTTCAAAAGCACTGACTTCAAGAAAATGATGCTTTAGCAGGAGTAAGTGATCTCCAGAATTGCAGAGGGATAATGGACGGCAATAAAAATTGAATTGAAATGGAAACAAATCTGTGCGCCTGAATTCCAAATAAGGGGAAGAGAAGGAAGGATCCTTTATGGTACAGTAAGGAACTAGGAAAATATGTGTAAGCAATAAGAATAGCATTCAGGAAATACAAGTATATAGGGAAGGATGTGGTTAGGCAAAACTACCAGGAGAAAGAAAGGGATGCAGGAAGGATAACCTATAAAGAAAATAGTAAGAATCTGATAGGAGGGTAGAACTCATGAAGAGGGGGATCATAAGAAAGCAGATATCTTGAACAATTACTTTTTGTTTGTTATTCATAGGAGAAGATAATGGTGATAAGTCAAAGGCAAAAGGCTGTGAGGTAAACATATTGTCATTTATTTAGGAGTCGGCATTCAACCTCCTAGCATTGCTGAACGTGAACGAGGTCACGGAACCTGATGGGGTTAATCCTAGGATATTGAAGGAGCTTGAGGAGCTTTGCTTGACATATCCCTTGAAAGAGGAGCAACTGCAAGAGATTGGAAAAGAGCAATCTACTTGGAAAAGAAGAAACAAAAACTACAGATCTGTTTAACCTTGATGGCAGGTAAAGTAATGGACGTATTACTGAAAGATAAAAGAATGAAACACCTTAGAGTTAGTGGGTTACAAGATCATAGACCACATAGTTTCACCAAGGGAAAAAACAGTCAAACAAATCATATTCAATTATCTGGCGAAGTGATCAGGGAGGATCAGGGTAAAGTATAGATGACATATCTGACTGACAGGTTGCAGAGAATGGTGGTAAATGTGCTTTATTTTGTTGAAGACAAGAATAAACATGAGGATAAAGGTGAGCCAATTCATGTAGTGCAGGGCTGCCTAAGTCTGGTCCTCGAGATCTACTGGCAGGCCAGGTTTTCAGGATATCCACAATGAATATGCATGAGAGAGATTTGCATACCAAGAAGGAAGTGCAGGCAAATCTCTCTCGTGCATATTCATTGTGGATATCCTGAAAACCTGGCCTGCCAGTAGATCTCAAGGACCGAACTTGGGCAGCCCTGATGTACTGTATCTAGATTTTCATAAAGTTCTTAACAAAATTCCTTATGAGAGCTTCCTGAGAAAATTAAAGAATCATGGGATAAGAGGCAATGTTCAGTTATGGATTAGGAATTGGTTATTGGACAGAAACAGAGGTTAGGGTTTAATGGCCATTTTTCTCAATAGAGGAGGGTAAATAGTGGAGTGCCACAGGAATCCATACTGGGACTGGTGCTATTTAACATATTTATAAATGATTTGAAATGACAATAGAAGTGACTAACGGCTTTTACAAAGCTGCGTAGAGATTTCTACCAGGGGCCAGCAAGGTAAATGCTGCAATGCTCATAGAATTCCTAGAAAATACAAGTGCTGATACTTAGATACACATATTTACTATTTCAGAAATATACACATCTATGTTTTCCCAATTATTTGGCAATATGAATTTTGGGGTGGGAGAAAAACTGAGGAAGAAAGGGGGTAGTCTCTCCTAATCCATCCAGTAAAGTGATGCCCAAAACAAGCACCTTTGTAAAATCTAGACATCTCCATGAGGATGTGTAAATCTTGACATTGATATCAGAGGTCATAGATGTGCATCATTCTTCTGAAATGGAGAAAACATGTGTATTTTTGTCACCAGCCTATTCCTGCCTAAAATATGCCCATATGCTTCCATAGCTTTTCAGTGATTTTGGTTACTCTGGCATGTTAGTTGGACCGAGTGACCCCTGATGCAGGTGTTCCTCAGACGCCGAAACACAATGTATGTCGGGTCCACAGCTTCTGCTTGGGTCCTTTTATGAAATAAACAAGTTGGTTTTACATCAGCGATCTTCAGTGGAGTGTTCATTGTCCGTTCCCCCTTCCTTATGTACTACTAAAATATGCCCAGACTATTGCCCCTTGCCATATACATGTTTTTTGAGTTTTGTATATATTATGGCTTTGTAAAATTAGGATTTAGACATGTATAAAATATATACCGTATGTCTAATGCATGCCTAAATCAAATAAGAATATAAGAGTTGCCACTGCTGGGTCAGACCAGTGGTCTGTCATGCCCAGCAGTCCGCTCACACGGCGGCCCTTTTGGTCAAAGACCAGTGCCCTAACTTTGACCAGCCTTACCAGTGTACGTCTTTGTTCAGTAGGAACTTGTCTAACTTTGTCTTGAATTCCTGGAGGGTGTTTTCCTCTATGACAGCCTCTGGGAGAGCATTCCAGTTTTCCACCACTCTCTGGGTGAAGAAGAACTTCCTACGTTTGTACGAAATCTATCCCCTTTCAACTTTAAAGAGTGCCCACTCGTTCTCCCTACCTTGGAGTGGGTGAACAACCTGTCCTTATCTACTAAGTCTATTCCCTTCAGTACTTTGAATGTTTTGATCATGTCCCCTCTCAATCTCCTCTGTTCGAGGGAGAACAGGCCCAGTTTCTCTAATCTTTCACTGCATGTGAGCTCCTCCAACCCCTTAACAATCTTAGTTGCTCTTCTCTGGACCCTTTCGAGTTGTACTGTGTCTTTCTTCATGTACGGCGACTAGTGCTGTACGCAGTACTCCAGGTGAGGACACACTATGGCCCGGTACAATGGCATGATAACCTTATCTGATCTGTTTGTGATCCCTTTCTTTATCATTCCTAGCATTCTGTTCACCCTTTTTGCCGCTGCCACACATTGTGTAGATGGCTTCATCAACAATCAACAATAGAGCTTTTAAAATGATAAAAACAAAGAGAATTTTGAGTAAAATTCTACATACTGTATAGCATATTAGAACATGGGATATAAATTTGGGAACAGCAGCAACAAAGTAGCAGTATTAGTGGATCTGGCATTTTACAAACTTATGTTTTCTGTTTACATCTGTGATGGGTAGTTCAAAATGTATGGTGAAGTTTATGATATATATGTGAAGGTTTATAAGATGGATTCTTGAGTATTAATGCTTGCATAAGAAAATGTGGGGAAAAAGATTTCTAACAAATTTCAGAAAAATCAGATGGAATATTTTTAGATTTTTGTGTGCAAATCTATCTTTCTAAAATCAGCTTTTCTAGATGTTTTTTTTTTTTAATGTGTATATGCTGGTATTTGAAAATGTAAATTGTGAATAGTGCTTCTACAATAACCACCATAATATAATTGTCTAGTCTGTTACGTATTAATGTTATGCAGATGGTTCTATGTGTATTATATATGTAAGCTTGTATTTCACCAATAAGAAAGTCGATAGGATTACAAATTTTAAAAAATGACATGAAATAAATCATGCTTTTATAAAGGTGAAGCAAAATATGCATATAAAACAAATAAGTATTATTTAATTTCCATTTATTCTTTACTTTTATAGAGAGCTTTTCTACTTACTAAATTTCAGCTTGTTTTAGAATGCCATCTCTAAGGAAAAAGTACCCTTCCTCATTCCCCCCACACACACTCCTTGAAGAGTCCTTCTATAAAAGCTTGCTGATATAATTTCTGCAAAATAAGAAACACGGCTGTATTCATAACCCAGCCCCAGTGCAATCTCTTACAATGTAAAACTTGCTGTGGCTTATCCATTATTTTGAACTTCTGAAACGAATGCATCAGCAGTCATGGCAATTGGATTTCCAAACAATGCCACATGGCTGAGCATTACAAGCTTTTGAATTAAAACCATTACTAAATCAATTACTAATCCTAAAATAAGGCACTATCTTTAGAATTCTTATATGTTCTAGAAGAAAAATCAATGAGAACGCATTGTTCTTATGCTCTACTACCAATTGCAACCTCTAAATCATGTAATCAGCTCTATATGGCCCCCAAATTAAAATCACTCTGTGGTGGATATTCAAAAGATGCATTCTGACAAAACTAAATACAAATACAGAGAAAAATGTTAACTTCATAAATATAACCATCTAAATCCTCATATCCCCCAATGTCTAGCTAAAGCCCCATCTGCAAAAAGACCCTGATTCTATAAATGGCACCTACAGTTAGACACCTTATTTGGTGTGCCTAGCCAATCTAGGCACCCAACTTACCATATTTTTTGCTCTACAAGACGCACCTGACCATAAGACACACCTAGGTGTAGAGGAGGAAAAACCAAGAAAAAAATTCTGAACCAAATAAGAACATAAGAAGCGCCATCACCGGATCAGACCTTCGGTCCATCAAGTCCGGTGTTCCGCACACGCGGAGGCCCTGACAGGTGTACACCTGGCGCAAATTTTAGTCACCCGTATCCTTCTTTGCCTCTTGTAGGGAGATGTGCATCTAGTTTGATTTTGAATCCCAGGACGGTCGATTCCGCAATAATCTCCTCTGGGAGATCATTCCAGGTGTCAACCACTCTCTGAGTGAAGCAGAACTTCCTGATATTAGTCCTGAACTTGTCCCCCCTTAGCTTCATTCCATGTCCTCTTGTCCGTGTCAAATTTGACAATGTAAATAGTTTTTTCTGCTCTATTTTGTCGATTCCTTTCAGTATTTTGAAAGTCTCGATCATATCCCCTCTCAGTCTCCTTTTCTCTTAAGTCGATCCTTGTATTCCAGTTTCTCCATACCTTTTACTAGTTTTGTTGCTCGTCTCTGCACCCTCTCCAGCAGTTTTATATCCCTGTCTCACTTTCCAACCCCTCATTGTGGTATTTCCATGTTTTTACACCCCCCTCCCCCGGTCTAAGAATGCACATCATTGTATTTCCATGTTTTTTACCCCCCACCCCCACCCCACACCTTTTAAAATGCTGGTGGTCCAGCGGTGTATCGGCAGGAGCGATAACTGACGGCAGCCATTCAGGGAGTTGTGTGGGCCCAGGCAGGAGCGTGGAAAGCTCGCTCCTGCCGATACACTGCTGAACCACTGGAATTTAAAAAGGTAATAATTGCTCCATAAGATGCAAAGACATTTCCACCGAATTTGGGGGGGGAATGGGGGGGGGAAAGTGTGTCTTATGGAGTGAAAAATACAGTATTTTTTTTTAAATTGGCTTAATCAGCACAATTGAAAGCATTATTATAAACCAATGAAAAATTGTAGGCCTACCAGTGCCTACACAGCAAGTAGACATGGTTAGGGATAGATTTAGGGTAAAGTTGGACATAGATCAAGTTAGGTGCTGGTAGGCACCTACTTTAGACACACTCAGTTAGGCCAAGAAAACCCTGGCCTAAATAGCAGTTTGCCTAAGGATTTAAGCCCAGATTCTGTATACGCTGCCTAAATTGGCCAGCACCTTCAAAAACAGTGTCGATGGTATGTCAATAATCATTAGGTGCCGTTAACAGAATTGCGGCTACCAGAAAAAAAACTTAGGTGCTGGTAATGTAGGCCTGTTCGTGAACTTACTTCCTACATTTTGGGTCCCCATTTTAGGGGAGGCATTTCAATTGTTTTAATGTTTTATTTCTGAACTAGTCGTTAAGCCCGTTACATTAACGGGTGCTAGAATTTATGTCTGTCTGTATTTTTCTTTCTGTCTCTTTCCTCCCTCCATTTCCCTGTGTAGCGCTGTCTCTGCTTTCTTCTTCAGTCTGCACTCTCAAGCTGTAACATTACTGCTTAGCTTTTACTCCCTGCAAGCATCTCTGCTCTCTTTCTCATCCCCAGTCTCTTTGCTATTTTTCTCTTCTTGCAGGGGTCTCTGCTCTCCTTTCTCTATATGTTCCTGATTCCTGCAAACTTCTTTTCCCTAGGTGTCTTTTCCCTTTTTTTTTTTTATTCCTTCTTCATGTATGGTTGATTTATTAAAAGTTTTTTTATTTTTCCTATTTGTTGCATGCCTGTCTCCTTGGCCGCTGTATGTTTCTATTTTTTTGCTTTGTGTGTTTGTTTGTGTTTTTTTGCTGATTGTCTACTTGGTCGCTGTCAGTCTGTCTGTCTCATTGGCTGCTGTATGTCTGTATGCCTTTTTTTCAGTCTAACTCCTTGGCCACTGTATGTCTGGAAGGTTTTTTTTCCTGAATTTATCCTTGGGCATTGTATTTTTTATTTTTTTCTGTTTGTCTCCTTGGCTGTTTGTATTTTTTTGCTGATTCTCTGTCTGTCTACTTGGACGCTGTATGTAAGTATGTCTGTCTCCTTGGCTGCTGTATGTCTGTTTGTCATTTTTTTTCCTGTGTCTCTCTCTCCTTGTCCTCTGTGTTTTGTTATTTTTTCAATATGTCTCTTTAGCCCCCTGTCCTTCTGTGACTGTCTGTGTGTCTCTCTCTACTTGTGCACTGTTGTTTGTTTGTTTTTTTCAATCTCTCTTTAGCTCCTGATCCCCTCTCACTGACCCTTGCGCGACTGCATGTAATTCCGGTTAGGTTTCCATGGCAACCCTGCTCGCGGGTCTGTGAGTGTAGGGCCGTTTTGTCGGGTCTGGCGGCGCCAGGTTGGAAAGAGTCCTGGCTCCTTTTTTGGTTTGGGCCCGTGCAGAGGGGCTCAACAGCGCACAACCACCTTTCCTTCCCTCCCTCCATCAGGTGCAGTGCAGCTCCACCAATGTTAAAAGCAGCCGCGTCGAAATCGGAGCCCTGCCACTGCCGTAGCACTTTCCCCTCTGCCTTGGTCCCGCCCCTTCTCTGACATATGGGACCGCGGCAGAGGGAACGTGTTACTGTGGCGGTAGGGCTCCAATTTCAAAGCAGCTGCTTTTAACATAGGCGGAGCTGAACTGTACCTGATGGAGGAAGGGAAGGAACGGTGGGGCAAATTTGGTCAATGGCAGGAATTGTTTGGCGGACCAAGCACCGTGAAACCGTGAGGAAGGCCGCCGCAGCCTCGCAGCTAGGTAGGGGGATAACAATGGCGCTTATGCTCAAGCCCCCGCCACAGCTCCTCTCTCGATCTTGGTGCGGTTCGAGAGAGGATTCGTGGCGGCGGCTTGAGCATAAGCGTGATTGTTGTCCAAGTTGCCGAGTTTGGTGACGTAAACCCGCGCATGCGCACTAAAAAAAACGCGACGGGATCAGGGAACATGTTTTTTTAGTGCGCATGCGCGTCCTACCATTTTATTATATTAGATATATGTGTTCAAATACTTTTCAGGATCTTTATGCTTTCTAGTTTCTTTTATTCTGTTGCTTCATGCTCTCTTATTTTACTTGATTTATGAGAATAAAGAACAGGAGAACCAAATCCACAAACGCATGAATTTACCTAGAATTCAACATTATAGGCCTTGTGCTTGTGGATAAATTAATTCACCTATAAGACCCTTAAGACTCCTGAAGCAGGCCTACTTGGCCAAAACATGTACATGTCGAGTCATTGAGTTTTTGGATGAATAAAAGGACTTTTATGGAATAAATTGAGTCCACTCAAGAATTGGCTAACACACCTGGTCCTTGGAAGGAAAAAGTCTAGAGGAGTGAGGTAAATTTGTAAATTTATAAACAATGGACATCAGTAAGAGCCCTTAATAGATCAACGTAAACCTCTGGCTCAGGCGATATCTCAAAAGGTGACCAGCACCAGACCGCAGTCTAAATGAGAGCAGCCTCATACATCACATAGTCCATAATGTGTTAGAAAAAATGCAAATCAAATCACACTCCCAAAACTGAATAGACTTTTTACACCAAGGAGAAGGGGTTATGAAGGCATAACAGATGCATGCTCTCCCTGAAAACACACCTTGTGAATAGAGACCTACATAATAAATAAAACTATAAATATAATAAATACTATAAATATGGTAGACCATACAATGAACATATATAATAAGACAGTACCTATGTGTAAAGTGCAAGAGACAAGAAATACCTAACAAATAATTCTAAAAGGAATGCAAGGAGCGAGGTGCTTACCAATAAAGTGCAAAAAGTGTATATCAATGAAATATGGCAGAGCAAGAGACAATGTAAGAATAAAGTGCAAATGCAAATCCCCACTAGAAATCCATGATTAAGATCGTATCATATAAAATGCAAATGCAGAGTATAGCAAAAAAATAAAAAAACAGTATAAATATAAGGTGCAAATACAAATCCCCACTTTTGGTTTATGGTTCTAGCGTCTTTGACTGCAGTACGCTGAACCTTGGGATTTTTTCCACCGTCAGACTTAATAGTCTATGCCTTTTTTCTATCCACTTTATTTTTTTCAAAACAATCCCTGCTCCTGACGAAGTGGCGAAACGGAGCTCTGTCGAGTGGTGATTCATAGAGTGGTGACATTTATTAGTGATTCCTAGAGTGGTGATATCTATGAGTAATTAGAGATGCCAGGACATTTTTGATTGGGCCCTATCGGGGCCGTTTGCTTGGTGTGTTTGTGTGTTTGTGGCACTTTATAGTTCATGAATTCCAATTGTTATTATTCATATTATGAATTGTTAGTGAGGATTTGCAAATGCAGAGTATAGCAAAAAAATAAAAAACAGTATAAATATAAGGTGCAAATACAAATCCCCACTATGAATCCATTACTGGGGTCATATCATGTAAAGTGCAAATGCAAGTCCTCACTAACAATTCATAATATGAATAATAAGAATTGGAATTCATGAACTATAAAGTGCCACAAACACACAAACACACCAAGCAAATGGCCCCTGAGAAAGACAATTTTCTACACACCGACATTAGGGGCTCCTTTTACAAAGCTGCAATAGCAGTTTTAGCGCGCGCTAAATTGCCGTGCGTGCTAGATGCTAAAGCCAGCATTGAGCTGGTGTCAGTTCTAGCCACGTAGCGCGGGTTTAGCATGCGCGGCAATTCTGCATACGCTAAAAACGCTATCGCAGCTTCATAAAAGGAGCCCTAGGATCCTTGTGGGGACCATGTGTTCAAATAAAGACTGTTCTACTGGCTGATAGGATGCCTGCCTTGCCTTTCTTTGCTGTACTGCTGCATGGTTTAGTGTACCAGAAAATCCCTTGTTAAGAGATGCTACGCCCAGATTCTAATGTCCTTCAATAAAAGGTCACTGAAATGCATTAATGAACACTATTTGCCACAGCTCCCATTTTATAGACTATCCCCCATCTTCTATTAAACTGCACTAGCAGTTTTTAGCAGAGGGAGCCACACTGAATGGCCTGCGCTGCTCCTGACACTCATAGGAACCCTATGAGCGTCGGGAGCAGCATGGGCCATTCAGCGCAGCTCCCCGCGCTAGAAACTGCTAGCGCAGTTTATTAGAAGAGGCCCTAAGACTTGCTTACTAATAATGCATATTAATGGTATTACCAGAAAAGAACTTTAGTAAATCTAGTCCTTAGCCAGGTAGTGTGTTAGTGCTAAAACAAATAAGTTTGTCTAAGTTCAGCTCAATATTTATTTATTTATATATTTACTAGTCTTTAAGCCCGTTACATTAACGGGTGCTAGAATACATGTGTGTGTCTGTCTTTCTTTATTTCTCTCTCTTTCCTTGGCCGCTGTCTGTCTCTCTCTTTTTTTTTGCTGTCTGTATCCTTGGCCACTGTATGTCTGTCTGTCTTTTTTTGCTGACTGTCTCTTTGGCCGCTGTCTGTCTTTTTTTGCTGATTGTCTCCTTGGCCGCTGTATGTCTTTTTTTGCTGTCTGTCTCCTTGGCCACTGTATGTCTGTCTGTCTTTTTTTGTTGACTGTCTCCTTGGCCGCTGTATGTCTTTTTGTGCTGTCTGTCTACTTGACCACTGTATGTGTTTTTTTTTTCTTTCAATCTCTCTCCCTGGCTCCCTGTCCTTCTGTGTGTGTCTTTCACTGCCATCTTTTCTATCAGCCTGTCAATGTCCCGTCTGTTTGGCTCCCTGTCCTTCTGTGTGTGTCTTTCACTGCCACATTTTCTGTCAGTCTGTCAATGTCCCGTCTGTTTAGCTCCCTGTCCTTCTGTGTCTTTCACTGCCACCTTTTCTGTCAGTCTGTCAATGTTCCATCTGTTTAGCTCCCTGTCCTTCTTTGTGTGTCTTTCACTGCCACCTTTTCTGTCAGTCCCGTCTGTTTGGCCCCTGTCCGTGTGTGTGGAGATGTCAGGGGGATGTCGGTGGAAGTCCATGATGTCGGGGAAATATTGGGGATCTTAGGGGGGATGTAAATTATTGTGCCCCTTCTCCCACCTATCTTTTTTTTTTTTTTTTCTCTCGGTGGTATTGTTGTCACTCTAGGAAAATTGATTAATCTAAGATTATTATTGCGAGAAGGATTGTCCAATGCTTCCAATTTCCTTCTCAAATTTATATTATCTCTCATTAATGTTTCTGTAAGCTGTTTAGTAACTTTATTTGAATTTTTAAGGTCTTGCATATCAGTTTGTAAACTTTTAATATATGTTTCATGAGTATTTAATTTTTGTTCGACTTGGAATAGTTGAAGTTTGATAGATTTTGCCAGATCCGCCACTAGATCCCATATAGCTTCTAGAGTTATTTCTTAGGGCTTCTCTATTATAGTAAATTTTTCAGTCACAATTTTTGTGCTCAGTTCTCCTGAACTCTGTACTCCCTCTTGTTGTTAAGAGTCTCAGACACCACGGGACTCTCCGACCGGGAATCCTGCTCCAAGTTCCCCTCTCTGATGTCCAAAGCCTCACGGGAGGGGAGCTCACCGCCTTCCAATAGCTCCTCATCCCGTGGGGAGCTGGCAGTCCGAGGAAGAGGGGGGGTGCTTTGGCGTCGGGGCTAAGTGAGATCTCCAGTCCCAGGGAAACCACTCGCCACCGAGTGCCTCCAACGGGGATGCCGATGCCGCCACTGACACTTCCTGCATCCGGCGAAGAAGTTCGTCGATGTTGCTGAATCTAACTGGGTTGGGGCGCCACGAGGCTGCAGTGGCGCTTCGGCCCCTTCTTTTCGGCATAGCAAAATGAGAAAAAATTCCTCTTAATAGCAGGTAAGCCAGACTCTCGCACAAAGATCTAAGCCAGGATGCTAAGCTAACCGTTCCTTCGGCCATCTTGGATCCCTGTGTGCATCAATTCTAATTAGTGCGAATCATTGCTTAACTGCAAATTATCTGCACTGATTGGTTCGTTAACCAATTAAGTTGCATGTGCAAATCAGCATTGCACACAGATTTGCATTGCACAAATTAGCATTGCACACAAATTTGCATAAGTAACTTTAGTTACAATATATACCGTAGAATTTGGGAGTAAATGCTTAATGCTTTGTAATAAATTTGGCCCTGTTGCCATCCCTTTTTATTTATTTATAGTACTTATATACCACTTATAACTTAAGTGGTTTACATTCAGACACTTAAGCATTTTCCCTATCTGTCCTGGTGGGTTCACACTCTATCTAATGTACCTGGGGCAATGTGGGATTAAGAGGCTTGCCTAGGCTCACAAGGAGCAGTTTAGGATTTAAACCCACAACCTCAGGGTGCTAAGGCTGTAGCTCTAACCACTGCACCACACACTCCCCTAAACTTAGGGTTTTGTGAAACTAGGAGCATAAGGTTAGGAGATCAACCCTATTAGATTTTCTGAGGCTACTATAGGATCCTAACTCTCAAATTAAGCAGGCACAATCATTTGAAAATGTACCCCATAGTTTCAATTCTGGTGCAATTAACCTGCAAACATGCATTCCATCATCCACCCGCAGAGAGTAAACTGTAGTGCAAAAGCCTGTTTCCATTTTGTCCTTTACGGCAGGTTGTCGCATCACTTTTCTGCGATTATAATTCTCTTTATTGGTGTATGGAGTGTGCCCATAAATACTTAATGCAGTTCTACATCCAAAAATATTTGAAGAACAGAGTTTTGCATGTTTTACAGTACAGTCTGTTACAGTGGAATGTACTTTTCCATGTTTCATTTATAAGCTGTATTGTGCTGTGAATTGAGAATTCCAATAGATTTTGTTTTCTGTCTCTAAATATCATTTTGGTGTGGGATGAAGTAAAATGCCTGCCTGCTGATATTATAAGTGCTTATTTTCAACTTATACATTACTTCATGCTGTAAAATTGGAAATATAAAAACTCGTTGAGCACTGAAGTTAACCCATTAATTTTAACTACCTCTTTGAACATTGAACCACCCATAACCAGTTCCAGATCCCATTTACTAATATGTTTTAACCAGTCATGGTACATGGGCTTGTCGTGCCACTGAGGCTTGCACGCATTTTTGAAGCTGAAAGCTATGCTGTTGGTGGTTTCTCTACCAGCAGGCCTCCCAAGGTGGATGGGTTTCAGTGGAGATGTCAGACTAACGATGTACCACCCATCTGGGCAGCAACAGATGGGCAGTGTTGGAGGCAGAGGATCAGGCTTGACGCGACAACGTTGACAACATTGATTATCCCAGGACAAGCAGGCATGATATTCTCACATGTGGGTGACGTCATCTACGGAGCCCCAGCGCGGACAGCTTTTCAAGCAAACTTCAAGTTTGCACACTGCACCACGCATGTGCATGCCTTCTCGCCCACTAGAGGGCGCATCCCACCTCGTGGTCCTCAGTTCAATTTTTTCCGCGGAAGAAAGGCCTGGTAATCTACTTCTGTATTCTGCCATGAAAACTTGATATTATCAAGTCGCTAGGACTTGAACATGAGTTGATGGCACCTAACCTTTAACCCAGTGTCTCTCAAATTTTTTTTTTAGCTCTGCCACACTAAACAGAGCAAATGTTTTTCATGGCACATTATAATTAAAATTATAAAATTGCAAAACCAACAAAAAATTGAATTTGAGAGCTATTTATTTAAAGTTCTTTAAACTATGTATGGGTAATTGTAACAATGGTGAAACTAAAGTAAATAGAATAGAATGTCTAATCAATGTGATGGATGCATTTGTTTTTGAGTGCAAATTAACCCAAAATGTGGCTCGATAGTTGACATGAAGAAGGACACGGTACTACTCGAAAGGATCCAGAGAAAAGCGACTAAGATGATTAAGGGGTTGGAGGGGCTGTCGTACAGCGAAAGATTAGAGAAACTGGGCCTCTTCTCCCTCGGGTACATGAGATATGTTAAAACGATATATGATAGAAATATTGGGAATTTCAGAAGAATTGTTACCACCGTTTACTACTTGCTTACACGAAGAGAAGGACAACAACAACATCCAAAATTACAGGAATTACAAGAGGACCAACAGACATTAAACATTTCGATGATCTTGGAACAATCAGACAGGGAAATGGCGACACCTGCAACTTTACTTCTTACAGTTGCCTTGGCACCAGATAAAAACTGGTTGCTGAGACTTTACTTTAAAAATAAATTAAAAGATTTTTGGGGATACAGAATACAAATGTTCCCAGACCTGGCACGGGATACCCAAAAGCGTCGTCGTGAATTTTTGATTTTAAAGCCGGGAGTTATTGCTCTTGGAGCTTCTTTCTTCTTACGACACCCTTGTAAATGTGTGATATTATATCAAAAGCAAAAATATGTTTCCTTTTACCCTACTCAATTGACAACCTTTTTGTCGGCTGCACGCCTGAAAGCAGGGACAACATGAGTGCTCATTCAAATTTGGACACTTCCTTCAGCTGATTGAATTCCTTGTTTTCATTTTTTAAAATTTCTATGATTTATTTTAGTATGTTCGCTGACTATACTTCTTGGATCCATGATTTGAGGACTTGAGCTGGAGGTATGCTTTATTTTTTCTGGATTGTGGTTATATATAATTGAAAATATTATGTTCTTTAGTTAACTTCAACTTTCTGTACAAGTGGATACTTGATATGTTTATGGAAAATATGATAAATAAAAAAGAAAAAAGAATTGATGCACACAACTTGCTAAGCATTATTCTATAAAGTAGTGAATGTAAATTCTACCGTGCACATCTCAAAAGTGGGAGCAGCCAGTGGAGGAGCATGAGTGGGTAGTAGGCATTTCTACTTCCTGGGGATTCTATCTGCTGGTTCAACACAGCAGCACAGAGGGACTGCTTTAAGACTCACCCACTAGTGCGGAATCACTTGTGACAAGGAGAAAAAGTGCACCAAGTTCTGACAGAACTATGTTTTCTTTCATCTCTCCTAATTGCTGCTCTTCCTGGGGATTCTTTTTATTTATTTTTTTTCAATTATATTTATTAGCAATTGCAATAGGTAACATACAATCAGAAGTAATACAAATAGCAACAGTGCGAAACAGCAAGGTATCATAGCAAGGAGAAAGCAAGCCAGCGATAGTAAGGTACTCTCACGCACCATTTTTTTGGAATGTCCTGCCTCCAAATTGTGGCTGCATGTGCTTCTGTTTTAGGAGCATTGTTCAACGCACTGTGCCCTGGGATTATGGGTTGTTGCTGCTGGGGGATCAAAGTGGATTGATGGAGGAGGGGCTCTCGTTGCCTCAGTGGAAAGTTATATACATTGCTGTCTTGGTGGCGATAAAGCTTCTGTTGCAACATTGGGTGGCTGACACAACGGCTTCTTTCCCGCAGTGGCTTGCTCGCTTGGCTAAGGTGAGCCGCTATGAAATGCAGCGGACTCCTAAGTCGGGGCAACTCACACACCAGTGTTACATAGCCCTTTGGCGGAAGATCCTGGGGATTCTATCTACTGATTCAATACAGTAGCACGGAGTGACTCAGATAGATGACCCCTTTTTAGATTGTAGATCACACAACAAACCATCTAAAATGAACCGGCCTTTATGGTTGGTGCTACTGTGGCGCTGCTCTAATGGCATGAGGAATGCCTTTTACGCCCAGCTTTGAGGCCAGAGCCTCCGCTTGCATCCAGCTTCCAGCCCACGATGTCTTCTAGAGTCCCATGGGAGGACAGTCCACCTCTCTTCGTTCTGCCATCTCAGAGCTTGCTAGTGGAGCTGCAGCCTTTGGTTCCAGCCTTTCAGGAGCAAGGAAATTAAAGCGGTGGAGTTGCTATTGTGGTACCGGCCTGGGCTGGCCTGGCTCAATTGGGGACATGGCATTAGAAGCTGACAGAGACTGAGGGTAGTCAGAATAATGGGGGGTTATTTTTATTTTTAATGTTTGCTTTTGCTTTATTTTTGTTGGACTTGTTTAATTTTGCTATTTTTTTCCTGCTTTTATTTTTAGGATTTTTCTTTGGGGTTCTTTGATATTGAAGTTTTACACACCGTTAGTATTGAATTTATTATACAGTACTCCCCCGAAATTCGCAGGGGTTTAGTTCCAGGAACCCCCACAGATTTTGAAAAACCGTGAATGCAGGGGAGGCAGGAAAGGGCAGCTGGAGCACTGGCGGGTGAAGAAAATCACTTGCGGCTCCTGATTGGTGTAGCCTGACTTTACTACAGGAAGAGACGGTCAGAACAGACCATGAATGAGTGAGTCCACAATTTGCGGGGAAACACTGTATTATCTTTTTCCTTTTCTTTATATGAGTATAGATAAATGTAAGTAATTATATAGTAAATGTAAGTAATTTCAAATGTACTATGGTTAGATTGTGAGCCCTTTGGCACAGAGAGGGAAATTCAAAGTACCTGATTAGATTTTTGGCCATTAGTTTAATTGTTTTGTAAACCGCTTTGAATTCTTTGGGAGATTTAGTGATATATAAAACACCACATTAAATTAAATTAAAAGTTATACCCAGTGTTAAAGAATACAGTCATTCTGTGTGCAACTTAGGCGCAGGCATTCATGTCAGGTTTTAAATTACATAAATTACTGTGCCTAAATTTTAGTCACAGGGATGGCATAATCTATAAAAATTGCCTAACTCCAGATGCACTGTATAGAATAGCACTAAACATGGGGGTCCTTTTATCAAGCTGCGCTAACGGGCTTAGCGCGTTGGACATTTCTTCACACGCTAACCCCCGCGGCAGGCTAAACTAACGCCTGCTCAATGCAGGCGTTAACGGCTAGTGCGGCAGGCGGTTTAACGCGTGGTATTACACGCGTTAAACCCCTACCGTGGCTTGATAAAAGGACCCTATAGATATTTGTTCCTTGATGATTTTGTAGGTAATATATATAGAATCTGGTCTTTAACACACAGTTAGAATGTGGTAACAAATACATTATTGTATTTTTCTGAAATTTCTTCCAAAGGGGTATCACATAGGTAAAGAGTGGGCAAGAAAGTATTAGCTAGCTAGTGCATTACGAATACCTGACTAACTGGCTAATGCAGAGCTAATACAGAAGTACTGAGCACCTCCTAAATAGGAGGCGGTAAGAGCCAGATTCTATAAATGGCACCTTAGGTTGCCTACATGTTAGGTACCACTTCACACAGTTGTCAATCAGCTGCTAGACACACCTAAGCGGACTTAGGCATTGCTAGGTACCATAGAGGTAGGCACCGGTACATTAGGTCAGGTTTTACCAGGCTTAATATACTGGTGTCTAACTTGGAGACCTAGCAATGACTCTAATCATGCCTATTTTTCAGATAGACATCGGAGGGTGCCTCAACTTGGGCACTGGTAGGCACTGCTCTGAGTTCCTTATGGAACTCTAAATTGATTTTTTTTTTTTAAATTTATCAATTCAATGGTGCGATCAATTGCCATGCCATATAAGCAAATAGAAACATGATGGCAGATAAAACCCAAATGGCTCATCCAGTCTGCCCATCCGCAGTAAGCATTATCTCTTTCTCTCTCTGAGAATCCCACGTGCTTATCCCATGCCTTCTTGAATTCATACATAGTCTCTGTCTCCACCACTTCTTCCAGGAGACTGTTCCATGCATCTACCACCCTTTCTGTAAAAAAGTATTTCCTTAGATTACTCTGGAGCCTATCCCTTCTTAACTTCATCCTATGCCCTCTCATTGCAGAGTTTCCTTTGTACACAATATTCTAAATGAGGTCTCACCAGAATCTTATACTAGGCATCAATACCTTCTTTTTCCTACTAGCCATACCTCTTCCTATGCACCCTAGCATCCTTCTAGCTTTCCCTGTCACCTTTTCAACCTGTTTGCCACCTTAAGATCATCACACACAATCATATGGATTTTCGTTAGGCATCAGTAGGCATTTGCATTAGGGTACCGATTGGAGAATTGGGCAGATAAATGGCAGATGAAGTTTAATGTAGAAAAATGCAAAGTGATGCACTTAGGCAGAAAAAATAAGGAACACAAGTATAGTATGTCAGGTGCAACTCTGGGAAAATCTGAACAGGAAAAGGACCTGGGAGTATTAATCGATAGGACACTGAAGTCGTCGGTGCAATGTGCAGTGGCAGCGAAGAACGCAAATAGAATGCTAGGCATGATAAAGAAGGGAATCACGAGTAGATCGGAGAAAGTCATAATGCCGCTTTATAGAGCGATGGTCAGACCACACTTGGAATACTGTGTCCAGCATTGGTCTCCATACCTAAAGAAGGATATCATACTGCTAGAGAGGGTGCAGAGACGAGCAACAAAGCTGGTGAAAGGTATGGAGAACCTGGATTACGAGGAAAGACTTAAGAGACTGGGGTTGTTCTCCCTTGAGAAAAGGAGACTACGAGGGGATATGATCGAGACATTCAAAATACTGAAAGGAATCGACAAAATAGAGCAGGAAAAAACGTTATTTACAATGTCCAATGTGGCACGGACAAGAGGACATGGGCTGAAGCTAAGGGGGGACAAGTTCAAGACAAATATCAGGAAATTCTGTTTCACACAACCAGTGGTGGACACCTGGAATGCTCTCCCAGAAGAGGAAATTGCGGAATCCACCATTCTAGGATTTAAGGGTAAGTTAGATGTACATCTCCTTATGAGTGGCATGAAGTGACATGGGTAGGGGTAGGCTAGATGCACTTCTCTTTATGAGAAGCTTGGAGCGATATGGGGACCAAAACTATGCCAGGGTACACCTGGAGGGGCCTCCGCGTGTGCGGATCGCCGGACTTGATGGACCTAGGGTCTGTTCCGGAGATGGCGCTTCTTATGTTCTTATGTACCTAACAGCATCTAACTAGGATGCTGTTTATAGTATCTGGCCCTAAGTTCTGCATTAACTCTCGGCATTTAGTATGTGCTAATGATAACGTTAAGGCATTTTATTTGTTGCACAAACACCTTTACACAAACTAAATGACCACTTAGCACAACCAGCTAAATCCTTGCCCTCTTCTTTTTGTTCAAGTTTATTATTTAATTCATTACAAGCGGTATGGCGTTGACTTGTGCATGCCTTGGGAGGTGATCTGTTGGTCATTGATCTTTTGCCTTTGCAAGGTAATCCAGCCTTTCCTCCAGGAAGGGACTCTAGAGAATACCGATTAAGGGGATCAAGAGGAGTTTTGAGTTTAGAACATATAATGGGAGTTGAAGGGGAGCTGTTGACCTGTGCAGAATTGTTAGCTAAGGTGGGGGAGACCTGGGGTGCACAGTTTGCGTGTTTTCAAGTGGAGCACTATGTGAGATCCCTTGACGGAGCACAATTGCGCTTACATTTGGGGGCTAAATTACGAGAATTGTTCACTCAGAAGGAGGGGGTATCTTTTTCGGTGTCTTGTATACATGCTAGATTACAAATTGCAACCTGCAAAGGACTACAGGAACATTAGGGGTAATTGGGAAAGAGAACTACAGCTTAATTTGGGACATTGGGATATAGCGCGAACTCTGAAGGCGACACCTGGGGTGACCCCATGTGCATGGTTAAGACACTCATACATAGTTATATTATAGTGGAAGTTTACCTACACCATTATGTCATAAATGTGGGATAGGGGGCCATACTTTGGGACATGATTTTAGGTCTTGTCCCATTATTCAAAATTTTTGGAAAAGAATAATATCTTATATGTCAAAAATAGTTGGGAAATCTTTACGTAGTTTTCCAACCCATTTTGTTTTGGATTTGCCAGATGCTTTTAGTCATTTGCCTAGGGGTCATCGGGTGTTTTGTAGGAAGATGAGTTTATTGGTCAAGAAGAGTATTCTTCAATATTGGACAGTCCTTTGCACACAGGAAGGTCTTGTGTAGGGACATGCTAAGGCCAATTTTACTATAGCTTAGTAAAAGGACCCCTAAGGCATTGTGCATTTGCTATAGAGCACTGCTGAACACACAACTAGCAGTTACATGAGTGACTGCAACAGTAACACATGTGAAGGGGCATAGGGATGGCACATCAATAGGATGTCTAAGTCTGAGTTTGGATGTTTTGGGAAAGACATCCAGAAATCCAGCAGAGAAAATGTCCATTTTCAAAACAGCAAAACATTTTTTTTTAATGACCTGTCTAGCCATTTTGGCACTTAGTATGTCTATTCTTTTTGGTCTTTTTCTAATACAAAGACATTCAAATGAAAACCATACAAAAACAAGCTGAAAATCAAGCTATTGTGATGTCCAAGCAACCATCATTCTTAGCAAACTGACCACTCCAACTTTAGAGCAGAGCAGAGGGGCACTCTAGGGGGTACTGCAGTGAATGCCATATCTAAAAGTCCCAGGAACATGTTACTATAATTTGCTTATATTGTAAGGTGAGCCCTCCAAAACCTGCCCAAAACTTACTGTACCCACCTGTGCACTACAATAGCCCTTATGCCTGCAGGTGTCATCTTTATGTAGGTACAGTAGGTTTTGGGTGGGTTTTGGAGGGATCACTATACAATATAAGTGGGTTATAGTGACATGTACACCCAGGGCTTTTAAATGTGGCATTTACTGCAGTACCCCCTAGAGTGCCCATCTGCTCTGCTCAGTGATACTCTGAAGCTATAAAACATGCTGGAATGTATTGGGTTTTTTTTCCACATCTTTGTGTGGTAGGAGGGGGGGGGTCGATGACCACTGTGGGAGTAAAGGGGGTCATGCCTTAATCTCTACAGTGGTCATCTCATCATTTTGGGCACCTCTTTGACCCTTATTCATTGTTAAAACAAGTCTAGCTCCAAACATCTAAATGTTGACCTGGACATTTTGTTAAAAGTTCGATTATTCCTGCAGAATGTTCAAGTCCTAAACTCATTCTAAGCCCGCCCAAAACACACCTCTAACCCACCCCCTTAAGATTTAGATACACTGGAGACAAAACAACCAGAAAGATATCTAGAAAGTCAGTTTCAAAAATGCCCACTTAGACATTTTGACTAGTAAGATGTCCAAGTGCCAGTTTATGCTGTCTTTTGGATGTCTATCTTTTTTGAAAATGAGTAACATAAGAACAGTGGAACCTCGGTTTGCGAGTAACCCGGTTTGCGAGTGTTTTGCAAGACGAGCAAAACACTCAGCAAACTTTTGCCTCGCAAACCGAGCATGTTCTGGTGTACAAGCACCTCCCCCCCCCGCTCTAATCGGCATTGCACCCCCCTCCGAACCGGCATCGCGGTTCTCGTGGGGGGGGGGGCATTCGCGGGGATGCCGGTTAGAGCGGGGGGAGGGGGTGATGGAGCAGCGCCAGTAGCCTCGGGGGGGGGGGGGGTTGGTGGAACGTGGAACGAATTGTTCAAGTTTCCATTATCTTCTATGGGGAAAGTTGCTTTGATATACGAGTGTTTTGGTTTAAGAGCATACTTCTGGAACAAATTATGCTCTTAAACCAAGGTACCACTGTACTAGTATTCTATAACCTACACACACAATTGGCATGTAACTTTAGATGACCTGTTATGGAATGTAGGGGTGAGTACCTAGGGATTCATGCATAAAGTGGGCCTTGTGACAAAACCCCCCAACAAAACAAAAGACATTACTGTATTATAAACATGTACTAACTGTTAGTGCATGTTTATAATAAATGACCATCTTAATGCCATCCAAGTCGTTTCGCAAGGACTTCCCAAGTGTAATTGCTGACAATGTAGCATTTTTATGTGCCTGTGTGACATGAAAAGACTTTAAGCATACAGTTTTACCTCAGTATAAAAAGGGGGATTTTTTTTGTGTGCTATTGACTATCAGACAGCTTTCTAATCAATTAATTGATGAGACTGAAGAATGCTAATTCCTTCTCGCACAGAAATTGCTGACAAGTAAGGGTCACTGTTCAGTTCATCCACTCACTAAATACTCTGTTTCCTCCACTGAAAATTTGACCAGCATGTGAAATGGAGGCACAAAGACGGCTCAAAAACTCTGTATCTGCACCGAAGCTGCAGCAAAAGTAAAGCCAGAAACGACACATGGAAATAGATTAGGCAAGCTCTGTATTTAATTTCCCTTCTTTAACCCAACTCCATCCATTTTGTCAGCATGAATATTTGTACCTTTATGGGGAGTAGAGAGCACAATAATCATTCTACAATTTCATATATGCAAACATGATGCTTCCCCATATAAATCACTCCGATTAGTTCTTCCACTGTGCATGAGCTTCGCTGCTCCTTTTGCATATGAGAAATCATTCTCTTAATATGTCTAACATTGCTTCACTGCTGCAAAATAAACAAATCCGCTTGTGGCTGCGCACGGGTATTGTTAGAAGCTTCTCCTGAGCAGAACCACTGCTGCTGTCTAGTTAACTCCCTCCTTCCTCTCCTGCGCATGTAATGGAGGAAGAAAAATGGATCTAGATTCTAGAAGGTCTAGCAAGCTGCAGTTGCAATTGAAAGTCGAATCGCCTAGATACAGTGGAGAGAATACAGAAGAAATGAGTGCGGCAGCCATGGGCTGCTGAGGGCAGCTGAGTGCAATGCAGAGGGCTTGCAGAATGCCAAAACAAAACCCCATTTTGATCACGCTCACAAAACAAACTATAGAATATAGCTGATCATAAGTTGCTTAGCCAAAAGCTGCAGCATTACTGTCTGCATTTGTAATCTGCAGTCAATTATGTTATGCAGCTGGAAAACAGGAATACAGTAAAACCTTAGTTTGCGAGCATATTCGTTCCAGAAGCCTGCTTGTAATCCAAAACACTCGTATATCAAAGCGAATTTCCCCTTAAGAAATAATGGAAACTCAGACGATTCGTTCCACAACCCAAAAACTTTAATACAAAATACTATCCATACTTATATTGCAAGATCTCACTTGTTTAGAACAGTCCCTACACTCCCGCAGCGTCAGAGAGAGAAGAACCATCAGCTCAGTTGTGATGATGTGACGCGTGTGTACTGTATGTACTCATATTGCAAGACTTTGCTTGTTTAGAACAGTCACTAAACTCTTGCAGTGTGAGAGAGAGAAGAACCATAGGCTCAGTTGTGATGTGTGTATACTGTATGTACTTGTATTGCAAGACATTGCTTGTATATCAAGTCAAAATTTAATAAAATGTGTTGCTTGTCTTGCAAAACACTTGCAAATTAAGTTACTTGCAATCCAAGGTTTTACTGTACATTTCTGCCTATACTAAGCTGACCTCTAGACACTGGTATGTAATATACCTTTCAGAATAGGAGCCAGCTCTTTTGGTGTCACTGGATGCTGAGTACCCCCATTACTGAGCAAACTACTTTATTATGCCCAGGGATTAGGGTTATCAGATTTTGTGTCTGGAAAATCTGGACCCCTAGACCCACCCCCAGGTCTGCCCAGTCCCACCCATCCCCACCCCGATTCCGCCCTGTCATGCCCCCAAGCCTGCCCCAGCCCTGCCTCTAATCCCACCCCCTGCTGCCTGCTCTCGTCGGGCAGGCCCTCCTACCCAAAGGAAAGTGCCAGGTTTTGAAAAGTCATCCGGACCCCCGGACATGTCCTCAAAAGGAGAACAGGTCTAGGGAAATCCAGACGTATGGTAACCCTATCAGGAAGGGGCAATTTGTATATTTGTATTGGGCTTAACACCTCCAATAATTTTGAAATGTTAGCACCAGAGCTAGGGTAGAAACTTGGGGGGGGGGGAGCTTATCTTCAGGCTATTCTTCCTTCAGACTGAGGCAGACTTGGGACTTCCTGTAGCATGAGGACCCAGGGCAATCATCCTGGTTGCCACTTCCTAATGCCAACCCTGGCTGTCTCTTATGTTCTGCTGTTCACACTAGAAAAATGGCGAGGAATCACAGCATCAACATCCTCTACAGGCATCCAATTCCTTCCCATCCCCTCCTATCCTTCGTGCAGCTTGGACCCATCAACAGAACTTGATCCTCTCCGGGGTTCCGGGGTATTTAGTGGCTCAACTTAGGGCTCCTTTATCAAACTGCACTAGCGGAGTTAGAGCGCGTGACTTTTAATCACGCACTAACCCCCACGCTGGCCAAAAAACTACCGCCTGCTTAAGGCAGGCGTTAGGGGCTAGCATGGCCGGCGGTTTAACACACGCTATTACGCGCATTAAATCGCTAGCGCGGCTTGATAAAAGGAGCCCTTAGTTTTTCAATACTGATCACCCGTTACTACTATTATTTGTGTTCCCTTTGGTACGAGGTTGTATTTATAAGACTACAACAATCATTTGTTTTTCAAGCAGCTTGATGGGATGACGAACTTCGGAAATTATCATTATCTTCATATTTGCATTTTTGAAAATTGTTGAAATCATCTCTCTTTTGTTAAATTTCTAGAAAATTTATGGTCTTAGTAACATGTATCTTTTTAAAAAGTATGGATTGTTTTCAGTGAGTTGTGTAGATCGCTGTTATTGTACAGTTTCTCTTATTATTTTTTGTATACTGCATTGAACTGAAAGGTATTTGTGGTCTAGAAATGGAATGGCAAAGGACATCCTCCTTGCCTCAGCCCCTCCGCTCAGTTTTTCCCCTTGTTCCAGCCAAGCAGTGGCGTACCTAGGGTATGTGGCACCCGGGGCCCATCATTTTTTGACACCCCCCCCCCCATGTAAAAAAATATTTTTTGTAATGACCATAAAACGGAATAAATCGTCAGAATAGAAACAGGCAGTGAAAATTTTCTTATATTCCAAACATAACATAACATAAATTATGTCTGAATTGTCATGACATCAGAAGTACATATGGAGTAGTTGCAGGTGATGCTTGGGACAGTTCTGATTGTGTTAGTTCGGTTTTATGTGTTTTTTGAATAGAAGGGTTTTAATTTCTTTTTGAAGGTTTTGCAGTATGTGGTCGATGTCAATTGGTTGTAGGGTTGGGGGTCGAGTGTTGCAGCTGGAATGGCTAGGAGGTTGTCGAACAGTTTTTTTCTTTTGATGTTTTTGGTTGGAGGGTGTGTGAATGGTGCGTGAGTTCTCCTATATCTGTTTGAAGTGGATTGAATTATTTAGCTGAAGAAATTAGTTACCCCCTCATCCCACACACATTAATTCTCTTCCATTTTTGTTCCCATTATAAAAAACACTGATAAGTTCCCAGAAAAAAAATACATTAAAATAAGAAGTGAAAACAAAGGCCCCTACAGATGAGAACATAACATAAGAATAGCCTAACTGGGTCAGACCAATGGTCCATCATGCCCAGTAGCCCATTCTCATGGTAGCCAATCCAGGATACTAATACCTGGTCAAAACCCAAAGAGTAGCAACATTCCATGCTACCGATCCAGCAAGCAGACACTTCCCCCATGTCTTAATAACAGATTATGGACTTTTCCTCCAGGAATTTGTCCAAATCTTTCTTAAAACCAGCTACACTATCTGCTTTTACCATAACTTCTGGCCACTTCATTTTTAAGTTTAGATCTTTCCTTTCAAACAGAGACCTTGCTAGATGTCAAATACAGCACAAGGTAACTTCACATGGACTTAGCTGTGCAGGAAATGTGAATCTCCTCATACACCCACCATATAGTGCAAAAATGTGCAAAGGTCTGTTTTTTTCTTTCGATCACTACATAGCCTAATGTCACACAAGCAGCGCTGTTACAAACATATTCTGTAGGTCAATGCTAAGGATAACAAAGTTTCCTTCCTTGGACCAGAAGGAGATACTTATAAACCACTGGAAGAGATCCCAAAGCAACACCCAAAGACCCACTCAGTGTGTGAACCAGTTGAGTGGAGTGGACTAACTGGGGGGTGGAAATGGGCCTGGAGTTTGCTCAGCAGAATTTCCCAGACCACCTCTTCCTCTCAACACATTGACACGCTGCCACCACCACCACTAGAAACACCTCACTGGGTAGGCCAGCTATGCTATAAACTTTATAAAACACATTATTATATTTTCTTATAAAGCACATATTTTAACTGAACTCTCTGACATCCTCAGCCTTTCCATTCACAAAAATAGAAGGAAGAAAAGTTCCCATTTTCTGCTGTCTCATGTCCCCGGCCTATACAATATTTTTTTTCTGCAGACCCTTCAAAAGTCTGACCAAATCCTCGTTTCACTTGCATTATAAAGTACTGAGGATGCCATCTCTCCCCAATCCCAGGTCCTAAAGTCTAAGACAGTAGCACAAACTAATGCTGCCAGATTCAGGATAAAAAATTTCGATTCGATTTTCCTGCCCAGTTGGGTGATTTTTTTCAAAACTCCTGGTGGGTTTTATAGCTTTTTCACCCCCTTTGGCTTCTCCTAACCACACTGGCGCTGTGGTGTAAATAAAATAAAGAAACAAAAAGGACTTTTCCTCTCTCTGTTAAATCCTAGCTCACGTTTGCAGTCCAACACCAGCTCTGTCAGGATACACATTTCAAATCTGACATATTATAATCACAAAACAGAAAATAAAATTAATTTTTCTACCTTTTGTTGTCTGGTTATATTTCAAATCTTGTTGGTCCAAGGCTCTGGTTTTCTTCTGATAACTTGCTTGCCAGGGTCTCCTTCTTTCTTCTTTCTGCGTGCTAACCATCCATCTGCCAACTCTGTCCTCCCTTTCCATTTCCCTTCCCTCCCCAGGAAGTCTGGTATCTTTCCTTTTTTTCATCTCCCTCCACAGATCCACCTTTTCTTAACTACCCTTTCATCCGGCATCTCTCCCTCCTTCCCCACCACCCCAGAGTCCACCATCTCTCCCTTTCTTTTCCCAATTACCCTCCTATCCAGTATCTCTATCCCTCCTCCACACCATCCCTTGTGTCCAATTTCTCTCCCTTTCAGTTCCTTCCCTCCCTAAATCCCATGGTCCATCATTTCTCTCCCTCTCCTCTATTTTCAGACCCCCCCCAAAGTTTGGCATATGCACGTCTCTTTGAACACCCCCTTCCCTCCGTGTACTTCTAAACCAGGGTCCCCCCCAAAGGCCTGTCCCCCCTTAAAGGTCTGCCTGTCCCCCCTTGAAGGCCTGCACCCCCTTGAAGGCCTGTCCCACCCCCTTGTAGGCCTGTCCCCCCACCTTGAAGACCTGCCTGCCTGTCCCCCCCTTGAAGGCCTGTCCCCTCCTTGAAGGTCTGCACCCCCCCAAAGGCCTGCACCCCCCTGAAGGCCTGTCCCCCCTTGAAGGCCTGTCCCACCCCCTTGTAGGCCTGTCCCCCCCCTTGTAGGCCTGTCCCCCCCCTTGAAGGCCTGCCTACCTGTCCCCCCCTTGAAGGCCTGTCCCCCCCTGAAGTCCTGCACCCCCCCTGAAGTCCTGCACCCCCCCTGAAGGCCTGCTCCCCCCCTGAAGGCCTTTCCCACCCCCTTGTAGGCCTGCCCACCCCCTTGTAGACCTGTCCCCCCTTGAAGGCCTGCCTGCCCCCCCCCCTTGAAGGTCTGCACACCCCCCCGAAGGCCTGTCCCCCCCTTGAAGGCCTGCCTGCCTGTCACCCCCCTCCCCCTTGAATGCCTGCCTGCCTGCCCACCCGCCCCACCCTGAAGGACCGCTCGCCCCCCTGGCCTCCCCGCACCACCTATGAAGCAGCACTACCTATGCTCCCGGCCTTGCCGTTCAGTCCCCACCACCCCCGAAGGACCGCTCGCCCCACTGACCTTCCTGCACCACCTATGAAGCAGCCGCAGCAGGATCGCGACGTCAGCTATCCCTGCGCTGCTTAGGCGCTGCTTCCTGCGCCGCGTTCCCGCCCCTCCTCTGACGTCAGAGGAGGGTCAGGACCGCGGCGCAGGAAGCAGCGCCCAAGCAGCTCAGGGATAGCTGACCTCGCGATCCTGCTGCTTGCTGCTTCACAGGTGGTGCAGGAAGGTCAGTGGGGCGAGCGGTCCTTCGGGGGTGTGGGGGGACTGAACGGCAAGGCCGGGAGCACCCCTTCAGGGCTGGCACCCGGGGCGGACCGCCCCTCCCGCCCCCCCCTTGGTACGCCACTGCAGCCAAGTTCCCACTTTCCTTCCCTTCTTTGTCTGCAGCCCTTCCTCCTTTTTTCCCCAGGATCCCAGCCCCAGCCTCTTCATGTTAGGCTGGGGGTGGGATCCTGGAGCAAAAAGGAGGAAGAGCTGCAGACAAAGAAGGGAAGGAAAGTGGGAACTTGGCTGGAACAAGGGGAAAAACTGAGCGGAGGGGCTGAGTCAAGGAGGTTGTCCTTTGCTACTATTGGGACCAGGAAGTCTGCAAATTCTTCTGTACAGGTACAAAAAGAGGAACAGAGGTAAAGGAGCCTACTGCTGCAAATCCATCAGCACCTGGAGTGGAACACTGAGCTCAAATGTTTAAATTCTTCCCAAGGTGGGGGTGGGGGAGGGACAGAGGAGCCTTCTGCACTACCCACAATCTACACTGCTGGATTAGCTATGCATTAATAAAGGACTGTGCTGTAGCCAGACAGAAAGGGCATACGTGTATGTAGCATAACAGAATAACTCAAAGACAAAACATTCTGCCACAGAGCAATCAAAATGGTTTCACAAAGGAGTATTCAAACATGGAATAAGAAGTGTTCAAGCAGAGAATGTCGACAACAATTAATGAATGAAGTAAATCATTCAGATGACTACATGGCTCATATAGTCCATGCAAAATAAGATAGGGAGGAAAAAGACTCAGAGCCCCATCACTACCGTCCAGAGACTGGATCATGTACAATAGGGGTAAAAAGATCATTGGCATTTAAAAAAAAAATTCCCTTCTTAAAGTAATGGAATATATTTTAGCCTTGTGCAATGCAAGAAATACAATTGAAATACTTTATATCATGTAGTGATCAGGCACTAAATGAACAAATATATACTTATCTGCTCACTAAAGCCCCCTACCCAAAACAACTAGCCATACTCATTTCTTACTTTCCTTGAAGACCAGATATCTTTTTGTAATACCTTTTTGTAATACATCCTTGATAATTCTTTTGTAATCCGCCTTGAACTGCAAGGTAATAGCAGAATAGAAATCCCTAATGTAATGTAATGTTGAGGATACTTAAAGCACCAATTCTGATCAGTGTTTCATTAAAACAGCTACAACAGGGTAAAATCATCCCTTCACAAAAAAAAAAACCAAAAAACACCCACTGACTGCCTGTGTCAGAGAATTTCCATACATGTATAAATAAGTATTCACAAAATTGCATACCTTGAAAAAATCCTCACAGCCCCATGTCTTCCTGCTTCACTAAGATGGCCATGGCGATTTGTGGCAGAGTTCATTTTTCTCAATAGAGGAGAGTAAAAAGTGGAGTGCCACAGAGATCTGTACTGGGACAGGTGCTATTTAACTTATTTATAAATGATCTTGAAATTGGAACAAGTGAGGTGATTAAATTTGCAGATGACACTAAACTGCTCAAAGTTATAAAAGCACATGCAGATTGTGAAAAAGCCTGAGCATCCAAGTGGCAGATGAAATTTAATGTGGACAAAAGCAAAGTAATGCACATTGAGAAGAATAACCCACATCATATTTACCAGATGCTAGGGTCCATATTGGGGTTAGTGCCCAAGAAAAAGATTTGGGTGTCACTGTAGACAATACAATGAAACCTTCCGCCCAATTTGTGGCGCCAGCCAAAAAAGCAAACAAGATGCTAGGAATTATTAAAAAAAGGGATGGTTAACAAGACTAAGAGAGCCGCGCTGAATGGCTCATGCTGCTCCCAACGCTCATAGGAACTCTATGAGCATCGGGAGTAGCACGGGCCATTCAGCGCGGCTCACCGCACTACAAACTGCTAGTGCAGTTTAATAGAAGAAGCCCCAAGAATGTTATAATGTTTCTGTAACGCTCCATGGTGTGACCTCATCTGGAGTATTGCGTTCAATTCTGGTCTCCTTATCGCAAGAAAAATATAGCGGCACTAGAAAAGGTTCAAAGAGGAACAACCAAGATGATAAAAGGGATGGAACTCCTCTCGTATGAGGAAAGACTTAAAAGGTTAGGGCTCTTCAGCTTGGAAAAGACCTGGCTGAGGAGGGATATGATTGAAGTCTACAAACTCCTAAATGGTGTAGAATGGTTAAAAGTGAATTAATTTTTCATTCTTTTAAAAATACAAAAATTAGGGGATACTCAATGAAATTACATGGGAATATGTTTAAAACAAATAAGAAGAAATATTTTTTCATTCAAAGAATAGTTAAGCTCTGGAACGATTTGCCAGAGGATGTGTTAATGGTTAACATAGCTGGTTTAAGAAAGATATGGACAAGATCTTGGAGGAAAAATCCATAGTCTGCTATTGAGACAAACATGGGGGAAGCTACTACTTTTCCATGAGATTGGAAGCATGGAATGTTGCTGCTAGCTGGGTTTCTGCCAGATATTTGTGTCCTGGATTGGCCACTATGGAAACAGGATACTGTGCAAGATGACTATTGGTCTGGCCCAGTGCAACTCTTCTTATGTTCTTACTAGTAATGGGCACTGCCTCTATATATTCAGATTTTTAGGTGTCATCATAAAAGCTCTTCTATAAACCATGCTTAAAGATAGGTGCAGTTCCTAGGTGTAAGCACTATTCCATAAACTGCACCTAACTTTAGGCTTGGCTATTTGCAGCAATAATAATAATAATAGCTTTATTCTTATATACCGCCAACAATCTTGCGACTTCTAGGCGGTTTACAATGAAGAGAAACTGTACAGACAGCGAATTACAGAGTATAGCATTGAACATCAAGTGATAGTAACAGGAGAGTTACAGGGTCTGTGTATTACACGGTTTCACAATGAGTAGCATTATACAGTCGACGATATTCAGAGCATAAGTAGGAGAAGAGAAAGGAGATTGCACTTTGAGTTACAAAGGTGCAAGGCTGCGAAGGTGAAAAAGATAACATAAGATGTTGATGAGAAGTAAGTTGTTAACTTGGTACATTTGAATGAAGGACGGGCACCAGTGGGAAAAGCTGGTAACAATTAAAGATAGAAATTTTGGCAGAAGAGGGTAGATGGACTCCTTGGGATGGGAGGAGGCTCCGATTTTAGGGGAGAAGTCTGGTTAGGTTATAAATTTCTTAAACAATGTGGTTTTTAGTTCTTTCCTAAAGATACTATATGATTCTCTGGCGGCATAAGTGAAGTAGCCTGTCCAAGTTTGCAGTCTACCTGCTTGGAATTTGAATGTTCTATCAAAGAAGGTGCGATATCTACAGCCTATGATATTTGGGTAGGTAAAGAGGTTACGGTTTCTGGTAGGCCTAATAGAGGAGTGGAATTCGAAGTGAGGTAGTAGGTAGCTGGGGGCCAGTCCCCAGATTAGTTTATAGCAGAGGCAGGAGAATTTGAATAGAATTCGTGCTTCAATTGGTAACCAATGAAGGAGTTTGTAGAATGGACTAACATGATCGCTCTTCTTTAGTCCGAATATTAGACGGATGGCCGTATTTTGAACTATTCTCAGTTTTCTCACATTTTTTTTAGATATTCCCAAGTAGACAATGTTACAGTAGTCCAGGGTGGATAAAATCAGTGATTGTACCAATATTCTGAAGGATAGCGGGTCGAAGTATTTTTTTATGGTTTTCAGTTTCCAAAGGATGAAGAAGCATTTTTTAGTCACCGAGTTTATGTGCTCGGTCAGGGACAGGTGGGTATCCAGGGTGACTCCCAGTATTTTTATGGTTTTTAGTATTGGGTGATCATGGCCGTTTACATATATTGTAGTTGCGGAGATTTTCTCATTTGGGCTAGCAAGGAAAATCTTTGTCTTTTCTGAGTTTAATTTCAGTTTGAAGTTTAAAGTCCATTTTTCTATTTCGAGCATGATGGAGGAGATATGTTTTGAGTTGGTTGAGGTCACATTTGTTATTGGTATTAATATGGAGATGTCGTCTGCGTATATATAATAAGTTAGGTTAAGCTTTTGTAAAAGGTGGCCTAGAGAAGAGATGTATATATTGAACAAGGTGGGAGATAGGGGGGATCCTTGTGGGACTCCCGAGGGGCTTTTCCAGGGTTCAGAGTAATTTCCTTCATGGACCACTTGATAAGATCGTTTGGTTAGGAAACCTTGGAACCAGGTCCACACTCTTCCTGATATTCCCATTTCGTCGAGGCACCTAAGCATAGTTTCGTGGTCCACGAGATCGAAGGCACTGCTGAAGTCTAACTGTAGGATCAAGGCGCTGGAACCTTGATTGAAAAGGTCGTATAGGTGGTTAAGGAGAGAGCCTAGGACTGTCTCGGTGCTGAATCCTTTTCTGAATCCAGATTGGTGGTCATTTAGGAGAGAGTACTTATCTAAGTGATTTACTAATTCCAAATTGACCAGCCCTTCCAGCAATGAAAATGTAGTGCAAGAACCCGCACCTAAATTTAGATGGGGATGTCCTGATTCCATTACTGCACACGTAACTTAAAGGAACACCTCCAATCTGCACCTTTTTTTGACTCATGCGTAAAATTTAGATACGGATCCCATGCCCAAATTTATGCATGCAGTTTGTAATTAATTCTAATTGGTATAATAATTGCTTGCTGAAACACTAATTATTGATACTAATTAGCATGCTATTCAATTAAATAGCATGCACAAATTTGATGCATGCCCAAATGTATGCACGCAATTTTCAGCACCTTTTATAGAATTAGATAACAAGAGGGGTATCTCTTTTGCTAAAAAAATAAACTTTTGCTCACCTAAATGGGAGATTTGTTATTGAGGTTGGGATGTTAGATACAGGCTGATAAATCTTACTAACGTTTATACTTCAAATGTTTTTGCCATTTAAATTTGCATGATAAAAGTTACATTTGTTAAAGAGATCATTTTAATTGTACCATTTCATCTTTGGATAGATCAAAGGGGGAAAGCTCTTTAATAGAGCTTCTATTTGTTTATTATGCACCCAGCTGTATGGCTTGAATTTTTCACATATTTGAAATCCCACACAGAAGAGTAGCATTATACCTGCTTTTCAGCTCAGATAACTGCTACTCACAGACTGACTTCTGGTTCCTATCGTAGGAGTTAATGAGTTCAATTCAATCTAGTTCTGTTGGAAATATTGTCATTTCTGATCACACACCCATCAAAGCTGAGCTTGATATTACTCAAATTGATTCAGCACCATGGAGATGGTAAGTTAATAGGCAAAGCATTTTCTGACTTCTGGGATGTGAAAATTCTCTAATGGCAGTTGAAAGAGTATATTTCTTTTTATCATAATTCAGCACATAAATGCTGGTATTTCCAAGTGGAAATCATGAATAGGGCTTCTAAAATAACCCTCTAAAATAAATTCTACATTTATGTATAGATCACTTTTTGAGTAATGCTCCAAGAATGATCTTTTTTCCTTAAGGTCTCCTCTAATAGGCAATGAGGGCCATTTTTGATATGATGTCCAAATCAAGATTTTCAAGGACCTCAGACAAAATTAATTAGAGTAATTAAATAGTAAATTGACAATCTACACACCTTTGAGACCTTAAGGTTCTCTCAAGGAGCATCACTATCTGTACTATCATCAAAAGATACTGCACAATATAATACCCACCAGAGAGCCTTCTCAGGAATTGACCCTGCACTTTGGTATTCATTTCCCAGAGGGGCTATGTCCAACTTGAGACTACACCACGAGTTTGGTCAGATCATTCACCAATTCACCCAATCAACATCTCTCTCTCTCTGTCCCTCTATGAGTCCAACATTTCTTCCTCTTTCCTCCACCCCTATTGACAACATGTCTCCATATTTCACTGTCCATCTATCTTGAGAGATCCAGGCATCTCTCCCACCCCTCTCTACTGTCAAATCCAACATTTCTCCCTGTCTCATCTCCTGGAGCATGTGCAGCATTTTTCACCACTGCCCACCAGCCCTATTCCTACTTCTCCTTCTATCTCCTCTCTCTAGCACCATGCCACATCTCACCCTCCATCACTATGTCCAATATTCCTCCACTTTGCATCCCTTCAATCTGTCCCTCTGTTCTCTCTCCACCACCATACACAACATTTCTCCTTCCTAAGGTATGATTTCCTCAGGTATCATATCACATGATAGGAAGAGGTACCTACAACAAAGCACCATTAATAAATAAAACTTTATCTCTTCGTAAAATATCAAATCCTTGGTATTCGGCAGAACTTTATTTGATGAAAACACAGTTATGTTCCTTAGAAAGAAAATGGCGACATTCTAAAACCCAAACCAATCTTCAAATTTATAGAGATAATGCTTCTGCTTATAAAACCAAAATCAATCAGGCCAAAAATAAATACTACTCAAACAAAATTGACAAAGCTAAAAATTCTTCTACTCTCTACAATATTCTAAAATTCATTGACCCTAAAAACAAAACAAGCAATATTACCCAGAAGTCTACATTAAAGGCACAATAATTGGCAGATGCATTTAATCAAAAAATCAATAAAATTCGAAGTTCATTTCCTTCAAACTCAGCCAGCAATCTCATGAACAATTATCAAACTGAATTTATATCTACAGCAAAATGCTCTAATTTCAAAATTCCTTCCCTCAATGATATAGAAATTCTCTTCAAACAAATCAACCTAAAAGGCTCTAGTTCCGAAATCATTCCCCCATTCTACTTAAAAAAATTTTTTTCCTGTTTTGGTCCATTCATTCATTAGCTTATTCTTAAAAGCTTACTTACTGCTTCTGTCCCTTCCCTATGGAAAACCGCCAGTATCACCCCAATACTCAAAGATCATAAAATTAGAATAAACGAACCATCAAATTATCGCCCAATTGCTAATTTACCATTTTTGGCAAAATTAACAGAAAAATTGATATTTAATCAGATTTCCGATTTCATTGAAAGCACTAATGCTTTATATCCAAACCAAACAGGCTTCCGAAAATTTCAAAATACGGAATATTCCATGATAGGATTAACAAATAACATCCATTATTTCTTAGACCACCATAAATCCGTTGTTCTATTTTCATTAGACATTTCGGCAGCTTTCGACACAATAGACCAGCGATGGCGAACCTATGGCACGCGTACCAACTGTGGCACGCGAAGGCCTTGCAGCTGGCACGCGCAGGGCTGCCATAAGGGCAGTACTACCAGGGGGTGCACAGGAGAGAGAGCTGAACGGGGACGATGGGGGACCCGCGGGGTTAAATATAACTCGAGCCGCGAGGCTCGTCTTCTACTCCAACTGCCCTGCGCTCACACAGCCGATTGGAAATCTTCCCCGACGTCAGCGCTGACGTCGGAGGGAGGGCTTAAGCAAAGCCCGCCCTCCGACGTCAGCGCTGAAGTCGGGGAAGATTTCCGATCGGTTATCTGTGCGCGGCGGGACAGGCAGGAAATAGAAGACAAGCCTACGCAGCTCGAGCTACATTTTGCTGAGAAAGTTGCTAAGATGGGCTGGGAGACAAAAGGGGGAGGGAGTGCGTTTTGGACACAAGGCATGAACTTGGGAGAAAGGAAGGGAGGGAAAGAGATGCTGAGGTGGGGGATGGAATGGGTTTTTGGACACAGAAAGCATGAACTTGGGAGAGAGGAAGGGTGGGAAAGAGATGGTTGTGTACATGGGGAATAGAAGAAAGGAGAATTTTTGGTCATAGGGAGGGAGTGAGGTACAGACAGTGGCATACCAAGGTGGGGGTGGGGGTGGTCTGCCCTGGTTTTACGCCCCAAGGGGGTGCACAGCTAGCCACCCTCCAGTGTTCTCCCTAGGCTGGCAAACTGCGTCTCTTTAGCCACTTGAGTGCCACCGTCGCCATTGGGAACAGGCCGGTGCCAATTTCTCCCTGCTTTTCCCTGTGGGGCCGACCAACTCTCGCCACCCGCGTCAATTCTGATGTTGGAGAGGACGTTCTGGGCCAGCCAATCGCTGCCTGGCTGGCCCAGAACGTCCTCTCCGATGTTAGAATTGATGTCGAGTGGCGAGAGTTGGTCGGCCCCGTGAGGAAGAGAAGCAGGGCGAACTCGGCGCCGGCCGGTTCCCGATAGCGGCAGTGGCAGCCTATTCCCCAGTGGCAGTGGCAGCATTTTCCCAATGGTGGTGGCATAGGGGAGGGCAAGGAGAAAGAAAGAAAGGGGGGACAGGGAGCCAAAAAAAAAAAAGAGGGCTGGGTGAAACAAAGAAACATGGGGCACGGAGAGAGAGAGAAAGACAGACATACAGAATGAAAGGGGGTATGAAGAGAGAGAAAAAGAAAGAAGGGGGCAGGGTGAAACAAAGAAAAAGTTTGGGGAGGGAATGAGGTCTGGAGGAGAGAAAGCATACAGGAGGCTGAAAAAAGGGAAGAAATATTGGATGCACAGTCAGAAGAATAAAGTGCAACCAGAGACTGATGAAATTACCAAAGGTAGGAAAATGATTTTATTTTCAATTTAGTGATCAAAATGTGTCCATTTTGAGAATTTATATATGCTGTCTATATTTTGCACTATGGCCCCCTTTTACTAAACCACAATAGCGTTTTTTAGCGCAGGGAGCCTATGAGCTTCAAGAGCAGCGTGGGGCATTCAGCGCAGGTCCCTGCGCTAAAAACCGCTATCGCGGTTTAGTAAAAAGGGAGGGAGAATATTTGTCTATTTTTGTATAGTTGTTACTGAGGTGACATTGCATAAAGTCATCTGCCTTGACCTCTTTGAAAACCCGCGGAATATAAATGATAATTAACATTTTCTCTGCGTACAGCGTGCTTTGTGTTTTTAAAATTTTATTGTTGGTAGATCATTTTGACTTGGCCACAAAGGTAAGGGGGAGGGAGGGGAGCTGCTGAAAGAGTCTACCTTGACGTGGTTGCAGGCTTACAAATCTTTTGGTCAAAGAGTGCGGCGACAGAGAAAAGTATGTGTGTATTCGGCCCATGAATGAAATCATTAAAACATTATAAATTGCCAATAAATTGAAATGAAAACCAAAGGATTGTGAATCAAATTGATTCTCTAACAATACAAAGATTCCAACCTTTAAAAATGATGTTACATAGTTCAGGCAACTTTATAAAGAGTTTTTAGATACTAAAATCTTGTTATTAAGGTTTAATTGACGTGCTGGCACTTTGAGGAAATTCTTTGGTTTTGTGCGGCAGTTTGGGCACTCGGGCTCAAAAAGGTTAGCCATCACTGCAATAGACCATGACCTACTCCTTAACCGGTTAGAATCGATAGGTATAAATGACCATGTACTTACCTGGTTTACTTCGTACCTTGACAATCGTACCTCACTAGTTAGGTTTAACAATGAACACTCTGAAGCCTATTCTTCTTCTTTCAGAATTCCACAAGGTTCCATTCTGTCCCCTCTCCTGTTCAATATCTTTCTCTCTCCATTATTAAGTATCTGTCAGTCAATTGGTTTCACGCCTTTCTCTTATGTCGATGACATTCAACTTATTCACCCACTAGATCCAGAAAATATCAATGACATCTTGTCGATTAATAAAAAGCTTGAAATAATTCAAAACTGGCTCAATTCGAATAAACTGGCATTAAACATAAAAAAGACCAAAACAATGCTTTTCATTTGGAAAAAGGATATGGACTTGAAGACCCCATTTGTCCTTAATAATACCCCCTTAAATCTAGTTTCCACCTTAAAAATTCTTGGGGTTGTAATTGACGATAAATTACTTTACCATGAACATATTTCTTACATCGTTAAAACTTGCTTTTATAAGTTACGCCTAATCCGATTAACCACCAAATTTCTTACCCCCAAATCAATCAAAATACTGATTTACTCTCTAATTATAGCAAAAATAGATTATTGTAACGCACTTTTACTCAATATCTCCCAAAAACAAAAAAGAAGATTACAGATCATACAAAACACAGCGATCAAGTTAACATACAACGCCAAGAAATATGATCATGTTTCGCCATTGATAATCGATGTCCATTGGCTCCCAATCAGCCATCGCATATCCTTTAAGGTCATGCTGCTTATATTTAAAATCTTAACTTTTAATGAACCTCAATTCATATCTAAAATGTTAATACCTCATATCAATTTACGTCCACTTCGGTCATCATATCAAAATCTCTTATCCGTCCCCTCCTTAAAAATAGTAGGCACAAGAAATCAGACATGTTCTCTGTAATGGGCCCTCAATGGTGGAACTCTCTGCCACAATATATTAAAAACGAAAAGGATCTTACTTTTTTAAAAAAATCGCTAAAATCTTATTTTTTTAAAGATGCTTTTAACATTTAAATTTACCATAAATTTAAAATGTGCTCTAGTTTCAACCCCCCCATTCCTTTTGTATTTTCCTTATTTGTCCATTTTTCTATGATAAATTGTAACTTTTCCTCCTTCCCTTCCCTCTCATGTTTGTATTATATTATAGAATTTTGTTATTTGGTTTGTTTTTATGTAATTTACGCTATTTTTAAAATTTTGTTCATCGCTTAGTAATTCAAATAGGCGATTCATCAAATGCTATTAATAAACTTGAAACTTGAAACTAAACAAAAAAGGAGAGTACAATAGGAAGGATAAGATCTTCATTTGTATTACAATGTTGAACGGAGAGGGGTATGTTTTTGAGCATTTATAAACTGTAGGCATCTTTACACAAAAACGTTTTTAGATTGGCTTTAAATTTGTCTAAAAAATGAAGATTGGCAATGAGTTCCATAAAATGGCCACCGTCACTGAGAAAATTGTTTTGCGAGTAGTATCGTAGATTAAGTGGCGTAAGGAAGGAATAGCTAAGAGATTATGAGAACTTGAACTTAATACTCTCATTGAACTACAAGGAATGACTACGGTAATCTGTCTATGAACCCTGTAGAATGAAACATTTTTATCTTAAATGTAATTAGTTAAATTTTATAGATAATTCTGTGAGAAGTGGTAGCCAGTTAGCTTTTATCAGAAGGGGGGAGGGGGGTCACATGGTCAATTGTTTTTTCTTTAAATATGAATTTAAAGGTCATATTTTGAATAATTTGAAGTTGTCTTAGTTCTTTTTGGTTTATTCCCTGAAATAAGGCATTATAGTAATCTTGATGAGAGATTACTAAGGAGTGAATCAAAATATTGACAAAGTTTTGAGAAGACTTGAAATAGAACAGATCATACGTAACTTATAGAAACATTTTTTCATTATGATGCTAATCTGCTGATGGCAGGTTAGTTTATTATCTATTGTCACACCTAGAAGTTTAATGTTGGTAGTGAGTTGAATCAGCATAGATTTGAGACAGATAGGGACGATTAGATATTCTTTGTCATTGCATGGAAATAACATTCCTTTTAATTTAGAGATGCTAAAGGATAACATATTATCATTTAACCATTGACTGATTTGTTCTAGTTTTTTTGTTGATGTCTTTAATATAATTTGTATCGTTAGGATTGATGGAGTGAAGCAATTGGATGTCATCTGCGTAAGCATAGCATCCTCCTGGCTACAGCCATCACCTTGTCACACTGCTTTGTTGCCTTCACATCCTCAGAACTATCACCCCAAGGTCCCTCTCCCCATCCAAGCTTATCAACCTCTTGCCTCCCAGCACATACATTTCCCTCAGATTTCTGCTCCCCATATACATCACTCTGCACTTCTCTGCACTGAATTTTAGTTGCCAGTCTTCAGACCATTCTTCCAACTTTTGCAGATCCTTTTTCATGTTTTCTACTCCCCTGGTTTGTCCACTCTGTAAGCAATCTTGGTATTATCCACAAAAAGGCAAACCTTTCCTTCTAACCCATCAGCAATATCACTCACAAACATGTGGAACAAAATTAGCCCTAGCTAATCTTTGAGGCACTCCACTACTCACCTTTCCTTCCTCTGAGCAAATTCCATTAACCACCACCCTCTGACATCTGTCCGTTAACCAATTTCTAATCCAGTTCACCACTTTGGGTACTAACTTCAGCATGTCAGGTTTGTTCAAGAGCCTCCTATGAGGAACTGTGTCAAAGGATTTGCTGAAATCTGAGTAAATTATATCTAGTGCATTTCCTTGATCTAATTCTCTGGTCACCCAGTCAAAGAATTCAATCAATCAGATTTGTTTGGTTTTATTTATCTATAGTAAAGCCATTTTGTCTTGGATCTTGTAACCCATTAGATTCTAGGAATTTCACTATCCTTTCCATCAGCGAAGTTTCCATTATTTTTTTTCAAAAACCTAAGTGAGGATTACCAGCCCTTAGTTTCCCGCTTCATCTCTGTGACCACTTTTGTGAAGAGGAACCACATCATCTATTCTCTAATCCCATGGAACCAATCCCATCTCCAGGGATTTATTGACCAAACCTTTAAGTGGAGCCAACAGAACCTGTCTGAGCTCCCTTAGTATCCAGGGATGGATCCTGTCCGGTCCCATGGCTTTGTCCACCGTCAATTTTTCAAGTTGTTCATAAACACTTTCTTTCATGAACAGCATGGTATCCACTCCATTCTCACATGTAATTTTGCCTGCCAACTGTGGTCCTTCTCCAGGATTTTCTTCCTTGAACTCAGAACAGAAATATTAGCATGTTTGCTTTTTCTTCATCATTCTCCACATAGCAGTTCATAGCTTCCTTCAGTCTCACATAAGAATAGAACATAAGAAAAGCCTTACTAGTTCAGACCAATGATCCATCAAGCCCAGTAGCCCATTTTTACGATGGCCAATCCAGGTCCCTAGTACCAAGGAGTAGCAACATTCCATACTACCGATCTAAGGCAAGCAGTGGCTTCCCCATTTTTCATCTTTCTTCTTTAATTAATATTCCAGGAGCATCTACTGTGCTTTCAGGCAGCTTCATGGATTAAGGATCTGACACACATATTCACATTTTCTAATTCGTATCAACAGTTTTGAAGTGCTCTAATGACACATCTTTTTTTTTTTTTCAGAATCTTTTGGAAGTTAGACACTGGTTGCTAATTCATTTGTATTGTTAATCTTTGTGAACCACAAAGAACTTAACGGTATTTGTGGTATACAAATGAGTTTTTATGTTATGTTATACCTGAAAAATTTTTGTCTCCCTTTTTTTATATTTCTAGCCATTTGCTCTTCGGCCTGTGCTTTCACCAGACATATCTCTCTCTTGGCTTCTTTCATTTTCATCCAGTATTCCATTTTGTCCTTCTCTTCTTGAGTATTTTTATATTTCATGAATGCCAACTCTTTTGCCTTTATTTTCTCTGCCACTAGTTTGGAGAACCATATTGGTTACCTTTTTCTCTTGTTGGCTTTTTTTAAATTTATTTTCCTCACATAAAGATCGGTAGCCATTTTTATTGCTCCTTTCAATAGAAGTGACTATTTGTGGTAGTGTATGTTCATAACTAACCCATTTGGAGATAGTACTCTGAGAGAAGCCTACAGGTGCTGTTATCTGATGAGCCCTGCTGGTTGCTGGTTGCTGTTCAGTTTTGGCAGACAAAGTGCGGGGAAATACAGCTAGCAATTTTAATATGATTAAAACAGTCTCTGAAGTAATTAAAATATCATACATAAAATGTTCCAGGCTGTTATCTATATGATTTTAATGTTCTCTTTTTATTCAGACATTTTGTGAGACAAAAGATAATTTCAATGAACATGCAGTTTGACAAGTTTCTTCTTATATTGTTCATTGTATAGCTGATGGTTTGTGCTTATCATGTGAATCAGCCACCCAAGAAGGTGAAAACAAAGACACACAAAGAAAGCAGTGAAATAAAGCATAAAATAAAGCATACAATTAAAAATATGCACCCTGTGTTTTACATCTCTCAAGTACAATGGTGACTATTTAAATGTGTCAGGAACTCATGATTACTATTATTGAAGTAAATAATACTGCAAGTTGCTACAGTAACTCAGAACAAAATCAGACATACTAATACATTGCCAGCATATTGTAATGAATGGTATTATATACATATCATTTTCTGATGTTTGGTTTCAGGAAAAAAAGAAGTGCAATTTAAGTAGAAATGAAACACAAACGTTTGCAGTCACCTTAAAGCTCTGACTTTTCGTACCATGGGGCTGATTTTCAAAAGAGAAAACCATCCATATTGCCATTTTTGAAACAGATGTTTAGATAGTTTTCTATGGTTTGTCTGCAGTGCATCTGAATCTCAAGGGGCATGTTGTGGGCATGTTTTGGGCAGGATTAGAGTGGACTTTACGATTTGGATGGTTTTCTGCAATAATGGAACATTACAGAAGATGCCCATGGCAAAACTTGGACGTTTGAGGCTAGACCTGTTTTAAGAATAAATAAGTGCAAAAAAGGTGGCCAAACTGACCATCTAACCACTGGAGGCATAAAGGCTTGCCCCCTTACTTCCCTAGTGGTCACTGATCCCCTCCCACCCCCAGCTCTATAGATGTGAATGGATCAGTGTATACCAGCCTGGATGACAGCTTCAAATGTTATGACTAGTCCTATTAGCAGGTCTCTGGAGTAGACTAGTGGTTGGTGCAGTGGATCGCAGAGAAGGGGGACCCAGGCCCATATTCCACTTTAACAAATACATTTGTGATTGAATGTGTGAACTCTCTATAACCCACCCAAACGGTACTGTACCTACTTATACAGTAAGTGACACTTATAGGCATAAGAGCTATAGTCATGAAATACAGTTGATACAGTATATATTGGATGAGTTTTGGAGGGCTTACCGTACAATGTAAGGGAGTTATGGTGAGATGAGCAGTGCCCCCTAGGGTGCTCCACTGTTCTGCCGGGATGTTTGTGTGGCTAGTCTACTAGGAATGCTGGCCCCTCCTACATGCCAATGGCTATTTCTTATGCATTTTTCATTTGGATGTCTTTTTTTTTTTTCCCCCAAAAATGGTTCATAAAGATAGATGGACTGAGGACAAACATATCTAGGAAATGGCTATTTTCAAAAGAAAAAGATGCTTTTCTGTTTTGAAAAAGGTCATTCCTGCTACTGGATTTTTGGATGTTTTTATTTGCAAAACATCTAAATGAGGATTTAGATGTCATATAGAAAATGCTCCCCACAGCAGAAAGAGAAGGCATTTCACAGCACTCGGAGGAGTGTGCACTAATGCAGCATGTGATATACTGAGCCTTCATACGTTTGCTTTCAGTTGCACTCTTACACTTTTTGGAGGTAAGAACAGTAAGGAGGAAATATTTTTTGACTCAGAGAATTGTTGAGCTCTGGAATACATTGCCAGAGGTTGTGATAAGAGCAGATAGCATAGCTGATTTTAAGAAAGTTTTGGACATTTTCCTGGAGGAAAAGTCCATACTCTGTTATTGAGAAAAACATAGGGGAAACCACTGCTTGCCCTGGATCAGTAGCATGGAATATTGCTACTCCTTGGGTTTTGGCCATCTACTAGGGACCTGGATTGGCCACCGTGAGAACGGGCTCCTGGGATTGATGGACCTTTTGTCTGACCCAGTAAGGCTATTCTTATGTTCTTATGAAAGATCACACAGATGCTTAGTATATGCAGCCACACATGTGCAGTGTGGAATGAAAAGTGCTGACTGAGAATTAAAAGTGGAAACAGTATTACACAAGCAAAACAGTAATCAAGCACTGTAAAAAAAGTTATAAAGGGACTAAACAAAGAAGAATAGACAGTTGTGACGAGGGTCAGTATTTGAAAAAATAAAATAAACGTAAGCTTATATAGGAAGGAGACTATTGGACAGTATTAAGAACATAAGAACATAAGCAGTGCCTCCGCCGGGTCAGACCATAGGTCCATCCTGCCCAGCAGTCCGCTCTTGCGGCGGCCCAAACAGGTCACGACCTGTCTGAATAACCAGAAGGGGCCCCCTTGCCACCTTGGTTTCCCATTGAAGTCCTATCTTCCCATCGAAGTCCTAATCCTCCGGTCTTGCACATTCACGACTTGGTTGGGTTTCCATACTTATTACCTGATTAGTTTTCTATACTTGTATTACATCCCAGCACCTCTCTCAGTATCCCACGATCCCTTTATCCCTCAGGAATCCGTCCAATCCCTGTTTGAATCCCTGTACTGTACTCTGCCTGATCACTTCCTCCGGTAGCGCATTCCAAGTGTCCACGACCCTTTGGGTGAAAAAAAACTTCCTTGCATTTGTTTTGAACCTATCTCCCTTCAGTTTCTCCGAATGCCCCCTCGTACCTGTTGTCCCCTTCAGTCCGAAGAATCTGTCCCTATCCACCCTCTCTATGCCCCTCATGATCTTATCAAGCTATGAGAGCAGCAGGGAAGAGGATGTTGATGTCTGGGTAAATGGAAAAAGGGAGAATATATGTAATATTAGGAAATTCTTTTTCACAGAGAGGGTGGTGGATGCCTGGAATGTTCTCCTTAGGGAGGTGGTGGAGAAGAAAACAGTGACAGAATTCAAAAAGGCATGGGATGAACACAGAGGATCTCTAATCAGAAAATGATTGGTAGACTTAAGGTCAGTACTGGGCAGAGTTGATTGGTTTTTGTCCTATATATGGTTATTCGGCTTACAATGGGCTGAGGAGGGAACTCCAGTAATTTGGGATGGTCTAAATAAGCTGGAGTGAGCTGCAATGGCAACTCCAGAAGTTGGAACCTAAGCATACTACTGAGCAGACTTCTACGATCTATGGCCCAGAAATATCAATGAACAAAGATAATTGAACTTAATCATGGATTTGTAATGCTAGTACCATTTGGGCACTGGATGGACCATTCAGGTCTTTATCTCCTGTCATTTACTATGTTACCATGTAATACAAGTGTAGCTTTTAAAAAGAAAGGTATGAGAGGGATAAGAGAAAGAAAAACAAGTTGATAAATTCACAGAAGGCCAAGTAATGTCAAAGACAGAACAGAATAAGAACAGATAAAAGTAAATACAAAATGGAAGAGAATTTCTCAGAAAGGCACATTAATAGAAACATAAAAACATGACGGCAGATAAAGGCCAAATGGTCCATACAATCTGCCCATTTGCTGCATCCACTACCTCTTCCTCTCCCTAAAAGATCACACATGCCTGTCCCCTGCTTCTTGAATTCATACACAGCCTTTGTCTGTCCCTCCTCTCCTCCAGAGTACAGTACTCCCCCGATATTTGCGGAGGTTCCGTTCCAGGAACCCCCGAGAATCTTGAAAAACTGTGAATACGTGTTTTCATGGGGGAGACTGAAGAGGGCAGCGGGAGAGCAACTGGAGCGCCACGGGGCCTGCTGGGGGGGGGAGGGGAAGGCTTGTGCAGTCACTGCTGCATGCACCTGATCTGTTGGTGAAGAGGGCAGCGGGAGAGCAGCCGGAGCGCCACGAGTGCAGGAAATCACTCGCGGTATGCTCCGACCGCCTCTTCCTACACTAAGTCGGGCCTTATCCAATCAGGAGTTGCATGTCAAAGCAGCTCCTGATTGGATAAAGCCCGTCGTAGTGCAGGAAGAGGCGGTCGGAGCATACCGCGAGTGATTTCCTGCACTCACGGCATTCCGGCTGCTCTCTCCTGCCTCTCCCGCTGCCCTCTCCTTGTCGGTGGTTTGTAGTCGGAAAATACTGCGAATGACAAGGACCGCATACCGCTGACCGCGAACGACTGGGGGAACACTGTATACATATTTTGGTCTTCCCGTCTCTTCTCATACTTCAAGTTTCAAGTTTATTAGGTGACTTGATTAATCGCTTAATCAGGATTTCTAAGCGATGTACACTTTAAAATTCACATTTGTTTACCATTTTTGTCGCCTTTCTCTGGACTGCTTCAAGTCTTTTTATATCCTTCACTAGATACGGCTTTCAAAACTGATCACAATACTCCAAGTGTGGCCTATAGGGACATCAACACTTCCCTTCTTCTGCTGGTTATTCCTATTTCTATGCTGCCTAGTATCCTTCTGGTTATTACCACCGCCTTATCACACTGTTTAGATGCCTTTAGATCCTCAGACACAATCACCCCAAAGTCCCTCTCTCCCCATCAGCGCTTATCACCCTCACACCTCCCAGCATACCTCGGATATCTACCCCCCAAATGCATCACTCTGCACTTAAAAACACAGAAACATAATGGCAGATAAAGGCCAAATGGCCCATCTAGTTTGCCCATCCGCAGTAACCATTATCTCTTTCTCTCTCTAAGAGATGACACATGCTTATCCCATGCCTTCTTGAATTCAGACACAGTCTCTGTCTCCACCACTTCTTCCAGGAGAATGTTCCATGCATCTATCACCCTTTCTGTAAAGTATTTCCTTAGATTACTCTGGAACCTATCACCTCTTAACTTCATCCTATGCCCTTTCATTCCATAGCTTCCTTTCAATAAAATAGACATGACTCATGTGCATTTACACCATGTAGATATTTAGATCAAGTTGAATTATCAGCATCTTTTTGCCTTTGCTAAGGTGCTGTTGAGCTGTGTCTAGTAGGGTTACTAGTAGTATCTCTGTGCTATGGTTGGTTCGGAAACCTGATTGTGAGAGATGAAGTAGTTTGTGGTCTTCCAGGTAGTTAGTGAGGAATTGTGCAACTAGACCTTCTAATATTTTAATGTATATTGGTATTGAAGCGATGGGTCTGTAGTTGGAGGGGGTATCAATTGGGGCTTTGTGATCTCTCCTAGGTTCAGTGGAAATTGACCTTCCATTAACGTGGTTTGTATCCATTGCATGAGGTTAGCTCTTAATTTGGTAGAGGCGTTTGTTATGAGGTATGTGGGACAGTTGTTTAGGTCGCATGATGCTTGGCTATATTTTTTGAAGAGTCGATTCATGTCAGACCAGTGTACTACTGGGAAGTTGGTCCAGCTTCTGTCCGCAACAATGGCTTCTCCTATTGTAGGGTTTGTAGTTATCTCGTCGAGGTGGGTGTGTGTGCTGTTGAAAGTGGTCCTGATCTTGGGTTGGGCCCATGTGCCTAAGGCCCCGCCCACAGGAGGGGCCTAAGGCTCCTGGGCCTATTCTGATTGGCCCAGGCGCCTCAGGCCCTACCTGGGGTGGGGTTTCTGCCGCCTGGGCCAATCCGGCCCCATTCTGGACCCAGCTGGCCTGCCGGACGGGCGGGCTTGGCACCCGTCCGTCTGGCCAACGTGAAAGGTACGGGGAAGGGGGTGGGGGGTCATGGGGTCAGTCGGGGGGTTGCGGGTCGGCAAGGGGAGGGCCGATCGGGGGTTCTGGGAAGGCGGTCGTTGGGGGGAGGGGGGTTGTGTCAAGGGCAGGAGGGCCTGGGATCCATCTTGCCCGTATTGTAGTGGGGGGTAGGGGGTTGCCGGGGCCAGGAGGGCTTGGGCTCCCTCCTGGCCCAATCCTGTCGGAGGAGGGGTCGCTGGGGCCAGGATGACTTGGGCTCTCTCTTGGCCCATTCCTGTTGGAGGGGGGGGGGTCGCCGGGGCCAGGAGGGCCATATAGAGTCAGGGGGGCATGATTGCCAGGGCAAGAGGGCTTGGGCTTCCTCTTGCCCCGATATCGTCGGGGGTGCCGCGGCTGCTGCGGGGCAAGAGGGCTTGGGCTCCCTCTTGCCCCGATGTTGTGTGTGTGTGGGAGGGTGATGCATCACGGCAGGAGAAATGCCTCATCTCCCCTACCACGATGTCATCACTCCTCTACCCGAACTGCCGCGACCCGCGACTAACAGAATATGAGAGCGGTTGTTGTGGGAGAGAATGTGCGGATCAGCTACCTAAGTAATTCAAGAACAGATATGTTTTTAGGTGTTTCCTAAATTCACCATAGTTGTTTGTATGCCTAAGTAGTTTTTCCAGGTCTTTGCCCCATGATGCTGCTTGATATGAGAGGAGATGTTGATGGTGTCTTAAATTTCATCCTCTAACCGGTAGGGAGATGAACTTCAGGTGTGAGCTTCTCTTATGTTTGTTGGTTGAGAAGAAGAAGTCAGTCATATATTTAGAGGCTAAACCGTATGGCAGTATTTTGAATAATTTGAAGACGTTTTATTTCCTGTTGTGTGTATACTTACTTAGTAATACAGTAAATGACAGCAGATAAAGATCTGAACTGTTCATCAAGTATATTCAGTCACACTCATTATCAATTCCTGATTAAACCAGTACTGAATGTGATAATATATTTGATCATTCTCTTTCTTAGGCATTTCTGGGACATACTGTAGACCAGGGATCTCAAAGTCCCTCCTTGAGGGCCGCAATCCAGTCGGGTTTTCAGGATTTCCCTAATGAATATGCATGAGATCTATGTGCATGCACTGTTTTCAATGCATTTTCATTGGGGAAATCCTGAAAACCCTACTGGATTGCGGCCCTCAAGGAGGGACTTTGCGATCCCTGCTGTAGACCATAGAAGTCTGCCTGGTGCTGTCTTTGGGTTCCAACTACTTGATTTGCTAACCAAGTCCACGCCAGCCTATCCGAATTCATCTTGTAATTTACAGGACACAGACTATAAAAGTCTGCCCAGCACTGTCCTCATAATCCAATTACTGGAGTTTCTATTGAAGCCCTTTCCAATCCAAAACCAAATTGCTATAGATGAGGCACAGACCATACAAGTCTTCTCAGCACCAGCCTTAGTTCTTCACAGCCGGAGTCACCATCTAAGCACCGCTCGACTCATCAAACAGACATGTAACCATTTACGTTTGTTTTTTTTAATACCATTCATTTTCTAATTAGGGATCCTCTGTTTATCTCATGCCTTTTTGAATTACGTCACTGTTTTTGTCTTCACCATCTCCCTTGGGTGCATTTGCAGTTACACACAGTGGTGTAGTAAGGGGCGGGGGGGGGGGGGAGGACTGCCCCAGGTGCTGTGTCGGTGTGGGTACCAGCACCTCTCTTCCCCACCTTGCCACACCATGCCATGCTCGTGCCATCCTTCCTCCGCATCCCATACCTCTGTAGATCTTTGCTAGTGTAATCAACTTCTATTGCCTGTTGCTCGCGCCAGCCTGGTTCCCCTCTGAATCACTTCTAGGTTATAGATCAAGGAAGTGACATCAGAGGGGAATCCAACGCTGATGCCAGGAGCATGCTGAAGAAGCCACTCACGCTGGCGAAGATTTAGAGGTATAGGGGGAAGGGAGAGCCGAGTGTGGAGGAGGGGGCAGGAAGGATTGGGGGGCATAGAAAGAGCAGGGATGTAGAGAGGAGGGTGTGGGGGTGTCATCACCCCAGGTACCCCTTACTCTTACTAAGTAACTGGTTACACCTGTAAGAGCACATGCATGTTTCAAAATCAGCAATTAGATTTGTATTTGCCAGCCCTAACATTTGAAGAAGGTGCCTAATTCATATGTTTATTTGTTCGCATACCCCCTTCCTTTACAAAGCTGCGCTAGCATTTTTAGTGTCGGCTGCTACGGTAACAGCTCTGACACCCATAGAATTCCTATGGGCGTCTAAGCTGTTACTGCCACAGCCTGCACTAAAAATGCTAGCACGGCTTTGTAAACGAGGATAGTTAAGAAGCCTTTGTACATCTTGAATTTGCATAAATGTTTTCAAATCGATCAAGTTAGTTACAGCATTTATCAGAAATCAGAACCTACAAGAACTTCTGTGTCCAAGAGAGCAGCCTTTGAAAAGTCTGCATTGCTGTCTGCGAAAAGTGGAGGGAAAGTGGGTCACTTTGTGTGGACACTGCAATTTGTACCATTACTAAACAAGCTTTGCTTGCACCAAACTTACAAGCTTTATTAATCCTTTTGATTATGTTTATTAAAACATTTTTGATATACCACCTTCTCTTTTCAGTATCTGGCAGTTCACAATCTACAGATACATTAAAACATAGGGCTCCTTTTACAAAGATGCAATAGCACACGTTAAATTCCTGAGCGTGCTAGCCACTACCGCCTCCTTTTTAGGAGGCGGTAGATTTTCGGCTACTGCGCGGTAATTTTGCGCATGCGCTAAAAACCCCAGCGCACCTTCGTAAAAGGAGCCCATAGTTAAGAATTCCATTTTATAGACAGGACAGACCTAAATTCCATACACCACATACATGCTATACAAACTGACATGAAATCCTTCTAATTCTACGGGAGTGATTTATGCTGTTTTATGTTCTTGCAAACAAATATATGTAGGACAGACCTCTAGAGCTTTTAAAACCTGCATGACTGAGCACAAGTATTGCATATATAAACAAAAACTTGAGACTTATTTAGCGCAATATGGTTTTTCATTTGTCCATTTTTTTTCATTGATCAGCTTTTGTCTATTTATCATGGGGAGGATTTAAAAAAAAATGCAAAGGAAGCAGCAATAGATTTTTCAATTAAATTTCTTGGAACTGATTGGGATCAATGCTAATATTGAATGGAAAGCTCTCTTTTGAATAAATTGTTATTTTTTTAAAAAAGCAGCTTTTTTTAAGTTGCTCTTTCAGAGTGGAGGGATTGACATTTGGGGTCATATTTAAAGCCATGTCACCATTTTTGGTCCTATAACATTGGCAAGATGGAAGTTTTTTCAAAATAATATTTGTGAGACTTTGAGTATTGATTTGATAGAAATTTAATTTATTTATTTAGATTTTTATCCCGTCCTCCCAGTAGCTCAGAACGGCTTACAGCAATTGAGGTTTTATTTGTAGTGCACTTCCCCCTGATGCAGCTTATATAAAATGAGGGCCTTTGTTAGGAATTTACATAATTTTTGAAATGCCACCAGCTGAAAATTGCTGGGTTCCTGCATATTTTTTGAACTTTCTGCTTCAGTTTCAGATAAGTACACCTTCAAAGAATACTTTTTTTTTTTTTTTTTGGGGGGGGGGTGGAATATGTTTGATGGAAAGAATATTTTGATCTGAATGCTTACTTTAAGGAGTTTTGTTTTTTTAGACTAGTGATAGTTTATTCAAAGGCCTGAGGTCTTTTATCTTCATATATATTGGCAGGAACCTATGACAATTGCACATATTGTTTACAAGGGGCCACTGAAAAGTTCTCAGCCTAACCAAGAAGAGAATAAAGTGGAGCCATGAAACCCTACAAGTTATTCCACACTTTTCTTGACACTTCATTTCAATCATATGAAATGAAATAAAAAGTTTATGTTTATTAAGATTTGATATACCGCTCCAGCATTTTACTGACCTAAACAGTTTACAATTCAACAATTGACTAATGAAAAGAACTCCATTGAAGATAGGAAATATAGAGATAGAGGCAAGATATGAGGATGAAAATAAAAATTACCTTAAAAACAAAAATAAAATAATTAACTATAAATTATAAATGAAAAAGATTAAACATTAATCAATTAAATTAAATAATTAAAAAAAATCCAGTCAGAAGTGTCAAGAAAACAGTGGAATAACATCATTCGCTTCTTGGGCTGAGAACTTTTCAGTGGCCCCTCCTACATGTTTTGTTTTTTTAAAAAAAATTATTTATTCAAATTTTATACTACAATGTGCACAATAATTAATACACTTACATAGAATATTAAAATTAAAGCACATTAAACTTACAAAAATAAAGCACATTAAACTTACAAAAATTTATAAAAAAGAAAATTATTTCCCCCTACCCTTCCACCTATTAATCAATCAATAAATACCTTCAGGAACAATCAAAACATACCCCCTAAACCAATTCCAAAACGTGGCCACCTCCCCCGCCCTCCCGCCCTGGATGTGTATTTTTAAAGGGACATCTGAAGAGATAAATCCTTACAGTATTTAGTTAATGATTCCCAAACATCCGTAAATTTCTTGTAACGTCCCTGCTGAATGGCCATGAACCGCTCCATTTAAAAAATATAACAGAGGGATTCCCACCAGAATGTGTAATTTAATCTATCCCAATATTTCCAATTTTTTTAAAATAAGCTGCATGGCAACACCTGTCATTATAAAAAGAAGTTTGTTATTTCTCACAGATAGTTGACTCTTCGCTCTCAAAAATGTACCAAATAAAATGGTATCATACTGGGTTCTCTAATAAATTATTAACTTGATCCCAAATAGATCTACAAAATTTCAGTATTAAGGGACAATAGTATAATAAATGATCCAACGTCCCAGCTTCGAGATGACAGTGCCAGCATCTATTAGACTTGGAACTATCTACTTTATGTAAACGAACTGGGGTCCAAAAAGCTCTATGTAATAAGAAAAACTATGTTTGTCTCATAGATGCAGACACAATACATTTCATCCTCCATGTCTAAATTCGTGGCCATTGAGACGCAGTAATCTGTTGCTTTATCTCAATGCTCCAAATGTCACGAAGACCAGTCTTTGGTTTCTTATACAAAAATCCAGATATTAATTTATACCACTGAGTGGCCTGGCATCCCAGGAAGTCTGCCTGAAAACATAAGACTGGCAAGCTATATTGATTTTTAAGATTTTTCCAATCAGGGAACCCCTGCTGAATGGCCTGCTTCAACTGATTTATTAATACCTCCTACAAGTTGGGTATTGTATTAATGCAAGATTGAAATGATTCAACCAGACTCTCTATCAAAACCATTACTTATGTCAACCCTGGAGGATATTGCCCCATATTTACACAATAGTAAGATTTTTTTTCCTGTCTGGATGCTAAGATTGGGTTCTAGCATGTGGTCCTAGATGAACAGAGCAGCAAGTTGACTATATTCAAGACTCGGTTTAGAAATTATAGGTGGCACAGACTTCCCTTTGAAATATCAATGTTATCAGAAGAATTTCAGAGGCAACTTCACAATGTACAGTCTGGCCTGAGATGAGCAGCCTATATTTCAGTTAACATGTTAGTCTATGGCTATGGAGATACTGTCAAGCATCCCATGTGGATCTGTCTTAGTCAGATGCAAACAAAATTGTATTTGTTTAAAATAAGAGAAGTTACACTTCAATTGCACTTCTTTAGAATTTATGGAGTCTCAAGATTACTTGGGTTGGCAATGAATCTGGCAAAGTTTGTATCTGGATTCTCTGAAATATGTAAATCTACCTTATACATATTCATTGTGGATATCCTGAAAACCTGAGTGCCTGGGTGTATCCCAAGGACTTAGTTGAGAACCACTGGTCTAGGTGCATGCCTCTTGCAAAAAGGAAAATTATCTGCATGCATTCCAAGCATGACCAAAGGTAGAACAAAACTATGCTTTTAGCCATAGGTTATATGATGGATGAGGCATTTTCATACTATTGAAGCCATTGGTCTCCAGTTTCAAGACAGCTCTGGCAATCACACTTCAAGGACTGCAGAGAATGATACTTCAATTTCAGACATATTACTTTGAACTACAGTAGCTATCAGGAAACAAAGTAGTGATTGCTGACACACTGAACTCAGCTTTTCCACTGGCGGCCCACCATAGATCACAGACAGAGATACACAAAATAGTTGCCCTTACTATTAGTGAGGTACCTCATCCAGTGATAGCATTAGTAGTGGTATCTAAGATGTCAAAATACTATTTAGCTAGCTGGAGAAAGAGATGAGATCAACCAGGCCATGAGCCAGAAAATCCAGAGGTGATGGTCCAGTATTGTTGAGAGGCTGCAGCCAGAGACTAAATATTTTCACAACTTCTGTTATGAACTGACTATTGAACAAGCCTCATTTACAAAGGTTAATGACTATATGTTCTAACTGGTGCTGGGTAAAAGATAATTTAAAGAGCGCATGCAAGTCATATCGATATGAACAGATGCATTTGATGAGTTAGAAAGGTACATTTCTGGCCATTCATGAATTTTGAAATGAAGAATTTGTCCAGAAATCCAATATATTTTCCATGATCCAGTCACATATGGCCCAAGAACCTTACATGCACCTAGTTGGCCATGGCAAAATGTGGCGATTAGCATATTTCAATCCAAAGAATTTGAGTTATCTCCTAGTGGTGGAGTACTTGAACTATTACTTTGAAATCAATTGCCCACATAGCAAGAGTGTAAAGACACTATTTATAATTCAAATTGTTTTAATTGGATGGTTTTCTATATTTAATTGATTTTTTTTAATGATGGCAGCCATCTTCATTTTGTTCATGTACCTTTACACATCCATGGGGGATGGGGGTTGGAGGGAGGGAATAAATATTGATGGGGACATTTGGGTAACTTTATTCTTTATTTATACTATATATATTATATTATGTTGTTATTATATGTAAGATAACTGAAAATCTTGAATGATAAATATGTTACCTGTACAGATATTAGTGTAATGTATGTATACCTACTGTTTGTTCATTTGTATGACACTGTTTTAGATTAAAAATCAATAAAGAATTTAAAAAAATAAATAAATAGGTGATAGGCATCTATCTTCTTAGGTGCAATTCTACATAAGATAGTAGCCTATCACATGGTGCCTAGCAGTGCTGAACAGTTAAGTAGGCATGTTTATGGATGGAGAATAGTTTAGGTGCTGCTAAGCATGATTCTGTAATGGACATAGGTACCTATAATGTAGGCCTATAAAATCCTGGCCTACATTTCAGGCACCTATATTTTAAGTTATGCACTAAGCATTATTCTATAATGGGTGCCTAAGAGTGATTGACATGCGATAGGCATCTAACTTTGGTGCATATCTTTTTAGGTGCCAATGACAGAATCTGGTCCTATAGGTCTACCTTGTGGGTCCTACATATTCTTGTGAATTTTAGGAAGGGTATAAAAGTGGATTATTGAATATTTTGTTTTCATAATCCTAATTTCAACTTCAGTAAGAAATCCAAACTCCCTAACTTCCAAAGTCATAATCATTATTCATTTCAAGGGAATATATGCAGAAGTGTCTGATAGTTGATGAATACTCTTTGCTAAGTAATCAGATTACTTTGTAAAACATTAGTGTCTCCTTTGTCCAGTTATGTTATATATTATGCTATACTATACCAGGTTTTCTATTCCACCTCTACCTTACTAGTTCAGGGTGGATTACATTGAACAAGAAATTGGACTAAGCTGTTTGAGAATACAAAAAAACCCCCAAAACCCAAAGTTGACAATAAAACATTTAACATTCATATGCCTAGAAATTATTACTTTTAATCATAATCTGATAGACCATCTTTAAAAAGTCAGAATTAAACTAAAAAAGAAGGGCATATTCTTGGTGGGCATAGCCCCCCCTGATTTGCACATAAGAAATATTTATTTAAAAAAAAATCTAAATGAAAAATGGCAGTTCAAGATGGCTGTTGCAGTTTAAAAAATCATAAAAACCTTAAAACTGCTCATTTTTGTAAGGCAAGAGCACATTATTGAAGAGTACAACCCTCCATGATTTGCACATATCAAAATTAGAGGTGATTAAAAGCAGCAATAAAAGATGGCTGCCATCATTAAAAATAAATAAATAAATAAATAAATTAAATATAGAAAACCATCCAATTAAAACAATTTTAATTATAAAACTGAATGCAGCTAAAACATCTACTTAATGGTCACAATCTACTGGTGTGTCAGGAAAAAATTGAGTACTAACAAATACAAAACCATCCAATTAAAATAATTTGAGTTAGAAAACTGAACGCAGCTAAAACATCACAAGCTATTAGCGTGTCAGGAAGAAATCAAATACTACCAAAGACTAGCCCCTGAAATCTGTAACTGACTTCTATGTCAGTGGGCACCTTAAGAGTCACCGCCGATCACGTGTCTATCATGAGAAGGCACTCAAGTGCCTACTTAGATGCAATTATCGCAAAGATGGGCACCAGAAATGTAAGCCTGGAAAACCCTGGCCTATATTTCTGGCACCTAACTTTGCTAGGGGATCATGACAATAATCCACAGGCTGCCATCAGTTGATCATGGCAGAGGAATCCAAACTCAGCTGAGCCAGCAAGACTCCCCAGAAACTGCAGCTTCGGGGAGTTCTGCCAGCTCAACTAATCGGGGATTCCCGTGCCACGATTAGCTTAACCAGCAGAGAGATTCCTGATTCCTCTCTTTTTCTCACAGGAATTCTATGAACGTCAAGAATTTTTACCGCCGTGGCCAGTGATAAAGCTTAATGCAACTTCATAAAAGTGGGGAGGGTTAGATTATTGTAATTGTCTATATGAAAGGTGTTTCTCTGTAACCTCTGAGAAAATTTCAATTGATGCAGAATATGGGGGTCTAGGCTGATTTATAGTGCAAAGAAATTTGATAAAGTATTTCCTGTTTTGAAAAAACTTTACCGGTTACTGATTCAATTTAGATTATAATGTAAGATAGCTTGTTTTGTTTCTATCAGCACAAACCCATCTTCTATTTGAAATCGGTGCCTTCTTTAGCAAAATTGAAGTAGTTTGAGGACTACTAGAAGGACATTAGATTTTCCATCATCAAAAAAAGATTAAATATAAAATGAATTACTAATTGTCTTTTGGTTATATTGGAGCAAAGATTTGGAATAATTTGTTTAAATATTTCAGGTCATTTGCATCTTATTATCTTTTTCTTACATTGCTGAAAGCATATCTATTTGAGAGATGGGGTCTCTCAGACTTTTTGATCATTTTTGGCTTAGATTTTTATTTCTTTATTAGTTTTAGAGTTCTGTCTTTCTGCAAAACATAAAATATATTCCAGATGTGGCCCTGAGCTCAGGACCTTCCAAAACCCAGATAAACTGCTGACAAATATCTTCATACTTGGGGCCATGACACCAATAACGCTTCATGACATTCATTCCTACCAGAACACCTGGCCTTGGTCACATGTGCAGAACACAGAGCCTATGAAAATACAGGACCACAAACTAAGGGCTCCTTTTACTAAGCTGCGCTAGCGGTTTTAGCACGCGCTTAGTGCACGCTTCATTTCTGCATTGAGCTGGCGTTAGTTCTTGGTGCGTAGCACGGGGTTAGCGCACGCGGCAATGTAGCGTGTGCTAAAAACGCTAGCGCACCTTAGTAAAAGGAGCTTTAAAATTCCTAATATACACAAACAAAACCTTAAGAAGCCAGGTTCTGCACCAGAGAAATAGAACACCAGAGAAATAGAAAGAAATACATTTATTCCTGAACAGTACAAAATATAGACAACAGATGCAAATTCTGAAAACTGACACATTTCAATCACTAAATTGATAATAAAATCACATCTCTCTCCCCTCCTTCCTTTCCCTTCTCCCTCCTTTGTGGTGTGGCATCTTTCTACTTTTCCCTTCTTCCCCTTCCTCCTCCTTCTTTTCCCTAGTCTGACATCTCTATCTTCTTCCCCTCTTCCCCATCTAGTGGTCTGACATATCTCTCCCTTTCCCGCCTCCTATAGTCTGGTGTATTTATCTGCCCCTTCCCTTTCTTCCCCTGGAGATCTAGGGCATTTTTCCTTCCCTTTCCTCCCCATTCCCGTGGTCTAGCATTTTTCTTCCCTCCCCCTAACCCCGATCCTGTGCTTGCTCATCTGGCATTGTCGTAACCCTTCAGTCGTTGTCAGTATCAGTGAACCAAATAAGCTGTCTTCAGAGACCCAAAAGCTTTTTCTCTGCAGAGAGAAAGCTTCTGAGTCACCGAAGGCAGCATTTTTAGTTCACTGATGCTGACGAAGACTGAAGAGTTACAAAAGTGCCAGGTGAGCAAGCACAGGATCCCACAGAGTGCAGGGGGGGTGAGGGAGGGAGGAGAACTCCAGATAGATATGCAATGTGTGTGTGGGTTGGGCTGGAGAGGCAGCAGGACTCTGGATAGCTGCATGGGGGAGGCAAAAGAGCTCCAGCTAGGTGCACGTGAGAGAGGGGAGAGGGAGGATGACTCCAGATAGGTGTGCGTGGGGAGGAGGAAGACTACGGATAGGCTGAGCTGCTGTAGGATTACTAGATGTCTGGTTTCCCCGGACAAAAGTTGCTAAATTGAAAATCTACCCAAGAGGACATGTCTGGGGAAATCTAGACATCTGGTAACCCTAAGCAGAGGGGCACTCTAAGGGTTACTGCAGTGAATGTCACATTAAAAGTCCCAGGTCAGATGTCACTATAACTTGCTTATATTGTATGGTGAGCTCTCCAAAACCTACTGTACCTACATAAAGATGATACCTGCAGGAATAAGGGCTATTATTGTGGTGTACAGGTGGGTACAATATGTTTTGGGTAGGTTTTGGAGGGCTCACCATACAATATAAGCAGGTTATAGTGACATGTGAGCCTTGGATTTTTTAATGTGATATTCACTACAGTATCTTATAGAGTACCCCTGTCTGAACAGTTTGCTAAGAATGTTGGCTGCTTGAATGTCTGAAAAGCTTGTTTTTGTGCATTTTTCATGTGGATATCTTTATATTTGAGAATGGCCCAAAAAGATAGATGTACTGAGGGACAAAACGTCTAGATAAGTGATTTAAAAAAAAAAAGATAGACATCTTGCAGTTTTGAAAATTAACATTTTCTCTATTGGATTTCTGGACGTTTTTCTGAAAATGTCCAAACTCAGACTTATATGTCCTATCGAAAATGCCCCTCCACGGCCCTAATTCTATATAAAGTGCTTACCATTAGGTACCTAGATTGGTGAGCCTAGCTCACTTTAGCACTCATTTGCCAAGCAGATGGATGTCTTTAAATACCTAAGCAAATATTCACCTGCTAAAAACATCAAATCACAATTCTGAAAAGTCAGAATTTGGATATTTTACACTGAAGTTCATCCAAATTACACGGAGGTGTGTTATAGGTGTGTTTTGGGTGGGACTAAGTTGGACATCCAATGGTAATTTTTAAATGGGAACAAACTATGTCAAAAACAGAAGAACACTTTTATCTAGATCCGTTTCAGTTACATCCAGGTTACTACTTCAGTCTACTTCAATAATAGAAAAGGAAGGAGTCACCTAAAGGTCTATCTACCAAATTATCAACTTAGCCTAACCCTAATTTGACTACCATTTTGCTGGGGCTGGTTCTCTGTTCTATAAACTCTGCAATTGACGCTGCTCAGAGAAAAAAAAAATAATTACCTTCAAATCTGATTTCACATTTGGAGGGTAATCTCAGAAGGAAGAGGAGACCCAAACAGATGTTTTTAGTTAGCCTATATCTGCAGACTGAATTGATATTTTGCTATCAACTATATAATTATGAAAGTTTAGGGACTGTTTTACTAAAGCTTAGCATGCAATAACCTATGGACTTCCACTAACCTTTATACTTATGGGTTTCTCAGCATTTAGTGCACACTAATTCTGTTAGGGCCTGATTCTTTAAATGGCACCTAACAGCACCTAACATCTAGGTACTGGTCGGCATGGTTGACAATCAACCACTTGGCACCGCATATAGAATCACGCTTAGTGGCGTCTACGTGTGCTTGGGCATTGCTAGGTATCCCTACCAGCGCCTAACTAGGACATCTAGCAACATGTAAGTCACCCACACCTTTTTTTTGCCCCCCCCCACCATGCCTATTTTTAAGGTAGATGTTACATGGCTCCTCAACTTAAGTGTCATGTAGTATTCTGCATTAAATCTAAATCGATCATTAAAATTTATTTTTCAAATCGGTTTTTAATAGCGTGGTCAATTAACATGCCATTTAAACCAAGTAAAAACATTTTAGTTCTGCATGGAATTAAGTTAGGCTTTACTAGACATCTAAGTACCTAGTGGCACTATTTATAGAATCCCAGCCTACAATGTTGATGCTCTCGGCACAGTTGTCAATCAACTGCTAAGCACTGTTTATAGAATCATTCCTAGTGGTGCCTAAACAAACTTAGGCATTGCTAGGCATCCTAGACATAGGTGCCACTCCATTAGGCCAGCTTTTCACTTTCCTAATTTGGCAACACTTATGTTGGATGCCTAATGATGCCTAACTCAACCATGCCTATTCTCTGTCCATAACCATGCCTATTGTTTGAGATAGATTTTGCTAGGTGTCCTTTCGCATGGAAGGAAACCTCCACTTAGGCATTGCTAGGCATCCTAAGAGTTTGGTGTCGAGCTCTTAAATTGTTTAATTATTTATTATAGATATATATATACTACCTGTCAAAGTTATCTAAGCAGTTTATAATCAGGTATTCAAGAATTTTCCCTATCTGTCCCAATGGGCTCCCAGTCTTTATAACATACCTGCGGCAATAGAGGATTAAGTGACTTGCCCAGGGTCACAAGGAGCAGCGCAGAATTTGAACCCACAACCTCAAGGTGCTGAGGCTGTAGCTCTAACCTCTATGCTACTCCTTTTTTTATTGGCTGAGAATTAGTGTGATCAATTATCAGCCGATTAAGCCAATTAAAAAATAAAATTAGGTGCGGATTCCAAACTTAGGCATTGCTAATGTAGGCGCCCTTTATACAATATGACCCTTAGTGTGGGCCCTTAATTTTCTTCAGCGAATGGCAGAGAAATATTCAAAGGGAATACAGCCATATATGTTGGGTCCAGTTCTGCAGCATAGGATGGATTCTGAAAAATTCCTGAACACTCTAAACTGCGATATCACATCTACCACAATTTTTTTTTCTATCTGGCACTATCCCTGGAGATAAAAGCAAATGCATTATTTTATGCACTGCTTGAATGCCACGGAAAGCAAAGCTATTCCAGGCCAAATATAAGCAATATAGCCAGCAGCAAGGAACTGTATTACAGATAAAAACATTTTCCAAATAGTTTCTGTCACTGTTGGACCAAATAATAATAATAATAATGATAATTCTGCTTTCCTCCTATTTATTTGGCTTCCAGCTCAATTAGAGCTGGCTTTTGCTATGCTAGAGTAGCATAAGCCTTTATTCACATCTAACTTTGGGCTACCTCTCCCTATTTTTTGTCCTTCTTCCAACACTTGATAATTAAACACCATATTTGGAGTTGTTTTAAAACATGGATCTTAGGTTTAAATTTATATCTGGAGATTCAGCACTGGGTAATGCCCAGATACTGTCACTATTACAATCCAAGTTTCCAAATTTGTTATTTGATATAATTAAATGGTTTACAATAGGTTTTATGGTAAAATATAACTTAAAAGGAAATAAAAGCAAAATAAGGAACAATAACATAGTAAATGGAAATTTGAAGACTAACAAAGTAACATGACCAGTAGGAGAAGGACACTGGGGAATAAAATAACATTGAGATAAAAGTACAGAAAATGAAAGGAAGGGGGGAAAAGGTGAAGTACAGTAGAAGGGGGGATCACTTCTTAGGAAGTGTTTATCATTCTCTACTGATGCATTTGCCAATGTATGATGGAGGAGTGAACCTCAGGTGTTCAATGTGTTTTTAAAGAGAAAAGTTTTGATTTTCAATCAGAATTTATAAAGGAAAAATTCTTGTTTGATTCTAGTTTGATAAGGAAAGACTAAAACAGTTAGGGCTCTTCAGCTTGGAAAAGAGATGGCTGAGGGGAGATATGACTGATATCTACAAAATCCCGAGTGGAGTAGAACGGGTACAAGTGGATTGATTTTTCACTCCATCAAAAATTACAAAGACTAGGGGACACTCAATGAAGTTACAGGGAAATACTTTAAAAACTAATAGAAGGAAATTTTTTTTTTTGCTGAGAATAGTTAAGCTCTAGAACACGTTGCCAGAGGATGTGGTAAAAGCGGATAGCGAAGCTGGTTTTAAGAAAGGTTTGGACAAGTTCCTGGAGGAAAAGTCTATAGTCTGTTATTGAGAAAAACAAGGGGGAAACCACTGCTTGCCCTGTATTGGTAGCATGGAATATTGCTACACCTTTGGTTTTGGCCAGGTACTAGTGACCTGGATTGGCCACCGTGAGAATGGGCTACTGGGCTTGATGGACCATTGGTATGACCAATAAGGCTATTCTTATGTACTTATTTTCTATTGGTAGGGTGTTCCAAAGCAAACGTGTGGTAACTGAGAAGATTGCCTTTCAGGTGGTATCATAGAATATTTTGCAAATGGATGGAATTGCTAATAAATTCTGTCGTTTATACAGGTCTTCCTCTTTCCCTTTTGATGCTTGTTATCCAAGCTGCAGTCAGCAGTTACAAGCTGGTTCACCAAGGAGTGTTGTTTCATAGAATGATTTGCAAATTTTGTGGATTTTGTACATTTTGATTACTACAAGACTCCTCAGGCAGGCTCTTGTGGGCCGAAACACGATCGTGTCGAGTATCATAATAAAAGAGACTGAGCACCATTTGGTCACCTTTGTTGTTTTGTTTGTTGTTCGAAGGCAGTTTCTCCTGTTTGTTTCCAAGCACTGCTGAGTTTCTGACAGAGGTAGGTCATAGGGATAGTCAGGGACTATAGGAGTAGAGGTAGGTCATAGGGATAGTCAGGGACCACTGCTCAGGCAATAGGCCTGATGGGCCGCCGCGGGAGCGGACCGCTGGGCGTGATGGACCTCTGGTCTGCCTTGGCGGAGGCAACTCTTATGTTCTTAGATAGGTAGCCATGTATCAGCACTGAATATCAGTAGAACTCATAACTTCTGACTGTGCCTGAAGATCACCCTGGTAGTCTCCAAAATGGACAATAAAGATTTTTCAGCAGCATTTCAACTCAACAATGTCGTAAGCATTGCAATTTTACCTTAAATTCTTAACAGACAGTGTATAATCAGCTTCATGAGGCTTTGCTCCTGACAATTCATTTGAAACAAAAAGGGACTTTTTAATTCTAATACCCCTAAAGCTGGCTTCATGCCGAAACACAGGCTTTGCCAGGTGAAATGTATTAAATTCATCTTTGTCCCTATTCTTGAGGCTGCTTCTCCTGTTTTGTTTCTTTGTATTGGTTTCTTTGAACTTGTTTGACCCTTTTTTTTGCTCTAGACTATTCTATAATTTGCACATACAGTTTTGCACACTTAGGGCCTGATTCTGTATAACGTGACCAAAGTTGCATGTACAAATCTATACACATGCAACTTAATTGTTTAACAAACCAATCAGTGCAGATAATTGGAAATTAACAAGTAATAATTGGCAATCATTAGAATTTATACACACATCTTTCTAAGCATATTCTATAAAGTGGCACATGTAACTTTTAGTGCGTGGGTCTCAAAAGTGGGAGTGGCCAGGGGGAAGCACACACTGTTATAGAATATGCTTAACCCGTGCTCAATTTAGGTACAGGTATGTAGGCCTGCTTTCCACTGGTCTAAATGGGTACACCTAAATATTAGGTTTGCAGACGGGTGATAAACGTGATTCTATAAACTTTACCTAATTTCAAAGGCATTTTATAGAATTGCTGTAAGCACTGATTTTTTTTTAGGCATCATTTATAGAATATGGCCCAAGGTGTCAATTTGGGAGTGCAAGTTTGTAGAAATTGGGAGTAAGTGTTAGCCCATGGCTTCAGTGTAAGGTTACTGCATCAACACTTTGGTCTTCTTGTGCACTGACTGAGGCTTCTTCCCCACAAAGTACTTGAATGCTGTTTCTGTTGCATCTCCAAACTCGGGTGACATGGAGCTGAAGACCTAAGTTGGGCGAGCCACAATAGGCTAACATTGAATCTTGCTAAGACTAATTTCTTATGGCTAGGGAACCATCTTTCATGCATGTCTTCAGTTGTGTGCCTCTATAACAGTGGTCTCAAACTCAAACGCTTTGCAGGGCCACATTTTGGATTTGTAGGTATGTGGAGGGCCTCAGAAAAAAATAGTTAAATGTCTTATTAAAGAAATGACAATTTTGCATGAGGTAAAACTCTTTATAGTTTTATAAATCTTTCCTTTTGGCTAAGTCTTAACAATAATATTGTCATTTATAGCTAAAGAGATATATGATCAAGTAATTGTTTCATTTTACTTTTGTGATTATGATAAACATACCGAGGGCCTCAAAATAGTACCCCGGGCCGTGAGTTTGAGACCACTGCTCTATAATGATGAACATCTTCATGATCAATTGTATGTCCAAATGCCAAAGTATTAGGATTTAGGCTAGATTCTTCTTTATCTTTTGAACCTCAAATTAATAATCTATACAAGTGCTTCTGTAAACTGAAAACATCTCAAAAAATGTCTACCTCACAGTCATAATCGAACCTGAAAAACAACTAAATTTCTGGCTTTGAGCTGGATGTTTTATGATTTAAAAAAAACAAAAAACATTCAAATGCCTCAACATGAGTCATGCTTCGGCCAACAGGCCTGCATCAGAAGTCAAACTAAATAAAAACATTTTTAACCTCACAACCAGCTGTTCTAATCCTGTCACCCAGTCACACTCCAAATAATTCTTAGATAACCAATTGATGAAGTTCATTACTTTTTAGTTCGGCCTTCTGGTAGCCATTCACTTTTCCAGTTGCTAGTAGTGGCAGCTTGTCATTTCAATTTTGTACAGCTACAATTTCTATGCACTCTGCAAGCAGCTTTTGTTTGTTTTTCTTCAATTCATAACACCCTGCAGTTAGATATAGCTTCACACTGGTTGACAATTCTTTTTTTTTATTCTCAACATCCTGGGACCAGATACTATGGGCTCATAATCGAAAGTGAAAAACGTCCAAAAAACGGCCTGTCAGCACTTGGACAAACATTGTCAAAATACGTCCAAGTGCCGATAATAAAACCGGGTTTTGGACGTATTTAAACATGACCTAGGCCTTCACAGTGCCGCTGAATGACCAGAGTTAAATGCGATGTTTCAGGAGGAGTGTCGAGGGAGGGAATTGGGCAGGACGTGGGCTAGCTTAGACTTAGTCCTACTGCATGTATTACCGAACGTTTTACAACACAGTATAGACGAAACTTGGACGTGGTGAGTTAGACCATATAAAACATGGTCAAAGTCACAAAAACCAACCTAAAGTGACCAGATAAGCACTGCAAACACATAGTACAGACCCCCACACACTACCCCAGTGATCACCGACCCCCCCCTAATAAAAATCACAGTCACAATTTTTAAACTCTGCCTCCAGAACATCAGCACCTGTCAGCCTGGCATAGGAAAGCGTAGTCGCGCTGCACAGAGGCGTCTTAAGTGGGGGTGGGTTAGGAACCCATGGAGAGGAGGACCCATGCCCATAAGCCACTGTAATGACTGCATTGATGGTGAAACATGTGCACTCCCCTAAAAAAAAAAACCCAAACCTTTTGTATTGCCCTAAAAGTGGCTCCTGCAGCCAAACGATTGTGAATGTCTACTTGTAACCTGTTCTGAGCTTCTGGGAGAACGGAATAGAAATCTAAATAAATAAATAAATAAGGGCTATTGGGGTGGTAGATAGGTGAGTCTAGTAGATTCTGGGGGTGTTTTTTGGGGGGGCTCACCATTACCTATAAGGGAGCTGTAGTTAGATGATTACGTGGCACCCTTTTTGTAAAGTTCACAGCAGTGCCCTGTAAGGTAGCCCACTATTTAGGTGCCCTGTGTGGGTGTCCTGTCCATCACTTTGCAGACCCCTCTCACATCCAAAAGGTCTGTTTCTAGGCGTTTTGGACTTGGATGAAAAGTTGAACAAAAATGTGGTATAAAGATGGATGATTTAGCAATCTGGATGATCAGGCGGCTGGACACATAGATAGATGATTTTCGAAAACAAATATTTTTTGGACGTATTTTTTGAAAATTTGTCCTACACTGTTTTTTTTTTTTTACTTTGGACGACTTGCGACTTAGACGAAAATGGTCTTAGATGTTCCTTTGGATTATGCCCCTCCACGTATCTTTTTAAAATTTGTTTTGTAGGTTTTTCCTACTCTACATTCTTTTAACATACTTTTAGATGGAGTGCCATTTTCTCTACAGTTATACCCTCTATTCACCATTCTGTGTGTGTGTGTGGCGGGAGGGGGAGAGGGGGGTCCTCTGTGAAAAACAAAAACAAACTGCAGAGAGAACATAAGAACATAAGAAGTTGCCTCCGCTGAGGCAGACCAGAGGTCCATCTTGCCCAGCGGTCTACTCCCGCGGCGGCCCATCAGGCCTATTGCCTGAACAGTGGTCCCAGACTAATTTTTTAACTTACCTCTAATCCTAACCCTAAACCTACTTCCACTCCTATCTGTACCCCTCAATCCCTTTGTCCTCCAGGTACCTATCCAAACCTTCTTTGAAGCCCTGTAGCGTGCTCCTGCTTATCACATCTTCCAGTAGCGCGTTCCATGTATCCACCACCCTCTGGGTGAAAAAGAACTTCCTGGCGTTTGTTCTAAACCTTCCCCCTTTCAATTTCTCTGAGTGCCCCCTTGTACTTGTGGGTCCCCATAATTTGAAAAATCTGTCCCTGTCTACTTTTTCTACGCCCTTCATGATCTTGAAGGTTTCTATCATGTCTCCTCTAAGTCTCCGCTTTTCCGCCTTCAAGGTTGTGTCTACCATCACTCCCAGGTCTCTTTCAAGGTTGCTCACCCCTAGCGGTGATCCCCCCATTTTGTAAGTAAACATCGGGTTCTTTTTTCCTACATGCATGACCTTGCATTTCCCTATGTTGAAGCTCATTTGCCACTTTTTGGCCCACTCTTCCAGCGTTGTCAGATCTTTTTGGAGATCTTCGCAGTCCTCCATGTTATTAGCCCTGCTGTATAGTTTGGTGTCATCTGCAAATTTAATAACCTCACATTTTGTCCCTGCCTTCAGGTCGTTAATAAATATATTGAACAGGAGCGGTCCCAATACCGACCCCTGTGGAACTCCGCTCGTGACCCATTGCCAGTCTGAGTAATGGCCCTTTACTCCAACCCTCTGTTTCCTGTCCGCCAGCCAGTTTTTGATCCATCGGTGGACCTCCCCTTGCAACCCGTGGTTCCATATCTTCCTTAGCAGTCTTTCATGTGGTACTTTGTCGAAGGCTTTTTGGAAGTCAAGGTAAATGATGTCTATGGATTCCCCTTTATCCACCATGCTGTTTACCCCCTCAAAAAAGTATAATAGGTTCGTGAGGCATGACCTGCCCTTGCAGAAGCCATGCTGGCTCGACTTTAGTAGCCCATTTTTTTCTATGTGTTCCCAGATGCTGTCTTTAATCAGCGCTTCCATCATCTTTCCCGGGACCAAGGTCAAGCTCACCGGCCTGTATTTTCCTGGGTCTCCCCTTGAGCCTTTCTTGAAGATGGGCGTGACATTTGCTATTTTCCAGTCTTCCGGAATCTCTCCAGTTTTTAAGGATAGGTTGCATATTTGTCAAAGTGGCTCAGCTATTTCGTTCCTTAGTTCCTTGAGTACCCTTGGGTGAATGCCGTCCGGACCTGGCAATTTGTCGCTCTTTAGCCTGTCTATCTGCCTGAGGACATCCACCTTGCTCACCTCTAGTTGGACCAGGTTTTCATCCTGGTCTCTCTTTACGATCTCCTCGGGATCCGGAATGTTGGTTGTGTCCTCCCTCGTGAAAACTGACGTGAAGAACTCGTTTAACCTGTCAGCTATCTCCTTTTCCTCTTTTACTACTCCCTTTCTGTCTTCATCATCTAAGGGTCCCACTTCCTCCCTTGCTGGTTGCTTCCCCCTGACGTACCTGAAGAATGATTTGAAGTTTGTTGCTTCCCCCGCCAGTCTCTCTTCATATTCTCTTTTTGCTTTCCTAACCACTCGGTGACACTCCTTTTGGTGTATTTTATGTTCCTTTTGGTTGTCCTCTGATTGGTCCTTTTTCCATTTTTTGAATGATGCCTTCTTGTCACTTATCGCCTTTTTCACTGCATTTGTTATCCACACTGGGTTTTTTGTTCTATTTTTTTGCACCCTTTCCTGAACTTGGGGACGCACAGGTTTTGTGCTTCGTGCACCGTGCCTTTAAGTAGGGTCCAGGCTTTTTCTACGGACTCCATCTTCCTTGCGGTGTCGTTGAGTTTTTTTCCCACCATTTTCCTCATGGCATCATAATTCCCTTTCCTGAAGTTCAGTGTTGTCGTCGTAGTTCTTTTCACCTTTGCTGATCCAATTTCTAGCCTGTACTGGATCGTGTTGTGATCGCTGTTTCCTAGTGGGGCTAGTACCGCCACCTCCTTAGCAGGTCCCCCTAGTCCGTTGAAGATTAGGTCAAGAGTGGCATCTCCTCGTGTTGGTTCCGTGACCAGCTGTTCCATGAAAGAGTCCCTCGTGACCTCCAGGAATCTGGTTTCCCTCATGCAATTTGAGTGCCCGATACTCCAGTCTATTCCTGGGTAGTTGAAGTCCCCCATAACCACTACACTTCCGCTTTTGCATACCTGTCTCAGCTCAGCCTCCTGATCCTGGTCGATTTCTTCCGTTTGTCCAGGAGGGCGATAGTACAGACCCAATTTTATGTCTGCTTCAGTTCCTCCGGATAGCTTAACCCATAGTGATTCCAAGTCATCCGCCCTTACTGGTGTTTCCATCCTGGTTGAAAGTATGGAATCCTTTATATATAGAGCTATTCCTCCACCCTTTTTGTGTGTCCTATCTCTCCTGTAGAGTTTGAACCCTGGTAAAGCCACATCCCATTTATTGTCATCTGTCCACCACGTTTCTGTGACTCCAATTATGTCTAGGCCCTTTTTACTGGCTAAGACTTCCAGCTCTCCCATTTTAGCCCCTAGGCTCCTAGCATTAGTATATAGGCATTGAAAGTCCCGGTTGTTTGCCTTTCTTGCTGGTTTCCTCGTGATTTGGCACTCCTGGCGACCCCCTCATGAGTTGCCAGTCCCCAAGCCTCGTCTCGGTCATCCTCCTCCTGTGGAGTGTCTGTTTCGTCCTCAGCCTGTTTCCCTGTTTTTGGTTGTCCCTCTGGATTCCGTTGTTCTCTCTTAGCCCTGCTTGCCAATCTCATTTGTGCCCTAGACCCCTGCAATTTGTCCTTTGGTCCTTCTTCAAAAATTTCCCACTCAGTCCTGAGCCCTCTTTTACAGTGTCCTTGTTCAACATCCTTGGAATGTGCAAGTTGCAGGAACTTTATTAAAAGTCAGTAAAATATTTCCAAAGGATGGCTCTCATGTACATGGGGACCGGACCCTACACAGAGAAACACCCGTTCCTCAGAGGTCCAAGTTGGCCTATGCTTCACTAATTGAGAACCATATGGGTTACAACGATGTGGAATAAAATCTGTAAACAATCCTAAGTAGCTGGCGCTCAGTGCTTTTTTTTCCCCCTCTGCGCACACATTCCTGCTTTAGAATTTGTGATACTTTGTAGCAATACTTAATCCAACTCATTCATTTCCCCAGCACTTTTTTCTTTACCCTATTTTATATTTTTAGATTAAGTGTGTTCCCTAGGTTATTTCAGATATCTGCTTTTCAGATGACTTCTTTACATTCATTTTCATATTCTATTTGGATAGAACATGAAAATGCTTATTATTATGAAGTCTCTACGTAGTCACAGAATCTTTTCTGCAGTCATTGTCTATATCTTGTGTGCCCTTTATCAGGATATCAACATGTCTTCTTTATCTTTTTTAGCACTTAATATAGAAACATGATGGCAGATAAAGGCCAAATGGCTCATCTGGTCTGCCCATCCGCAGTAACCATTATCTCTTTCTCTTTCCAAGAGATTCCAAGTGCTTATCCAGGCCCTTTTAAATTCAGACATAGTCTCTGTTTCCACCACCTCTTCTGGGAGACTGTTCCACACATCTACCACCGTTTCTGTAAAAAAGTATTTCCTTAGGTTACTCCTGAGCCTATCACCTCTTAACTTCATCCTATGCCCTCTCATTGCAGTTTCCATTCAAATAAAAGAGACTCGACTCATGTGCATTTACATTACGTAGGTATTTAATCATCTCCCCCCTCTCCCGCCTTTCCTCCAAAGTATACAGATTGAGATCTTTAAGTTTGTCCCCATACGCCTTATCACGAAGACCATACACCTGTTTAGTAGCCTTCCTTTGGACCGACTCCATCCTTTTTATATCTTTTTGAAGATGTGGTCTCCAGAATTGTACACAATATTCTAAATGAGGTCTAACCAGAGTCTTTTACAAGGGTATCAATACCTCTTTTTTCCTACTGGTCATACCTCTCCCTATGAAACCTTATAAGTTATCTAAGCAGTTTATATGGAATACAAAAGAAGCAAACACACAAAGTAAATCATACATGGACAGCAAATGCATATCAAAAACACAGAAAAGAAAAACAAAATTTAACCAACAACACCGGTGCTAGTGAAATGTCTGTATTCAGATCAGGTACCAAATAATTGGTTTTGAGAGCTTTCTTAAATTCCTGTAGGGTGGGCAGGTTCTTGCAAGGTACAGTCATTCCAGAGTTTGGGACCCATATTGTGGAGAGCCAAGAAGACAAGAGTGGGATCTCATATAGGGGGTGGGAGAGTGAGCAGATTATTGTCAGCGGAGCGGAGGGGGCGGTGAGGGATCTAAGGAATGATCAGCTTACTAAGGTACATAGGAGCAGAAAGGAAATTGTGATTTGTAGACCAGCGTTAGAAGTTTGAAAGTGATGTGGGCAGAGAGAGGAAGTTAACATTCGTATCTGAGTAAAGGAGTGGCATGGTCAAAACGATGTGCTGAATAAAGAAGTTTGATTGCTGTGGATTGGATGAGTTTTAACCTCTTTAGGGAAGGCAGGGGTAGTCCAGCATATAAAGAGTTGCAATAGTCTATGAGAGAAATGACTGATATGTGAATAAGTGAACGGAGAAAATGTTCAACTGAATCAAATGTGTCAAACAAGGCATCCATGCCATATAGGGCACCCATTGTGTTATGAAGAATATAAAATTCTAGAGATAATTTGGAATAATCCCCCATTCTCTTGTGATAACATAACATAAGAACATAAGAATTGCCGCTGCTGGGTCAGACCAGTGGTCCATCATGCCCAGCAGTCCGCTCACGCGGCGGCCCTTAGGTCAAAGACCAGTGCCCTAACTGAGACTAGTCTTACCTGCATACGTTCCGGTTCAGCAGGAACTTGTCTAACTTTGTCTTGAATCCCTGGAGAGTGTTTTCCCCTATAACAGCCTCCGGAAGAGTGTTCCTGTTTCCACCACTCTCTGGGTGAAGAAGAACTTCCTTACTTTTGTACGAAATCTATCCCCTTTTAACTTTAGAGAGTGTCATCTCGTTCTCCTTACCTTGGAGAGGGTGAACAACCTGTCTTTATCTACTAAGTCTCAATGATATTTGGATTAACATTGTCTTCTTCAGCTTCATCTGCTTTATCACTAGCTGAATTGGCAAAAGGTGATCCACCATTTTCCTCATTACCATGCTTTGTTTAGTCATTGCTGGTGTTTTTTTGCTGTTGTCATTATTTTAGCTTTATTTGTGCCATTATCAGTGACAATAAGCAATACTTTGTCAGGCATGATTTCCATTGAAAGGAATGTAAGTAAAACCCAGATGTATTAATCCATCTTCCTTTTTCTGGAGCCATATGGTAATCCTACTTTGGATACATAGACCCCAGATACAATGTTGACTTGACAGCTATGTTGGGTCAATGAATATTTTTGTTTTAATAAAATGTTTATTTGGTGGCATTGGTTCATCTTTCCCTTTCCCCTCTGATCACTTCCACTTTTTTGTTTGGATCTCTTCTTGTGGTGGGTTTCCATCCTTTCTTTTGCTTTAAAGTACTGTTTTCCATCTCCTTTGTAAATAGGCTATTTCAGGCTTTGCAATTTTCTTCTATGATTCTTATGTGATCAATATTAACTCAATACTTAAGTTCAAGTTTGATCATTTGAGTCCTTTTTATCAAAAGCTACATTGGTTGCCTTTTAAGGCGAGAATTCTGTTTAAATTTGGATGTATCTGTTTTAAGGCATTATTTGACTTAGCTCCTGAATATCTTTCTCTCAGCTTAAAGTATACAATTCTAACAGGAATACTCGAAACAATATGTTTATGTATCCATCTTTAAAATCTGTTCCCCAGGCAGGGAAAATAAATTCTTGGTTGAGCTCTCTTATTCCCTTAGCTAAATCTTACTACTCTTTTAGGAAGGTATTAAAAACTAAATTATTTGAAAAATTGTGAAACTTGATGAACTTTTCAATCGTTTGTATGCATCACTTCTTATGTATATTTGATGGTTTTTTTAATTGTTTGTATGCATCACTAAATGTACAGTGTTCTTATGTAAACCACTCAGAACTTATGGCAGGGCGGTATATAAGAATAAAGTTTATTATTTATTAGTAGTAATGAGCCAGTGTTAATGCTTTCTTAAATTTCCTCACGTCATTTTTCAGATGAAGTTCCCTTGCTAAACTGTTCCACCAAACAAAGAACATATTTTGGCTTCACCCTTTCTCCCTTTATTTATTTATTTATTTTTTTTTGGGGGGGGGAGGTAGGAGTGATAGTTTATATCCAGATGCATGCTGAATTAAGGAGTAAAGCTCTGCTAGGCACCATTTATAGAATCAGGGCCTAACTACCTTATGCAGCGTTAACATGGGACCACTTGCCACATCCTAATAGGTGGTTATTTGGAATGTTAACACATCACCTGCAATAAAAAATAGTGGGTATGCACCTGCCTGATGGGTTTATGATGCATTAATATCTTGTGTTGTAACACATTAAGCCCCAAACTCTATGCACTTTACCTACAACAAATTAATAGCCATAAGTCTGTGTCCAATAAACCAGTGTTTCTCAACATGCGGCACGCATACCCTTAGGGGTATGCGAGCCGCTTGTTGGGAGTACCTGGCACTGAGTGGGTCTCCCGTCCCCTTCCTAATTAATGGCTTCCACTGCTGAGGATCCCATGCCCTCCTTATTGCCCGCCCCTCCACCAAAGCCGCTGTTGCCACCGCCAGGGATCCCATGCCCTCCTTCCTGCCTACCCCCCTCCACCAAAGCCGACCCAAAAGGCTTCCCTCCAATGTCAGAGCAGATGGTGGAAGAAAGCCTTCTGGGTCAGCGGGGTCCGAGTTACCTCCTTCCAGGTAGGCTGTTCCTTCCTGCCTTCAGCGGCATTTGTTGCAGGAACGTGTTAGTGACTCTTTCATGCTGCACACGGTTGAACCAGAAACCTTCTCTCCAACATCAGAGCTGACATTAGAGGGAAGGCGTGTGGGTCTGTCACATGCAGTGTGTGAGCCACTGCCCCTGCAATAAGTGCTGCTGAAGACAGAAGGAGAAGCCTAGCTGGTCGGCCCTGAAGGAAGCGAGTGCAAGCAAGCAAGGGAGAGAAGGGACATGATCTGAGACAAAGGGAGAAAGGAAGGGGTAGAAGGAGCACAATTTTAGGACAAAGACTGGAAAGCAGAGGGGCATGAACACGGGACATAGAAGGAAGGAAGGGGACATGAAAATGGGACATAGAAGGGAGGGAGGAAGGGGGCACTAACTTGGGTCATAGGAGGAAGAGAATAGAAAGGGAGAATTGTTGGACATGAGTGTGTAAGTGAGAGGGAAAGAAATGGGGCACATGGGGAAAGGAAGAAAGAGGAAAATTGGGCATAGAAAGAGAGAAGAGTAAGGTAGAGATGCATGGGGAATAGAAGGATGAGAGGGAGAAATGTTGGATATGATGGTGGAGAGGGAACAGAGGGACAGATTGAAGGGGATGCAAGAGGTAGGAATGTTGGACATAGTGATGGAGGGAGAGATTTGGCATTGTGTTGGAGAGGGGTAAGGGAAGGAAAAATGGACATGAGGCTGGTGGGCAGTAGTGAAAAATGCTGCACATGATCTGGGGGATGAGAGGGAGAAATGTTGGATGTGTCAAGAGGGAGTAGGAGAGATGCACCCTGGATCTCTCTCTCATTCCCCACTCCCTTTGCAGCAAGGGAGGGAATAAGAAAAAGGCAGATGAACAGTGAGAGAGACAGGGAGACGTTACCAGTAGAGGTGAAGGAGAGAGGAAGAAAAGTTGGGCTCAAGGAGAACAGAGAAAAATGTTGGTTGGGGAAGGGAATGAGGGCTGGAGGAGAGGAAGTATACAGGAGGCTGAAAGAAAGAAATATTGAATGCACAGTCAGTAGGAAATGCAACCAGAGACTCATGAAATCACCAGACAACAAAGGTAGGAAAAATGATTTTATTTGCAATTTAGTGATCAAAATGTGTCAGTTTTGAGAATTTATATCTGCTGTCTATATTTTGCACTATATTTGTCTATTTTTCTATAGTTGTTACTGAGGTGACATTGCATATTTTAAAGTCATCTGCCATGACCTCTTTGAAAAAAACCCCCAAATATAAATGATAATTAACAGTGTGCTTTGTGTTTTTTTAATTTTGTGGTTATCATTATGAATTAATAAGATTATATTGTGTGCATATGAGAAATGAATGGAAAAAATTGCATTATAATTAGTACAATTATTATGGGGTGTTGTTATGAGTGGACCTTGGGCAGGTCTGGGGCAGAGCTTGGGCGGTGGGTACTTGGTTGATATTTGTTAGACTTAGGGGGTACTTGACTTGAAGTTGAAAAACTCTGCAATAAACCCATTGAAAGTAGATAAAATAACTATGGAGAAGGATTCGTGAAAAGCTTAATAGAAAAAAGAGTTTTAAGTTTAGTTTTGAAGACAAGACTATTTATGTTCTGATAATCCGCCAAATTAACCTCGACACAAAAATCATAATTTAGGATTTCTCTTAATAGATTCTAATAATTATCTGGCTTCTATAAGATAGGATTTCAAAATATGATCAAGGAGAGAACGAGGAGAACAGTTGATGGCAGTGTTGTATAGTAACCGAGTAAATATAACTAGTTACTGTACTTAAGTGAAAGTTTTGCCATTTTTACTTGTAAAGACGTACAGGAAACATTAGCTACTTTTACTTTTGCTGACGTGACCATTTCACCAATTTTATTAATTTTACCCAGTTGCATCTGATGCTTGCTGTTAATAGTAATTTTAAAAAAGTAGATGGGAGATGTAAATGATGATTCTTCAGTAATCTAAATGAAACAACAAAATCAGGCATAGGCTTTTGCTATTGCAAACCTTGTCATGTGAACAGTGGATCGTTTCATTTTAAATTTCAATGTTTATGGGTCCTAGATGAAGCTTTTTATCATGTAGATTATTTGATTTTATCTTCAATAAAGCCTGCATCTAGAACAGTGCTTTTCAACCTTTTTACACCTATGGACTGCAGAAATAAAAGAATTATTCTGCGGACCGGCATCGGTCCGTGGACCGGCGGTTGAAGAACACTGGGCTAAGTCGTGGGCCAGACCCTGCCCATCTCTACCCAATCTCCACCCCCGACCCCACCCCCATAATAGTACTAATTGCACCTTGCACGTCCCGTGCCTCATCTGGAAGCCTTCCCTCTGACGTTGCAACGTCAGAGAGAAGGCTTCCAGTTTAGGCGCAGGATGCCCATAGGAGCCACTGCCCGTGGCTTTGTGCACTGAATCAGTTAGGAAGAGGGAGCTGGCTTGAAGATAACGCCGCATCGATCGCACCGTGGACCGGCGGTTGAAGAACACTGTTTTGGGCCTGATGCATGTGCTGGCCCTGTGGACCGGCAGGAAATTTCTGTGGACCGGCACTGGTCCATGGACCGGTGGTTGAAGAACACTGATCTAGAACATCTTCTCCACATCGTTTTTGTCTTTTGGTTGCCCTTTGATTTTATGGAGTATCAAGGGTCAATTTTCGTTTGTTTTTATAACCTATGTGAACCTTGGAGTTGCTTGTGCTTGTTGAATTAGTTACTTCTCCAGCCAAACAGAGCAGTGATGAATTGGGTCACTTTCAACTGAAGATGAAGCTGAAGCTGGTTGCTGTTCTAGGTGAACAGAATATGTCATCGCAGCAGACTGCTGGTCTTCCTATGGAAAATTTTACATTGAGGCGATTATTCACTGGATTGATGGAGTCATTAGAGCAGAAAGTCTGTTTGTCTGGCTTCAAGACATTCATGTACCAGTTCTCGAAGAAATTCAAGCAGACTTTCCATCAGAAGAAAAATTGATAGAACAGCAACAGACAGTGATTCCAACTTTGCAAAAGCCTTCTTTGTATGTAATTGGACTGCACGATGAAGAGAACGAAGATGACGATGAAGATGCAAATGCAAGTGATGAATTAGACAGCACCATTTCTAATGCAGATAATGACAATGATGATGACAAATAATTCTTCGCTATGTAGATGCTTCAGTCAGAGATTCCCTTGATTGATGCCTGAAGAGCCAGTCAGAAGACAGCAGTAATATTGCAGTCTGCTCTGATTTGTAGGAACTTTTTCAACAGATTGAACAATTCACTTCCTATTAGTGCAGTTACTGGACACATATTAGCTGTGCTAGATTAATGACTCACAAGATAGGTTCAGAACAAATGCAAGGAAGTTTTTCTTCACCCAAAGGGTCGTGGACATTTGGAATGCGCTACCGGAGGAAGTGATCAGGCAGAGTATGGTACAGGGATTCAAACAGGGATTGGACGGATTCCTGAGGGATAGGGGGATCGTGGGATACTGAGAGAGGTGCTGGGATGTAACACAGGTATAGAAAGCAAACCAAGTAATAAGTATAGAAATCCGACCAGGTCGTGCATGTGCAAGACCGGAGGGTTAGGACTTCGATGGGAAGATAAAACTCAATGGGAAACCAAGGTGGCAAGGGGGCCCCTTCTGGTGTCTCAGACAGGCCGTGACCTGTTCGGGCCGCCGCGGGAGCGGACTGCTGGGCAAGATGGACCTGAGGTCTGACCCAGCGGAGGCACTGCTTATGTTCTTATGTTCTTATGTTAAGTGCGTTCATATGAGTGATGACCATTTTCAAAATTAATTTTACTAAAAGCAAAGTGGATTGAATTGTAGAGCAATAAAATTGTTTTGCTGAAAAAAATTAATAACAGTTGCATTCATTGTAGTTGTAGTACTTTTATATTTTACTCAAAATGTACATTATTAGGCAATAACTTTTTTACTTTTATTTAAGTACATTTTTAAATATATTTTTCTCTGACCTAGTACTCTGAACATCACTGGTTGGAAGAGATATAATTTTTCTAGGAGGCATATTAGTGACCATCAAAGAGGATGTGAAGACCACCAGGGAATAGACCACTGGAGTGTTGTGGGGATGGGAGACTTAAAATTAAGGCTCAGTGTCACATTGGCAGAAAGAAGAAGAGTAGAATCAAGGGTCCCTGCTCTTAACCTCAGCATCTACCAATGATTAATCTCCAGTTATCCTTCACCCAGTGTTCAATGGGCACAAGAAAGAGGATGAGCATGAAGAGCATGTATGCGTGTGTGTGTATATTATTTTATTTATTTGGAGGAGGGAGAGTGTGTTATTTTACACCCAGCCTTGACTTTTCTCCCACTGTATACATTTCATTTCTGCTTCCCAGCTCCACAATTCCACTATCCCCTTAACTATAAATAAAGTTTTGCATATAGATATAGATTCATATATAAACTACCTTGGATAGATCTCTTCTCTTCATCATGGTGGTTAATAAATTCCACAAAAAAAACCCATAAATAAATAAAAAATAGAAAGAGATAAGGATATAGAGATATAGATGGAGATATAGATACAGATATAGCACACACACACACACACTCTCTGTATATATATTTATTTATCTTATATATCTCTATATACATCTGTATAGCTATATGTATTCATTTTATTTAATATTTGTTTATTTATTTGGGATTTATTAACCACTTTTATGAAAAGATTCACGCAGGGTGTTTTATAAAAAGACATTTCACGAACAATGTTTGTGCTTTTAAAGGCCCTGGACTTATTGATATTAATGTCACACATGCTTTTCCCTGCAATGTTCTAACACTCTGGAATTCCTTCCCTGGATCCCTTTGATTGGAGACTATTCATCTCAGAGGAAACTACATTGCTACAAACATCTGGCATTCGCACTACTTTCATAGCACACACCCATATTAAAAACTCACAACACTCCAAATAACAAATTTGCAGAAATTTGTTGAATAAAATATTCTGGCAGCAGCCTTATTTAACAATTCCAACCAGTAACAAGTAAAAAATCAATTTAACCATTCTTTCAGAGCGGCCTCTTACTTCTCCTTCCCCTGTCAGCTAGTCAGTAATGACCTAGCTGCCCTGTCAAGTGTAGTAAGTGTATTCATGCTCATATTAAACCAAATCCCCCCCCCCACCCCCGTTGAGACATGCAGTGTCGCCTGATCTCACAGTTACCCGTGGCAGTATCACACACACAAGTATACTACAAGATAATTCCTTAAACCTTTACCCCCATATTGATGGCTACCTGGAAGAAACCCCCTTTCCCCAACAGCTGTGATGCCCCCCACCAATCCCCTCAATACACACACCCCTTCCAACAAGTAATAACACCTCACCTCCTGCAAGAGACAGGCAAACTTCCTTGCACTAATATTCCCCCACCGAACACCCTAAACCAGTGTTCTCAAACTCAAACCCTTTGCAGTGCCATATTTTGGATTTGTAGGTACTTGGAGGGCCGCAGAAAAAAATAGTTAATGTCTTATTAAAGAAATGACAATTTTGCATGAGGTAAAACTCTTTATAGTTTCTAAATCTTTCCTTTTGGGTAAGTCTTAATAATAATATTGTAACTTATAGCTAAAAAGACATATGATCAAGAAACTATTTTATTTTACTTTTGTGATTATGATAAACATACTGAGGGCCTCAAAATAGGACCTGACGGGCCGCATGTGGCCCACGGACCGCGAGTTTGAGACCACTGCCCTAAACCTACCCAAGCTCACACACCTGTCCCACAGCCTCCTACCACCCAAATCACCCAAAACTCGACCTTAAAAGCCTCAGAACTCATGTTCCTGCACTCCCATTTTCTCAACAACCAGTCTTGACCTCCCTTTTCCCTCAGCAACTACCTCATAAGTCACTGCACAAAATACAATCCAATCCTCACTCACCAACCTATCCCTTTGCCGTCTATTTGCTCTCAGATCAACCCCCACCCCCAGTCCACCCAGAATTCTTAATAATTGCTATATCAGCAGCTCAGTCAATGTTATCAGCACACTCTTCAGTCCATGGGCTTTCCTTTACTTGAAGTCTACTTTGTCAATTTGTGGTGGATCATGTCATAAAATTTAGTTTGAATGGTATGGTATGGCTCAACCTCAGGAAAGGCTTCTCTAAATCAAACACAGCAACGAGGGTCCTCAACTTTAGGGAGGCAGATTTCGACCACATGAGAGACTTTGTCCATCAAAAGCTGCAAAACCATGCAGAAACTGACAACCCGGAAAATATGTGGTCAAACCTAAAATCCATCCTGAACGAAGCATCTAGCCGCTACGTAAAAACAGTAAGCAAACGCCGGAGAAACAAAAAACCACAATGGTTCAACAAGGAAATTTCTGACCTCATTAAAATGAAAAAAGAAACATTTATTACCTACAAACATCTTGGGAAAAGGGAGGCAAAAGAAGACTATCAGGCCAGATCTAAGGCTGTCAAAAAGGCAGTCAGGGAAGCCAAACTTCAAACACAGGAAGATCTAGCACGGAACATTAAAAAAGGGGACAAATCCTTCTTCAGGTACATTAGCGACAGGAAGAGAAACAAAAATGGAATAGAACGCCTTAGGAAATCAGATGGAAACTACGCAGAATCTGATACTACCAAAGCAGAACTGCTAAACGAATACTTCTGCTCAGTATTCACCTGTGAAGCACCGGGAGATGGTCCGCAACTACAAATAAGAAACAGCCAAAATGACCTGTTTCGTGATTACGAGTTTACACCTAGTAATGTCTACCACGAACTTTCAAGACTCAAAGTAGACAAAGCTATGGGGCCAGACAATCTACACCCCAGGGTACTCAGAGAGCTGAGTGAAGTTCTGGCTGAACCACTATCCGTACTCTTCAATCTTTCCATGCGCACGGGAATAGTACCCCTAGACTGGAAAACAGCTAACGTAATTCCACTCCACAAAAAGGGCTGCAGAACAGAGACAGGAAATTACAGACCGGTGAGTCTTACATCCATAGTGTGCAAACTCATGGAAACACTGATCAAGCAGAGACTCGACGAGATTCTAGACGAAGAAAATCTACGTGATCCACAGCAACACGGATTCACCAGGGGAAGGTCCTGCCAATCTAATCTGATTGACTTCTTTGATTGGGTGACCAGTCATCTGGATGCCGGTGAGTCCCTTGACGTGATATACTTGGACTTCAGCAAAGCTTTTGATAGCGTTCCACACCGCAGGCTGTTGAACAAACTAAAATCGATGGGATTAGGGGATACATTCACAACATGGGTAAGGGATTGGCTAGATGGTAGGCTTCAAAGGGTGATGGTAAACGGTACCCCCTCCAAAACGTCAGCAGTGATGAGTGGAGTACCTCAGGGCTCCGTCTTAGGGCCGATTCTATTCAATTTATTCATAGGAGATTTGACCCAAGGACTTAGAGGAAAAGTATCACTGTTTGCCGACGATGCCAAACTATGCAACATAGTTGGCAAAAGCAGTGTGCCTGACTTTATGACGCAGGACCTAAGACAGCTTGAACAGTGGTCATCAACTTGGCAGCTGGGCTTCAATGCTAAAAAATGTAAGGTAATGCACCTAGGCAAAAAAAATCCACACAGAACTTACACACTAAATGGTGAAACCTTATCCAGGACCACGGTGGAACGTGATTTAGGAGTGATCATTAGCGACGATATGAAGGCTGCCAATCAAGTAGAGAAGGCATCGTCCAAGGCAAGACAAATGATGGGCTGTATCCGTAGGGGTTTTGTCAGCAGAAAACCTGAAGTCATAATGCCGCTGTACAGATCCATGGTGAGACCTCATCTCGAGTATTGTGTTCAATTCTGGAGACCACACTACCGAAAAGATGTGTTGAGAATTGAGTCGGTTCAGCGAATGGCTACCAGGATGGTTTTGGGACTCAGGGAACTCACGTATGAAGAAAGGTTAAAAAAACTGCGGATGTACTCGCTGGAGGAGCGAAGAGAGAGAGGGGACATGATTGAGACCTTTAAGTATATTACTGGGCGTATAGAGGTGAAAGATGATATCTTCAGTCTTACAGGGCCCTCAGTAACCAGAGGTCACTCGCTGAAAATCAGGGGAGGGAAATTTCAGGGTGATGCGAGGAAGTACTTCTTCACTGAAAGGGTGGTAGATCATTGGAACGAGCTGCCTCAGAGGGTGATTGAGGCCAGCAGCGTGTTAGATTTCAAGATAAAATGGGATATTCATGTGGGATCTCTAGGAGAGTAGGAATCAGGGAGTGGGTCATTGGTATGGGCAGACTCAATGGGCTATAGCCCTTTTCTGCCGTCAATTTCTATGTTTCTATGTTTCTATGAATGTTGGTATGGGACATATTGTGAAGAAAGAGGTAGGCCTACATTTTGTTTAAGCTGTTTTCTGCATTACTTAAGGTGAGCACCGATGTACAATTGTCTTCATTTATAATCGTGTTTTATTATTGTTCTGTGAATTGCTTCTGTGAGGCAGTAAATAAATTGTAGCAACTAAATATCTGTAAATCACAGGGACGTTTCAGAAATATTTTCTGAAAACAGACTGATTTGTCAGTGTTAAGAAGCAAAATTCTTCTTTTCTGCAGTACAGAGATGATAAAAGGACAATTTTACTTCAGAAGGAATTAGTTTCATAAGGTCTTATTTTTTTTTGTCAGCAGTACAGAATAGAAAAGCAAACCAGAGGCAAATAACCAGCATGGTCTAGACTCTAGAGGAAAAAAAAACCAGCAAAAAACGCTGCTAAAAGCTATGCACACATTTGTAATGGACAAATTATAAACCAGGGATATAGCTATCATTGAGCAAGCATGGCAATATGCCCAGAGGCACTAAATGGTTGGAACAACTTGAGGTTGCCTCCCCACAAGTCTAGCATCCTCCTCTTTCTCTGTCCTCCTGGTCTAGCATCTCTGTAGCCCCTCCCCCCCTCAAAATATACAGCTGCATCTCACTACTCTGAAGCAACTTCCTGTGAGCAGTACATAGAGGAGAGAGAAGGAGAGATATTGGAATGGGGAAGAACAGAGGAAAGAGAGAGGGAGTAAGAGAGAGACCAGATGAGGGTAGATAAATAGAAAGTCTGGAGGTGGTGGGGGGGGAGGGGGGAGAGAATGCTGGGTAGAAAAGAAAGAATGGGACATAGAGAAAGGCCAGACCCTGAGGGTGAGAGGTACTGGTTCAATGGAAGGAGAGAGAAATGTCAGACCGAACAGGGGGGAGGAGGGTAAGAGAGAAAAAAAACAATCCTGTGCTTGGGGTGTGGGATGGGGGAAGGAGGGGAAGAAATAAGCAACAGCTTGATAAGTGGAGGGAAAGGGACACAGAGAAGATATCCTGGGCATGGAGGGAACATAAGGACAGAGACACAGAGAAGAAATGCCAAAGGGTTGATGCTGGATTCAGAGGTAGGGACAGTGTTGTTCAAAGTACTAGGTCAAAGTACTCACATATAAGTAAAAATAAATGCATATTTTAATACTTAAATAAAAGTGCATGAGAAACACATTTTAAAAAATGACACATTAAATAGTTGATTCACTTCCTGTTTGATGTAAGAGAATCATAAAGAGTGCTCCAGGGCTGGCTGTAAGCAACCTTCAAGGATCACTGCTGTGGCATTAAAGCTATTTATAAACAAAGGGGAAAACCAACAGGGTCCCAAAATAAACAAAAGGGGAAAACCAACAGGGTCCCTTGGTTTGTTTTTAAGGTGATATTATTAACCGCACTCAATTATTTGATATAATAAATTTAGCCTGCATTATTGTACGTGTTTCTGCAGTTTTCCTTGTTTTTATTAAGGCTATTTATAGCAGGTACCACTACACAGGAAGTGCAGTGGGGATTCCTGGTCTGTTGGGTGGGGGAGGGGGAGGGGGAGGGAGGGAGCAGCTTTCCAGTGAATGTAGAAGGGAAAGAGAGTTAGGAGATGGCCTGGGTAGGATTGCATAGATAAGATGACCCTGTTATTTTCCAGTACTTTTTTGGCCCAAATTTTCTCAACTTATAATCGAGTATATATGGTACTTACATTTACTTAGACACTATACCACATTATTAGTATAATATCACATCGATAGTCCAATCTCAAGTTTTAAGCTTACATTTTCTTATCAAATGATTTTCCCTGTTATTGCTTTGGCCTTTGCCCAACTCCACTGGGAGGCTTTACCAAACATTCACTACTCCCATCTGTGATGGAGTACTATTATCTTCTTAATCCTTGTCTACTTCTTTTGAGTTCCATGTCATGATACCAGAACTTTCTAAGCTAAATGAATGCTTCCTTTGCTTTATTACACGGATCATAATATCCTTCCGAAGCTTGAGGGACAGAGATGACAACAAACAAATTAGTGGTTATTCAAAGAAACTGTGAGCATGATGAGGGCAGTGAATGTAATTAATTTCTATTCTAGTTATAATAGTTGCATAGCTGCATAATTAGATTGAAATTAGAGTAGAGGTCAATCAAGTTCAATTTCCTTTTAATTGTCTAATTATTAGCTTTATTTGTTTAGCACTGCATGCTGATTCCTAGTTTTTTTTACCAACTGAAGAAAGCTGTCAGGATGAGAAAAGATGAGGGGTGTGGCATACAAAGTGCAGCAGATATTTATGCAAAGAAAGTAAATAACAAGAAGAAAATGAAACCCAGTCCTCGGGGACCACCTGGCCAATCGGGTTTTCAAAGTCTCTGCCATCCATATTCATTGTGGATATTCTGAAAACCTAACTGGCCAGATGGTCCCTGAGGACTGGGTTGAATACCACTGCTTAAACAAAGCGTTTAAAATATAAAAGGTAAAGAGGTGGCAATCACAAAATACAGAAGAACCCAAGAAGAGAAACTTAGAAAAGAATACCAGATAAAACCCATACATGCAAAGAAAGCAACCCAGATAGCAAAAGTAAAGACAGCAGAAAAAAATGGCTAAAGACTACCCCCCCTTCCCCCCACACACACACATACACACACACACACCCTTGTTTCTTTTGACTAAGCTATGGTAGAGGCTTTTATCGCAGCCCAAAGCACTAAGGCCCAAAATCTGTAACCGGTGCCTAAAGTTAGGCACCTATTTTGGAGGCGCCCACCTGGGAGAGGCGCCTATCTAAATTGATTAACAAGCTCAATTAAGCTTCTTAATCAGTAATAATTGAAATTTAGGCACCTATCAAAAAAAGAGTGATTCTGCAATAAGGCGCCTCTAAAAATTTAGGCGGCTTTGAAAAAAATAGGCGCTATGCACATTAGGCATGGGCATGGTTACATGTTAGGCGCCTTGTTGCAGAATCGCTGCTCTTAAGCATCTATAAGCGTAACTTTTAGTTGTGCCTAGAGCTGGCCTATTTATTGGGCTCCTCCAAAATAGTTGCCGCTCAGCGTGTTTCACGAAACAGCACTCAATTTTACTTGAATCATGCTGAACAGTGCCTAATTTGGCGCCTAACTTTTGGGCACTTCTTATAGAATTTGCCCTTAAATGCTCTGATGCTGCTCCGACACTCATAGAATTCCTATGAGCGTCGAAGCAGCATCAGAGCATTTAACGTTCCAGGCCATGGTAGAAACCTCTACCTGCAGTTTAAGTAAAAGAGGGCCTAGGATGCCAAACCTTTTTCCCCCTAGATATTAACAGAGAAATAAAGAAAGCTAGACATGGTAATGTAAGATTGAAAAATTCTGAGGAATGTATGTGGAGAGTAACCAAGAAAAAGAAGTGCTAAACAAATATTTTTGTTCTGTACTTACAAGAGAAAATCCTAGAGAAGGGCCAAAATTGGCTCACAGGTATATTTGGGATGGAGCAGATATCATACCATTCACTGAAGAAGATGTGTATGAACAACTTGTAAAACTGAAAATGGACAAAGCTATGAGATCAGACTGTACACTTCATTGGATATTGATGGAGCTCAGAAAGGTTCTAATGGGTCCTTTTAAAGATGTTTAATCTTCTTCTTCTTAGTTCTTTTTCATGTGTCACTGCATATTGGGCAATGAGTTTCTCCATCTGTCTCTATTGGCCATGATGGATTCCATTTCCTCCATTGTATAGATCCCTCTCGAGTCTGCTTCTCCATGTCAATTTCAGTCTTCTTTTTTTTCTCAATCAACTGCCACTTAGGGATAATGATAATCTTGCATGAATAAGATGTGCCCTGTCCACCAGACTTTGCATTTGGAAACAAGATCCTGTAACCTTCTAAAGCTGCTTTTCCTCATTTATAATGTGATTTCAGTAAGTCACACCTACTGTAAGATTGTCTTCGGGCATCACTAGCGAAATACATCCAGGTCCTTTCAAATCTTGGTTGATATCTTCCAGGTTTAGCTGTCACACAATGAAGTTGAAGAGTGAACATGGTACAGTGAACTGAGAGGCAGTATCTTCCCTCAGCTCCTGGCTAAACCACTCTGTTTCATCTTTAGCAGCTATCATCGATTGCATTCATCACCCTACTTGCAATTATTCAATTATCATTTACTATGTGGACAAACTTTTATGCAAAAATTTAGCTGATATGCCTACAAAAACTGGGAAAAGAGAAAAAGGGTGGCCTACTGTCTCTGCTTTTCCAATAGACCCTAAGATGGGTGTCAGGAGAGTTAAGCTCTAGAGAGGTGCAGGAATCGATGTTTGCTCAAATTAAGGAAAATCCACTGCTTATTCCTAGGATAAACAGCATAAAATCTGTTTTACTCCTTGGGATCTTGCTAGTTACTTGTGACCTGGGTTGCCTACTGGTGGAAACAGGATACTGGGATTGATAGACCTTTGGTTTGTCCCAGTATGACAACTCCTATGTTCTTATGTAAAAGAATAGTTGTGGAAGCACTGACAGATTTTAATGGATGAATGATGGAAACCTAAGTCTCCATAGCAGAAGATGCTGTGAAAGGTACACTAGATCAGTGTTCTTCAACCTTTTTACACCTATGGACTGGCGGAAAAAAAAAATTTATTTTGTGGACCGGCAAACTACTAGGACTGAAATTTAACGCGAAATCGGTCCTGGCAAACCATCTGATCCCATCCGCACAAGCCTCAGTTATGATTTTATACTGAATGTATTTTATTAAAGTATAAAAAGAAACAATATTCTGTACAATTGTCATTTTATAAATACAAATAATACAGAGCAAGGATCAACAAAACCCCTGTCTCCCCTCCCCTTCACATATATCCCCTCTACTATCAAGAAAACTGAATAAGCCAAATTATTACAGAATGCTACACAGAAATATCAAGCTAACAGAATACCGCAGTCACACATAGCAGGAATAGGGTTAGGGAGTGCAACTAGGGCAACTGCCCCCCTGGTTAGAGAGAAACCTAAGCCACTGCCTGGACTTTGCAATCCCCAGTTATGTCTAACACCAGCTCTAGCAGGATATATATTTCAAATCTGATATATTCTAATCACAAAATAGAAATAAAATTATTTGTTTCTACCTTTTTGTTGTCTCTGGTTTCTGCTTTCATCTTCTTTTCATTCTCTTCCTTCCAGCGTCTGCCCTCTGTCTCTTCAATCCAGCATCTGCCCCTTCCATCTCCTGTCTGACCTCTCCCCCTTCCATATAGTATTTGTCTTCTTTCTATGCCCCTCTCTCCTTTTTACATGATTCATTCCAGCTTCACTGCTCTCTTCATTTTTATCTCTCCTACACCAGATCTAGCATCTTTGTCCCTCTCAATTTCTCTGCTGATCCCCCTTCCCATCTCATTCCTCTCTCTCCCCTTCCCCTCCTCTAATCTCCCTGCCAGCTGTTTCCTTCTCCCTTCCCTCCCCCCCCCTGTCCAGCAGTAACTCTCTTCCCTTTCCTTTCCCTCCTCCCCTCCCAGCAGCATTTCTCCTTATCCCTCTCCAGGTCCAGTAGCAGCTGTCCCATTTTCCCCTTGCCCAACAGCTTCCCAGACTCCTTTCCCTCCTTCCCTCCCAGCAGCATCTCTCCTTATTCCAATCCAGGTCCAGTAGCAGCTGTCCCTTTTTCCCCTTGCCCAGCAGCTTCCCAGACTCCTTTCCCTCCTCCCCTCCCAGCAGCATCTCTCCTTCTCCCTCTCCAGGTCCAGTAGCAGCTGTCCCTTTTTTTTTTTTTTTTTTACCATGCCCAGCAGCTTTCTCCCGTCCCAGCAACTCTCCTTACTTGCCAGCGCTGCGATTCAGTAAGGGAGCCTCGGGTCCTTTGTTGGGTCGCACCGCCTCTGAGGAAAGCGGAAGTTACATCATCAGAGGCGGCCCGACTCAGCAAAAGCTCCAAAGCTTCCTTCCTGAATCGCTGCGCTTGTAAGTAAGGAGAGCCGCTGGGAGGAGAGAAAGCATGGCTGTCGTAGGCTCCCCGTTATCTCTCTGGGCCAACGCGAACTACAGCTCCTCGTTCTTGCCGGTCCTGCGCGGACCGGCAGGAAATTAAAGATGTTGATCTCGACGGTCCTGCGCGGACCGGCAAGAATTTTCTGCGGATCGGCACCGGTCCACGGACTGGTGGTTGAAGAACTGTGCACTAAATCAGTGGTTCCCAACCCTGTCCTGGAGGACCACCAGGCCAATCGGGTTTTCAGGCTAGCCCTAATGAATATGCATGGAGCAGATTTGCATGCTGTCCCATCCATTATATGCAAATCTCTCTCATGCATATTCATTAGGGCTAGCCTGAAAATCCGATTGGCCTTGTGGTCCTCCCGGACAGGGTTGGGAACTAGAGGTCTGCACGAGAATGGGGATCGCGGGAATCCCGCAGGTCCCCTCTAACTCACGGGACTCCCACGGGGATCCCCCTCTAGCCAACGGGACTCCTACGGGGATGGAAGGCTTTGGAAGCAGGGTTCATTCATATAATATAATGGACACGTTAGCCTTAGTAAAAGAAGGGGTTTATAAGTTAATTACCTGAACAGAAAACAAAAAAAGGGTTCCACCAAAGAGATTTCACAAAGAAAACAGCAATGGAAACACAAAAGAAATTGTGGAATTGATGATCCTGTCAGAAGTAATTGCTGCTTTTTATGGGGACGGGCGGGGATGGAGGTAATTCCTTGCAGGGATGGGTGGGGACGGAGAAGATCCTGACGGGGATGGGTGGGGATCCTGGCGGGGACGGGTGGGGACGGAGAGGATCCTGGCGGGGATGGGTGGGGATGAGTGGGATTTCTGTCCCTGCGCAACTCTCTATTGGGAACCACTGCACTAGATGACTTGCAGTGCATGCAAAAATTGATCACCCAATAAGAAGCAACGTTGGATGATCTAGAAAATAGATCACATAGGAATAATATTTGCTTTGTTGGATTGCCTGAATTGGTAAAGGAGATGGAACTAGTAGGGTTCCTTGAAAAATAGCTCTCTAAAGAATTTCCTAACAGTGACCATCTAGGCCAACTCAGAATTGAGCATGTGCATTGGTTTGGCAGGCAAAGATTTGAAAACAGGCCCAGAGTGGTAATTGCATGAATATTATTCTTTGCCCATAAAGAGATATCTTCAGATTGCATAAGCAAAAGAAAGAATTTAACTATGGAAGCCATAGGAATTTGCTTTTTCAAGATTTCTCTATAATGGTTGTGGCGCACAGACACACATTTAATGTGGTCTATAAATAGCTGGTGGACCATCAGGTATTCTTTACCCTACAATACCAAACTAAAACTAAACTAAACCTTAGGTTTGTATACCGCATCATCTCCACATTTGTAGAGCTCGGCATATTTGTTAAAAATTATTTTAATTTAATACAAATTTAATTAGTTTATTTTTCAAGCCATGGTTTCGATTTTCTTAGGTCTTAGCACTTATCTATTCTATCTTGTTCCTTTTATATTCATAAAAAGTTTTAGATCACATTTGAAATTTCATATAATGTTTTTTCATATTTATGCTTTTTGCATTTCATATTGATTGTATCTTGATCACATTCTATTTATGCATTAAAAAAAATTTAAAAAAAAGTTTTACATTTTTGTTACAATTCATTTTTAAGGTCATGTTTTTTAATCTCATATTTGCAAGCTTACATTTTGTTTATATTCTTGTATTTGAATTTCATATTTTATCCATTATGTTCCCATCCTATTAATGCATTTGCATTTTCATGTTAACAGTGTTAGATCATTTTTAATGTGTCATTTTATTATATTTTTAGTCCTTTATTGTCCCCTGAGGAAGGCGACATTGTCACCGAAACTTGGATCCTAGTCGGGACCAAATTCATTTTACATATCAAGGACTTGCTTTTGGATTTTTGAAAAACTGCTAATAAAAGTACATGTAACTGCAAGTTAGTTCAGACATCTCCTGAGCCTCTTTTTTTGTTGTTCTGAAATCTGTCTTATACCACTATATGACGAGCTGTGGATCACTTACTCTATTTTGTGATCACACTTTTACAGTCTACTTTTACTGTGAGGCCGTTTAAGGATGGACATTTGTGCACTCCTCTCTGCATAGCATGCTTTCTTACATGTACTCTAGAACAATGGTTCCCAACCCTGTCCTGGAGGACCACCAGCCAGTTGGGTTTTCAGGATAGACCTAATGAATATGCATGAGAGAGATTTGCATATAATGTAGGTGACAGGTATGCAAATCTGCCCCTTGCAAATTCATTAGGGCTATCCTGAAAACCTGAGTGGCCTGTGGTCCTCCAGGACAGGGTTGGGAACCACTGCCCTAGAATAGTAGGGATAGTACATTATAATGCTATAGCACTACATGTGGATATGGTCATAGTTCTATTAGCACTGTCATTCTTGTTGATATTGGATATGGTATGTTTGAGTGTATGTGGAGACCAGTGTATGCTAATCATAATCCATTGAGAGTGATAAGTGGGATTTGAAATTGGGATATTAAGAACATAAAAACATAAGAATTGCCATACTGGGACAGACCAAAAATACATCAAGCCCAGTATCCTGTTTCCAATAGTGCACCTAGCTAGATCTCAAGAAGCAAAACAGATTCTATGCTGCTTATCCTAGGAATAAACAGTGGCTTTCCTGAAGCCATCTTAGTAATGACTTTGCTTTTAAGAAATTATCTAAATCTTTTTTTAAACCCTGCTAAGCTAACTGATTTCACCACATTCTCCAGCAACGAATTCCATAGTTTAATTACACATTGTGTGAAGAAATATTTTCTCCGGTTTGTTTTAAATCTACTACTTAGTATTTCATCGCATGTTCCCTAGTCCTAGTATTTTTGGAAAGAGTGAACAAGCGATTGGAGGTGGGGGGAAGGATGGAGGGTGGTATTTTAGAAGGGGAAGGAGGGGATGGGTTAGATCAAGCTATCCTCATAGGGACTGGTGCCACAAGCACGCTTAGTTCTCATTCATGAACTGAGAATGCTCAAGGTGCTGCTTTCGTAGCTCAAGCTGGTGCCATAACTGGCATGCCTCAGAAAAACATTCCCAACCTATCACCTCCCATTGAGAGATAATGTGATAGAGCTGCCTAGCCTCTCTTGCTGTTTTCTCTGGGGGTGAGAAGTGATATGCTAGGGCCCCTGAAACCCTCTTTTTGCTTCTCTAGAGGTGTTATATGTTGAGATTTTGTTAATTGGTTCTGTTTCATATGTTAAGGAAATTTTCATATATGTGGAAGGCAGCTGTACCATCAGTTCATCCCAAAGCTACAGAGTTTGCAATCATTAACTAGTTCTGTTTCCAGTGTTATGGACATTTTTGTGGATGTTTCAGGCAACTATACTATCGGTTTGGTTTATAGTGACAATGACTTTTCATTGTCTACTGTCACTCCTATTTGAGTATGACCTGAAGAAGTAATGAGTGACAAAGCAAAGCTTATTTTATTTGTGGGACCCTTCTTAGTTTTTACATCTTGTTTTACATTGTATTAGTATTTATAGATCACTAATAAGCCCCAGAAGGAGTTCAATGTGATTTACAATTTAGAAGAGCCTGGCCATGTCCAGGATTTACATTATTTCAGTAGAGTTCATGACATACTCATAGATAGCTTGGCTTGTGTTTGTGTAGGTGTATAATTATGGTATATGGTTTGGAGAGAAGATTAGACATATATGGTGTTGTAATCTTGACATTACGGATTCAGGTATGAGTGTCACTTTCCCGGTTTGTGGGATGATGGGCAGATGGGTCCACAATAACTTGCTGCTTCAGCTTCAAAATATAAAGTCTGATTTGCTCAAAGTATTTTTTTTAATGGAATCTGCAGTTCTACATTACATAAAATCAGTCTGTGTATGACTCTGGCTGCCATTCTTATGTGCTTTTGCAGTCAACTGGAAGTTGGAGATGGAGCTGAAGCCCTAACAAGGCAGAGAGCCTACTTTGAGCACAGTTGGGAGTGTCATCTGTAAGTAATTGTAATCGCAAACATGGCTGATATGAAAAGGATGTATTTTCCTTGCCATGTGGATAATTATTATATGCAGATATCTGCTTCACATAGGCAATGCTTAGGGTAAACATACCACAAAGAGTATGGTATGTGGGGGAGGTCAGCTATGATCAAAAATTAAACCCCAGTTTTCTCATACACACTTGAGCTGACCAGTTTGAGCAGCAGCAGCAGATGAAATACCATCAATTTTCAACCCACCCAGAAATTCTTATTCCCTTCCCACTATCATTGATGGTATGACTTGTGATGGGGGTAATTAAGGTCGGTCATATTCAGAATAGCATATCACATGCTTCCTTCATGTGCCCAAGAGAGACATGTGAGGTTCAGAGTACAGTCATGTTTATGACCTCTCCTGCCCATACAGATTTATTTGCAGTCATCTGAAGACTGTAATAAATACAGTGACATTGTAAAGGGGGGTTGCCATGCTTGTGCCCATGCTTGTGCCCTCCATTCCCCACCCTCATCTCTTTAAATCTTTGCTAACGCGAGCAACTTTTCCAGCCTGCTGCTCGTACTGGCCTGGCTCCCCTCTGAAATCACTTCCAGGTTGTAGGGCCAGGAAGTGATGTCAGAGGGAAAGCCAATGCCAACGCGAGCAGCAGGCTAGAGAAGTTGCTCGTGCTGGCAAAGATTTAAAGAGGTGAGGTTGGGGTTGGAGAACAGAGGGTGTGAGCATGGTGTGGGAGGCGGGGAAGGTGGAGAGGAGGGCAGAGGAGAGCACCACCACCCCAGGTGCCTCCTATCCTCGCTTTGCCACTGAATGAATAGTCTATTTTTCTTCAATTGAAAAAAAACTCTGGCATAAAGGGCATAGGAAGAAGGTGAAAAGAGGTAGATTCAGAACTGACCTCAGAAAATAGTTTTTCATGAAAAAGGTGGAGAATGTGTGGATTAGCCTCCTTTTGCAGGTGGTGGAGATGAAAATAATCTATCTGAATTCAAGAAAGCTTAGGTTAAGTACATTGGATCTCTAAGCGATTGGAAGGGATAATGGATGGCATGGACAGGCAGACTAGAAAGAAAAATGAAGGCAGATAAAGACCATTTGGCCTATTTCTCAACCTATCCCTCAGGACATACCTAATCAAGTTTTCAGGATATTCTTATCTTTATATTGATATTGTGTAGTTGTTGGTGCAGTCCAACACAGTCCTATATGTTAAGGAGCTAGAGCTGAACGCTAAAGCCGAAGCCTGGTAAAAGCCAAAGCCTGTTGCCACTGTACTGTAAAAGCCGACAATGTCCAACGTTTCACGATCAAATTATCATTTCATCAGGGCTCTGAATGAGCAGGAAAAATGCCTGTCCTGCCTTCAGTCTACCTACATCTAATACATATTCATTATGGATATGCTGAAAACCAATTGACTGGGTGGGTCCCAAGGACTGGGTTAAGATCCATTGTTCTAGAGCAGTGGTTCTCAACTCAGTCCTTGGGGCACATCCAGCCAGTCAGGTTTTCCTGTAACCCGTAACCTGTTCTCAGCTCGATGGGGAGAACGGGATAGAAAACAAATAAATATCATTTATTACATTTAATATACTATTCTTTTTGCAGTACAAGTCAAGGTGGTATACAGTAAAATACCATTTATAAAAGAAAATAAAAAGTAGATCTCCATTTTTAAAAAAGACAGTGTCAGTCATTCAGAGAGACAACTACAGTATCGTACTTGTATTGCAAGACAGTTCCCTCATATGCTCGCATTGCTCACAAATCAACAAAAAGAGAAAGCCTGTTCAAATAGGTAAGTTTTAACGTGGAGTAGAAAAGAGGAAATGATTGTTCTAATTGCAGATGTTGTGGTAATCAATTTCAAGAGTCGTAGAGACAGTGAAAATAGCCGAGTTTCTCATGGATTCCCATTTCACCTTGGAAGTCTGTCATCTGACTGGTAACCAGTGTAATTGTTTCAGTAGAGGAGATGCATGTTGGTATAGTTTTGCTTTCCATAATATTCTCACAGCTGTGTTGTGCCTGTTTCAATAATATTACAATAGTTATATCTTGAATTTACAAATGCATAGAAAAGTGTACAAAGTGATTCATCACATAACAAATTATGGATGGCCCGACGCTTTCAAAGGGATAAGAAGCCTATTTTGATCACACTGGAAATCAGCAGAGAAAAAGAGAAAGATGAGTCTAAGATTATCGCCAAGTAATTGAATAATATAACAACCGTTATTGGTTTATCAAAGAGCATTGGAACGAGTGATGGTGGGGAGAGAGTAAGATGCAGTTTTCTCTGGATTGAGAACCATAAGATGCTCTTTTAGCTAATTTGCTGCCGTTTTCTGACTTAATTATGCACGAGATAGATTTGTATACTAAGAGTCAGTTGAGCATCATTACAACAGACTTTTTACCTTTCTATACCAGAGCTGAAGCACAAAAAATGAGTTCCTGTCCTGTAACTTTGTAGTATATGACAAGAATGGCTAGAGTCAATTCTTAGACTATCCACATATTTTGAAAACTACATGAGTGGTTTTAATGTAAGTACTTTACCCAAGGCCTCAAAGGGATATGGTAGATGTACATTCCATTTGAAAACGTACACGTACATGTGCTAAATTAATCGCCGTTTTGCTCTTGATCCGGATGGCCAAAAGGGATAACATAGCACATATACTTTAGAAAATGTCATGTACACATGCTGCTTTCTTCCATCAATCTAAACAAACACAGAGAAACATCTCCTTTTTCCAATATTCAGGCATGGCAGTCAGTTTTTTGCTTTTTTTTTTTTTTTTAAGCTAATTGCCATGGTCAAATGATACCAATATCCAGGAATTCACAGGTGCTGGAAGCCAATAGGATAGGATTGATTGCTGTAAGGAGGAGGAGTGTGTGGCACAGTGGATGGAGCTACGGCCTCAGCACCCTGGGGTTGTGGGTTCAAACCCCACCGCTGCTCCTTGTGACCCTGGGCAAGTCACTTAATCCTCCATAGCCCCAGGTACGTTAGATAGATTGTGAGCCCGCAGGGACAGATAGGGAAAATGCTTGAGTACCTGATTGTAGAACCGCTTAAATAACCTTGATAGGCGGTATATAAAAACTAATAAACTTGAAACTTGTAACTGACAGGCTAGGAATTGTTCAGATAGCAATTATATTGGGATACTAACCTAGGATAGCTTTTTCTCTGTCCTGTATTATCTAGAATTTATCTTGATACCGGCACTAAAGATCACCTTTCTTGGGGTAACACCTGGTTCTACCCCCAGACGACCCTGGCAGCAGGTGCTGCTACCTAGATAAGTAGTTTTGAATATTGAGCTGACCCCTTTTTTAATTCAACCTAGAGGAAGGACATGGTAAACCCTTGCACATAGGGCAATTTTTGGAGAGGCATGGTAAATTGTTATTTTAAGGGCTCCTTTTACTAAGGTGCGCTAGCGTTTTTAGCGCACGCAGGAAATTACCGCGCACTACGCTTCTAGAACTAACGCCAGCTCAATGCTGGCATTAAGGTCTAGCGTGCGCGGCAATGTAGCGCGCGCTATTCTGCGCGTTAAAGCCCTAACGCACCTTAGTAAAAGGAGCCCTATGTGTATATATGGCATTGACATATCCCGCTTTATGCAGAAATGTAAAAAGGAGCATTATAGGTGCCTTTGCTTACCTAATAGTATGTATTGTGACAGGGACCTGCGTGCTCAGTCCCACAATCACAAAAGTCAGGATGGCTATGTGGTCTTATTCCCAATTTCCCTTCCCCCGGTATCTCCCCAGGCATACCACAACACTTGGGAAGGAAAATAAGGCTGGTTTATTAGCATTCAAAAAAAAAAAAAAACCCACTACCAATTTATCTTTGTCAGGATATCAGGTTTCCAGAATTTTCACACATAAAAGCCAACAAGAAAACAAAGTCCAGCCAAACACTTAGCAAAAGAAATTCATAGAGTCTCTCTCAGCTTTAGCAAAATTACAGTTCTCAGTCACCTGAGCAAAGCTCACACATCTCAGTTCAATTGCTTTTGTTCTGGCAAACAGGTTTAAACCAAAGAAGAAGAAAAAAACGTTTCTCAAAAAAAAAATGCTTCTTTGTCTTTTCCAGCTCTGACCTTAGCAAGGCAGGTTCTCTTGGCTAGGTCAGCGTCCCGCCCTACAAAGTCCTTACTGATAACTTTTAAACAGAGCAAAATTCTCTTTTCAGAAGAAAAAAAACCAAAAACGTTTTAGCAAAAAGTTCACAGGGAGCACAAGAGTTCCTTCCCTGGGCTTTATCCTTATCAGTTAATTAGCCTTAAACAGTCTTTTCACACAATAAAGCAACAAGGAAAAATCAACTCAGTTTCAGTCTTTTCACTGAAAAAAAACACGTTACTCGCAGTTTTCCATCTTGTACTACAGTTCAAAAGTCTATGCTTTCCTCAGCATTATCTGGCAATTCAAAAACCGGCTGCCAGTCCATACCTTCTTCTTGTGGGTCACAAACAGCCTTCTCTGAATCCAAGTCCTGCATTTCAATATCAGCAATTTTCTTAGCCATGCCACGTTTGGCTTCCTGGGCTGGTTCCTTCCTCTTTGGTCAGGTGCTGCTCCTCTCCACTTAGGTTCTGTTCTCCCTTCGCTAGGTGCAGCCCCCCTCCTCTCAGCAACCAGGGCAGCTCCTTAAAGTTCTGTTCTTCAGGGCCCCTCCCCCTCCCTCCGGCTGGGACAGGAGAAAAATTAAAGGGACCTGCACACTCAAACTGGGACTTTGCTTTTGCAGCTTTTAAAGGAGCAGTTTTCCCTCTAGCACTCCTAAATAGGTTCTGTCTTTCTCTTAGGGGTTCTAAACCTTCCCTTTCTAAGCTGCCGGTAGGACAAGACTCATATTCCTGAGGTTCAGGTTCGGGGTTGGCAGGGTCCCTGTTACAGTATGTAGGAAAAGCAACCTCAAAAGAGACAGTCCCCTCTGCACATGCAGCAGCAAGATACAAGAAAAGGAGCAGAGCGGGCGGGCCTGGTCTTCGAAACCCTACTTTATTGGTAGCAATTAAAATGTGTGCAAACAGAATAATAATAATAATAATAACTTTATTCTTATATACCGCCAACAATCTTGCGACTTCTAGGCGGTTTACAATAAAGAGAAACTGTACATACAGCGAATTACAGAGTATAGCAGTGTACATCTGATAATGGGAACATTAATGATAATAACAACAGTTCGTATGCTACAGGGCCTTAAAGTGCCATGCGGCTTACAAAGAATTAGAAAAATTCCATAAATTGAATGGGGTATTCATAGTTTGTGATTGGGGGGTTAACGGTTTACAACCCCCAATCACAAACTATGAATACCCCATTCAATTTATGGAATGACCGCTGCAACTTCACAAAAGAGCGGAAGCTGAAGTGTAAAAAACTCTTTTTGAAGTTGCAGCTTCCATTCTGCATTTGGATTTCATTTATGGTTGGCTTTATCTTTTGGTGGAATTTGGATATCATTAGTGGCTTGTTTTTATTACTTGGGACTCCTGATGCAGGCACTATAGCCGAAACACGGGCCGTGTCGATCCATGATTTGAAATTATTATCCACCAGATTTATGTGACTTTTTCAGACTGTTTGCACACATTTTAATTGCTACCAATAAAATAGGGTTTTGAAGACCAGGCATACTCTGCTCCTTTTCTTGTATCATGTATGTAGGAAAAGACATTTGTTACCACCACAGGAAACTAGGGACAAACATTTTTGGTTTACGTCTAAAAAGCTGTTCTAACTTAGAATTATTTTTTTTTCATTTTTGACTCAAAGTCAGGGATTTTAAAATTTTGCCATATTTTCTGTTTTCTACTTCAAATTGTGTACTTTACTTCGCCCTCAGTCCCAAGTCAGTACATTCTCAGCACTGTTTGCAGAGGGATTGAACATGGTCGATACGCGAGCTTCAATAAACGTGGAGGCTCATGTTATAATAATCATATTTGTATAAAGTCAGAGACAAATACAGCAAAATCCCTGAGAGCTCTCATGATGAAAAATATTTCTTTAGCAGGATAAAACCCAAATCAAACATTCTTATGTACTAGAAAATTCTATCCTTTAACTGAAATCATTAAATTCAAATTCAACAATCATTTCATTTTCATAGGAAGATATTACATGTGACAGCCCAAAGCATTACAGTTGTTATTAAGCAAATATTTTGACCCTTTTTTTTTTTTTATCAAGCTGTGCTGCCAAGCAGCGCGAGCTAAATGCCGAGCCGCCCATAGGAATAAAATGGGTGGCTTAGCATCTAGCTCGCGCTGTTTGGCAGTGCAGATTGATAAAAGAAGGAGTTAATTAGAGAATACATTTTAGTCACTCCTAACCATGAGGCTTAACTGTGTTTTAATAAATAATATTTATTAGTTCTGACATCTTACCTAGAAATTTAATTGATCTCTCCCTCATTTTTATGAATATACATAGCACAAATATTGAATATAATTCAGGCTGACATCATTATATTTTTCAAAATGTTCAAACAGGAGAAAATTAAAATTCTGCCTTATTTTCAAGGGGACGCTGAAAAGTTCTCAGTCCAATCAACAAAATTGGAGCAGTCTACATCAAGAGCTATACATTTTGAGCTCCTTTTACTAAGCTGCGATAGCGTTTTTAGCATGCAGAATTTTAGCACATGCTAAACCCGTGCTATGTGGCTAGAACTAATGCCAGCTCAATGTCTAGCGTGCGGGGCAATTTAGCGCGTGCTTAGCATGTGTTAAATTGCCACGCGCTAGACGCTAATGCCAGCATTGAGCTGGTGTTAGTTTTAGCCACGTAGCGCGGGTTTAGTGCACGCTAAAAATTCTGCAAGCTAAAAATTCTGCATGCTAAAAACGCTTTTGCAAAATTTACCCCTCCCTCTGAAATAATAATCAATATAGTATGGAGTTCCTATGTTTTCAGGCAGATTTCTTGGGTCACCAGGCCGCCCAGTGGTATAAATTATTAAATGGACTTATTAAAAAGAAATTAAACACTGGTCTAAGAGACATTTGGAGCATTGAGATTAAGCATCAAATTACTGCATCTCAATGGCCACGAATTTGGTCTTGGAGGATGAGATGTACAGTGTCGGCATCTATGAGACAAACTTGGTTTTTTCTGTTACATAGAGCATTATGGACTTCTGTTCGGTTACAAAAATTGGATAGCTCTATATCTAATAAATGTTGGCACTATCATCTAGAAGCAGGGACTTTAGATCATTTATTTTTCTATTGCCCATTTATCATGAATTTCTGGAAATCAATTTGGGACCAAATTAATTGTTTATTAGATAACTCAGTGGCATTATCATATGATACTGTGCTATTTGGTATGGCAATGAGAGCAAAAAGTCAGATTTCTACAAACAATAATAAATTATTACTCATAATGACTGGTGTTACCATTCAACAAATTACGTATAATTGGAAAGATTGGAGTAGATTAAATTATAATTTCTGGTGAAATTGTTTGTCATGTTTATAAAATGGAGAGATTTATTGCAATACAGCGGAGATGTTTCAGGAAATTTCAAGATTTGTGAGAGCCATTAACAAAATATTGTACTGTTTAGATGAAATTGTTTCCCTTAAATTTACAAGTTCAATAGTGAGGGGGGAGGGGGGGTTATTTTACTATTACATATTCTATAAGATATTTGATTATATGGTAGGAAAGGGTGGGAAGGGGGGGTGATAAGAGTTTATGTTTTGTACCAATGATGATTATTAAGTGATGTATTTATTGTTAATTTGTTTAAACATATGTCACACTTATTTTAAGTTTGAAAATGAATAAATAATTTTTTTTAAAAACCAAAAAACCGCTTTCGCAGCTTAGTAAAAGGAGCCCATAGTCCAGCGATTTTCTACTTTTTTCATTCCATCAGAAAAATATGTAGCAAAAAAAAGTGGAAAATCACTGGACTAAATGTATAGGCCTCGATGGAGACTGTCCCAACTTTTTTGCTTGGGCTTAGAATGTTTCAGCAGCTCCTCGTATATGTTCCAAAACCCCAATCCTGAAGTCTTATAGTCAGTCTATAGCTCACATACAGCTCAATCCTCGTTTTCCCCCCTCAGTGGTGTCCTTGCCTCCTCCCTTTCCCCCTTAAACGTTATAACTTCCCCTGTGTCTGCTTAAATACCTTGTTCTGTAATTTACTGTGAATGCCAACTGAGCTCCTGGGAGAACGGGATAAAAATCAAAATAAATAACTAAGAAGCACTTCTTCGCCTTTTTTTTAGGTTGAAGAAAGTTTATTTTCTGAATAGTAAAATTTCGATGTTTGCAGATGTATCAAGAACTACACAGACAAGAAGAAAAAATTCCTGAAAATGAAAGATAAGTGTGAAAGCATTGAGAGCAAAATTTCAATTGCGATATCCTTGTAAATGTATGATCTATTTCAGTGGTCTCAAACTCAAACCCTTTGCAGGGCCGCATTTTGGATTTGTAGGTACTTGGAGGGCCTCTGAAAAATTTGTTCATGTGTTATTAAAGAATTGACAATTTTGCATGAGGTAAAAGTCTTTATAGTTTATAAATCTTTCCTTTTGGCTAAGTCTTAATAATAATATTGTCATTTATAGCTAAAGACAAATGATCAAGAAACTGTTTTATTTTACTTTTGTGATTATGATAGACATACTGAGGGCCTCAAAATAGTACCTGGCGGGCCGCATGTGGCCCCCGGGCCGCGTGTTTGAGACCACTGATCTATTTGGATCAGAATTCCTATATATTTTATGAGCCCTCCCAGTTACAATTCTTTTTAGAAGGTAAAGAGGTAACATCGTAGATTTCCAGGAGTGAACCTTAGTACGCAAGGCCATTTTGTAAATGGGGATGTGCCACTACCTTTCTTATAACCCTTTTAAAAAATTTTAATAATATCATTCCTTCTAATTGTGAAATTGTTTCTCTCCGTAATGAGGACTATTACAAGAGTATTGAAACAGTGAAGGAGCTATTGATTTATTTATTTATAATTTCCTTTTATTTTAATGTGCAAGGCTTGTATCTGTTCAATATATATTTTATTGAAATATGTTTAAAATGATAAAAATAAACAAATAAATAAATACTAGTGTACATTCAGAAGCATGAGTTAAGCAACAAATGCTATATTGCAGTTTAAACAAGTGGGGAAAAGTTGGCCGGTCAAATGCGTGCAAGACAATCGCGTGCAAAAAGCATACACAGCCTAGATAATGGAATTCTTTCCAACCCCTCTGCATACATGTGCACGTGTGTGTATCTTTGTGTTCTTTGTGTGCACAGCAAATGTTACGTTTGTTGGGGGTTGCTTAGAGTTGTGGAAGAGCTTGTGGAAAGTTAATTATAGGGAGAATGGCAATTTGTGAGGGAAAAGTGTTAAAATTGCTGAGGTTTGTTTTTGAGAGTAAGAACAGTTTGTGGGGTGGTGCTGGGGCAATTGCAGTACTATAGGTAGTTTGTGGAAGTACAGGCAATTGTAAAAGGTAGCTTCGGCAGTGTTCATAATGTACAGTGTGATAGGAAAGTAGAAGGGAGTTACTTTTTGGGATGGAGCTGTTTGTAGGGTAGAATTTTTTTTAAAAAAATCTTTATTAAGTTTTCAAATTATCAACAAGTGCAACAGTATACATATATAGATAGATAGATATAGATATATAATATTCACAATAAGCACTTATAATCCATTAGTAACAAAATAGAAAGAATAACCCCTTTCCCCCTCAAATATTTCAAACAGGGAAGAAAATAAATCAAAGAAAAAAAGGATACCTCCCCTTCCTCCCACCCACCCTCCAACAGAAAATAAAGATAATAGACAACTATAACAACTCCACCAAAGATGTCAATGGACCCCAAATTAATTTGAATATCTTAGTATGTCCCAACATTTCAGCATTCATTTTTTCATACTTATAACACAAGCATACATTTGCCCATCAAAAAAGTAAAATTAAGGCGATTCCAATTCTTCCAATTACGAGTGACCATCTGCATGGCTATCCCAGAAGCCGACATTTATATCTATCCAATGGGGATTTGAGATGCAATATCATCCCACATATGACTAGAATTTTCGAGGGTGGAGAAGTTTGCATTGGGATAGATTTTGAGGACAGAGAGTAGATTGTGGTATTGTGGGAAATTATGTGGTTTTAGTGGTGGTCGACACACATACAAAAAAAGAAGACAATTCCACTGCAAATCTGGAACAAAGAGCAGCAAAAACGGCGGAGACTTCCTGTTCCCACGTAGGCAGGACCAGCAGAGATGCAGCTTCTGGGGCAGACCGGTAGCAACAGGCTCATCTCATTGCTGCTGCCAGCTGCCCAAAGATTAAATTACCATGGCTAAACCTGGTGAGGAGGTGGGGGGGGGAGTCAGGAGTTGGAGAGGTTATGAGGGGAAGCAGCATCAGAGGTTGGAGGAGGGAGGGGAGGAGGCTGGAGAAGCATTATGGACTGGAGTAGGATAGTGCTGGATTGGAGGGGAAAGAAAGAAAAACCAGAGAGGGGAGTTGGAAGGAGAAAAAGAGAAAGAGAGAGAGAGAGAGAAGCACTAGAAAAGTTACAGAGGATTAGAAAGGGGACAAAGGAAATGGGTGGAGTATGGGCGGAGTCTTGTGTCCTCTATTTTTGTCTTAACAAATATGGTAACCATAGTCCTGAGTGTCCTAGTGAGAACCAAATCTGGATTTATGAATGTATAACAGGAACTCTACTGAAGTAGAATGGTTAAGAAAGCAATAATTAAATGTTAATGTGATTGTTGCTCAGGGTGGAAGTGAGTCTGTAACAGGAAAAGACTGTCTTGCTTTTTCACCAAAACTGCCCTTGTCTGTGAATTCCTGCAGAGAGGTGTAGTGGGGGTATTTGTGAGCAGGTAGCTTTTTGGAGTTGAGTAGTTTATAGGGTGGTAAATCAGTTGGGGTACTGTAGTTTTTATAGGTAGAGCAGTTTGCAAGAGTAGTTTTTGAGCAATGGGGTAGTGTGGGGTGTTGGCAGCAGTTGTAGGAGGTGTTTTGTGGATACAGGAGTAGTATTAATGGTGGTCTAGCAATTGCAAAGGTGTGTATGAGTTTGTTGGGTGGTGGAGAAATTGAAGAGGGTAGCTTTTGACTTGTGGGGCAGTTTGTGAATAGTAGGACCATTTTAGGTGGGTAGTTTATGGGCTATGAGTTTAGTTTTCAGGGGGTGGGACAGTTGTGAAAACAATTTGGAAGTTGGAAGAATAAAAGCTGGTGCAAGGAATTTTGAAAGTGGAAATTCAATAACTGCCATGTTTCACTCCATGTAAATTTTTATACTACAGCATCGAGAAGTTCTTCCACCAAAATGTTTTGGTCATTGGGGGTGGGGAGCATAATCCTCCGGAGCCTTTAGTCCATTTTTTTTAACATGAATCTCTCTTTTAACTAATTTTTCCTCATATTAGGTTTCACTCCACTTCAATAAGAGGTCCTTTTATTAAGGCACGCTAACCAATTTAGCGTGTGCTCATCGATTCAGCGTGTGCTAAACATTAACACACGCTAAATGCTAAGGCACTTACAGGGCAGAATTAAACAATAGGCCAAGTAGGCATGTGCCTAGGGCCCGAAATGGTCAGGGGGGCCCGATGAAGGAGGCATCAACATTGTTTTTTCCAAATGGCGATGGGCCCCTCCAGCATCGATCAGCAACGCGGGCCCCACCCCGGTCGGCAATGCGCCCCCCCCCGTCCCATCGACGGAAAGTAAGACAAGCAAGCAATGCAGGTAAGAAAGGCAACGGGAATTGTAATTGTGCAAGCGGTGCTGCTTGCCCAAAACTTCCCTCTGACGCAGCTTCCTGTTTCCGCCTAAGTGCATGGTGGGGTGGGGCGGGGCAGGGGGCCCAGTGTACTTGTGTGCCTAGGGGCCCTTGACAAATTAATCCTGCCCTGGGCACATATATTCTATGGGTGCCTTAACATTTAGCGTGTCTTAGTAAAAGGACCCCTAAATTTTTAGAGAGTTATTTTCCCCCAAAACAGATATGATATTCTAAATCTCTTTTGTGTGGTTCTTTCCAAATTTTGTTGGGTTGGAAACAATAAAAATATATCCTATGTAATATCTTTCCATTAGAATTTTGCAATGTATCTATATATTCAGCAACTATTAACAGGAAAAATTGCCCAATTATTTTCCTTTTCTCGTTATTATTAATGTCTGATCTTGATTAAAAATGCTAAAATGCAATAGACCAAGAGCTTCTTTGGTTATCCCAGTATATAAATTGTGTCTGATACAAAGCTTCAAAGCCTGCAATCAATCTAAGCATATATCGGTGTTTAAAAAAATTGTTTCATCTTTTTTTATCTTTACTATTTGTAGTTCTTACAAGTTCTTATTGCAGTAGGACCAATATTTATTTAGTCAGTTATTTTGTTCACTTGTGTATTGTACTAAATATTGGCTCTCTGGCTGTCAGCCCACTCAGTTGGGGCTTTCAGTGTGAGAACACCAAGAAAGTGATAATGAACCCTGCCCAGAAAACATACAATCTAAGGCAGGCTTTTTACAAAGCTGCACTGCTAAGCAGCACATGCAAAATACTGAACTGCCCATACGAAAAGAACTGGCAGCTTGGCATGTAGCGTGCACTGCTCGGCAGTGCAGCTTTGTAATAGCCTTCCTAAAAGCCTATTTACAACTTTATATAACAACATAATACTGGGACGGAATGAAGGCCCATCAAGCTCAGTATCCTGTTTCCAACAATGCCTAATCCAGGTCAGAAGTACCAGGCAAGATCCCAAAAGAGTAAAACAGATTTTTATGCTTCTTATCCCAGAGAATATTAAGCTCTGGAACGCATTGCCAGAGGATGTGGTAACAGCAGATAGTGTAGCTGGTTTGAAGAAAGGTTTGGACAAGTTCCTGGAGGAAAAGTCCATAGTCTGTTATTGAGAAAGACATGGGGGAAGTATTGGTAGCATGGAATATTCCTACACTATGGGTTTTGGTCAGGTACTAGTGACCTGGATTGGCCACCGCAAGAACGGGCTACTGGGCTTGATGGATCATTGGTCTGACCCAGCAGATTTTCCCAAGTCCATTTTAATAATGACTTATGTACTTTTCATTTAGGAACCTGTCTAAACCTTTTTAAAAACACTACTATGCTAATTACTTTTACCATATTTTCTGATAGTAAATTGTAGAGTTTAGTTACACATTGATCCCCTGATATGGTGCACAAAATTGTGTGTGCAAATTTGGGTGTGTGCCCAATATGCATGCACAATTTAATTGAGTAAAGTATTAGTTAGAGTCAATAATTGGGTACTAATAATCAGTAATTGGCACTAATTTACAATAATTAGAATTAGAATTTACACGCACATCTTACTAGGCATTATTCTATATAGATGAGTGCATAAATTCTTGTGCATAGACCTGAAAAGCGGATGTGGCTGTGGGCAGGTCATAGGCGTTCCAAGAATTTTCAGGCACTATTAACAGAATATACCTGATCCATACCTAATTAACAGCTTACAAAACTTGTGGCAAAAAAGTATTTTTGGATGTAATCTAAACTGATAGTATTATGTATGTCAAAAGTTGTGTCTAGATTATATTCTTTTTCACAATTCTCCAAAACCTGACGCCTCAGCCCCACCACTCCACCGCAATGTTTAATTCAAAAAAGCGGGAAGTTTGATGTGAGAACTTCATCATTGGCTGTCGGGTTTATAATAGTTTTTACTTATTTATTTTTTAGTGTATTTTTTCAATTCTATTAAATTTTTAAGAACCTTTAAAGAATAAATAGTATAAGACTCTTCAATTTTTAAGCGTCATAATATAAATTCTAAAAGTTATTTATATACTCATCTCAGCAACTCAGCTTAAACCCAGGGAGTCAGACCCGACATGTTTCACAAAAATGTGTTTTATCAAGGGTCTCCCTGTAGAACATAAAAGAGAAAGTCGTCATATACAATTGTATAACTTCTCCCCTCAAGCTATAATTAATTTATGATTAATAATAATCTCACTTTGATGGTGTACTCACCAAGGGCGCCGCTGTCATCCGACTCCACATTATTCATGAGAAAAAGATGGCGGCGGCGTCCTTGGAGCGAAATTTAAATCCCCCTGCGTTAACATCCAAGTCTCCACCCCCCGCATCCTATTGGTCCTGCCTGAATTATACCGTCCCCCATTCAATCTCGATATTTAATCCGTGGGGTTCAACCGTATCCAAAGAAAAAATAAATCTCTGTTCTAATTCATTAAGTTTCAACGGGTCCCCCCGTCCATCCCACCCAACTACTTTCTTGATGACCCGCCATCGCAACTCCGCCACTGTGTGGTTCAATCTTACCCAGTGCTCAACCAAGGGAGCTTGTGTGATCCTATTTATAATTCGTGACTTGTGCTCCGTTAGCCTAGTTTTAATTTTCCTACTCGTGCGTCCCACATAAATGAGATCGCACGGGCATATTATGACATAAATGACCCCCTGGGAGTCGCAGTTCGTAATATCGCGAGCTCTAAGAGTGATTGGGCGCCCCGGAACCTGCCAGGACTCACCTTGGATGGTTGAAGGGCACCACTGACATCTTCCACATATGCCGTGGTGCCCCTCCCCCCCTTCTTCATCTTGCAGGCGAATGCCATACTTCTGGAAATTACACTGTTGGCCTAGTGTGCTCCCTCGGGTGTAGGCTATTCTAGGGAAGGAACTTAGCGCTGTGTGTGATTGGACTATAAACCAGTATTTTCTGAATATTTTTACTACCGTTTTTACTATTCTAGAAAACGGAAGAACACAAGTCAGATTATCATCTTCGTCTTGGATGGTAGGTAATTCCTGTAATAAAAGTTCTCTCTGAGCGTATTTTCCCCTATAGTAGGCCTGCTTAATAGATCGTAATGGGTAACCCCTATCTAGGAGGCGCTTTTTCAATTCGCTGGCTTGTTGTTTATATTCTTCCATAGTGGAAGAAACCCTGCGTAACCGCAGGTTCTTAAAAATTTAATAGAATTGAAAAAATACACTAAAAAATAAATAAGTAAAAACTATTATAAACCCGACAGCCAATGATGAAGTTCTCACATCAAACTTCCCGCTTTTTTGAATTAAACATTGCGGTGGAGTGGTGGGGCTGAGGCGTCAGGTTTTGGAGCCATACCTAATTAAGGCATGGAAATTTATACTAGATTTTTGTTGGTATAAATCCTCATGCCTAAAAGTTGGGTATGGATCCTTGTGCTAGGTGCTGTTCTATAAACAGTCCCACTCCCAACTCAGAGCGCTGTTTATAGAATAATGCTTAGTGCTCTTTTTTTTTTTTTTTATCTGCTTTTTCAGCACCATATGGTCCTGGGTGAAGAAATATTTTCTCTGACTTGTTTTAAATGTACTCTTACTTACCCCCTCCTTTACTAATGCGCAGCGCTGGTTTTAGCGCCGGCAGCGGCGGTAACTGCTCCGACACTCATAGAAATTTGAGCGTCGGAGCAGTTACTGTTGCTGGCGGTGCTAAAACCCGCACTATACATTAGTAAAGGAAGGCGTTAATAAATTAATAATTGAATCACTGTTAGTCCTTGAGTTTTTTGGGGGAAAAAGTAAATGAACCACTCCATACCATTCCATTTAGATTTTACAGACCTTGTTCATATCTCCCCTCAGTTGTCCCTTCTCCAAACAGAAGAGCCCTAGACTCTTTAGCCTTTCTTCATAAGGAGGTCATAGAGAGGATATCCATCCTCTCTATGCATCAACACAAAAGCTTTAGTGAAACATGCCAAAAATCTGTTACCATGTCAGTAGAAGTGTTTCAAGGAAATTTATGAGCGTGGGATATCTGAGAATACAAAATGATGCAAGAGAAGTGACATTTCCATAATAGTAGTGTGTAGTAGGATTTGGGTGGTAGTTGAAAGGTTCACATATTCTACCATAAGTGTAGTTGTTAGAGTAGGGTATGGGCTTGAGTCCCTATCTCTATGGTTGACTATACCACCCACTAGACTATTCCAGGAATCTGCTTGCTGCTCTATTAGGACTAGCTATAACATCTGAAGCTATCACATAAGCAAGTACTGTACTGTATATACTGTTTTATTCACATCTTTAGGGTATGAGAGGCGGTCGTTGACTTCTGGGGGGTTATGCCTTCATCCCTTTAGTACAGTGTTTCTCAACCTGTGGTATGCATACCTCAGAGGGTACGTGAGCCGCCTGTTGGAGGTATGCGGGCTGGCTGCCACCTGGGATCTCTCCCTGCCTGTCACCCCCCCCCCCCCGGCTGAAGACACCACCACTGCAAATTCCTCCCTGCCCCACCACTGAAGCCGCCCGACATGCTCCATTCCCATCCCCTGCCACCACGGCAGCAACAACAGGGACAGGACGGGCCAGACACATGCAGTGACTGCACATGGCCAGCCCACAAGCCTTCCCTTGACATCAATTCAGACCCTAGAAAGAAGGTTCTGTCCAGCCAGGCAGCAATTGGCTGGCCCGGAATCTTCTTTCTGGGGTCTGAATTGATGTCGGGGGAAGGCTTGTGGGCTGGCTGCTTGCAGTCGCTGCACACGCCTGGCTCGTCCCATCCCTGTTGTTGCTGTGGTGGCGGGGTGGGTGGGAAAGGAGCATGGCAGGTGGCAGGGTCTGCTTCAGGGGTGGTGCAGAGAGGAATCTGCAGTAGCTTCAATGGGGGGTGGGGGCAGGCAGGGGAGAAGAAGAAAAAGTTGGACTCATGGAGAGACAGAGATGTTGTTAGTTGGGTAATGGAATGAGGTCTGGAGGAGAGGAAGCATGCAGGAAGCAGAAAGAAAAAGAAATATTGGATGCACGGTTAGAAGAAGTGCAACCAGAGACTCGTGAAATCATCAGACAACAAAGGTAGGAAAAATGAGGTGACTAGCGGAGTGCCGCAAGGATCAGTCCTGGGACCATCTCTTTTCAACATATTCATAAGGGATTTAACCCGGGGGCTTCAGGGTAAAGTAGCACTGTTCGCCGACGATGCCAAACTGTGTAATATAGTAAGTGAAAGCAGTCTCAAGGGTAGTATGACGCAGGATCTGATCATGTTGGAAAACTGGTCCTCAACATGGCAGCTGGGCTTCAACGCTAAGAAGTGTAAGGTCATGCATCTCGGCAGCAGAAATCCATGCAGAACATACACTTTGAATGGAGAAGCACTAGCTAGGACTTCAGAAGAACGGGACTTGGGAGTAATCATCAGTGCAGACATGAAGGCTGCCAAACAAGTAGAGAAGGCCTCATCCAAGGCAAGGCAAATGATGGGATGTATCAAGAGAAGCTTCGTCAGCCGCAAGCCTGAAGTCATAATGCCACTTTACAGAACCATGGTGAGACCTCATCTGGAGTACTGTGTGCAATTCTGGAGGCCACATTACCGTAAAGATGTGCTTCGAGCCGAGTCGGTCCAGCGGATGGCCACTAGAATGGTCTCCGGACTCAAGGGTCTCTCATACGAAGAAAGACTGGGCAAATTGCAGCTCTATACTCTAGAGGAGCACAGGGAAAGGGGGGACATGATTGAGACATTTAAATATGTCACAGGACGTGTCGAGGTGGAAGACGACATCTTCCTTCCCAAAGGACCCTCGGTCACAAGGGGGCACGTGCTCAAACTCAGAGGAGGGAACTTTAATGGTGACACCAGGAAGTACTTCTTCACAGAAAGGGTGGTGGATCACTGGAACAAACTTCCGGTGCAGGTGATCAAGGCCACCAGCGTGCTCGACTTTAAGAATAAATGGGACATCCATGTGGGATCACTACGAGGGTCGAGCTAAGGAACTAAGTCATCAGCACCCAGACTTAATGGGGTGGGTCAGTAGAGTGGGCAGACTTGATGGGCTGTAGCCCTTTTCTGCCGTCATCTTTCTATGTTTCTATGTTTCAATTTAGTGATCAAAATATGTCAGTTTTGAGAATTTATATATGCTGTCTATATTTTGCTCTATATTTGTCTATTTTTTCTGTAGTTGTTACTTATTACATATTTTAAAGTCATCTGCATTGATTTCTTTGAAAACCCCCCTAATGTAAATGATAACATTTTCTCTGCATACAATGTGTTTTGTGTTTACCATTATGTATTAATAAGCTTATATTGTGTGCATATGAAAAATGGATAGAAGAAATTACATTACAATTAGTACTATTATTATTTTGGGGTGGAGTCAGGGTCGGAGTTAGGACAGGTCTGGGGCGGAGCTGGGAGGGGGTACTCAGTTGGTATTTCTTAGGCTTAGGGGGTACTTGGCTTGAAAAGGTTGAGAAATACTGCTGTAGTATACAGTAGTCATCTAATCAGTTTTGGCACCTTTTTTGGCACTTATTTGTTGTTGAAACAGATCCAGCCCCAAACATCCAAATTGTGCCCTAAACATTTTCTAAAATGTTAGATTATTGCAGAAAAACATCTATCATAAGCCTACCCTTTTTCTGCCCAAACACCTCCTTCAGGTTTAGAAGCACTGCAGACAACCACCATAGAAATCTGAATACAAAATAGGTTAGAAAGAATCAAATTGAAGGGGTTTGGCGAGAAAAATGTCCATCTGCCCCTTTTTGGCAGATGGGCATTTTTATTTTTTGAAAATGATCCCCATAAACACATTCATAGTTTATAATTTATAAAACATACCATAAACATGCAAGAAAGCTACTAAGCATTAGGTTTAAAACAAACTAGAGAAAATATTTCTTCACTCAATGTGTAATTAAACTTTGGAAGTTGTTGCCAGAGAATGTGGTAAAAAAGCAGTTACCTTAATAAGATTTGTAAAAGTTTTGGATAATTTCCTAAAATAAAAGTCCATAAGTCATTGTTAAGATGGACTTGGGAAAATCTACTGCTTATTGCTAGGATAAGCAGTATAAAAGCGGTTTTATCCATGTGGGATCTTTTGCCAGGTATTTGTGACTTGGATTGGCCACTGTTGGAAATAGGATACTGGGCTTGATGGACGTTCAGTCTGTGCCAGTTTGGCAACTCTTATGACAGGTTTATGGAACAAAAATCCATAAAAAAAATTATGTTAGGTGGACGTGGGAGAGTCATTGTCTATTCCTGGAAATGAACTATGAGAAATAGAGGTATTTTTGGGGACCCGCCTGGTACTTATAATCCAGACTGGCACTATTAGAAACAGGATTCTGGGCTTGCTTGATAGGCCTTTGTCTGACTCAACATGGCTTTTCTTATGTTCTTGTGAGGAGATTAGGGAAGGGGCAATGCCAGCGGGCATGCAAACTCAAACAAAAATGAGTAATGGAGGACAGAGCTCATGACAAAATTTTCAGGAATCCGAAGATGACAAATACATGTGAGATCTCATTTTGTATAGAGGCTCAACTTGAGAATTTAGATGTTTAGGCCAGGAGACTCCCAATTTCCAGGTATTTTACAAAAGCTATGGGGCTCATAAATAAAAAAAAAAGTCTAAAAAGTGGCCTAAATGGGTACTTGGACAATCAAAAAGCCTGATCGTCCAAGTACCCATAATCAAAGCTGGTTTTAGATGTATCTAAAACCAGTTTAGGCCTTTCCCCTGACTCTAAACGCATAGAGCGAAAAGAGGCGTTTTTAGAGGAGGGGAAAGGGAGGGCGGTGGGCGGGAGATGGGCCGACCTACACCTAGGCGTACAGCAGGTATAACCAAACGTTTTGACAGGTTGCCTAGTCGGCACTTATACGTTTTGACTTTGACCAAGTCAAAACAGGTATAAATGTCGAAAAAGGGGCTGTTGAGCTGATGGCGGCTGGCGCGATCAGCTCAGCGGGCCGGCAACCTACCCACCCCCCAACACAACCATCGCGGCAGGAGAGATGACTCATCTCCCCTGCCGCGATGCGATCACCCCTATACCCAAACTGCCGCAACCCGCAATCTCTCCTGCCGCAATGCATCACCCACCCATACAACGATTCGGGCAAGAGGGAGCCCAAGCCCTCTTGCCCTGTCGAACCGCAACCCCCCTGCTGACATCGGGGCAAGAGGGAGCCCAAGCCCTCCTACCTCATCAAAACATGAGACCCCGCTGACATCGGGCCAGGAAGGAGCCCAACCCCTCCTACCCAGGTGAACCCCCCTACCCCCCACCCCCACTAAAATACGGGCAGGAGGGATCCCAGGCGCTCCTGGGATCGAGCGGTCAGCAGGGGGGTCTCGCAGGTCGGCGGGGGGGGGTGATCGGTGGTTTGGGGGGGCAAGTGTAGGAGGGGTGCGTCGAGGGCAGGAGGGCCTGGGATCCCTCTGCCCATATTTTAGTAGGGGTGGGGGTAGGGGGTTCGCCTGGGCAGGAGGGGTTGGGCTCCCTCCTGGCCCAATGTTGTTGGGGGGTCGCAGTTCAACAGGTCAAGAGGGCTTGGGCTCCCTCTTTCCCCAATGTTGTTGGGGGGGGGGTCATTGTTCAACAGGGCAAGAAGGCTTGGGCTCCCTCTTGCCCCATCGAGTCGGGGAAGGTTGGAGTGCTGCGGGGTAAGAGGCATGCCGATAAATGAAGAAAAGAGCACATTAGGCTGTTTAGAATAGTCCATAGTGGAAAAGAGATACAGCTGCAGCAGACAAATAACATGATTTGCAGTTTTGCACCACACATTAAAGCAATACATGATGCATTTTCCTTTATCTCATTTTACCCATCTTTAGTTGTTTGGTGATAATAAACACTACTTCTTTTCATACTCCTAGGAAGCTTTCCTGCTGTCTAATTTTTGGGGGGGTGGTTGTGGGGAGGGGGGAATGTTCTACCAGGTCATCTAGTCCAGATGCAGCTGTGTGTCTGATTCTAAAATATCATATCTGAAAATGCATTCAGGCTTAGGCACTGTGACTCAGCTGCAGGGTTCAATAGTAGAGGAAATTCAGTTTTAAGGCTCCTATGTGGAGCTGGTTAGAGCTATAGCCTCAGAACCCTGCAGTTGTGGCCTCAGAACCCTGCTCATTGTGACTCCTGGGCAAGTCACTTAATCCCCCATTGTCTCAGATACATTAGTTAGAGTGGGAGCCCACCAGGACAGATAGGGGAAAATGCTTGAGTACCTGAATGTGAACCACTTAGGCTCTACGTGGTATATGAATACTAAAAAATAAATAAATCAGGAATGTGATGTGTACAAGCTCCTTTAAGGATGTAAAAAAACAATATCACTGCAATGGCAGCCTAGCCTAAGAGCAGCATAAGCTATTCACTTTTAAAGGGATCATCTCTTACAGTTATTGTTCCTTAAGAGAAGAAAGGTGAAGCCAGTGCTATTAGATTGGATCCCTGCTTAGATGGAAAGTCACATTATCGATCCAGCTAATATTGGAAAGAAACTTTGCATTTATATGATACTGGGGCTCATTTTCAAAAAAGAAAAAAGCATCCAAAAAGTGGCATAAAGGGGCAGAGAGACATTTTTCTTGTCAAACCCTTTCCAATTTGCTATTTTCAAAACCTATATTCTAGATGCTGTTTTGATCAGTAGTTCATCTAAATCTCAAGGTTAGAGGCATGGTGTGGACAAAACTAGGGTGGGCTTATGACTTGGAAATTTTTCTACCAAAAAGGTAGCCTAACAATTTAAAATTTAAAATAATGGGTTAGACAAATAGACTTACAGACCGACTAATACACAAGGTAAGAGGGATCAGAACTACAATTTAGTGCTTTAAAGTACAGAGGAGAACCATATATGGAGAAAACAATAGGGAGGGAAAAGTCCAATCAAAGAAGAAAACTAATATAAAATTTAGGCATAATTTAAAGAGTAAAAGCATCTTTAAAAAAGAAAACTTTTTAAATTACTTTTAAAACAACTCAAGTCGTTTTCCTCTCTTAAATACTGAGGCATGGCATTCCAAAGCTGTGGTGCCATCACTGAAAACATATCATGTCGTCGTGTTCCAATAACTTTCAAAGAGGGGACTACTATAAGCTTTTGATTAGTAGACCGGAGAGAAGGCGATGTGCTGTAGGGGATAAGTAATTTATCAATGAATTGAGGTTCATTAGTTGAATGGGTTTTGAATACTCTTCACCCTACTCACAGGCCCTGCTCTACACCTTGAGTTCTCAAGCAAGGTCCTTGGCATCACTATCGACTCCTCCCTTTCCCTCAACGATCACCTGAATTCCCTGGCAAAATCTTGTTTTTTCAGCCTCCACATGCTGAGGAAAGTTAGATCCTATTTTCACCAAAAGCATTTCACCATCCTTGTACAATCCATCATCCTATCCAAACTCGATTATTGTAACGCCATCTACTTAGGCCTAACGAAAAAAAGTCTTCGCAGACTCCAGCTTATCCAGAACACTGCGGCTAAGCAGATTTTTGCTAAACGCAAATATGACCACGTCTCCCCTCTACTTACCAATCTTCACTGGCTCCCAGTACTTTCCAGAATTCATTTCAAATGCTCCTGCCTGGCTTTCAAGATCATTCACGGCATCCTTCCCCCCCTAATCCCTCTATCCTTCCTCGCCCCGACACCAACTACCACCAGATCTGCCCACAGACATAAACTATCCTTCCCCTCTCTACACGGCATCCTCCACGCAGGTAAATTGGGCAGATCCCTCCTCTCCAAAATCACCGGCCTCTGGAACGACCTCACTGTCCCGCTGCGGAACCTGGGCTCCCTCCAACTATTCCGAAAACAACTGAAAACCTGGCTTTTCTCTAGCATATAATAATCTCTTCTCCTGATTACATCCCCTCTTTTTATGCTTTGTAAACTCTTTCTCTTCTCTCTTCCCATATTTTTTAAACTTTGTAAACCGTGTCGAGCTCCACTTCAGTGGAGAAGATGCGGTATATAAACCTAAGGCTTAGTTTAGTTTAATACTAAAAGTTAAATTTTGAAGGTAATACGGTGGTTAATTGGGAGCCAGTGGGATTTAACCAGAAAAGGTGTTATGTGATCATATTTTTTACCATTGTGGATGAGTTTAACGGCAGTATTCTGAATTATCTGAAGGCGCTTTTTTTCTTTTTGTGTAATACTTATTAATAAAGAGTTACAGTAGTCAATCTGGCTTCAGACCTGGATATGGAACAGAGAAAGTTCTTGTGTCCCCTTCTTGATGATCTGAACAGAAAGCATGACAAGATCTGCCTCAATGCTAGAGCTGTTGGATTTCTCAGCAGTCTTTGACACTGTGAAAGGGCATAATCTAAACTTTAAAATGTCCAAAAACTTGCCTAAAGTCGGCCTCGGGAGCAGCACAACGCATTCAGCGCACCAGCCTGACCTACAAAGTGCTTTTGTGGTTTTGTAAAAGGGAAGGAAATTTATTTAAGAATGCTCCTGTGTAATATCTTTATGAGTGAAACATATCTGCACAAATAGGGCCTCCATGATGTTGTGCCTGCTTTCCTTTCTATTCTATATTATTAATAATAATAATAATAATAAATTATTTCTTGTATACCACCAAACCAGTAAAAGGTTCTAGGCGGTTCACAGAAAGATAAGGCTGAACATCTAGCCGATTTACAATACAAGAAAAGCTGTTTCTAGAAGATACATAATGCCTATAGATTAAAAGCATTAACATTAGAACACTTAAGTTTTACATTTATCAAATAGTTGTGTTTTTAGTAATTTTCTAAAATTATACTAAGATGGAACTTCTAGCATAATTTTGCCAAACCAGGTATTCAATTTAGCTGCTTGAAAAGCGAGAGTTCTCTCTAAAAATATCTTAAAATGACATAATTTGTAATTTTCTAACATTAGTGAAGGTGACTCATCAAAAAAGTAACCTTATTAGGTAATGCAATCAAATCTGAACTCACAGTGATGTAGCAAAACCAAAACCTTTGGTATATTATAGAGAAGGAAGAGATACAGTGACTTGATATAATTCTGTAGTACAATGTACATACAGTACTATCTGCTTACAATTGATGACTAGATATGAAAAGACATGACAGTTTGCAGCAGCTTGTGGGGCCCTGGCAGCTTCATTAAAATGATGGAAGTGTCGAGAGTAAATATGACTGGCCACTGCTTCCTTAGTTGGCCAACATGAACGAAACAGATGCCATTTCAATCTCTATATTGCCAGAGGTAAGATTCAGTAAAATTATTATACATCAACACTGCAGCAAGCAATAAAGCTGAAAGCAAACTGAGCACAGGAACATAAGAATAGCCATACTGGGTCAGATTAAAGGTAAATCTAACCCTTATCCTTCTTTCAACATTAATCAAGCCTGGTCCCAAAAAGTAGCAAGATTCTATGCCACCAACTCCAGGGATAAGCAGTTGCTTTCCCTGGGTTTACCTTAATAATGGTTTGTGAACTTTACAAAATGAATTTCCTAATAAAAACTAGGTGCTTGGGCTGCATTGGAAATCTGGATTTGATTACCAGCCTCATTTCTGTTTCTCTGGCCAGTCAGTGTGGAGAAAATGAATGGGGAAAGAAATCTCAGCCATTTATTGAATGTAACATCTAGGGCCAAATTCAGGAAATGGTACCCAAAGTTAGATTAAAAAAAGAAGGGGGGCAAGCTTATCAAACAATCATGCAAACAAAATAGAGATTATATAAGAACATAAGAGTTTGCCATACAAGGACAGACTGAAGGTCCATCAAGCCTAGTATCCTGTTTCCAACAGTGGCCAACCCAGATCACAAGTACCTGGAAAATCCCAAAAAGTAAAACAGATTTTATGCTGCTTATCCTAGAAATAAGCAGAGGAATTCCCCAAGTCCCTTTTACTCGTAGTAATGGTTTATGGACTTTTTTCTTAGGAAATCATTCAAACCTTTTTTACACCCCGCTAAGCTAACTGCCTTCATCACATTCTCCCGAAATGAATTCCAGAGTCTAATTACATGTTGAGTCAAGAAATATTTTTTCTGGGACTTCCGGTGACATCACCTGCTAGCATGACTGCATAGCCATTGAGCTCCCACACTGCCATCCATACTAAGCGAACTTTAGCACTCTTGACGGCCTCTTTTGCGGATCCTTTTCAGTGGCTTGAGTGCTGGGTGTCCTGGAGCTCCCAGGATGGGGAAGAAAGTACGGCCTGATCTGCAAGCTTTCGCCTACCAGCCCTCTGTGCCAGCTGAACAGGAGTCAAGACATTATGGCAGAAGAGCCCATTTGCACTGCTCAGGCCTCTAATGTGCTGAGTGGGAGTGATGCCAGTTTGGAGATTGAAGACACGCTTCTCCCGGTGAGCAGGTGTGATCTGCAGGCACTTGCTGTGGACCTCAAAACAGTGATTCTAAATGCTAAGGCAGACATCCAATCGTTCTGAGCTCCCCTGGGAGAACAGTATAGAAAAATTGAATAAATTAAAAAATATACTGCCTTTTACAAAAAGTAGTAGTGCATGCCTGTTAAGTCACACAAGTCCACTCCACTCTCCTATAATACAACAAAACTACTTATCACTATAGATAAAGGACCAACTATGAGTATTTTTTAACTTATCTGATCTGTCTTTTAATTATAAAATATATTGTTGCTTTGGGAACTTATTTTTGAAGCAGATAAAAATCTATAGCTACAGGCTACTGTGTGCTCTATTCCTGCTTTGTATTGTCAAGGTTTCCTAATAATCACAATGGCTGGTTAAATCAATGGCCTCACCTCCTTACAGAGTCAGCTTTACAATCTTATAGTAGCACATGGAGACAGCTCATATGAAATACAGCAATGAGTTTCAATTATGTGTGTTTTCTATAAATTTACCAGCATCGAAACTAGTGTGAAATGCACAGCATTTAAAGGTCAAATTGGGTGTTTTCACAGTGATTATAAGACAAAAACATTACATATGTCACGTGAGACTAACATAAAAAAGAACAGCGCGAGGGTAATTTTATAAAATGGATATATATTTATTAATAATGTGCATTTCTTTGATAAGACAAGGGGTAGGTTGTAAGGGGTGTATTAATGCAGGTGTCCAGTTTTAGAATTGCTCGTTATCTCCTAATTTCATCTGGGCAGCCACGTTTACATTCCCCATGCATATATAAATTTACAGAATACTAACACTTGCACTCCTAAAAGTATACATACAGTACTCCCTCAAAATTTGCGGGGATTCCGTTCCAGGACCCCCTTCAAATTTTGAAAAACTGCAAATGTGGTTTTAAGCCAGGGGAGACAGGAGAGAGCAGCTTTGACATGCAGCTCCTGATAGGTGTAGCCTGACTTTACTACACTCTCCCCTGCAGCTCTGGACTTCCCCACACCTGCTCCCCCCAAATTGCCGATGCTTCGGTTACTCTTCTTTCTTCCTCCCTCCCTCCCCCCCACGCAGGACCCTGCGGCACTTTCAGCTCTTACTTCCTCTAACGCCGGCCCTGCAGCTCCGGACTTCCCCACACCTGCTCCCCCCCACCCCCCCGGATCACTATTATTTTAAATGTTATGGCAGCCGCGGCGCTGTATCCATCAGAGAAGACTTCTAACCTCGGCCTTCCCCGGAACTCTTCCTGCAACAACGACTTCCTGTTCCCGCCTAGGCAGGCGTCTGATGCAGGAAGAGTTCTGAGGCAGGCCGAGGTTAGAAGTCTCCTCTGATGGAAACAGCGCCGCAGCTGCCATTAAAATTTAAAATAATAGCGATTACCGGGGGGGCGGGAGGGGGGGGAGCAGGTGTGGGGAAGTCTGGAGCTGCAGGGCCGGCGTTAGAGGGAGTGAGAACAGGATAGCTTAGCGTGCCGGTCCAAAGTCGCCTTCAAAACCAGGGGGGGTGGGGTTTGAAGCGGTAGGCAGCAGCAGCGGGGGCCAGTCTGGGGGGGGGGGGGCAGGCTTCGACACTAGAGGGAGGGGAAACGATCGCCTGTCCTGTTGTCCCCACGGACAGCTTCGGGACACTATCCCTGAAAACGGGACATTTTGGCGTCCCGAAGCTGTGCGTGGGGACAACGGAACACAGGATCTAAAAAGGGGACAGTCCCGTTCACCTTAGGTAAGATTGCAGCGGCGCAGACCAGGGGAAAGGAAGGAGGTGCTGAGGTGCAGGTTCAGTTGCACAGTAGGGCAGGAGGACCCGGATCTGGCCAGCTGTGCACCCCCCCTCAAGGCATGCACCCGGGGTGGATGCCACCCCCCCTTGGTACACCACTGGCCATATGTGTGATCTTGTTAACATATAATTTCATTTCTCCTCCTTTTCTTCCTACACTGCCTTTCCAACAAACCTGTCTAGAACACAGACAAGGTTTGTTGGATGCAAAGCTGCAACAGTGCAGTGGGGCTATAAAGTTTAAAGGCAGCCAAGCCCAATTTAAAAGGACATTTTTTTTTCTTTCTACTGCATTGAAAGCAATGAACAATGAAAGCTTGCTGAATAGAAAACCTTAAAGGTAGAATTGGGCTGTAAAGTAAAGGGAGATACATCACATTTAAGTCAGACCTTATTTTTCCTTACTCTACTTTTTGACAAGTTTTGGACTCAGTGGCAGCTTGCTGGATAAAAAGCTGTGGCAGATTTGTACTGGTCTGTTTCAAGACATTTAAAGGACAACAGAGTTGGTTTTTTTTTCTGCAGTAAATGTTTTGTTCATTTGGGTTACGTAGAAAATAGCCTGCCTAATATTAAAAGAATACTGCTTCCTCTTCTTTGGGTATAAAGCATTAAACAATATAAACTCTTGGGCTAATGTCTCCAAATGGGTTATTTTTTGTATGTATTAGGGAATAGAATGGAAAAATCATATACCATATTTTTTTGCTCCATTAGATGCACCCGACCATAAGACGTACCCTAGATTTAGAGGAGGAAAACAAGAAAAGAAACATTCTGAACCAAATTCTCCCTGTCAGGCTCTGCACCCAACCCCACACTCCTTGCCAAGCTCTGCATCCTGTCCTACCTCTCTGCCAGGCTCTGTACCCTGTCCCCCCTCTGGTGGGCTAGTGGTAGGCTGGGACAGGGCACAGGGCAGGCAGGGTCAGGGCAAGCAGGCAGGTAGAGACAGGGGACAGGTAGCTAGCATAGGCATCAGAAAGGGGGGGCCACAGGGGTCATGGCCTCTCCAAAAATTGCCCATCCTGTAGGCCAGGAAGTATGCGGGCTGGCCACCGCTGCTGTTCCCTGCCCGCCGCTGCTGCTCACCACCTTAAATGCAGGGAGGGAAGGGCCAGGCGCGTGCAGCAAATGCACGCTGCTGGCCCACAAGCCTCCCCCCAATGTCAATTCTGAATTGATCTCAGTTGAAGGCTTGTGGACCGGCGCCACTCCAAGCGCCTGGCTCTTCCCTTCTTGGATTTGCTTCAGCAGTGAGTGGCGAGTGGTGGCAGACCATGGGGGGGAAGAATTGGCGGTGGATAGGCCAGGCTTCGGCACAACAGGGAGGGAGGGAGGCAGACTGGCTTCAACGGGTAGGCCAGGCTTCATCACAGGAGGGAGGCTGGCAGGCTTTGGGTGAGGGAGTAGCACAAAGACTGGAAGGCAGTGAGGGGAACATAGGAAGGAGGGAGGGAGGAAGGAGAGAGATAGAGAGAGAGACAGAGAAAGACTGAGGTGGGTGGGGGGTTGTAAGCAGAAGAAAGACAGAGGGAGAGGTGCCTGGATCAAAGGGGAAAGATAGGAGACAGATGCTGGATTATGGGAGGTGCAGACAGAGAGGGCGAGACCCTGAGGAAGAACAGAGAGATTGAAGATCATAACAAAGAAGGGAGAGAGAGGTAGACCTGGAACAAAGTGGTGGTAGGTACAAAGGAGAACTGACACTGAATCTGGAGAGGGTAAGCAGAGGGAAAATAGAGAGAGACTAGGACCCAAAGGCAATGGGGCTGGATTGTGAAAAAAATGTTGGATGCAAAAGAAAAAAAGAAATATTGGATGCACAGTCAGAAAGAAGTGCAACCAGAGACTCATGAAATCACCAGACAACAAAGGTAGGAAAAATTATTTTATTTTCAATTCAGTGATCAAAATGTATCCGTTTTGAGAATTTATATCTGCTGTCTATATTTTGTACTATATTTGTCTATTTTTCTATAATTGTTACTGAGGTGACATTGCATATTTTAAAGTCATCTGCCTTGACATTTTTAAAAAATACCCAAATATAAATGATAATTAACATTTTCTCTGCATACATGTGCTTTGTGCTTTTTAATTTTGTGGTTACCATTATGTATTAATAAGATTATATTATGTGTATATGAAAAACAGATAAAAGAAATTGCATTACAATTATTATTATGGGGGTAGAGTCAGGAGCAGAGTTTGGGCAGGTCTGGGGCAGAGCTTTTGGGCCCCCCCCCCAAACAAAAAAGTGTTTTGCTGCCTATGGGTAGGTAGGCAGACAGGCCTCTCCCCCCCCAGGCAGGCAGCAGGCAGGCCCTGGCCCTATCCACCCCCCCCCCCCCCATGCGTACCTTTTTAAAAATCTTCTGGAGCCTTCCTTCACTGGACGCGGTGCCCTCCATTGCTGGCAGCAGTGCACATGGATGGCTGGCTGGCTAGCTGGTTGGTCCCCGCCGCTTGCCCCAAGAATGGCTGACGTGTCTGTCTCCTCTTCTGTTTTCTTGCAACATATTGGTGCACCAGGTTGCCTGCCTGGTCCCGCACTGCTTTCCATGAGAACTGATATGCCGCAAGAGAACAGAAGAGGAGGCAGCTGCATCAGCCATCAGTTCTCGGGAGAAGAGGCAGAGACCAGGCAACCAGCCAGCCTTGTGTGCTGCTCTCAGAGAGGGAGGGCGTCGCATCCAATGAGGAAGGGCGGCTGCATTAAAATAAGGTAACGAGGGGGGGTATTCACTCCATAAGACACACCCTTATTTCCACCCACTTTTTTGGGGAGAAAAGTATGTCTAATGGAGCAAAAAATGCAGTAATTCACAAATGCCCAATCTGTAATTTGTTAATAAATATAAATACCTTTCACCCCTTAGGTTAACATGAAGAAAAGACTTAACTGATATTCAAATAACCAGGAAAATGTTCCCCCTGGGAAAATCACTATTATCAGTCAAAAAAACTCCATATACATGAAAAAATTGTCCTTAGGGTGATTCCAAAATGTCCAAAATATTTATATCATCAATAAATCCAAAAGGCCAATGTGTAATAGACAAAATATGTATGATAGACAATGTATGATAGACAAAATGTATGATAGACAAAATATTAATCATGCACTTAGCTTGAATAAGGTTCCATGAGGTGTCCAGGGACCATTTAACTTGAGGCATCTTCACTATAACTCTTCAAATTCCTAACAAGGACCCCTGTTTCATGTTTGCTGCATCAAGAGAATCAGATCATGAAAGTAATGAACCTCACTCCTAAACCAGATATTTAGAGTTTGACTTCAGTCTCTCAAATTTACTGCTAATAGGTTCATATGGCATTGCATGTATAAGCAAATTATCCAGGTGTTCTTGGAGAGTCTTAATAATGAGGCTTGTGGCACCCAAAACAACGGGAAATATTTCTGTACCTTTCTGACACTTTTTCGTGGTCTCAGACTGCATTTCTTATCTTTCTATCCGATTCACAAATAACCACTTGAGACTGACACCTCTATAATCAAGGCCATTCTGGTGTTTTTCTCTTTCACCACTATGGACAGTAAGTTAACATAGCAGCAACAAATTAGTGCTGTTGTACAAAAGAGCTTCTACAGACTACAAATGATACGTTCCCTTTCAAAATTTTTTGAACCCAGCTCATTAAATATCCTGGTTCATTTTCTCGTTATCTCCAGCTTGGATTACTACAATGCCCGTTACAAAGGAGTCACTCAAAAATAGCTCAGACGGCTGCAAATCATCTAAAACACTGCAATAAAGCTTATTGAAAATGCAAGAAAATTTGATCACGTAACACTTCTAAACAAGGCCCATTGACTCCCAATATCCCATAGAATCACATATAAACTCCTGCTTATGACATTTAAAACATGCGCCACAAACTCTCCAGAATTTCTAGATAGACTCCTAATCCCACATTTTCCTTCAAGAACACTGAGATCAGATACCCAACATCTTATATCCATCTCCCATCAATGTGCCTCATTAGCATGACACGTTCAACTATTTTCTCATTCACCTCCCCCACGCTCTGGAGCTCAATGCCCATAGAAAAGCGTGAAGAAGCAATATTAGATCGATTTAAAACAAAATTAAAAACATTCCTATTTAGAGATGCCTTCGATCTCTAATCAAATCATCCTTTAAACCTCTCTTACCTCGCTTACTGTCTCTTTTTTGAAATGTAGTAGTTCCTCTTTTGTACCAGTACATCAATGTGTATACATAGTCTATGTATCCCTGATTTTATATTTTTAATGTACACCGCTTAGAAGCTTGATAAGCGAAATATCAAATTTTAATAAAACTTGAAACTTGATGGCACTCAATTTTTAATCTGTTGAAATGGGGATGTCCTGGGTGATCACAACCTCTTAATTCTCAGTTATTCTCTTTGTGAAGCTGAGAAGTTTGGTTTTGCCTTCCACACTGAAGATAGCAGGTGTTAGTCCTGACTTGAGGTACACGTGAATCTGGAAGTATCCTTTCTGTACAAGAGCCCAAGTGAAAGAGTCTTATCTTAATCATGATTTCAGGCATTTATGGCTCACTTAACCCTAGAATCATAGATCTTTACTTACAGATTATCCAAGGCATGTCTAAAGGCCACTGTTGTCATCATTCATCCCCTCCCATCATTCTCACATCCCAATGCTAACTCTTCCTTCTTCTATTTCAGTCCCCTCCCACACGACACATATTTATTCCCTATTTCAACCCCATATGGCACATATATATTGCTCATTAAAGTCTTCCACCACATGGAACACAACACCTCCCCACATTTCAGCTTCCCTGTGATGGAGGACTTCATGTATGAATAAATGCCTGACACATGGCAGCTCTCCTGAAGTTTAATCTGTACCCCAAGGCAATGTATTGATTTTAGCATTTATATACCACTTTATAGCCTAAGTGGTTTACATTCAGATACTCAAGCATTTTTCCCTATCTGTCCTGGTGGCTATTGGAGCCAACGATATGGTCCCTATCATCCCTCTTGAACTCACTCCTCTCCAGATCTACTCCCTGGGCTTATTGGAGATCCTTGTTTTAAGAGCCTTGGAGAGATGTCCACTTGCATCTACCTTGTGTTGGCCATCATGGCCATGCAAGCTGGCCATCCAAAATGGCCACCAACACTTCTAGCATTAATATCATTATATTACCAAAAAGGGCCAGAGAAATGGAAAGGGGTTTTGTGCTACAGTAGGGGGACTGAAACAGAGGGTTAGTATATTATCAGGGGGCTGAAATGAGGAAAGAGAGTTGTATGCTAAGGAGTGCTGAAATGGGGGAAGGGGGGATGCCGCAGTTGGGTGTATTCCCAGGGGAGATGCTGTCTGCCTTGGGAGAAGATTGTTGAAATGGGATGTGTGCCATATGGGCTCAAACGGAAAAAGAAAATAGAGCTGCATCAGGTGACTTGAACTGGGGGGGGGGAGGGGGTTGTACCTCCACTATTATAAATTGGAAATATGATGCAAAAATGTAATACCAATTTTATTTTTAAAAAATTTATCATGAAAAATTAGTTTCTAAGCAAGGTGTTTTGTTCCTTGGGATCTTGACAGGTACCACTTGTGACATGGGTAACGTGTCCATTTATTTTTTTCATCAAAAGGGGACATCTGTTAATTGTCAGTCCCACACCAGCCCCGCCCCAACCCCACCCTAGCCCTACCCCAACCCCGCCATAGCCCACCCTTAAAGCCCCCAATTTCTTCCATTCATTTTTCATGTACACATATCTTATTAACTCATAATGGTAACCATAAAATTTTAAAAAACTACAAAGCTTACTTTACACAGAGAAAATGTTAATTATCATTTATATTTGGGGGGATTTCAAAGATGTCAAGGCAAATGACTTTAAAATATGCAATGTCACCTCTGTAACTATAGAAAAATAGACAAATATAGTGCAAAATATAGATAGCAGAAATAAATTCTCAAAACTGACACGTTTTGATCATTAAATTGAAAATAAAATCATTTTTCCTACCTTTGCTGTCTGGTGATTTCATGAGTCTCCGGTTGCGTTTCCCTCTGTCTGTGCATCCTTTCTTTCATTTCTTTTTTCTGCACTCAGGCCCAACAATTGTCCCTTTCTATTCCCTCCCTCCTTCCTTCCCATGTCCTTAGTGTCCCCAGTGCCTCCTTCCCATGTCCTGTGTCCTTAGTGCCCTCAGTGCCTCCTTCCCATGTCCTTAGTGCCCCTTCCTATGTCTTTAGTGCCCCCAGTGCCTCCTTCCCATGTCTTTACTGCCCCCAGTGCCTCCTTCCTATGTCCCTCTCACTGCCTTCCACACTTTGTCCCACCCCCATCCCCAAAGCCAGCCTGCTTGCCTGCCTACTTTGCAAAAAAAAGCCTCCCTCCTTCCTTTCCCCTGGTCTGCTGCTATCTTACCGCCCTGCTGCTACTATTGCTAAAGCCGACACGAAGTCTTCTTTCCGACGTCAATTCTGATGTCGGAGAGGATGTTCTGGGCTAGCTAATCGCTGCCTGGCTGGCCCAGAACGTCCTCTCTGACGTCAGAATTGACGTCAGAAAGAAGACTTCGTGTCAGCTTTAGCAGCAGCAGTAGCAGGGTGGTAAGATAGCAGTGGACCAGGGGAAAGGAAGGAGGGAGGCTTTTTTTTTTTGCGCAGCAGATAGGGACAGGAAGTGATCGCCTGTCCCATTGTCCACGAGCACAGCTTCGGGACGCTGTCCCTGAAAATGAGACATTTCGGCGTTCCGAAGCTGTGTGTGAGGACAACGGGACAGGAGATCTGAAAACAGGACGGTCCCGTTCAAAACGGGACATATGGTCACCTTAGACATGGGTTGGGTACTATTCGAAACAAGATACTTTGCTTGATGGGCCTTCAGTTTCTCCCAGTATGGTAGCTCTTAGGTTCTTCAGTTCTCATATTGGTAGGGAAGAAAAGAACTGGCTCCAATAGCCATATGTTATAGAAAGTTTCATCCACTAAAATTAATTACTCCAAATTCATCAACTGTTCATTTCCATAAGCAGATATCACTTTTAGCAGAACCAAATCCACAGCAGATTGATTATTCATTATTATATAAATGTTTCTACACCTAATTAGAAGAAAGGTTTCAGATATTTTTCACATAGTTAAGCCTCTTGGCCACATGTTAAATCTATTTAGGCTGACATCTTAACCATTAATTTAATTAATTCACCCCTCATTTCTTCATATGCATATAAACAGTGTGCCCTTCCATTTAGTATAATTTGAGTTGTCATTTTATTAATTCTCTTAAAATGTTTAAATGAGGATGATTACAGTTTTATTTGGTCTTATTAATGTGTTCCACAGCTGTTTTCATCAGGTACATAATTCTGCAACTTGCATATAGTAGACCTCAGGTATACAGCATGAATTCAATCACAAATGCTGTATTATAAATTTCTTGTATTTGTGACACCCCCCAGAAAATGTCTTTGCAGTAAGAAGCAGAGGGCTATGCATTTTACAGTGTGCCACTGAGATGAGAGTATGGCTAGAATGGTCTAGGGAGGAGCAAGAGGTCTTTTGCCCAAGGGGGGGGGGGGGGAAATCATATAAAAGTATCTCAATTTGATCATATATCCCCCATATTGAACAAACTACAATGGCTTCCAGTATGATTTTGTATACATTATAAGATTCTCAAGTTAGTCCGTCAAGGAATTTATAGAAATTTGCCTAAATATTTCCATGAGATTTTGCAAATATATAGGCCAGGGCACACATTGAGATATGAAAACTGTATGTTGCTAGATGTGGGAATGGGGGGGAGGGGGGGAAATACACTATGGGGCTCATAATCAAAACTTTAAAACATCCAAAAACCAGCCTAAGTCGGCACTTGGATGTCATAACAAATGCTGATAATCAAAACCAACTTTCTGGATGTGCAGCAGCACTTCTAAGCTGCTATATGTTCAGACAGCAAAAGGGTGTGTTGGGAGGTGTGTTATGGGCGGGAATCAGGTAGGCTTCAACCTGGATGTACCCCAGCCATATTCAAAGCTTTCCTAGAAGGAACTTAGATGCCAGTTAGACCTGTTTGAATTGCGTCTAAGTTCCACAAAGGTGCCCAAACTGATGAGAAGACCATAAGAACATAAAAAGTTGCCTCCACTGGGTCAGACCATAGGTCCATCTCGCCCAGCGGCCCGCTCCCGCGGCGGCCCCACCAGGTCCTTGACCTGTGAAGTGAATTTTTGACCTTTACAATCTACCTCTACTTCTATAACCTACTTCTGCTTCTATCTGTATATTTTCAACCTTTTTAATCTACCTCTACTTCTATAACCTACTTTTGCTTCTATCTGTATCCCTCAATCCCTTTATCCTTTAGGTACTTATCCAAACCTTCCTTAAACCCCTTTACTGTGCTCTCGCCTACTACAACCTCTGGAAGAGCATTCCATGCGTCCACCACCCTCTGGGTAAAAAAGAACTTCCTAGCATTGGTTCTAAACCTGTCCCCTTTCAATTTCTCCGAGTGACCCCTGGTGCTCATGGTCCCTCGCAGTTCGAAGAATCCACTGGAGGATTTAAGGCATGACCTGACCTTACTCCCCCAGTGGTCATGACCACCTCCCACCACCCAAAGAGTGAAAAATCCCAAAACCCGTAGGCTTCCCATTAGCTGATCGTGGCAGAGGAATCCCCATCAGCTGAGTCAGTTTCGTGAATTCCCAGCAGCTCAGCTAACATCCCTCACATCCTCGACATCCCATGACATCCCGTATCTCTTCCGACATCCCATGACATCTCCCTGACATCCCATACCTCCCCCGACATCTTCACCCCCCTTCCCCCAACATTCCTGGGCCCCCTCCCACATCCCCAGACCCCTCCATACCTTCGGAAGAGCAAACAACAGAAAGGAAGCTCACTCCCTGCAATTGACAGGGCTTCCCCCATCTAATACATCTTGGAATGCAGTGGGAGGAGCTGAAGGCCCTGTTTGGCTCAAAATCACCATGGTTGATTTTGATTTCCCCTGCCAAGTCTGAGTAAAATAAGGGGACTGACTGGGGGGAGTTGGGATAGAAAAGACAAATTTGTGAGAATGAAATTCTTTAAGTATGACTGATACCTATGGATATGTAAATAGTTGATAGTTTCTACCTTCAAGTAAGTTAATAAATTATTCAGTTCATTACATTTACCTCTTGATTCCTGCCTGCTCTTCATTCCAAGGGACAGGGAAGATTGAGCGAATGATGGGAACACCTGGATCTGCATTTCTTCTGGCCTACCGGACTTATCTGGGCCCAGCCTATGCCCAAGTTTCGGGAAGATATGAAAGCTGCTAATCAGGTGGAGAAAGTTTCAACAAAGGCCAGATAAATGCTGGGTTGCATCAGAAGGACCATATGAGAGACTTTGTCCATCAGGAGCTGCAAAATCATGCAGAAACTGACAATCCGGAAACTATGTGGTCATATATAAAATCCATTCTGAACGAAGCATCTAACCGCTACATAAATACAGTAAGCAAACACCGGAGAAACAAAAAACCACAATGGTTCAGCAATGAAATTTCTGGCCTCATTAAAAAGAAAAAAGAAGCATTTATCACCTACAAACATCTTGGAAAAAAGGAGGCAAAAGAAGACTATCTGGCCAGATCTAGGGCTGTCAAGAAAGCAGTCAGGGAAGCCAAACTTCAAACAGAAGAAGATCTAGCACGGAATATTAAAAAGGGGGACAAATCATTCTTCAGGTACATTAGTGACAGGAAGAGAAACAAAGATGGGATAGTACGCCTTAGGCAATCAGACGGAAACTACGCAGAATCTGATAATACCAAGGCAGAACTGCTAAACGAATTCTTCTGCTCAGTATTCACCTGTGAAGCACCGGGAGCTGGTCCACAACTACAGCTAAGAGACATCCAAAATGACCTGTTTCATGATTACGAGTTTACACCCAGTAGCGTCTACCACGAACTTTCAAGACTCAAAGTAGACAAAGCCATGGGACCAGACAATCTACATCCCAGGGTACTCAAAGAGCTGAGTGAAGTTCTGGCTGAACCACTAGCCCTGCTCTTCAATCTTTCCATGCGCACGGGAAAAGTACCCCTAGACTGGAAAACAGCTAACGTAATTCCACTTCACAAAAAGGGCTGCAGAACAGAGACAGAAAATTACAGACCGGTGAGTCTTACATCCATAGTGTGCAAACTCATGGAAACACTGATCAAACAGAATCTTGACAAAATTCTAGACGAAGAAAACTTACGTGATCCACACCAACACGGATTTACCAAGGGGAGGTCCTGCCAAACTAATCTGATTGACTTCTTTGACTGGGTGACCAGTCATCTGGATGCCGGGGAGTCCCTAGACGTGATATATTTGGACTTCAGCAAAGCTTTTGATAGCGTCCCACACCGCAGGCTGTTGAACAAACTAAAATCGATGGGATTAGGAGATACATTCACTACATGGGTAAAGGATTGGCTAGATGGTAGGATTCAAAGGGTGATGGTAAACGGTACCCCCTCCAAAACGTCAGCTGTGACGAGTGGAGTACCTCAGGGTTCCGTCTTAGGGCCGATACTATTCAATTTATTCATAGGAGATTTGACCCAAGGACTTAGAGGAAAAGTATCACTGTTTGCCGACGCCGCCAAACTATGCAACATAGTAGGCAAAAGCAGTGTACCTGACTTTATGACGCAGGACCTACGACAGTTGGAACAGTGGTCATCAACTTGGCAGCTAAGCTTCAATGCCAAAAAATGTAAAGTAATGCACCTAGGCAAAAAAAAACCCACACAGAACTTACACACTAAATGGTGAAACCTTGTCCAGTACCACGATAGAACGTGATTTAGGAGTGATCATTAGCAATGATATGAAGGCTGCAAATCAGGTGGAGAAGGCTTCGTCCAAAGCAAGACAAATGATGGGCTGCATCCGTAGGGGTTTTGTCAGCAGAAAACCTGAAGTCATAATGCCACTGTACAGATCCATGGTGAGACCTCATCTCGAGTATTGTGTTCAATTCTGGAGACCACACTACCGGAAAGATGTGTTGAGAATTGAATCGGTTCAGCGAATGGCTACCAGGATGGTCTTGGGGCTCAGGGATCTCACTTATGAAGAAAGACTAAAAAAACTGCGGATGTACTCGCTGGAGGAGCGAAGAGAGAGGGGGGACATGATTGAGACCTTTAAGTATATCACGGGGCGTATAGAGATGAAAGATGATATCTTCAGTCTTACAGGGCCCTCGATAACCAGATGACACTCGCTGAAAATCAGGGGAGGGAAATTTCAGGGTGATGCTAGAAAGTACTTCTTCACCGAAAGGGTGGTCGATCATTGGAACGAGCTGCCTCAGCAGGTGATTGAGGCCAACAGCGTGTCAGATTTTAAGAGAAAATGGGATATTCACATGGGATCAATAGAGGAGTAAAAGTCAGGGAGTAGGTCATTGGTATGGGCAGACTCGATGGGCTATAGCCCTTTTCTGCCGTCAATTTCTATGTTTCTATGTTTCTATCAGTCGAAAGCCGGAAGTCATACTACCGTTATAAAGATCCATGGTGAGACCTCATCTGGAGTACTGTGTCCAATTTTGAAGGCCACATTATCAAAAGGATGTGAAGAGAATGGAGTCGATACAGAGAATGGCCACTAGGATGGTCTCCAGATTTAAAGACATCCCATATGAAGAACGCCTGATCAGATTGCACTTATATTCTCTCGAGGAGCGCAGAGAAAGGGGGAACATGATAGAAACATTTAAATACATCATGGGTCACATCAAAGTAGAGGAGGCAATCTTTTTTCTAAAGGGTGTCACGGCGACAAGAGGGCATCCACTAAAACTTAATGGTGACACCAGGAAATACTTCTTCACCGAACGGGTGATTGATCGATGGAATGATCTTCCCCACCAGGTGGTCGAGGCCAGTAGCGTGCTCGACTTCAAGAGTCGATAGGACAAACAGGTGGGAGTACTACAGAGTTATGCTCAAATGATAGATACTCCAGGGAAGAAGGGTTCTTGAGTAGGCAGGCTAGTTGGGAGGGAGGGTTCTTGAGTGGGCAGACTTGGGCCGTTGGCCATTTTCTACCATCATATTTTATGTTTCTATGTTAATTTCTCGAGGAACTGGGAGTGACCGTGACAGTGACCAAATATAAATCTAACATTTAACTTTTTATGGGCCCTAATTCATGGTGGTCGGACCCCTTCCCCCGACCCTGAAGAGCTGGCCAGATCCTGCCATGAGGTATAGGCAGATGGGATGTCAGGCCTACATTTATTATGTGCAATTATTTTCCATTAGAATTTTGAAAATGCCTACACTTGTTTACTAAGGAACAATCACAAGAAATGTTAAACATAGAAACAGAGAAAATGGTAGTAGATAAAGACCATAAGAACATAAGAATTGCCGCTTCTGGGTCAGACCAGTGGTCCATCAAGCCCAGCAGTCCGCTCACGCGGTGGCCCTCTGGTCAAAGACCAGCACCCTAACCGAGACTAGCCCTAACAGCGCACTTGTCTAACTTTGTCTTGAATCCCTGGAGGGTGTTTTCCCCTATAACAGCCTACAGAAGAGCGTTCCAGCTTTCTACCACTCTCTGGGTGAAAAAGAACTTCCTTACATTTGTACGGAATCCATCCCCTTTCAACTTTAGAGAGTGCCCTCTCATTCTCCCTACCTTAGAGAGGGTGAACAACCTGTCCTTATCTACTAAGTCCGTCCCCTTCAGTACCTTGAATGTTTTGATCATGTCCCCTCTCAATCTCCTCTGTTCGAGGGAGAAGAGGCCCAGTTTCTCTAATCTTTCACTGTACGGCAACTCCTCCAACCCCTTAACCATCTTAGTCGTTCTTCTCTGGACCCTTTCGAGTAGTACCGTGTCCTTCTTCATGTACGGCGACCAGTGCTGTACGCAGTACTCCAGGTGAGGGCGCACCATGGCCCAGTACAGCGGCATGATAACCTTCTCTGATCTGTTTGTGATCCCCTTCTTTATCATTCCTAACATTCTGTTTGCCCTTTTTGCTGCCACCGCACATTGTGTGAACGGCTTCATTGACTTGTCAATCAGAACTCCCAAATCCCTTTCCTGGGAAGTCTCTCCAAGTACCTCCCAGGACATCCTGTATTCATGCATGAGATTTCTGTTACCGACATGCATCACTTTACACTTATCCATGTTGAACCTCATCCACCATGTTCATGCCCATTCCTCGAGCCTGATTATGTCACGTTGCAGATCTTCACAATCCCCCTGCGTCTTCACTACTCTAAATAACTTTATTGTCTACAAATTTAATCACCTTGCTCGTCGTACCTATGTCCAGATCATTTATAAAGATGTTAAACAACACGGGTCCAAGCACCAAGCCCTGCGGCACCCCACTGGTGACGCTTTTCCAGTCTGAGTATTGTCCACTCACCCCCACTCTCTGTTTCCTATGCTCCAGCCAGTTTTTAATCCACGTGAATATTTCACCCTCGATTCCATGGCTCGCAATTTTCCAAAGTAGTCGTTCATTCGGAACCTTGTCGAACGCCTTTTGAAAATCCAGATATACAATATCGACCAGATCGCCCTTGTCTATCTGTCTGTTTACTCTCTCAAAGAAGTGCAGCAAGTTCGTCAAACACGATCTGCCTTTGCTAAAACCGTGCTGACTGGTCCTCATCAGCCCGTGTCGGTCAAGGTGATCAATGATGCTGTCCTTTATCAGTGACTCTTCCATCTTTCCCAGTATCGAGGTCAGACTCACAGGTCTGTAGTTTCCCAGATCTCCCCTCGAACCTTTCTTGAAGATCGGCGTAACATTCGCCACCTTCCAGTCTTCCAGAATCTTTCCCAATTTGATAGACAGATTGGATATTAGTTGAAGCAGTTCAGTTCCTTGATGACCCTTGGATGGATGCCATCCGGTCCTGGGGATTTATCGTTCTTAAGCCTATCAGTCTGCCTACACACCTCCTCTAGACTGACCGTCAATCCTGTCAGCTTTCCGTCTTCGTTTCCAGCATAGAGCCTGATGGGTTCTGGTATGCTGTGTACATCTTCTTCGGTAAATACAGATGCAAAAAATGTGTTCAGTTTGCCAGCAATTGCTTTGTCCTCTTTTAGCGCTCCCTTTATTCCATCGTCATCCAACGGTCCCACCGTTTCCTTCACGGGTCATTTCCCCTTAATATATCAAAAGAACGGCTTGATATTCTTCACCTCCTTAGCTATTTTTTCCTCGTAGTCTCTTTTGGCCCCTTTTACCACCTTATAGCACCTGCGTTGATGTTGTTTGTGCTTGTTCCAGTTTTCATCTGTTTTTGACCTTTTCCATTCCTTAAATTAATTTTCTTGTGTCTGATCGCTTCCTTCACCTCTACAGTGAGCCACACCAGTTATTTGTTCTTTTTCCTCTTGGATCCCTTGTTGATACGCAGTATATATAGATTTTGTGCCTCAGTGACTGTGTCCTTAAAAAGGGACCAAGCTTGCTCTAGTGTTTTTACAGTGCTTATCCTCTTCTTAATCTTCCCTACCATGAGTCTCATCCCTTCATAATTCCCTTTTCAGAAGTTCAGTGCCGTGGCTGTCGTTTTGGACTGATGTTTCTCCCCTGCGTCCAGATCAAAGCGGATCATATTGTGATCGTTGCTTCCCAGCGTCCTTTCTACTTCTACATCTTGTGCCGGTACTCACAGGCCATTTAGAATTATGTCCAGAATTGCATTTCCTCTAGTATTTTCCTTGACAAGTTGTTCCAGGACACAATCGCCTACAGCATTCACGAACTTGGTCTCCCTAATGCAGCCGGAGGTACCTAGGTTCCAGTCTATTCCCGGATAGTTGAAGTCACCCATGATAACTGTGTTGCCTCCCTTGCAGTTGCGTTTAATCTCATCTGTTATTTCTCTGTCAATTTCTTCGGACTGCCCTGGGAGTCGATAGTAGATGCCGATCTTCGTTTCCAGGCCATTTGTTCCTGGAATTTTGACTCATAGAGACTCTAACTTATCGTCAGTTGTGGTGTGTTCTCTCCAGTAGATTCAATTTCCTCTTTGACGAATATGGCAACGCCTCCACCTTTTTGAGCCACCCTGTCTCTGCGGTATAGTTTGTATTCCAGTAGCACAGTGTCCCAGACATTTTCCTCAGTCCACCATGTTTCCATGATGCCTATAATGTCAACTTTATCTTTTTGTGCCATGGCTTCTAATTCACCCATCTTATTTCTAAAGCTCCTTGCTTTCGTGTACATACATTTGAGTTTGTGGCCTGTTCCTTTCTTGCATTTCCTTCCCTCTTGTGTCCTGTTCGATCTATCTTGCCTGTAATCCGGTGAGTCTTTTCCTCTATCTTCTTGCATGGTATCCTCCTGGTATACCGGTTCCCGAACCATTGACTCTCTCGGTCGACTGTCGGCTTTCCTCTTCTTCCTAGTTTAAAAACTTGTCCACTTCTCTTTTGATGTTGCTTGCAAGTAGCCTCGTTCTGTCTCTGCTGAAGTGAAGTCCATCCTTCCTGTAGAGCTTGCTCTTCCCCCAGAATGTCATCCAGTTGCGCACGAAGTGGAATCCTTCTTCCTTACACTAGCACCGCATCCATGCGTTGACTGCTTGTAGCTCCATCTGCCTCTTCTCATCTGCCCTGGGTACCAGCAGGATCTCCGAGAATGCTATCCTCTGCGTTCTAGTCTTCAGCTTCCTTCCTAGCATCCGGAACTGGTCCTTCAGTACTTCCCTGTTGCTGTTCCTGTTGCTCATGTTCTTCATCCCCACATGGATCACCACTGCCGTATCTTCTTCTTCCACACTGTTGAGGATCCTGTCGATGTGGCTCACTATGTCTTCTACCTTGGATCCCAGTAGGCAGGTTACCAGCCAATCAAGTCTTCCTCCCGCTATGTGACTGTCAACTTGTCTGATGACGGAGTCCCCCACGATGATTGCTGTCTTCTCTATCTTCTCCTGATTCTCCAGCTGCAGGTCCGTGTCCCTGGTGTATGTCCATCTCTCCTGCCGCAGGTCCGTGTCCTTCATTCTCGCTGCTGTGTCACCCATTTCTTCCTAGTGATTGTCTGTCAGGTGGTCCACACTCTTTGTAGGTGTCTTTCGGCAGTTCCACTGTTGCTGGTGATTTTCTACGTCTTCCCTGTATGCATCCTCTATGAACTTCTCCAGCTCTCGGACTTCTTCCTCGATGTGTTGTTCTCTGCTTCCTCTGTATGGACGTTCTCTGCATCTCTGTCTCCCTCCTTCGCTGCTTGAAGTGTCTCCAGTTCCAGTATTCTACCCTCCAGAAGTCTGACTTGTTTCTTCAGGCTCTCCAGTTCTCCGCATCGAGTGCATATGTAAGACCGCCTCCCAGAGGGGAGGTAGTCATACATATGGCAGACGATGCAGAAAACTGGGTAGCTCAACATCTTGCTTCTGTCTGCTGCTTCCATTGCTCCCTGCTTGCCGTGCTGTGGATGCCTTCTATGTCTGCTGTGGTTGTGCCTGCTCTTTTATCTGCTTTTTTCCCCCTTTGGCTTCTCTCTCCCTCTGCCTCTCTCTGTAGCTGCTTTTCTCCTGCTCAGATCAACTCTGCTTCGTTGGCCCCTCCCCTTTTTAAGGCGGAGCTTCGGTGATCAATGTCGGGGGTGGGTGGGCAGAGCTAACTCTCGCCGATTCCCCTCTTGGTCTCCTGCCTCTGCTTCTCTCTCCTGCTCTTTTATCTGCTTTTTTCCCCCTTTGGCTTCTCTCTCCCTCTGCCTCTCTCTGTAGCTGCTTTTCTCCTGCTCATGACCACATGACCTATGCATTTTCTCCAGCCATAACATCTTGCTTATAGGTCCTATGCTTTCTTAAACTCAGATGCAATCTTCATTTCCATCAACTCCACCAAGCGCCCATTACCCTTTCCATAATGAAATATTTCCTTAGATTACTCCTGATTATGGGCTAGATTCACTAAGGAAACCGATCGTGTACTGATCGGTTTGTGACTCCTTTGCGACCTGATTTTCCTCCGACCCAGTTCACTAACCTCTGTCCCGATCATCCTCCAATCCATGCATGCAAATGAGGGGGAATGGCATTCAAATGTAGGCAGGCAACAATTCACTTTAAAAAATGAGGGACAACAACTGGGCTGACCAATCCAAAAATAAGTGACTGCTGAGGACCAGTCGCTCAGGTCCTTTCCGACTGCCCTGCCTTCTGCCGCCCTGCTCTCTGCCCTGCTTCACGCTCTTTGCTCCGATCTCCTGCTCTCTGGCCCCTCCGATCTCCTGCTCTCTGCCCCGATCTGCTCTCTGATTCGATCTACTGCCCTTCCCCACAGTGCAAGCCCGTGGTTTTAACCCGCGGGTTTAAAGCAGGTTAAAACCACAGGCTTGCGAAGAAAAAAAAAGAAAAAATTCCTGCTCTGCCAGACACAGATGGTCTGCGCATGCGTCGGGATCACTATAGAGTGATCTGGGCGGTTGGTTGGAGGTGTGATTCCGATCTCCCTCATTTGCATGAGGGTGATTCGTGAATCAGCCCCCCCGGACACAGATCGGATCGCTCACGTATCCGATCTGTGCCCTTAGTGAATCTGGCCCTATATTCCCTTTCACCTTCATTCTATGCTTCCTCATTCCAGAGATTCCTATCAAATGAAAGAAACATTCCTTCTGTGCATTAATATCACAGAGCTATTTAAATGTTTGCTCTAAGGCAGACAACCAGCAGGAGTCCTTGAACTCCCGAGCTGGAAAGCTAAGGAAGGAAGAAATTTCGCACATACAAACCGGATCAATGAAATGCAAACGAAAGCTTTCAGGAGTTCAGGTCCTCTTAACAATAGCGTGATTCCTGAATAGACTCACCCCTTCTAGCCTCATGCTTTTTATTAGCAATCAGATCAAAGTTACACAAGCAGCTGTCAATCAACATGTCAGCAAATACATGTGACATCAATTTATATCACACTGGCAATCTCATTACCTTGCAGAAATTACAGACTAGATCATTAAAACCAGTTGTATCCAGCCTATGTTATTTCCAAAAAAGGTACTGAAAGGTCTTCACTGGTATGTCACTTAACACATGTATACTTGATTCTGAATATCTATGCAATATCCTGACTGCTCTTGAGGGGCACTAAGGCAGCAACTGTCCTTCCCAATTTCACAATTCCTTGTTCTTTCTGAGTTGCTCAGTCTCCCCTTTGTACCAGTTTCCATGCCTCATAATTTCCTACAGATGTACAGTGGGCTAGTAGGGTCCCATGAGTAGGGTAACAAGCTGTCAACCATGAATTTAAAGGAGATTTTGTTGCATCACTCTAGCAAATGTTCATGGAATGGATAATACTAAACACAACAATTAATTTATATTGTATGTAATATATGTCATAATATAGAGTAAAATTTTACAAATTTGTCTGATTGTTAGTCCTAATCTTTATGTATTTGTCCTCTGATCTTGCAGAACTAAGCCCTCTAATAAGGAAGTTCCTGGGAAATAAAGAAGGGAAAGTGGGTCACCCTGCTTATGAGCACTCACTCCTGTCTGTCAGTGCTCTATTCTCAAGGTGACCACCACAGCCTCTAGTAGCAGTTTTGTGGTATTCTGGATCTTGGGAGGGAGGGGGACCGGAGTTAGTTTGGGAATATACTTATGATATTCAGCCATGACCCACATAAACTCCATCGCTTCTATATGCTGAATTAGGCATGGATATGGCCAGGCATTGAATATCGAGGTCTAATTCTGCCCATAGAAGTCAGTGTTAAAAGGCTAACTACCATGGGCTGAATATTGACCAGATAGTTTATTAGGGATGTGTGTTTTGTTCCTGGTTTAGGAAATTTTGTATATCACAAAGAACCTAAAACTACGGAGGAAAAAAAAAATTCTGCTAGTAATGTATGGGCATCAAATTTACTTTACATTTATAAAACTTTAAAATGCATTAAAATGTTGTTTATGGGCTTCCGGTGATGTCACCGACCGAGATGGAGGGTTAAAGACTGAGCTTTGACTCCTCACAGTGATTAGCCTCCGCTTTCCCTCATCTAGCAGCACTCATTGGGCCTTGGCTGAGTCCCGGAGAGTAGTGGGGCAAGTCGTGATATCGCTATGCTAGCAAAGAAAAAATTGGAGGTGGGCAGAGTGCTGGACGGCGGCGGCGAGAAAGGAGGCCTGCGCCATTTGGGCAGGCTCTCTGCAGCGTTAGGGCGCAAGTCCAGCGAGAGCACATCGGAAGAGAATTTGGAACGTGAAGCATCCCCGTGGCTGCGAAGGGCGGACTAGACAGGGGCTATTACAAAAACTGACCATGCAGAAATAGGCTGCTGATATCAAGCAGGAGATTGTGGCTGTGAAGGGGAAGATCTAGGAGGCAGTTAAGGAGATCCGGCAGGACTTTGCTGACTTGCTTGGTTGGGTGGAAGACACAGAGAGGCGGATTGGTGAAAATGAAGAGGTGGTCCAGGCACTCTCAGACTCTGTGGGGGCAGCACAGAAAGACATTGAGGATTGCTATTCCTGGATTGAAGACCTGGAAAATCGCTCCAGGCATAACAATGTGCGTATCAGCGGTGTCCAGAATACGGAGGAGTTCGGAGATGCCAGGCAAGTGGTGCAGGAGCTGTATCAGTATGTTTTGGGGGCAGAGGAAGAATTGGCGGCAGGAGTGGGGGCCTTGAAGGTGGATAGGGCGCATCGGACCCTGGGGCCCAGAAAGTCTGACCACCCTAGAGACATTATTGCCCGTTTCCATCATTTCCCAGAAAAGGAGCGCCTGGTGCAGAAGGCGAGAGGCATGGGGACTATCCAATGGAAAACACACTGGGTCAAAATTTTTCAAGACCTTTCAGCCATCACCCTACAGAAACATAGGGAATTCTGGCCACTTTTGGAGGTGCTAAAGAAAGCTAATGTGCGCTACCGCTGGCTGTTCCCTTTTGGCCTTCTGGTCACTATCAATGGGGTGCATGGGAGAGGGACCAAGGTGGCAGAGTTGAGAGCTTTACTGCAGAAGGAGGGTATGCTGGCGCCGAGAGAGTCTACGCCGAGGCTGCAGGTGAGGCAGCAGATGGAGCAGTTCCAGTGGAGGGAGAGCGACTCGAGGTGGTGAGTGAAGACAAGTGCGGGGCAGATGGAAGCTGTGGCAGATATGGAGCGAGCGGGCCCCAGTGGTACCTGAAGGGCTGCCCATCTGAGAACTGTTTATGATTATGTCCTGACCGGGACCTGGACTGAGTTATGGACCTGTTGGAGTGTGTGGACGAATGTATGGGGCTGCATATTTGGCAAGGAGGTGGCTGTTGAGGGGATTGTTTCTTAGAGAGTGTGCATTGGGGGTGTGCATGTGGAGCTGATGGGGGGTGGGGGCTGGTTTGGTGACAATGAGGGTTGGGGGAGTCACTTGAAGCCATGGTAGGAGGCGGGAGTGAGGGGCTGTGGGTTTGGTGGGGAGGGGGTTTGTTGGGGGAGTTGGGGGAGGGGCAGGGGGGAAGAGCAAGGGGTTGGAGGGCGGAGATGGCTGAGGGATTTAGTGGTGCGCAACCAGGGTGGGAGACTTTTGGTTTTTAATGGGGGGCTAATAACTTGAGATGTGGGAGTTTCAATGTGAAGGGCCTCAATATGACGCGTAGTGACAGTTGTTGTTGAAGTAGGTAAAGAGGCTCCATTTTGATATTTGTTTTATCCAAGAAACACATTTTATTAAGGCGGGGGGAAAAATTAGTTCAGTTCTGAGAATATCCTGTCCGAGCTTGGGCATCTAATACAGTGCAAAAGAAGAAAGCAGTGGTGGGTATTTTATTTTCTAATCGCCTGAAGGTGGTACCGGACTGGGAATGGAGGGATGTAGGGGGAAGGTGGTTAATCTGGACGGGGGAGGTGAATGGAGAATGGATGACCCTAGTGAATTTGTATGCTCCGAATTCCCAACAGGGGAAGTTCTTTTGATGTTTTGTTGGAAAAATACTGTCAGTTAAGGTAGGCCACTTAGTGGTGGTGGGGACGACGACTTTAATTTGGGCTTCATCCGGGTTGGGATTCTACAGGTAAGGGGGGGGATCACCTTAAGGGGGACCAGAAATGTTTGCTACATTTTTGGGATGTGCTTAATGTGGTGGATGGGTGGAGAGTCCATCATTGGATGGGATGGGATTACATGCTCTCCTCCCCTGTACATGATGTATATACGCACATTTTCATGCTGTGCGTGGATAAGGGGGGGGGGGGGAAGCTCGTAGATACCCGCATAGATACTATTGGATGGTCGTATCATGCTCTTATCTGGCTGGATTTGAGCTGGGGGGCTCTGTGGGTGGGCGACACCTATTGGAAATTGAATAATAGTTTGCAGGGGGACCTCATATTGTCCGAAAGCTAGAACAAGGGATTTGTGAGTTTTTGGAACAAAATAGTATTGAGAACATAATAGTATTGATCAGTTTTCAACAACAACGATTTGGAAGAGTCTCAAGGTAGTGTTGAGGGGTAAGATTATTTCCTTGGCTTCCCATAAGAAAAAAACAGAGACAGAGAGAGGAACAGTGCTTTCGGGCTAAACTAGTGGAACAGCATAAACAGGGACAGGAGGGCCCGCAACATTCGGTCATAGATTCTGGACATGCATATGGCTCTGGGAAAATTGAAAGATGAGATTATTAAGTTTAACATGGATAAGCTCCGTCTCAGGTACTTTGAAACCGGAAACAGGGCTGGCAAGCTGTTGGCCCATAGAGTTAAGTTGCGGCAGAAGCAAGCGAATATTATGTCCATCAAGGCTCAGGAAGGATCTACTCTTTTGAATGAGGCTGGCATTCAAAAGAGGTTTCAAGAGTTTTACCAGGAGCTGTATACTATAGAGCATCAGGGCTCTGGGGAAGCTATTACTCACTACTTGAAGGCCTTGGGTCTGCAGTCCTTATTGGGCCAGGTTTCTCAGGGACTGGCTCAAGACATCAGAGTCGAGGAGGTGTTGCAGATAATTTGATCGTTAAAACTAGGTAAATCCCCAGGGTTCGATGGGTTCACGGGGTTATTTTATAAAAAGTTATTGGTCTTGGTGGCCCCCTTGTTGGCCAGGCTTTTTAACTCTCTCAAAGAGGGGGAACAGCTGCCTTTTTATATGCGACTTGCTGGGATTATGGTATTACCCAAACCGGGGAAGGATGCTACCTTATGTGGCAGTTATAGACCCATTTCCCTTTTAGGAATTGATACCAAGATCATGGCTCAGATCCTTGCAGATCGGCTAGCTATCCATATGCCAGTGCTTATCCACCCTGACCAGGTGGGATTTATTGGAGGGAGGCAAGTGGCGGACGGAATGCGTCGGATGCTGAATTTGGTGTGGCAGGTGAAGAAATCAGGGTAGTCTTGGGTGGAAGTTGCAGTGGACACGAAAAAGGCGTTCGATTGGGTTGATTGGCGTTTTATGGAAGCCGTTCTGCGACAGATAGGTTTGGGTCCATGCTTTATCTCCTTGATCTTGACTTTATATCATAGCCCGTTGGCCTGCATCAAAATTAATGGGGCTTATTCAGCTCCATTTGAGCTGGGTAGGGGGATGCGGCAGGGATGCCCACTGTCACCCTTACTGTTTGCTTTGGTGATAGAACATTTAGCGCAACAGATCCGGCTGTCGCCTCAAGTACGGGGTCTGGTTGTACAAAGGGAGGAGCACAAATTGTCCTTATTCGCGGATGACATTTTGGCTAAGTTAAGGTGGGGTCCCTGGTGGGTCTTCAGGATCTTATGCTGGAGTATGGGCAGTTGTCTGGCTTTAAAGCTAATTTAACCAAAACGGAAATCCTGAATATCTCGGTGCCGGCGGGCGCTATTCCAGACATACAGCGTAGGGTTCCCTTTCAGTGGGTGCAGGGTCCCATTTGATATCTGGGGATTCAATTGGGGGCTGACTGGTCTTCTTCGTTCCATCTTAACTATGCACCTTTGGCAGGGCCGCCATCAGGGCAGTACTACCAGTCCTGCATTCAGGGGCCCGGAGCTGACAGGGGGCACGGGCTCCCCCAGGGTCCTAGGCAGTGTTCTAAGGCAGGGGCGCCAGTAGCTCGCCAAGGCAAAGTGAGTCCATCACCCAGGACTCACTTTGTCTTGGCGATCTAATCTATCGGGCCGATCAGTCTTCCTCTCCCCGACGTCAATTCTGCTGTCGGAGAGGAAGTTCGGGCCAGCCAATCGCTGCCTGGCTGGGCGGAACTTCCTCTCCGACGGCAGAATTGACGTCAGGGAGAGGAAGACTGATCGGCCCGAAGCAGGGAGAGCATGCGTCGGCTTTGGGGCCTGTTATCTATTGGTGAGTCCTGTTCCCCGATGGCAGCGGCAGTGGCTTGGTGAACGGCAGGGAGAAAGAAAGAAAGGGGGCAGGCAGGGAAACAGAAGGAAAGAAGAGAAACAGAAAAAAAGAAAGAAAGGTCAGGGAGAGAGGAAGAAAAAGTTGGGGGAGGGAATGAGGTGTGGAGGAGAGAAAGCATACAGGCTGATAGAAGGGAAGAAAGATTGGATGCACAGTCAGAAAAAGAAAGTGCAACCAGAGACTCATGAAATCACCAGACAAGATAGGAAAAATGATTTTATTTTAAATTTAGCAAAGTGGAGGCAGTATTACCACAGTTTTCAAAGGAATTTGCCCAAATAACTTAATAGTTAACTGGGTAAATTCCCAGAGATGAAAACTTCCCTTCACTTACTATGCACAGAATAGGAATGATAATTAACATTTTCTCAGCGTATAGTGTGCTTTGTGTTTTTTAATTTTATTATTGGTAGATCATTTTGACTTGGTCATTTTAAAGTAACTCACAAGCTCAAAAAGTTTGGGCACCTCTGAGCTAGAGCGTTGAAACTGTGCATTTCTATTTTATCCCCCCTTTTACAAAACTGTGGAGCGTTTTTTAGCGCCAGCCGTGGTGGTAGCAGCTCTGATGCTCAGAATTCTATGAGCGTCAGGGCTGTTACCACCATGGCTAAAATCCACACTACAGTTTTGTAAAAGAGTGAGGGGTTAGTTTGTGATGACATATTCCATACTAGGCGAAGGTATTTTCTGTGTTCTGTGTGTTCGAAAGACATGGTTTTCTGTTAGGATTGACGGTGTAGGATTGATTGGTCTGGCTTGTTTAGTTTTACAATAGGTGTATTGATGTACTGCTCACTGCAATATGTAAGATGCTGCCTTTTCCTAGGTACTCATGTGTGACGTATGGTTTGTTACTAAAAATCATGTTTTTCTTACAGATGAGGGGGGGGGTGCCAAAAAATGATGGTCCCGGGTGTTACATATGCTACGTACGCCACTGTATGTAAAGATACCAGAAAGCTGGCGTAGCAAAAACTTTAAGTAAATTGTTTTTCTTCTAAGTTTTGAGTATTTAACCCTCCCACAATCTCATGGGCACTCGTTTCAAGTTTCAAGTTTATTGAGATTTTGATTTAAACGCAATATCAAATATTTTCAATGCGTATAACAAAAATAAATTTGGGGAAATAAATAAAACCATTTGAACAATAAACATACAAACATATCCATAGATGATTAAAATTACATAAGGAGTACAAGGATAAACTACATTTGTTTAAAAATGCGTTCTCCGCGCCTGCTCATAAATTTGTTGACTGGAAGGATCCAGCAATGTGGCCAGATGCCATTCAGGACAAAGACTACTCATGTACTGGTGCGGAAAGGAACTATCCAGATGGGACGAGTCGACACTCTGCTTCCAAGGTAAGGGCACACATAGCAAACAGTTCTCTAGGAGCCACACAGACTCAGATGGAAAACGCCTTACAGCGACCTAGCAAACACAATGTGTGGAGGGCCATGTATATTAATGCTCACAGTTTAGGCAATAAAATTCTAGAGCTGGAAACTGAAATAAGGGATGTCAACCTAGACGTGGTGGCAATAACCGAAATATGGTTTACGGACTCACATGGGTGGGATATGACTATACCGGGGTACAATCTACTTCGTCAAGACAGAGAAGGTAGGTTAGGTGGTGGGGTAGCACTATACATTAAAGAAGACATCAAAACCACCAGGATCACAGATGTCAAATACACCGGGGAGTCCCTCTGGGTTAACCTGGCAAGAGGTGGCAATAAATGCCTGTATCTTGGTGTGGTATACAGACCCCCAAGACAAATGGAAGACATGGACACGGAATTAATCGAGGATATAGAGAATATCACTCTATGGGGCGACACTGTACTGCTTGGGGACTTCAACATGCCTGATGCAGACTGGAACACATTTTCAGCAACCACCAGTAGCAGCAAGAGGCTTTTGGCCTCCATAAATGGTGCACAACTAAAACAGATGGTAACGGAGCCCAGTAGGGCCCAGGCGATCCTTGACCTGGTACTCACCAACGGGGAAAGCGTCTCAGAGGTCTTGGTAGGAGATACGCTAGCCTCCAGCGACCATAACATGGTATGGTTCAACCTTAGGAAAGGATTCCCTAAATCAATCACAAAAACAAAGGTACTTAACTTCCGGGGCACCGACTTCACACGCATGGGAGATTTCGTCCATCAGACGCTGCAGGACCATGCAGAGACCGGTAATGTGGAAGCTATGTGGTCGTACCTGAAATCATCCATACACGAAGCTACTAATCGCTACATAAAATCGGTAGACAAACGGCAAAGAAACAATAAACCCCAATGGTTCACTGAGGAGATCTCGCACCTCATTAAGGAGAAGAAAACAGCATTTCTTTCCTACAAACGTACGCAGAGAAGGGAAACTAAAGTAGAATATAAGACCAGGTCCGCAGCGGTCAAAACAGCAGTTAGGGAGGCCAAACTTCGAGTGGAAGAAACTTTGGCAAAAAACATTAAAAAAGGCGACAAATCTTTCTTCAGGTATATTAGTGATAGGAAAAGGAACACAGACGGCATAGTACGCCTTAGAAGACCGGACGGAAACTACGCGGTGGCGGATTCTGAAAAAGCCGAAATACTAAATGAATATTTCTGCTCAGCCTTCACCTGTGAGGCACCGGGACACGGACCACAGTTGAAGGCAAAACAAATTGCGGAAGACCCGTTTCAGAATTTTGAGTTCACACCTGAAGACGTCTACAGCGAGCTGACAAGGCTCAAGGAGAACAAGGCCATGGGACCGGACAATTTACACCCAAGAGTGCTTAGAGAATTGAGAGATGTTCTGGCGGGACCGTTGGCCGTGCTCTTCAATCTCTCACTAAGCACGGGGAAAGTTCCGTTAGACTGGAAAACAGCCAACGTCATTCCTCTGCATAAAAAGGGTTGCAAGGCTGAGGCTGCAAACTATAGACCGGTGAGTCTCACTTCAATAGCGTGTAAACTCATGGAAACACTAATTAAGCATAAATTAGATACGGTCTTGAATGAGGGGAATCTCCGGGACCCCAGTCAACATGGATTCACCAAGGGTAGGTCCTGCCAGTCCAATCTTATTAGCTTCTTTGACTGGGTAACAAGAAGGCTGGACTCAGGAGAGTCCTTAGACGTTGTATACCTTGACTTCAGCAAGGCTTTTGACAGCGTCCCACACCTCAGACTGCTGAACAAGATGGAATCGATGGGGTTAGGAGTAACACTAACTGCATGGGTTAAAGATTGGCTAAGTGGCAGAATTCAGAGGGTGATGGTTAACGGTACCCTCTCCAAAACGTCGGATGTGACCAGCGGAGTGCCGCAGGGCTCAGTCCTGGGTCCACTCCTCTTCAACATATTCATTAGGGATTTGACTCAAGGGCTTCAAGGTAAGGTAACCTTATTCGCTGATGATGCCAAACTATGCAATATCATAAACGGCTACAATCTGCAGAATACTATGGAACAGGACCTCCGTACTTTAGAAAGTTGGTCCTCTGTCTGGCAGCTGGGCTTCAACGCCAAGAAATGTAAGGTCATGCATCTCGGAAATGGAAATCCATGCAGAACTTACACCTTGAATGGAGAAACTTTGACCAAGACTACAGCAGAAAGAGACTTGGGAGTGATCATCAGTGCAGACATGAAGTCTGCTACTCAAGTGGAGAAGGCTTTATCTAAGGCACGGCAGATGATGGGTTGTATCAAGAGAAGTTTCGTCAACAGGAAGCCTGAGGTCATGATGCCATTATAAAGAGCCATGGTGAGACCTCATCTAGAATACTGTGTGCAATTTTGGAGGCCACATTACCGTAAAGATGTGCTCAGAATTGAGTCGGTTCAGCGGATGGCCACCAGGATGGTCTCGGGGCTAAAGGGTCTCTCGTACGAAGAGAGACTGAACAAATTGCAGCTCTATACTCTCGAGGAGCGTAGGGAGAGGGGAGACATGATTGAGACATTTAAGTACATCACAGGACGAGTCGAGGTGGAAGATGATATCTTTCTTTTCAAAGGACCCTCGAACACAAGAGGACATCCGCTCAAACTCAGAGGAGGGAAGTTTTGTGGAGACGTCAGGAAGTACTTCTTCACGGAACGAGTGATAGAGCATTGGAACAAGCTTCCAGTACAGGTGATCGAGGCCTGCAGTATCCCAGACTTCAAGAACAAATGGGATACCTATGTGGGATCACTGCGGGAGTCATACCAATAAATAGGGTCGCTAGGATATAGACTTAATAGAGCAGGTCAGTAGAGTTAAGGGGGCCAGTAGACTTAAAAGGGGGTCAATGGTATGGGCAGACTTGATGGGCTGTAGCCCTTATCTGCCGTCATCTTTCTATGTTTCTATATTTCTAAGACAGAGAAAGAATTGTGCAATTTGGATTAATGATGGAAGATGATTTAAAGCAAATGGCACAGTCTATGAGTAAAGATCTTGACGGACGTTCTTTTTATGAATATCTCCTCTATGCTAAATCACCCAATGGACGTGAGAAGATTTTACGGGACTGGCTTAGGTGGAGCATTAGCAGAAAAGTATGTGTGTATTTGGCCCATGGAAGAAGGGGGTGCGCTGGGGGGGGGGGGGGAGGGGTGCGTGGGGGGCCCAATAGGATTGCTCAGTAAGGGGCCCAGAAATTTCTGATGGCAGCCCTGACCTTTGGCCTCCTCTATGGAGCAGGACTTTGCTAGGTAGGGCAAATTATATCTTTCCTGCATGGGTCGGATGCAGCTTGTGCACATGATGGTTCTTCCGAAATTCTTGTACCTATTTCAAGTTCTACCTATTGAGATCTCTGGAGATTGCTTCCAACGCTGGCATAGGTGTATTTTATGATTTATTTGGGAGGGGGCAAACATCCTTGAGTGGCGCAATATGCCATGTTCATGTTCAAGTTGGCGCATGCATAACAAAACCTCCAATTTGTCACATTTTCATACCCAGCCTTGCATAACAGACTGCAGCATGGACATTTTCAAAAGCTAATTAAAGCCTCTATGCAAATCTGGCTTTTTTTTTTTTTTTTTTTTTTAAGAGTCTCCCCCATCTCCACCTCTTTAGTTAACACAACAATCTTTTCGACTCAGCTAGGCAATGAGCATATGCCGTGTCTCAAGTGTTTTAATAAGCTGTTGATAATGAAAGGGCCCGGGGATCTGCTTCGTGCATACACGGCAACAGGATCTCAGCGGGTCTGTGCATTGTAGGAGGAAGACTTGACGGCTCGCTGTCAGAAAAAGCTCGGCATCCAGGGAAACACCCCCTCCCCCATCATTCAAGTAACTGGGAGAGGGGGGGAGACAGGCAGCAAAAGTTTTTCTTCCCCCTTGCAACTTAGTTGCCTTCTACAAACAAAAAGTGCATTAGAAAGAAAAGCAAATAGTGACAGGACAAGAGACAAGAGAAGGCTTTTGCAGCACTTGCATGGACGCTTAGTAATTCCAAGGGTAAACTTATTATTATTATGACAGGAGTGGCTTTACAAATGATTACTAGGAATTGGAAGAAATGGGATCGGTTAAACATGTCGTTTTAGTGGGAGACTTTATGCATGTATTATCGATATGAAAAAATGCACAAAAAGTGAATGAATTCTAAAAATTCATAGGAATCTGGGGTCCATTAGATTCATTTGTTAAACAGCTTTAGAAATATTCCTGAACCTGCTAAACTAAAGGTTTCATATCTACAAATCCAGAGATGGAGGGGGGCAGGGGGGTTGTTTATTTTGTGTTTCATGTATAGTACATAAGTGCTTTTAATGAATGTTATTGAATGTTATTTTATTGCACTTTCTGTAAGATGTTGTTACAAAACCAATAAACAGTTTTAAAAATGAAATGAAAAAGAAAAGCAAATAGTGACAGGGAGACGAGAGAAGGCTTTTGCAGCACTTACATGGACGCTGCCCAGCCAGGGATATCGGCGGGGACGCGGCTCATTCCCAGATGGCTGCAGTTCACCAGCAGCTCAGTGCCAAAGCAGTCGGGGAGGAGGTGGAGTCGAGCAGCGAAAGCAGAGCCGAGCAGCACTTGGAGAATGGCGGTGAACAACGGCGGTAACCCAATCCTGTCAAGCGGGGCAGGAATTTTATATCGAGGAGGGGGAGGATTGTTGTATTCGCTCCATAAGACGCACCCTTATATCCACACTTTTTTTTTTGAGGAAAAAAGTGCGTCTTATAGAACGAAAAATACAGTAATCACAGTTTTAGGTGCCAAGTTGCAATGTGCTAAGCACTAATTCTAGAACATCATCTGGGCATCCAGATTACATTATAGAATTCTAGGAAAAGTCACATTCATATGCCAACATTTAGGCAGGCCTGCTTATACCATGTTAATAGCAGGCTTAAATGTGTGGGATCAGTCAATGAACCACCCAAGTCCCTTCCATGTGTACAGCCCCGCTTACATTTAGGCACTAGAGGACATTCAATAAATGGTGCTGACAATTCAGTACCAAAGAAATTGAACGAGTAGGGCTATTCTATAAAGGGTGTGAGCCCTTTATCAAAAAGTATTTGGCATGGATCCAGTGTCTTCATGTTACTGTGTACATTCAGGAAAATATATAAAAAATGTATCAGAAAATAATATATGTATACCTGTCTGCATGTTTCTGAATGAGTGACTGCATCAACTAGAATTAAATCCTTTGTATCACAAATTTCAAAATCAAATGGAGGAACTGGAGTAAATATAAATCTGCTGATCTCTCAGAGAGAGAAAGAGATAATGGTTACTGCGAATGTGCAGACTAAATGGACCATTTGGCCTTTATCTGCCATCAGGGCCGCCATCAGAAATTTCTGGGCCCCTTACTTAGCAATCCTATTGGGCCCCCCACGCACCCCTTCCCCCCCCTCGAGCAGGCGCGGAGAACGCATTTTTAAACAAATGTAGTTTATCCTTGTACTCCTTATGTAATTTTAATCATCTATGGATATGTTTGTATGTTTATTGTTCAAATGGTTTTATTTATTTCCCCAAATTTATTTTTGTTATACGCATTGAAAATATTTGATATTGCGTTTAAATCAAAATCTCAATAAACTTGAAACTTGAAACGAGTGCCCGTGAGATTGTGGGAGGGTTAAATACTCAAAACTTAGAAGAATAACAATTTACTTAAAGTTTTTGCTACGCCAGCTTTCTGGTATCTTTACATACAGTGAAGTACGTAGCATATGTAACACCCGGGGCCCATCATTTTTTGGCAACCCCCCCCCCCCCATCTGTAAGAAAAACATGATTTTTAGTAACAAACCACACGTCATACATGAGTACCTAGGAAAAGGCAGCATCTTACATATTGCAGTGAGCAGTACATCAATACACCCATTGTAAAACTAAACAAGCCAGACCAGCACAGATCAATCCTACACCGTCAATCCTAACAGAAAACCATGTATTTCGAACACACAGAACACAGAAAACACCTTCGCCTAGTATGGAATATGTCATCACAAACTAACCCCTCACTCTTTTACAAAACTATAGTGTGGATTTTAGCCACGGTGGTAACAGCCCTGACGCTCATAGAATTCTGAGCATCAGTGCTGCTACCACCACGGCTGGCGCTAAAAAACGTTCCACAGTTTTGTAAAAGGGGGGATAAAATAGAAATACACAGTTTCAACGCTCTAGCTCAGAGGTCCCCAAACTTTTTGAGCTTGTGAGCTACTTTAAAATGACCAAGTCAAAATGATCTACCAACAATAAAATTAAAAAACACAAAGCACACTATACGCTGAGAAAATGTTAATTATCATTCCTATTCTGGGTTTTTTTCAAAGAGGTCAAGGCAGATGACTCTATGCATTGTCACCTCATTAACAACCATACAAAAATAGACAAATATACCCTCCATCCTTTTTATTAAACCACAATAGCAGTTTTTAGCGCAGGGAGCTGCGCAGAATGCCCAGCGCTGCTCTTGACGCTCATAGGCTCCCTGCGCTAAAAACCACTATTGCGTTTTAGTAAAAGGGGACGATATTGTAAAATATAGACAGCAGATATAAATTCAGAACTGTGCATAATAAGTGAAGGGAAGTTTTCATCTCTGGGAATTTACCCAGTTAACTATTAAGTTATTTGGGCAAATTCCTTTGAAAACTGTGGTAATTCTGCCTCCATTTTGCTAAATTTAAAATAAAATCATTTTTCCTACCTTGTGTGGTGATTTCATGTGTCTCTGGTTGCACTTTCTTCTTCTGACTGTGCATCCAATCTTTCTTCCCTTCTTTCAGCCTGTATGCTTCCTCTCCTCCACACCTCATTCCCTCCCCCAACTTTTTCTTCCTCTCTCCCTGACCTTTCTTTCTTTTTTTCTGTTTCTCTTCTTTCCTTCTGTTTCCCTGCCTGCCCCCTTTCTTTCTTTCTCCCTGCCATTCCCCAAGCCACTGCCACTGCCGCTGCTGTCGGGGAACAGGACCCAAACACCACCAATGGATAACAGGCCCCAAAGCCGACGCCGACGCATACTCTCCCTGCTTCGGGCCGATCAGTCTTCCTCTCCCCGACGTCAATTCTGCCGACGGAGAGGAAGTTCCGCCCAGCCAGGCAGCGATTTTTATTTTTTAACTTCTTAAAACAGCAGGGAACTGTTCTAACAAGATCACCCGCAGAACAAACCTATTCAATTATCCCTCCATGAAATCATGCCAATAGTTCTTCAAAAGAATGCTATCATTCCAGGCAGTTAAATTGAACACAAGGCTTGGAAAACTTATACTAGACTTTAGAAAACTACTGAAGACATGTCTGTTTAACAAGTTCTAAATCCTAATGCATGCTGTACTTATCTCATCATCTCATCTACTCTTTCATCATCTAAAACTCAAAGCATGTTCTACTCACCTCATCATCAAAGCATGTTCCACCTTCCCCATCATCAATTCCCAACATCTGTCCACATCCTAATCACACCACTGTTACATCTTTCAATCCTCAGATTTAACTGATGCTCTCTTTCAACTGTAATTGTATTTTAGACAACGTTTTTACCCTGTATCTTAATCTCCAAATGTATGAATCTTTGCTGTAAACCGCTTAGAACTTCTGGTATAACGGTATATAATAAATAAATTATTATTATTATATACTTTATACAGGAAACTCACCTATCTGCCATTGAGTCGAAAAAGTTGGAAGGGGTGGGTTAAGCATTGTTTTTTCACTCCTACTGTAGGAAAGAAGGCTGCGGTAGCTATCCTAGTAAATAGAAAATGATCAGCTGCATTTAGAGTACTATCAACAGATCCCATGGGACGATGGATTCAGGTGTACATGAGCTCAGGGAAAGATGTCCTGATGCTTTTTAATACTTATGCCCCTAATTCGAACCAGGTGGAATTTTTAAAAACTCTTCAACTGGCTTCTTCTAATTTAATAGTAGCTGGGGACTTCAATGCTGTTAAGGACCCACTGTTGGATAAACAACCCAGTAAGTTAATAAAATCAATGGGATTAGTGCAGTCCTGTGGTTTGAAAGATATATGGCAGATTCTTCATTTTAATTCTCGGGAATCCTCTTTCTGTTCCATGTACATAAATCATTTTCAAGAATAGATTATATTTTTGTTTCAGATCAACTAGTAACTCAGCAGGTTACAAAAGCCAGCATAGACTCAATCGTTTTATCAGATCATGCTGGAGTTCGGATTAAATTTAAACTTGCTGAACAAGATTATAATAGATCTGTTTGGAGATTTAATAATACATTGCTTGCAGATTCAAACTTTCTTGAGAAATTTCAATTAAAAATGAATGAATACTTTCAACTGAATGCCACAGGGGAAATCTCTTTAGAAACATGTGGGATGCTTTTAAAGCTACAATGAAGGGGCAAATAATATCATATTCAGCATACATTAGGAAACAACTTAAAATGGAATTTTCTGATTTGGAATTAAAGATTTGGAGTCACAATTGGCCTCAAAATGGAAACAAATTACTTTACAGGCCCTCTTAAAAGCTAAATATAAATACAATGAGATATCCTCTCAATTGGCTAGGAAAGATTTGTTTTCTAAACAGGCTCTGTATTATGGAAACTTGAATAAGGTGGGAAGATTATTAACTAATTACCTTAAAGCAAAAAAAAAAAGAAAAGTAAAAATTGTGGCTATCACAGATGAGAAAGGTGAAGCTCATTCTCAAATTAGACCTATTTTAAAAACAATTTTTGAACTTTTATAATAATAATAATAATAATAACAGCTTATATACCGCAATACCGTGAAGTTCTATGCGGTTTACAAAAGATTAAGCAAAGGTACAAATTGACTGACTTCAAGAGGGGAAGAGGAAAGAGAAGTAATTAGACAGGAAATTCATTGTTGAGGAGAAAAGTGATCAAAAGGACAGTAGGTCGCTATTGAGAGGAAAGAGATAAGCGGATCAGTTGTCAAGATGTTTTAGGAACAGGTGTGTTTTTAGACGTTTCCTAAATTCCTCATAAGTAGAGGGCAAAAGTAATTGTTCTAGGTCTTTACCCCATGATGCTGCTTGGTGTGAGAGAAGGAATTCATGGTGTTTTTTCAGTTTGCAACCTCTCACTGGGGGGGAAACGAAGTTGGAATGTGAACTTCTCTTGTGTCTGTTGGTTGAGAAGGAAAAAGGTCAGTAATGTATTTGGGGGCAAGTCCGTGTAATGCTTTAAAGCAGAAACAGGCAAATTTGAACTTTACGCGTGCCTTCATCGGCAGCCAATGTAGTTGCCGGTAGTATGTAATGTAATGTAATGTAATGTAATTTATTTCTTATATACCGCTACATCCATTAGGTTCTAAGCGGTTTACAGAAAATATACATTAAGATTAGAAATAAGAAAGGTACTTGAAAAATTCCCTTACTGTCCCGAAGGCTCACAATCTAACTAAAGTACCTGGAGGGTAATAGAGAAGTGAAAAGTAGAGTTAGAGGAAAAATAAAAATAAAATAAACATTTTAACAAGACAGCATTGATCTAAATACTTTGGAAGGTAGAAGAGAGGAGAGAAAGGAATAGAAGCAGAAGGGGGAGCCATTGAACAGTAGAATTCTGGAGAAATTTAAATGATAGAAATAGAACAAAACAAAGACAAAAGGCAAAACAATAGATAAGATTAAAGATAAATCATAAGCTGGAAAGAAAAATAAAATAAAACTTTGTCTTCAATCCACGGTTTCAGCGTCAGTGATGAAGTGGAGCAAGTAAGTTTAGGAGGAGCGATTGACGTTTCCAGAAAGGGCTTCTTCAGGGAAGAGACTTGGCAGACAGTCCCAGGATGCCTATGTCTCCTCCCCTGCGATGTTCTCCCATCCATGCATTTCCTCCTAGACACACTGCCCGTGCCCCAGCCGCTCCAAGGAGGCTGCCCCAGATGAGGCCCACGGTGAATGCAGGATTCTCTCCTCTGCGGGAAAGCCGCCCGGAGCCGACAGTCGATCTTCTTAGCGGATTGCATGGGGGGAAGAGTTCACACTCTTGGTAGGATCGGGTCTGTGTGCTCTCGGTGGTTGTGGCTGGTCTCGTTGCTGCTTAGGTGTAAAAGCAGTTGATCTCCACTGCTGCTGATATTTAAAAGCAGGCAGATTGATCTCTCCAATGGACTGCAGGGGGAGGAGTTCACACTCCTGTCATGATCTGGTCTATGGGCTCTTGGTAGTTGCGGTTGGTCCCAATGCTGCTTAGGTGTAAAAGCAGTTGTTCTCCCACTGCTGCTGATATTTAAAAGCAGGTAGATTGATCTATCCAATGGAATGCTGGGGGAAGATCTTATATGTCTGGCTGGATCATGGCAAAGGGTTCCCGGTAGTGGCGGCTGGTCCTATTGCTGCTTAGGTGTAAAAACAGTATGGTGTCACGTGGTTAAATTTTTTTAGTCCAAAGATTAGTCCGACTGCCGCATTCTGCAACAGTTGTAGGCGTCGCATATTTTTTTGGGAAATTGCCAAATAGGCGATGTTACAGTAGTCAAGCAGGCTTAGTACGAGGGATTGGACTAAGATTCTATAAACCGATGTAACAAAATAAGCTTATATTTTTATAAAGCTTTATATTTTTCTGAGATTTATTCAAATAAAGAACTTGAGAGTTTAGAGTTTTTAAAGTTAATTAAGGGCCCAAAAATTCTCAAACATATAAAAGGAAGTCTTGAGGCGCCTATATCACTGAAAGAACTTCAAGCAGCGTTGAAGTCCCTTACAGTTGGATCTGCTCCAGGTAGTGATGGGTTTACTGTAGAGTTTTATAAATCATTCCAAATTACCTTATTACCTTACCTATTAAATTTATATCAGGCACAACTAACTAAAGGTTGCATTACTGGTACTATGGCAGAATCTTCAACTATAGTTTTATCAAAGCCAAATAAAGCCATGTTGGTTTCAAATTACAGGCCCATTTCTTTGATTAATGTAGATGGAAAACTTCTGCCTAAATTATTGGCTTTACGCTTGGCCAAGGCTCTCCCTTATATCATCGGTATACACCAAACGGGGCTTGTTGCTCAAAGACATTCTTCAAATAACACTAGACTGGCTTTTCATATGTTAAATTTGACGAATGGACCTTCATGTATCACGCAATGGATTGGTTTGGTATTGGGTCTGGATTTATACAAATGATTCAAACCTTGTATAGTTAGTTCCCCTTCTGCCAGATTATATATAAATAATACTTTTTCAGAATGTTTTCGTCTGGAGAGGGGAGTTAGACAAGAGTGTCCATTATCCCCTTTGCTTTTTGACATTGTTCTGGAACCCTTGTAATTGGCTATTCAACAGGTAGATATTCCTTATGCAGGTCAGGAATATAAGGTCTCTGCTTATGCAGATGATATTTGGTTTCATTTGAGGAATTCTGAATCTACCATTCCACATTTACTAGATTTGATTGACCGATTTGGAAAATTTTCTGGTTATAAAATAAATTGGAGTAAATTGGAGGTTCTTCCGCTAAATGTACACTATCCAAAAGGATTATTTGATTCATTCCCTTTTCTTTGGCAGGAAGAGAGTATAAAATATTTAGGTATTTGGATTTAAAAAACGTTGGAAGAGACTATGAAAGTAAATGAAAAATCCTTATTGCTAAAGGTCTCAAAAATGTGTGAGCAATGGAACCCTTTACATCTGTCCTGGTAGGGGAGAGTCCAAACGGTTAAGATGATGATTTTGCTTGTGGTTTGCTACCAAATGAGTATGTTGCCAGTTTATTTTCAGGGGTCCTTTTACAAGAAGTTGAATAGCATTCCTACAAAATTTATTTGGCTAGGTAAGACTGCTAGAATTGCTTTAGTATCTTTACAAAAACCAATTGCAGCGGGTGGGGTAAATTTCCCAAACTTTTATAGGTACCATCAGGCCTATATACTGTATCAGGGTATGTATTGGGTCCTTCCTGAGCTCATGGAACATCTTCCTGATTGGCTGTACTTAGAGTGCAAATTATGCCCCCATTACAGTTGTTTCATGTGTTGAATATCAAGTTACCTAGTTATTTTAAGGGCAATAGTATTTTATTTGACACCTGGAAAACCTTGAAATTTATTAATAATTTAACAGAAATTCCAGTAGAGAAATCCATGTGTCAATCATTATGGCTAAACTCCAAGATTCAAATTGGCGAGTCTAAGATCGCCTGGAAGCATTGGATGCAACCAGGCATATGTATACTAGATGATGTTATATCAAATGGGAAAATGCTTGATTTTTCACGACTGCAACAATCTTTTGGTATTTCAAAGTCTCAAATTTATAAGTGGTTGCAGTTCAATCAGAAGGAGTTCCCTGGTTAGCGAAATTTTTAAAATCAGTATAGGTTTCAGGTCCTATGCTTCCAGACAGATTTCCTAGGGGATCAGGCCGCCCAGTGGTATAAATTCATATCTGGTTATATGAATAAGAAACCAAAAACTAGTCTTAGACATTTGGAGCATTGAGATAAAGCAGCAGATTTCTGCGTCTCAATGGCCACGAATTGACTTGGAGGATGAGATGTACGGTGTCAGCATCTATGAGACAAACTTGGTTTTTTTTGTTGCATAGAAGTTTATGGACCCCTGTTAGATTACAAAAGTTAGATAGTTCAAAATCTAATAGATGCTGGCACTGTCACCTTGATATAGGGACACTGGATCATCTGCTATTCTATTGTCATTTGATACTCAACTTTTAGAATTCAATATGGGGACAGATTAATACCATATTGGAATCATCGATTCCATTGGCATATGATATTGTCATATGTGGGATGATATTGCATTCTAAACCCTCATTGGACAGATATAAATGGCTTTTCCTTATTATGACTGGGATAGCCATGCATATGGTTACTCGTAATTGGAAAAATTGGGATTGCTTTAGTTATACTTTTTGGTGGGCAAATTTATGTCTATGTTATAAGTACGAAAAGATGAACGCTGACATGTTGGGGCATAATAAGATATTCAAATTAGTTTGAGAAACATTGACGTCTTTTGTGGCTTCGTTATAATTGTCTTTATCTTTATTTTCCATTGTTTAAACACACATCCTTTTTAACACATTCTTTTTGTATTGAAATTGATGGATTATAAATGCTGATTGTGATTATTACTATATGTATATTGTTTGCACTTATGTTAGTTTGAAAACTTAATAAAGATTTTTAAAAAATACTGCCAACTATATATGTGAATAATTAAGCGGTCCTTTTATTAAAGTGTGCTAACCGATTTAGTGTGCGCTAAAGATTAGCACATGCTAAATGCTAAGATTCCAATAGGAATATAATGGATGTCTTAGCATTTAGCGTGCGCTAATCTTTAACATGTGCTAAATTGGTTAGCGTACCTTAATAAAAAGGACCCCTAAATGTGAATGGATGCTTATCTTAATGATGTCCTGCCAAGTTCTGTTCACTCTCTTTCTATCAGCGCAGACTAGGTGCATGCAACGGGTTCAATCGCTGCTGTAGCCAATGATGGCCAACATTTCATGATCTAAAAATCATTTCTTCAGGGCTCTGAAATGGCAATAGCGCAATGCCATTCTATATTGTGTGATATGCAGCCTATGCCTGCTAGGAGTGTCCCTAGAGCAGTGCACAGGTCAAAAGCAGACACTTCTCAGGCTGGTCCATTTAAACCCCAAACTGCCAAGTTGCCCGACTTTCCTTCCTTACCCTGTAGAGGGAGCCAGGGAGCAGAGCTGCAGATTTCCCCTCCCCCACACAGTCATAGGGTAGTTGATAGGAAATCCTCTGCACCTGAGGGTTGGGGGCTTGGCTGCAGACTTCTAAACCTGAGAACTGAACTGTTAGAAAGGCAGAGGGAGAAACAGAGGGAACAGGAGCGGCTGCAGTTAGAAAACTGGCAGCGACACTCAGGGCTGAGAGCTCTGAATGGCAGTCCACAGCCTGAAGGCATGGAGCTAAACATAGAAACATAGAAACATAGAAATAGACGGCAGATAAGGGCCATGGCCCATCTAGTCTGCCCACCCCAATGACCCTCTCCTACCTTTCTCTGTGAATAGATCCCACGTGTCTATCCCATTTGGCCTTAAAATCAGGCACGCTGCTGGCCTCAATAACCTGAAGTGGAAGACTATTCCAGTGATCAACCACCCTTTCAGTAAAAAATAATTTCCTGGTGTCCCTGTGCAGTTTCCCACCCCTGATTTTCCACGGATGCCCCCTTGTTGCCGTGGGACCCTTGAAAAAGAAGATATCTTCTTCCACCTCGATGCGGCCCGTTATTGAAGTTGTATTGAAGTTGTCCTTTGATAATCCTGGGAGAGTTGGAGTATTGTGAGAGCTCCTTTAAGAACTGAGAAAGATTTATCTTGGTTTTTTTTTCTTTTGAAATTGAATTGTTCTAAGCCCAGGCAGTGGGGTTTGCCCTGCGTTCAAAGTGGTGGGATAGAGGGCCTAATTATTTGGCAACATTGTTACCACGTGAAGTACACTGCCTGGCCAGCACGTTAGCTGCTGGGAAGACCAGTACCATATTACTGGCACAAGCTAAAGTCATCAGCAGAAAAGAAAAAGACTGTTCTTTTTTTTTTGTTGTTGTTGGAACTTTGCAAGCTGAAGTTATTAGTTAACTGTGGAGCCAGTAACAGCTTTTGGAAAGGCTTGTATTTTTGGTTTAGAACCATATGTAAACCACATTCATCCCAGAGACTGTTTGAGGGAACTGTCTGAATGTTTTTGGGACTATGTTTACTATCTAAGAATCCTGACTAGTTTGTTGGTTTTTTTTAACTGTTTTATGTGGAAGCTTGTCTATTTTGTTTAAGTAATAAAACCAGTCAGTTGCTTGAAAATTACCTCCCTAGTGTGGTAGTGTTTCCTTTTCTTGAACTTTTATTTTTCTTCCTTGTGCTGCCCGCAGCAGCACACAAGAGTATTTCATGTCCCGGTGTCCCAGGACCCATTGCCCTGAGGCTGCCGGTGACAATTGGGAATAGAGCCATTTCAGAGCCCTGAAGAAAATGATTTTTAGATTGAGAAACATTGGCCATCATCGGCTACAGCAGCGATTTAACCCGTTACATGCACCTAATCTGCGCTGATAAGAACATAAGAAGTGCCTCTGCTGGGTCAGACCAAAGGTCCATCGTGCCCAACAGGTCCAGGACCTGTGTAATAGTCTTCTATCTATACCCCTCTATCCCCTTTTCCTTCAGAAAATTGTCCAATCCCTTCTTAAACCCTAATACCGTACTCTGTCCTATCATGCCCTCTGGAAGCGCATTCCAGGTGTCCACCACCCGTTGGGTGAAGAAAAACTTCTTAGCATTGAAACATAGAAACATAGAATATGACGGCAGAAAAGGGCTATAGCCCATCAAGTCTGCCCACCTAGTGACCCACCCTCAGACTTATAGAAACATAGAATATGACGGCAGAAAAGGGCTATAGCCCATCAAAAGGGCTATAGCCCATTGGTTTTGAATCTATCCCCTTTCAACTGACAGAGTGAACCGAACTCGGCAGGACATCATTAAGATAAGCATCCATTCACATTTAATTATTTACTTATATAGTTGGTAGTACAGTATGTTTAAAGTCTACATTAAAAATGAGGAGGTTTTTTGTGGCCAATGATAGAAGGGTGTAGGGCAGCCAGTAAGTAAGTGAGCACAGCTCTCTCCTTCACAGCTCGGGTGCAGGCGGTGCTCTCTGTGGCTTCTGAAGCCTTTTCTTCCTTGTAAAACAATAGTTATTTTGAGTTGGGGAACAATAAGGCATCATACTCAGCATAAGAATAACTGGAGTTATTCTTATACTGTATTTCAGTCTGATGAATGACAAATACCGTTTAAGGTTTATTAGTTGTCAAGGTGATTTGGGATATTGGTCTGTTCATTTCTAATAGGGGAGGAGTATTTTTGAAGATGTGTCAATATCATAAGTTGCAGCATCCTTTGATGAAAATGTATTCTTGTTCCTCCTACATGACATATCCTCCTATTGATGCTTTGAATAAGCTTGTTATTGGTTTAAATGTGCATTTCAAAGCAATTATGATGTTACTCTTAAAGTTCTTTAGAGCTGAAGTGATGCCTGTCTGAAAGCAATCTCTCCATGATATTAGCTTTGACAAATCTTTCTGAAGCAACTGGTTCTTTTCTTCAAGTGTGTCATGCTTTTCTTCTGTGACTGGATTGACTTAATTGGTTTGATCAGCTGTAGGAACAGGTGTTCTGTTGCTAGCACCTATAGTCCTTGACTACTCACTGCCTATTTTAAGCTCAGGCAAAGTAGCTCCATGCTTTCCTGAATGCCAGACATCTTCCTCTTGCCTTTTCATTGTGAACTGCACTGGCTGTCTATGGAGGCACAGGTGTTGTTTAAACTGGGTTGTTTTTGTTATAAGGCTTTATATGGTACAGCCCCCTTTTACTTGGTAAATAGACTCTCTATAGCTTCACACAAACACAGTAGAAAAACTCATGCCCTGTTTAACTTTCCTTCTGTACAGGGCTGCAGAAGTAAGAAATTTCATAATCATACCTTAGCGTTTCAGGTGGCTCTTTACGATAAAAAACTTCAAACATTGTTGCTCACAGTGTGCTCTTACAAACATTTTAGAACACAACTGAAGCCCTATCTTTCTTCCAAGCACTTGATTTAACTAATTTATTCTATTCCTTGGATCATGTTTACTGTTAATAATCTTTTGTAAACCACGTTGAAATTACAGCTACGTGGTTAACAAGTACAATGTAATGTAATTTTTAAGGAAATGATGGTTTTGTTAGAGCTCCTAGGGATTTTTATCATTCTTTAATACAGTTTGTTATAGAGTCTGGGTTGCTATAAATGAAATAATCTCATGAGAATCTTGGAGAGGGTGAGAGCCAGAAGGCCTTGAGCATGCGCAGATGTTGAAGGCCCCGCAGTAGCCCAGCATAGAACCAGCGCCAGGCACTTTCAGCACCGGCACACAGGTAAGCACAGGGCCGGTCAGTGGGAGGAGGAGTGGACAGCAGCACTGATCTCGGTCGCGAAGGGAGGGAACAGGGAGGGGAGCAGCGCCGGTGGCCTCAGGGAAGAAGCAAAGTCGGTTCCCGGGGTGGCCTGGGGGGGAAGGGGGAGCTCACTTATCGAGTCAACGCTCTATTTGCGAGTTAAAGTTTGCTTGAGTGTTTTGCTTGGTTTGCAAAACATTCGCTAACCACGTTACTCGCAAACTGACTGTATTATATAATGCTTTATCATCAACATTGTTTTCATCTGCTTTAGAAGTTGTGCTAATTCATCACCTGCATTTTCATCTTCATGATGTCCAATTACAGAGAAGGCTTTCACAAAGTAGGAAACATTGTCTGTTCTAATAATTTTTCATCTGAACGCCATACAAATGTTTTTGAGAAATGATGCAGGAATGTCAAGTCTGTGTGAACCCTTCAGTCTTCTTAAGGCCAGACAATGAAACTCTCTCTCTATTGACTCTCTTAATACAGTTGACAGTCATCCCAAAGTAATGTTTTCCATGGGATTACTGTTGTGGTAGCATTAGGCAATTACTTTTTTTACTTTCACTTTAGTAAATTATTTAATGTGTTCTACACTACACTTTTATTTTTACTTAAGTATCATGCATTTATTTTATTTTTACTTAAGTATTTTCAGCTAGTACTTTGAACAGCACTGATAAAAGCAGGTGCTTGTTCAGACATCAAGGGCCTGATTCTTTCTAGGTCACCAATCTTGGTGGCCACCTATGAAGTGGCCACTGATCGCTTGTCAATCACACATCGATGCCCTTTGGAGAATCACGGCTAGTTTTCCTGACAGATGTCTTAAATGAATACCATGATTTTCAGGATCCAAAAACAAACCAAATAAAAAATTTGCTCTGCGCATATCCTCAGTCTTTCCAATAGATATAAAATGGGCGAAAAACCTTTAGAACTTAATATTTAAGAATAGCCTTACTGAGTCAGACCAATGTTCCATCTACCCAGTAGCCTGTCTTCATGGTGGCCAATCAGAGTAACATAGTAAATGATGGCAGATGACCATACATTCTCAACCATACATTCTCCATAAATTAATTTAATTTAAATGCTCCTTTTTCTTAGATATTTCTGGCCCAGAAATTCAGAGCCCTGCCTGGTAGTGTGCTTAGGTTTCATCTACTGGAGTCTCCATCAAAGCTCACTCCAGCCCATCTTAACCATCCCAGCCATCGAAGCCTTCCCCAGCCTGTCCTCAACTGAATGTCCATATATGAGACACAGACCATGCAAGCCTGCCCAGTACTGGCCTTAGTTCCTTCAATGTATACCCATTATTTTCTGATTAGAGATCCTCTGTGTTCATCCCACGCTTGTTTGAACTCTGTCACAATTTTCTTCTCCACTACCTCCCTCAGTAGCGCATTCCACGCATCAACCACCCTCTCCGTAAAGAAGAATTTCCTAACATTACTCTTGAATCTACCACCCCTCAACCTCAAATTATGCCCTTTGATCACTAGTACCTGGCAAAACCCAAATAGTAGCAACATGCCATGCTACTGATCCAGGGCAAGCAGTGGCTTCCCTCATGCTGTCTCAATAACAGATTATGTACTTTTCCTCCAGGAAATTGTTCAAACCTTTCTTAAAACCAGCTACGTTACCTACTCTTACCATAACCTCTCACATGTTCCACAGCTTAACTATTCTCTGAGTGAAAAAATATTTCCCCCTATTGGTTTTAAAAGTGTTTCCCTGTAACTTCATGGAGTGTCCTCTAGTTTTTTGTAATTTTTGATAGAGTAAAAAAAAAAAATCGATCCACTTGTATCCGTTCTACACCCCTCCAGATTTTGTAGATTTCAATCAGATCTCTCCTCAGCCATCTCTTTTCCAAGCTGAAAAGCCCTAACCTCTTTAGTATTTCCTCATATGAAAGGAGTTCCATCCCCTTTATCATCTTGGTCACTCTTTGAATCTTTTCTAGTTCTGCTATATCTTTTTTGAGATAAAGCGACCAGAATTAAACTCAATACTCCAGGTGAGGTCACACCATAGAGTGATACAGAGGTATTATAACATCCTTACTCTTGTTAACCAGCCCTTTTTTAAATAATTCCTAGCATCTTGTTCACTTTTTTTGGCCGCCGCCACACATTGGGCAGAAGGTTTCATCTTATTGTCTACAATGACATCCAGATATTTTTATTGGGCACTGACCCCAAAGGTGGACCCTTAGCATCTGGTAACTATGATTTGGGTTATTCTTCCCAATGTGCATCACTTTGCATTTGTCCACATTAAATTTCATCTGCAAGTTAGACGCCCAGTCTTTCAATTTCCTAAGTCTTCCAATTTCCCAAAATTGACTGCAATTTTTCACAATCTGCATGAGTTTTATCAACTATGAACAATTTAGTGTCATTTGCAAATTTATATCACCTCACTCATTCCAATGTTCAGATCATTTATATATAAAATAGCACTGGTTCCAGTATAGATCACTGTGGCACTCCACTATTTACCCTTCTATGGTTACCATATTTTGAACCTTACAAACCTGGACACATGGCCCTGTCCAGTTCTGCCACCAGCTCCACCACATTTTGCCCCACACCCACACCCTCAAAGCCTTGTCTTCTTCCCCAGATATGTGTGGCTTCATCTGCACATGCTCAGAGGCCCTCCATATGTGACTGGAGCTCAGCAAGACTTTCCAAAACCTGGACAAACTGCCGGGTTTGAAAAGTCTGTCCAGCTCCCTGGACATCTGGTAACCTTATAACCTTCTCCATTGAGAAAAATAACCATTTAATCCTACTCTCTGTTTTCTATCCATTCCTTCCTGGTAATTTAACCCATAATGATTCCAATCCTTCCATCTATGGAAACAAAGGCAGAAGGATTGGAATCATTATGGGTTAAATTACCAGGAAGGAATGGTTTTGACATAAAATTGGGACTGTACTATCGTCCGCCTTGACAAACGTAAGCAAACGACAAAGAACTGGTAGCAGAATTGAGGCGGAAATGCAAAAACGGGAATGTGATGGTAATGGGGGATTTTAACTACCCCGGGATAGACTGGAATATTGGAAACTCGAACTGTGCAAGGGAAACAGAATTCCTAGAGGCTGTGAGGGACTGCTTTATGGATCAGCTCGTCAAGGAACCAACGAGAGGAAATGCCACTCTTGACCTAATCCTCAACGGGCTAGGGGGACCTGCAAAGGAAGTGGAAGTAGTAGGACCACTAGGAAACAGCGATCACAACATGAACCAGTACAAATTAGAAGTAGGAACATTAAGAGGGAAGAGAACCACAGTGACAAAGCTCAACTTCAAGAAAGGGAACTATGATGCTATGAGAGTAATGGTGAGAAAAAAAACTCAGAAACAGCTCAAGAAAAATAGAAACCATGGAGCAAGCCTGGTCCCTATTGAAGGGCACGGTGCAAGAAGCACAACTTATGTACATCCCCAGATTTAGAAAAGGGTGCAAAATAAACCGAACAAAAGACCCAGTATGGATAACAAATCAAGTTCAAGTTTCAAGTTTATTAGCATTTTATGAATCGCCTATCGTAATATCTAGGCGATGTACACTCTAAAAGCCACAGATAGTGGTTTCACATATAATTTTGACAGGTTAGACATATTACATATTAAATGAAGTGAAGAAAGCGATAGGAGACAAGAAAAAATCGTTCCGGAAAAGGAAAAAGGACCAAACTGGGGAAAACTGGAAGGAACACAGGAAATGCCAAAAAGAATGTCATTGAGTGGTTAGGAGAGCGAAAAGAGAATACAAAGAAAAACTAGCCGGGAGGCAAAAAATTTCAAATCGTTCTTCAAATATGTTAAAGGGAAGCAACCGGCAAGGGAGGAAGTAGGACCGTTGGATGATGGAGACAGAAAGGGAGTGATAAAGGAGGAAAAAGAGGTCACTGATAGGTTAAACAAGTTCTTCTCGTCAGTCTTCACAAGTGAGGACACATCCAGTGTACCAGAACCTGAAGAGATCTTCAATGGAGACCAGGAAGAAAAACTGTCGACTATAGAGGTGAGCCATGAGGATGTCCTCCAACAGATAGATAGATTAAAAAGTGACAAATCACCAGGCCTGGACGGAATCCACCCAAGGGTACTAAAAGAACTAAGAAATGAAATAGTGGAAATACTCCAACAAGTTTGCAATCTATCCTTTAAAACTGGCGAGGACCCGGAGGACTGGAAGATAGCAAATGTTACACCTATCTTTAAAAAGGGATCGAGAGGTGACCCGGGAAACTAGGCTGGTAAGTTTGACATCGGTTCCGGGCAAGATGGTAGAAGCACTGATAAAGGACAGCATCTGTGAGCACATTGAAAGAAATGGACTAATGAAAGAGAGCCAACATGGCTTCTGCAATGGAAGATCGTGTCTAACAAACTTACTGCACTTCTTTGAGGGGGTAAACATCCAGATGGATAAAGGGGAACCCATAGACATAATTTATCTCGACTTCCAAAAGGCCTTTGTCAAGGTACCCCATGAGCAGCTACTTAGGAAGCTGTGGAACCATGGGGTGGAAGGGGACGTACACAGATGGGTTAAACACTGGTTGGCAGGCAGGAAGCAAAGGGTTGGAGTGAAGGGCCACTACTCGGACTGGAGGAGGGTCATGAGCGGAGTTCCGCAGGGGTCGGTACTCAGACCGCTGCTGTTCAATGTATTTATTAATGACCTAGAAACGGGGATGAAATGTGAAGTTATAAAATTTGCGGATGACACTAAACTCTATAGCAGGGTTAGAACTGTGGAAGAATGTGAGGACCTACAAAGGAACCTGAACAAGCTGGAGGAGTGGGCGAATAAATGGCAGATGAGCTTCAATGTAGGGAAATGCAAGGTCATGCATATAGGGAAAAAGAACCCGATATTCAGCTACCAAATGGGGGGATTAGTACTAGAGGGAAGTAACCTTGAAAAAGACTTGGGTATGTTGGTGGACACAACAATGAAGTCAATGGCACAATGCACAGCAGCCTTAAAGAAGGCAAACAGAATGTTGGGTATTATTAAGAAGGGTATTACAACCAGAATGAAGGAAGTCATCATGCTGCTGTATCGCGCGATGGTGCGACCGCATCTGGAATACTGTGTCCAATATTGGTCGCCGTACCTAAAGAAGGACATGGAGATACTTGAGAGGGTTCAGAGAAGAGCGACAAAAATGATAAAAGGTATGGAAAATCTTCCATATGCTGAGAGGCTAGAAAGGCTGGGGCTCTTCACCCTGGAAAAGCGGAGACTCGGAGGAGACATGATAGAGACTTACAAGATCATGAAGGGCATAGAGAAGGTGGAAAGGGACAGATTCTTCAGCCTATTGGGAACTACAAGAACAAGGGGGCACTCGGAGAAATTGAAAGGGGACAGGTTTAGAACCAATGCTAGGAATGCCACTCAGAGGGTGGTGGACACCTGGAATGCGCTTCCGGAGGCTGTGATAGGACAGAGTACATTAAGGGGATTCAAAGAGGGATTGGACAAGTTCCTGAAGGATACGGGGATTGAGGGTTATAGATAAAGGTAGAGATAGAAGAATAATGATGACTGAAAGGTTTTAGTCAAAGGATCACTTACAGGTCATGGACCTGATGGGCCGCCACAGGAGCGGACTGCTGGGTGCGATGGACCCCTGGTCTGACCCAGCGGAGGCAACTTCTTATGTTCTTATGTTATTAAATCCACAACTGAACATTGCCTCCTATCCCATGACTCTTTATTTTTCTCAGGAGCCTTTTTTGTGCTATGAAGTTTTCAGAATTCTATTATTTCGGTGTATGATGCCTACCTGTAAGTTTCATACATAATTGGTTAAGAATGGGCAAAAAGATGGCAGACGAGCTTCAATGTGGAGAAATGTAAGGTCTTGCACATGGGGAAAGGGAACCCCATGTACAGCTATACGATGGGAGGAAGGGTGCTGGGGAAAGGCACCCTAGAAAAAGACCTCGGGGTAGTGGTGGATACAACAATGAAACCAGCGGCGCAATGTGCAGCGGCCTCAAAGAAAGCAAACAGAATGCTGGGCATTATCAAAAAAGGTATCACTACCAGAACGAAGGAAGTTATCCTGCCATTGTATCGAGCAATGGTGCGACCACATCTGGAATACTGTGTCCAATACTGGTCACCGTACCCGAAAGACATGGCGGTGCTTGAGAGGGTCCAGAGGAGAGCGACTAGGATGATAAAGGGAATGGAGAACCTTTCATATTCCGAAAGGTTAGACAAACTGGGGCTCTTTACCCTGGAAAAGCGGAGACTGAGAGGAGACATGATACAGACGTATAAAATCATGAAAGGCATAGAGAAGGTGGATAGGGGCAGATTCTTCAGACTAGCGGGGACATCAAAAACAAGAGGTCATTCAGAAAAACTGAGAGGGGACAGATTCAAAATGAATGCAAGGAAGTTTTTCTTCACTCAGAGGGTGGTGGACACCTGGAACACGCTTCCAAATGAGGTAATAGGACAGAGTACAATACTGGGTTTCAAAATGGGGCTGGATGACTTCCTGGAAGCGAAGGGGATTACAGGGTATAGATAGAAGGTTACTCTACAGGTCATAAGCGAAAAGCGTATGACAGTTTTAGGGTATGAGCACTATCAGGTCTTGGACTGAGGGGCCGACACGTGAGCGGACTGCCGGGCTCGATGGACCTCCGGTCTGACCCGACAGGGGCAATTCTTATGTTCTTATGTTCTTAAATCCCTACTGTTAAAATTCCTTGCCTCATTCATCTGAATAGAAATGAGTAGTCCAAATCATTTGTAATCTGAAAATAGAATTGGTCAAATACCAAATCAAACTTTTTCTGGGGGTATGCATAGCCACCATTTACACATATATATCCCCTTGTGATACCATTCTTTTAAAAGCATTTGCATTTCTAAACTGGATGATAGGCAGTCCAAATACAGTTTTCCTTTATATATATATATATAGATGTCATTTAAAAAAAAAATATTTAGGATATGTTGAAACCCTCAGCTCAATATAAATGTTAAGTAGTAGTAAGTATCAGGAAAGATATGGATAACAGATGAAAATGTTATAATGCCTTTGTATTGCTCTAGGGTGAGCCGCAACTTGAATACTATGTGCAATTCTGGTCGCCTTATCTCAAAAAAGATATAGCAGAATTAGAAAGTTTGGGACGATTTCCATATGAGGAGAGGCTAAAACGGCTAGGGCTCTTCAGCTTGGAGAAGAGATGGCTCAGGGATGATATGATAGAGGTCTATAAAATACTGAGTGGAGTGGAAAGGATAGATGTGAATTGCTTGTTCACCCTTTCCAAAAATACTAGGTACTAGGGGGCATATGTTGAAGCTGCTAAGCAGCAGATTTAAAACAAATTGGAAAAAATATCTTGTCACACAACGTGTAATTAAACTCTGAAATTCATTGCCAGAGAATGTGGAGTTAAAAAAAGGCCTGGATAGTTTCCTAAAAGAAAAGTCCATAGGCCATTATTGAGATGGCTTGGGGAAATCCACTGCTTATTCTTAGGATTGGCAGCATAAAATCTGTTTTACTCCTTGGGATCTTGCCAGGTACCTGTGACCTGGGTTGGCCAGTGTTGGAAACAGGATATTGGCTTGATGGAACTTCGGTCTGTCCCAGTATGGCAATTCTTATGTTCTTAGGACCTGTTTCACTAAACATTTTCCTAAATGCATGAAATTGGAGCAAAGCTTTGTGAATCAAATTCTAAACATATAACTAAATCTGCACCCACTATTCAAATGTGTGCATTGGCATATGTTTTTTTGAGTGTTTTTAAAGATTTTTTTAGATTTCTAATAATACGTTACACCCACGCTACATTTAAAAACCTCTTGTATTGTTTGATGTCATACATTTTCCAGATGTCTTTCATTTCCTGGTGCAATTTATAAATTCCCACACAGCTTCTGCTTTGACCACTTGATATTATAAATATTTTGCACAAAGCCTATTATTTTATTTTCATAATTATGTCTCTTGATTCAACCCTAATTAGTTTTAATTTATTTAATTTAGATGTTGACTGTGTGGATATACGAATATATGGTAAATGTTTTGACCTTCTATGCTTTGCCTAATTACCTAAACTAAACTAAACCTTAGGTTTGTATACCGCACCATCTCCGCATGCGCAGAGCTCGGCGCGGTTTACAGAAGTTAGGAGGAAAGGAAATTACAAAGAAGGGATATAGGAGAGGGACTGAGAAGATAGAGAGAGGCAGGGTACTAGAGAACGGGAGGAGATTAGATTTTTGAGAAGAGCCAAGTTTTCAAGCGTTTACGGAAGGATTGGAAGGAGCTAGAATTTCTGAGCGGGGATGAGAGGTTGTTCCAGAGTTCCGTGGTTCTAAAGGCTGTGTGGGAATTTATAAATTGCACCAGGAAATGAAAGACATCTGGAAAATGTAAGACATCAAACAATACAAGAGGTTTTTACCAAATGGCTATTTTTTCCTGTAATTTGGCTTGAGTTCTGATTCATGCCTGTCTTCTTTATCATTAGAAACTTTGAAAATGGTTTACTTGGAGAGAGATACAGAAAGGCTTATATAAATACCCTCAGAAAGACAAAATTAATTTTTGACACATCTGAATAATCATATGGACAATCTACAGCATGGGAAGGCAAATTATCCAAGCAATTTATCCAAGTAACCAAGGAGTTATTCAAGTTAAATCTTAAGATTGCATACACCCCCTTCCTAACTATTACTACTACTATTAATTATTTCTAGAGCACTACAAGACATATGCAGTGCTGTGCAAAGTCATTCTATAATAGGTCATGAAAATGTATGCAACTTATGTATGCTTTAATTTATAATGTAGCTTAGGGCTAGATTTTGTATATGGCAGAAGGGGTTACCTTTAAAATCTAATCATAAACTACATTAACCCCCCCTCCCCTTTTACAAAGCCATAACGCGGTTTTTAGCGCCAGCCAAAGCAGTAACAGCTCCAATGCTTCCTATGAGCATCGGAGCTGATGCCACCATGGCTGGCACTAAAAAACCGCGCTACGGTTTTGTAAAAGGGGGGTAAGTTAGTCCAATAAAAAATGTAGTTTTTTTCCTTTATGTTTTTGTTTAAGTTCTACATTTTACCATAAATAGGGCCCAAAGATAGATGCTGAAATGATGTATGCTAAGCTAGTATTCTGTAAATAGAGCTTTGCATGGAACAACCTTTACAGAATACTAGCTTAATGTGCATTTTGGTCCAGATTCTATAAAGGAAAGCTAAAGTTAGGCACCTAGGTTGAAGCACCTAGCTGAACTAGGTGCCTAACTTACTCCTCCCCTTTTTCTTACAAAACCACACAAGACGTTTTTAGCACTGGCCAGCGTACTGAATGCTCTGTGCTGCTTCAACCGTCATAGAATTCCTAAGAGCTTCGGGGAATATAAATGAGTGGAATATCCCTTCAATTTAAATTTCAAGGAGGCAGCGGGCGGGAGGTGGGTCTCCTGTAAATAAATCACATCAGGATGTTTATTAGACACATAGTTGGCTATCTTTTTCCTTTTAATAGGATGGTTCAAACCATTCACATTAAAAGAAAGGATATGTAAGTCAGCCATAATCTGTTATATGCGGTGGTAGGACATAGTAATTATCACCTTTATGAGAAAAAAGTAAATGACATAACCAGAATATCAAGCAGACACTTCTGCCAGAGAGTAGGAATAAAGAAAGCATAAGAGAAAGAGTAAATAGACTAGTAGTGACAACATAATACAAGGTCAGAAAAAAGAAAGACCAAACTATCATGTATGGAATAAAACAGTTTAAGGGTGCTCCTGTGAGCACGGAGAAGTAACACATATGGAACAGCTAACATTACTCCACACTCACTAAATTTGAGAAACATGAGGGTGGTGTGCTTATTCACATAAAACAATAAATTGTACAGTCATGTACTAGCAGACTATAACAACAGAAAACATTAACAGCAGGAACCAGATGCAGCAAAAACATCAGTAGCTCAGCATGTCAGCGCATTTTCAGAGAGTCTAGGAATGCAGCCAGTTCCTCAGGATTAGTGTAAGAAGTAGTGTGGTTATTGTAGGTAACTTTCATCCTGGCAGAGCTTCGGAGCAGCAAAGAGCACTCAGTTCACCAGCATATGCTAGAAACCTCTTGCACGATTTTGTAAAAGTATGTATACGGGCAGGAAGGATCCCAGGCCCTCCTGCCCTCAATGCACACTCCTCCCATGATCGCCCCCCCTGAACCCCCTATCGGCCCCCCACCTGCCATCCCATGAGACCCTCCCCAGCCGACCCCTCGACCCCGCTCACCCCCAATCCCCCTTCCCGTACCTGTAAAATTCGTTGGCCAGACGGACGGGTCCCATGCCCGTCCGTCTGGCAGGCCCTGATTGGCCCGGGTGGCTCAAACCTCACCCACAGGTGGGGCCTGAGGTGCCTGGGCCAACCGGAATCGGCCAAGTACCCTTAGGCCCCTCCTATGAACGGGGCCTTAGGCAAATGGGCCAGGTTGAACCTCATTTGCCATGTCGCGGCCCATTTCTCAAGCATGTTTATGTCACGTTGCAGATCTTCGCAATCCTCCTGCGTCTTCATTACTCTGAATAACTTAGTATCTTCTGCAAATTTAATCACCTCACTCGTCATACCAATTTCCAGATCATTTATAAATATGTTGAAGAGCACGGATCCAAGCACCGAACCCTGCAGCACTCCACTGGTAACGCTTTTCCAGTCCGAGTATTGTCCATTTACCCCCACTCTCTGTTTCCTATCTGCCAGCCAGTTATTAATCCATGTGAGTGTTTCCCCCTCGATTCCACGGCGCGCAATTTTTTGAAGTAGTCATTCATGCGGAACCTTGTCGAACGCCTTCTGAAAATCCAGATATACAATGTTGACCAGGTCACCCTTGTCTATCTGCCTGTTTACTCCCTTGAAGAAGTGCAGCAAGTTCGTCAAGCAAGATCTTCCTTTGCTGAAGCCGTGCTGGTTGGTCCTCATCAGATCGTGTCTGTCAAGGTGCTCAATGATGTGGTCCTTTATCAGTGCCTCTACCATCTCGAACCTTTCTTGAAAATTGGCGTAACATTCGCCACCTTCCAGTCTTCCGGAATCCTTCCCGATTTAATCGACAGACTGGCTATTAGTTGAACCAGTTCAGCTATAGCCCCTTTCAATTCCTTGATTACCCTCAGATGGATGCCATCCGGTCCCGGGGATTTATCATTTTTAAGCCTATCAATCTGCTTGCATACCTCTTCTAAGTATGCAAGCAGATTGATAAAGGAGGACAAAGCCATCGCCGACAAACTGAACACATTTTTAGCATCTATGTTTACCAAAGAGGATATACCCAACATACCAGAAGCCAACATGCTATACACGGGAAACGAAAACAGGAAACTGACAGGGTTGCATACCATTTTCGTTTCCCGTGTATAGCCTGTCAGCTTCCGGTATGTTGTGCATATCCTCTTCAGTAAAAATAGATGCAAAAAATGTGTTCAGTTTGTCGGCGATGGCTTTGTCCTTCTTTAGCACTCCCTTTATTTTATGGTCATTCAACGGCCCCACCACTTCCTTCACAGATCGTTTCCCCTTAATATATCGAAAGAACGGCTTGAATTTTTTTCGCCTCCTTGGCTATTTTTTCCTCATAGTCTCTTTTGGACCCTCTTAGAGCAATAGGATGATAACAAAAGAAGACAGGGTTCAAATGTTTCTGTCACTACCATTCCTTGGGTAAGTTATTATTTCCCATAGTCACAGGTATCTACTTAGATTGTATAAGCTCTTTGCTGGATGGAAATATACTGGATTGCCATACCACTACTGTTTAGCAGCTGAATATCACTATGGTCAATAGTTCTATAAATATGATACATTTTATTATGTCATCATCTCTAGATAGTACCCTTGAAGAGTTTTTGTAAAGTTTGTTCTGATTCTTTCAGTTAATTATAATTAATGGCAATTGTGAAAAAAATGCAATAAATGAAAAATATGATACAAAAATTTAGCTTGGATGCTCAGATTTCCTTCATCAGATGACGATAAACAGATCCTCAAGATGAAAATGAACAGAAGCAAACCTATTAACCATTAAAAAACAACAAATAAATAAAACCATTAGGGATTTATATTGGGGGGGGAGTTTTTTTGTGCAACTAGGGTTCATCGATGTCTGTTGGTTTCTGATAATTATGGTATGGAGTGAAATGTAGTTTGATGTAAGTTGCAGTAGTCTAGTCTAGAGAGTTCGTAGGCATATAGCAGCTGGGCTAAGTCTGTTTCTGGGAGGTAGGGTTCGATCCTTCGCAGTTGGCGTAGGTAGTATAAGGATGTGGAAACTACCTGCGAGACATGGATGGAGAGGGACAGTTAGCCATCCAGTATAATTCCAAGACTTCGTGCCTGATCTTTTTCTGTTAAGTGGGTTGGCTAGTTTGAATTAAGAGCATTATTTTTTTCCCCCCAGCAGCCATTATGTATGCTATTCTGAAGTGAAAACAAAATGTAATGTTCTCCTCAGACAGCTTGCTTGCAAAACAGAGGCCCCTGACAGGACATTGGGGTATTATAGGCTATTGTAATAACTGAATGATATTCAAGAATAATGGATATTCAAGAATATATAAGAACACTTTAGTCTCTCCTCTCCCCCTCCCCCCCCCTTTTTTTTTTTACAAAACTGCGCAAGAGGTTTTTGGCGCCAACTGGTGCACTGAATGTTCTGTGCTGCTCCAACAATCATAGAGTTCCTATATGCATCAGAGCAGCGCAGAGCATACAGGGTGCTAGCTGGTGCTAGAAACCTCTTGCGTGGTTTTGTAAAAGGGGTTGATGTTTTGGGTTTTGTATTTTTGAAGTTTTGATAAGTTTTATAAAGTGACATGGTAGAAGTAGAGAGCACATGGCATGGTGATGCTTGGTTCCACTGCATTGGGTGCCTTCTTCCCTCATCATGTCACTGGGCATACTTTAAAGAAAGAACCTGTGACCCTGGCTGATACATGACTAAGAAATGTGGGTAAAAGGAAAGGACTCTTAGTTTCATTGACCCCAGACTGCCTGGAGCCCACAATTCCAGGAAAAGCATCCAGAATGATTTTGTGTGGTTTCTTTAATCACCACATCAGGGCACAGGTCAATCATTTTTCCTGAAGTTATCAGCAATATCTCTAATGATTAGATAACAAGAAATATTTTAAAAGTATCTGCTGTGGCAAAAGATTAGACCCTCTACAATTTTCATCTCAATTTCACAACTTATCTCAGCAGCTTATCTGTATTCATCAGAACTTTTCCAAGTACGACTTGTGGCAGATACCCGCTGTTCCAGTCATCCTTGAGGAGGAAAAGACTTGATTGGCCTATGTAGGTTGTATAAGTAAAGAACTGTAATCACTTTTCTACTGTAGTGCAAACAGTAGGCAGTTTAGCCACAGGGAGACTGTTTTTCTTCAATTGATACATGAATAATGTTCCTTTTAAAGAAAAGAAAAACCTACTTATTTTATCCTTATCTCTGTTACATTTAGGGCTCCTTTTACGAAGGCATGGTAGCGATTTAACGCATGTAATAGCGTGCGCTACCGCTTCCTTTTAAGCAGATGGTAGTTTTTCGGCTAGCGCGGGGATTAGTGCGTGATTAAAAGTCACGCGCGTTAAAGCCGCTACCATGGCTTCATAAAAGGAGCCCTTAGTCTAATAGCATAAACATACAAGGTCTGTTTAAAAAGTTCCAGGACTGATTGTATTAAAATTTATTAAACAATCTTACAACTTATTTCCCCTTCCCTATATCATTTCCCAACGTCATTTCCACCTCTGGAAATAGTCCTTAGATGCATCTTCAGGAATTGCCAAAAGTTGCTGTGTTGAATTTTGCTTTATGCCTTCAATGGTGTCGAATCGCTTTCCTTTTGGCGTGAATTTAAGTTTAGGAAACAAGAAGTCAGCAGGGGTCAAGTCAGGAAAGTAAGGTGGCTGGGGAAGAACTGTCATTGCATTTATGCACAAAATTTGCAAATTTTGATGCATTCAAAACACCTTCCACGACTCATAGCATGTTCCACATAAGCCACTTTCAACATTTCATAAGTTTCTGTAGTGGTCTTACCCAATTTAAAACAGAACTTCACGCTGTAGCACTGCTCATTGAGGTCACACATGATTTAAAAAAAAAAAAAAATAGCTGATTACGAAAACACACTTTCACAAAAACTGCTGTAGCTTAGAAAAAAAGGAGGAGTTTACTCATGAGGTTTCAAGCTACTCAATGCCGCCTAGCGTCTCAAAAGAACTTTCTGTCTGCGCAATTCAAACTGTCCTGGAACTTTTTGAATAGACCACGTATATTAGAACAATTTGGAGCTCAGAACAGCTAAGTAAGGAAACGTAGGTTTTAAATCCAAAGTGCTTTGTTTCATACATATCTTATCCTACATTGTCCAGAAGAGATCGGTGTGATTACTGATTATTCCACAATCTGCCACTAACCATTCCCACTTTCTGATAGGTGCCATGGACTAGGCACTTACCAAGTTAGGTGCCTTCTATCCAATTAATTTTAATTTAAGCCAGTTATGAGTTGCAAATTGCCAATTAACATCGCTGATTACATAAGAACATAAGAACATAAGCAATGCCTCTGCTGGGTCAGACCTGAGGTCCATCATGCCCAGCAGTCCGCTCACGCGGCGGCCCAACAGGTCCAGGACCTGTGCAGTAATCCTCTATTTATACCCCTCTATCCCCTTTTCCAGCAGGAAATTGTCCAATCCTTTCTTAAACCCCTGTACTGTACTCTGCCCTATTACTCCCTCTGGAAGCGCATTCCAGGTGTCCACCACTCGTTGGGTAAAGAAGAACTTCCTAGCATTCGTTTTAAATCTGTCCCCTTTCAACTTTTCCAAGTGTCCTCTTGTTCTTTTATTTTTCGAAAGTTTGAAGAATCTGTCCTTCTCTACTCTCTCTATGCCCTTCATGATCTTATAAGTCTCTATCATATCCCCTCTAAGTCTCCTCTTCTCCAGGGAAAAGAGACCCAGTTTCTCCAATCTCTCAGCGTATGAAAGGTTTTCCATCCCTTTTATCAAGCGTGTCGCTCTCCTCTGAACCCTCTCGAGTAACGCCATATCCTTCCTAAGGTACGGAGACCAATATTGGACGCAGTATTCCAGATGCGGGCGCACCATCGCCCGATACAATGGCAGGATAACTTCTTTTGTCCTTGTTGTAATACCCTTCTTGATTATGCCTAGCATTCTATTTGCTTTCTTAGCGGCTGTTGCGCACTGTGCCGTCGGCTTCATTGTCATGTCCACCATTACCCCCAAGTCCCTTTCTTGGTTGCTCTCATTCAATAATATCCCTCCCATCGTATAGTTGTACCTCGGGTTTCTGTTTCCAACATGCAATACTTTACATTTCTCAACGTTGAACTTCATCTGCCATCTCGCCGCCCATTCCCCCAATTTGTTCAAGTCCCTTTGCAATTCTTCGCATTCCTCTTTAGTCCCAGCTCCACTAAATAGTTTTGTATCGTCCGCAAATTTTATTATCTCACACTTCGTGCCTGTTTCTAGATCATTTATGAATATATTAAATAGCAGCGGCCCGAGCACTGAGCCCTGCGGAACACCACTCGTGACCCCCATCCAGTCCGAGTAGTGGCCCTTCACCCCTACCCTCTGTTTCCTACCCGCCAACCAGTTTCTGATCCATCTATGTACGTCTCCGTCCACTCCATGGTTCTTCAGTTTCCGGAGTAGACGTTCGTGAGGCACCTTGTCAAAGGCTTTTTGGAAATCAAGGTATATGATGTCTATGGGGTCTCCTCTGTCCATCCGTTTGTTAATTCCTTCGAAGAAGTGCAATAAGTTCGTTAGGCACGATCTCCCCCTGCAGAAACCATGTTGGGTTGTTTTCAAAAGTTCGTTTCTTTCCAGATGTTCATCGATGTGTTCTTTAATCAGTGCTTCCGTCAGTTTCCCCGGAACCGAAGTCAAACTCACTGGTCTGTAGTTTCCCGGGTCACCTCTTGATCCCTTTTTAAAGATGGGCGTGACATTGGCTATCTTCCAATCCTCCGGGATCATGCCTGTTTTCAAGGATAGGTTGCAAATTTGCTGCAGTAGTTCCGCTATCTCCTCCTTTAATTCCTTCAGAACCCTGGGATGGATTCCGTCCGGACCCGGGGATTTGTCAGTTTTAAGTTTTTCTATCTGCCTGTGTACATCATCAAGGCTCACTTCCATGGATGTTAATTTTTCTGCTTGATTTCCATTGAAGATTTGTTCAGGTTCTGGTATGTTGGTTGTGTCTTCGTTTGTAAATACAGACGAGAAGAACATGTTGAGTCTTTCTGCGACTTCTTTCTCCTCCTTCACCGCTCCCTTCCTGTCTCCTTCGTCCAGCGGTCCTACCTCCTCCCTAGCTGGCTGTTTCCCTTTAACATATCTGAAGAACGGTTTGAAATTTCGTGCCTCCCTGGCTAGCCTCTCTTCATACTCTCTTTTGGCTTTTCGAACCACACGGTGACATTCTTTTTGATACTTCCTGTGCTCCTTCTGGTTCCCTTCAGTTTTGTCCTTTTTCCATTCCCTGAATGAATTTTTCTTATTGCCTATCGCTTCCTTCACTATTTTAGTCATCCATACTGGGTCTTTTGTTCGACCCTTTTTGCACCCCTTTCTGAATCTGGGGATGTGCAGATTTTGTGCCTCGCTCACTGTGTCTTTGAAAAAAGACCAGGCATGTTCTACTGTTTGCCATTTTTTGGAAGTGTTCCTAAGTTTCTTCCTTACCATTTCCCTCATTGCTTCATAGTTTCCTTTCCTGAAGTTGAAAGATGTCGCTATGGTTCTCTTTCCGTTCGGTATGCCTACTTCAACCTTGAACTTGATCATATTATGATCACTGTTTCCCAACGGTCCCACTACTTCCACTTCCTTTGCAGGTCCCCTTAGTCCATTTAGGATTAAATCCAGAGTGGCATTTCCTCTCGTCGGTTCTCTAACAAGCTGCTCCATGAAGCAATCTTGTATAGCCTCCAGGAATTCTGTCTCCCTAGCGCATCTTGAGCTTCCAAGACTCCAGTCTATCCCAGGATAGTTGAAGTCTCCCATAACAACTGTGTAACCACTTTTGCATTCTCGCTTCATCTCGGCATCCATTTCTTTATCGCTATCTCCGGTTTGCCCGGGTGGACGATAGTATAGGCCCATCTTTATTTCATGCCCTTTCCTACCCGGTATTTTAACCCATACGTTTTGTAAATTATTAAGGCCCCCTTTTATGAAGCCGCGTTAGGCTTTTTTGTTTTGTTTTTTTTATCGCCGGCCATGACGGTATAAGAATTTCTATAAGTGTCGGAGCTACCGTAATACTGCCATGGCCGGCAATAACAAAAGTCTAACAGCTTCATAAAAAGTGGCCTAGATCAGCCAGGCATGCTGATCTAGGTGCCTTTTATAGAAACAGGGACTCACTGACTAACATTTTAGTGGCCAAAGATAGACCAGGTATTAAGTGGCCTCTCAGGTGCTTAACTTAGCCAGCTACCTTCTAAATATTCACAGCTAACTGGTTAAGTCTTATTTATTTATTCAATTTTCTATACCATTTTCCCAGGGGAGCTCAGAATAGTTTACATGAATTTTAATCAGGTACTTAAACATTTTCCCCCGCCCCCCGTCTGTCATGATAGGTTCTACGTGGGTTTGAACCCACAACCCCAGGATGCTGAGATTATAGGTTTAAGCACTGCACCACACTCTCCCTAACGTACAGCTGGCTAGCCACTAGCCACCTACCAGGATATTCAGTGGGAAATAACTGACTATCACCTGCTGAATTAGTGGTTACATGGTCAAACAATATTTATCTGGCAAAAAGGCATTCCTGGCACTGAATATCAGGCGATAAGTCTTTAGACTTATATTTTCTCATACTATATTTTTCTGTTATATATTCTGTTAATTACAAAGAGCCATTTGTTATAAAAATAGTTTTATAAACTGAAAATACCATGTTCCTTTTTTAAGTTTTATATTCCTACAAAGATCTTAGTGAACAGGTTCCTGCATTCAATATGACTTGTGATTTGTTAATTAAGCTGCCCTTATAACCTCTCCCTTCACAAATGAATAGTATGGCATCTCCCAAATCATAAATTGTATTTTTAAGGCTTCATGGTGTTGGTTACCAGAGCAGCAACCTGTTATGGATGGCAGTTTCTCAGCTATATTTTCTAATATGTTAGAGTATTGTCAGCCTAGATCGGTTTGAAAATGAAACTAAATTTTACAGCAGACATTAAAGATTAGTCTCTGGGTACAGAAGTTCCCCACTCTGTACCCTAAATGAAATGTTTGAATGTGCTACTGTTGTAATATAAAATAACATTTTAAGGAATGCTGCTTTTGTTATTTCCACTTGCTCACGGAATGAAAATGCTAAGGGTCACCACATCTGATCTAGCTGTAACACACAGTACAATTTGCATTGTAAATGTTTGAGTTAATCAGAAGCGTGAATTCTTTTCAATGAAAAAAGGATCTTAAAATTTATCTACACTGACAGATTTTATGGACTTTTCTAAAATATAAAAGTTCAGTTTATGCATAATGCAGGTAGAAGATAGCAAGATAGAAATCAAAATCTTTAATAGGAGTATTTGCACCACACTTTTACCTTACCATCTCAAAATACATATTAATAAGAGATTACTGGCAAATCAAGGCTGAAGTTTTATTAGACAACTTTTGCAATTTCCACCAATATCAACAGATACAAAGAAGAATAATAGCATAGTCTCTTTTGCTCAAATCCTTTCCCACTCACAGAGACTCCATCAGCCCACTGGACTACAGTTGGTAATGACCTGGCTGCATTGAGGCATCAGATTCCTTCTAGATTATTACCTCCTAAAGCACCGTTTGCAATGCTACTCCACCTCCCCCCTCCCCCCCCGGAAAGTAATGATCCTCACACTTAGAAACATGTCCCAGGGATCCTTGCAAGCTCTCTGGCCAGATACATGCTCAGCTACTCTTCCCTTCCATTGTTTCTTAATAGCTAGGGTTACCATATGGCTCCAGAAAAAGAAGGACGGATTGAAATATCTAGGATTTACTTCAATTGCTTTCAATGGAAGTAAAACCTGGATGACTCCTTCCGTCCTCCTTTTTCTGGAGCCATATGGTAACTCTATTAAAACCCTATATGGGGAGGAGTCCTAATTCCCTCCATCGGTTAGGACTGCCATCTGCATGCCCTCACTTCCCACTTGCAAAGCTGCAGCCTGAATATTTTTCCTTAATATTGTGCAGGATGTCTTGAATGGAACTGGCAAAAGTATTCAGGCTATGAAAAAGCAGCAACTGGGATCATCATATGCCTTTCACATCAAGCCAATACAGCCACATTCCAACAGATATCAATCCTAGGTACAGACTTCGCTGAGACTTACTGACCCCTTCTTAGTCCAAACACAAATGAATGCTAAAACATTACAATCAGAACAATGTGTAAGTAGCCCTCATCAAGGAAGAGTTAGAGACAGTAGCCTAACTTCATTCAAATAAATTTTAAATCCGAAAGATCAATTTCTAAATGGTCCTACTTCATTGTAGAATCCTATTTCAAACCACTATACAATGTAATAACTTATTAGGAAACTTTATCCTTCAATAAATTCTCTAAATATAGAGTATTAAAAAAAAGTAAATTGCCTCCTTTACCAGGAGATTAAACACTTACAGGGGAACCTTAGTAAAAAGGTTCCCACTATTTGCAAAACCTTAGATTTTAATTGAAGAAATAACTTCTTCCTTAGCTATGTAGCCTGAGCTATATCAGGAAACATCTGACTCTTTTGATCACATAAAGCAATTTCTTTTTTATTGAAATACAATTATAACAGCTTAGTATTATCTCTCTCCACAATAAGTGACCAGGAGGATGGTTCTTGTAGTAATATTATCAGTAGATGTCAGATGACTATAAGAAATTAGCTAAATTCAAATCACAACCCTCCAAAGAATCAAAAGCTGTAAGAGTTTTATAAGAAAGATAATAACATTGAGAAACATTAACCTCATCTTTTATAATCAGTTCTTCCTTAAAAATATTTAGGATGGCTTTTATCAAGATGTGCTAGAGGTTTTTAGCACGGGCCGGTATGTTAAATGCTCCAACGCTTATAGAATTCCTACGAGCATCAGAGCACTTATCTCACCGGCCCGTGCTAAAAACCTTTAGCACAGCTTGATAAAAGAGGGGGTTAGTCAGTACTCTTCCCCCTCCGTATTCCTAAATTCCGTATCTACGGATTCGTTTATTCGCAGTTTTAGATAAAAAAATACATTTTCATTTTTCAGGCTATTTTAAGCCCTGTAAGCCCCCCTTAAGCCTTATCTGGTGGTCTAGCAGGTTTTCGGTGCAGGAGCGATCTTCCCACGCTCCTGACCTGTGCAGATCGCTCACAGGAAATGGCTCAAGAGACTATGGAAGCTCAAGACAGCCATTTCCTGTGAGCGATCTGCACGGGGCAGGACCGTAGGAAGATCGATCCTGCCCCGAAAACCCGCTAGACCACCAGGTAAGGCTTATGGGGGGGCTTTTAGGGCTTAAAATAGCTGGGGGAAGCGGGGGTTATTGGTAAAACTGGCCCAAATATTATTCATGTTTTTTAAATATTCGCGGGCCGGCTCTGCCACGAACCTCCGCGAATTCGGAGGGGGAAGTGTAATATATAGGCAGAAAATAATCTAGTAACAGGAAAATTTAATAATCTAAGATTCCTGGATCACAGCAAATTTTCCAGTCTCTCTAACCCATAATAAACGGGGAGGTTGACTTTAATCACATTTGTGCCAGCTATCTTAAGAGTCACTATTTGAGGTTCCACTTTCTGGAGCTCCTATTCCATTTGAAGAAATTTATTTTCCATATCCTCCATTTTTATAGCTGACGCCTGAGAAAACCGACACATTTGGCCCACTGTATCACCTATCCTTCTCAACTCTAGAAACTAAAGTCCAAATATCTTTTAAGAGTAATATCATGTGACAAAGATTCCAGATTTACTACAACATTCTGAGGAAGCATCACAGGCTTAGGTAATTGAAGAGTCTTCAGATCTGGATAAGCCATCTCTGCATCTTGCATTTTGGGAGGAATGGCCTCTAGACAGGAAGTACCAGCCATAGGAGGAGGGGTTCTATCTGGAGAACTGAGTGTTGTTTGTTTCACAACAGAGACTGTATTATATTGTCCTGCCTACAGTTGAGGTATCAAATGTTTATCCATTGGATCTTGTAATGGAGTAATGGTAATTTACATAGACTTAATTGTTTTTGATGCCCCTTTTCCTTCATTTTTGTTGGGCTTCCTTTTCCTCTTCTCCATATTTGATAACCGAGGCAAATTTTAACTCAATTAGATGAAATCTCCAGGAGACGGACATAACTCACTCCGTCAGTGCTCCTTCAGTGCTCCAAGGGGTTCCCAATGGGTCTGGTGTGCCCCTTAGAAGATGCCCCTTTGGCCACACCCTGTAGCCAAGCCCTAGGGCTGCACTGCAGGTAAAAGTATATATTTGAATATTCCGGGTGCCTAAAAGATGATGGCAGCACTGTGTGCCTCTGCATCTCTCAAACTCTCTCCTGCACCTTGAACAGGCACACTGGACATCAGTTCTTCACCACGGACCACTGGTAAAATCTTCAACACCTTTTTCCTTTAGAGCAATTTCTCTATTTTTCTAGTTTTCCTTTTATAAGTATACTTGTATATTGTATTTTTCTTTAATTGAGTTCTACTATTTAAAAGCAATGAAAATTATAAATAAATAACAATGGTAACAGCTCAGATGCTCATATGAGCAGTGGAGCTGTTACCACAGCTGCCGGCGCTAAAAACACTAGTACGGCTTTGTAAAGGAGGGGGTAAATAAATAAAACATTACAATCAATCAAATTGGTAGATTTCTTGATTTACTGTTTCACACTCTAGGTGTATGAAAAGCAGGCAAAACAACTGTAATATATGAGGAAAAGGAGTAAGCTGCATTCTTCCCACCTTCCCATGCCCTCTTTCTTAAACGAAGCAACATAAAACAAAAGGACAATAATCAAGGCATCTTAAACTCTATCAATATCTGACTGGTCGATAAAGATCATTATAACAAATCCTTAAAAAAAAAACAAAAACAAATCCAGAATCAAGCCTCTAAATAAGGGGTGTCAAAGTCCCTCCTCGAGGGCTGCAATCCAGTCAGGTTTTCAGGATTTCCCCAGTGACTATGCATGAGATCTATTTGCATGCACTGCTTTCATTGTATGCTAATAGATCTCATTCATATTCATTGGGGAAATCCTGAAAACCAGACTGGATTGCAGCCCTCGAGGAGGGACTTTGACACCCCTGCTCTAAATGGTCCCATAATGGTCACATGAAGGGATGCACAATTGGTGTGATGGCTTATGTGCAGGCTGGGTTAAGTCTGTCCACAGGTGATGCCATTCATATGCAAAGGGAAACCTGCTGCAGATGTCACATGTACCGTATTTTCACGCATATAACGCGCGCGTTATACGCGTTTTTACCTACCGCGCATACCCCTCGCGCGTTATACGCGTGAGCGCGGTATACAAAAGTTTTTCTACATAGTTCCCACCCCGCCCGACGCCCGATTCACCCCCCCCCAGCAGGACCGCTCGCACCCCCACCCCGAACGACCGCTCGCACGCGCTCCCACCCGCACCCGCGATCGGAGCAAGAGGGAGCCCAAGCCCTCTTGCCCGGCCGACTCCCCGACAATATCGGGCCAGGAGGGAGCCCAAACCCTCCTGGCCACGGCGACCCCCACCCCGCACTACATTACGGGCAGGAGGGATCCCAGGCCCTCCTGCCCTCGACGCAAACCCCCCTCCCTCCCTCCAACGACCGCCCCCCCCAAGAACCTCCGACTGCCCCCCCAGCCGACCCGCGACCCCCCCTGGCCGACCCCCACGACACCCCCACCCCCCTTCCCCGTACCTTTGCTAGTTGGCCGGACAGACGGGAGCCAAACCCGCCTGTCCGGCAGGCAGCCAACGACGGAATGAGGCCGGATTGGCCCATCCGTCCCAAAGCTCCGCCTACTGGTGGGGCCTAAGGTGCGTGGGCCAATCAGAATAGGCCCTGGAGCCTTAGGTCCCACCTGGGGGCGTGGCCTGAGGCACATGGGCCCAACCCGACCATGTGCCTCAGGCCGCGCCCCCAGGTGGGACCTAAGGCTCCAGGGCCTATTCTGATTGGCCCACACGCCTTAGGCCCCACCAGTAGGCGGAGCTTTGGGACGGATGGGCCAATCCGGCCTCATTCCGTCGTTGGCTGCCTGCCGGACAGGCGGGTTTGGCTCCCGTCTGTCCGGCCAACTAGCAAAGGTACGGGGAAGGGGGGTGGGGTGTCGTGGGGGTCGGCCAGGGGGGTCGCAGGTCGGCTGGGGGGGCGGTCGGAGGTTCTTGGGGGGGGTGGTCGTTGGAGGGAGGGAGGGGGGTTTGCGTCGAGGGCAGGAGGGCCTGGGATCCCTCCTGCCCGTAATGTAGTGCGGGGTGGGGGTAGGGGGTTGCCGTGGCCAGGAGGGTTTGGGCTCCCTCCTGGCCCGATATTGTCGGGGAGTCGGCCGGGCAAGAGGGCTTGGGCTCCCTCTTGCTCCGATCGCGGGTGCGAGCGCGTGCGAGCGGTCGTTCGGGGTGGGGGTGCGAGCAGTCCTGCTGGGGGGGGGTGAATCGGGCATCGGGCGGGGTGGGAACTATGTAGAAAAACTTTTGTATCTCGTGGGCTCTTATTAGACTCTCTGCTGTGTCTTCCAGAAGGGAGGATATTTAGTGGGCAAGCCATAAGCTTCTAATAAAAGCATTTATGAGGGGGCGGTCGGAGGTTCTTGGGGGGGGGGGGGTCGTTGGAGGGAGGGGGGTTTGCGTCGAGGGCAGGAGGGCCTGGGATCCCTCCTGCCCGTAATGTAGTGCGGGGTGGGGGGTAGGGGGTCGCCGTGGCCAGGAGGGTTTGGGCTCCCTTCTGGCCCGATATTGTCGGGGAGTCGGCGGTCCTTCGGGGTGGGGGTGCGAGTGGTCCTGCCGGGGGGGGGGGCAGGGCAGGGCGGGTAAACGGAGAGTCGGGACAGCGCACGGAGAGTCGGGGAGGGCGAAAGGAGAGTCGGGGTGGCCAGAGGAGAGTCGGGGCGGGCGAAAGGAGAGTCGGGGTGGCCAGAGGAGAGTCGGGGCGGGCGAAAGGACAGTCGGGCAGCATGCGCGTTATACCCGTGAGCGCGGTATACAAAAGTTTTTATACATAATATTGTGGTTTCTGCGCGCTATACCCGTGTGCGCGTTATACACGGGTGCGCGTTATCTGCGTGAAAATACGGTAGGCTATTTTGTTTTCTCTCAAATCCAGTTCCAGGGCAATTGGGAAATCACCTCACTTAACACCCCCTCTCTTTAAAAAAAGAAAAAGAAAAACACGCTAGTGGCTGCCGCATGGCAAAAGCCCCAAAGCCCTTTAAATCTCTATGGACTTCGGAGCAGTTATCGCAGCAGTAGCCGCTTGTGCGGCTTTGTAAAAAAAAAAAAAAAAAAAGAAGGGGGGTAGTGAAATTTGTCATGAAACAACAACAAAAAAGGATATAAGCAAAGAAAACAAACATTTCTGTAAACGATATGGGAAACAACACAACACAAAACCGTTCTGGCTGCCTTCCCTACTTCTTTCAGAAATTGCAGCACATTGTCATAAAAGTATCAAAAATAGTATCCTTCAAGGGTACTTCACACCGAACTATGGGCTCCTTTTACAAAGGTGCGCTAGCGCTATAGCGCACACTACCATAAAAACTACCGCCTGCTCAAGAGGTGGCGGTAGCAGCTAGTGCGCGATATTCCGCGCGTTAAGGCCCTAACGCACCTTTGTAAAAGGAGTCCTATGTGTTGCTGGATGACTGTTGGCTCCTCCCCATCTTATTTTAAAAGTTGTCCTCTTTCCTTTTTAAATTATAGTACCAGCAGCATGGCTCCGTCTCAGTTAAGATAGAGTCCATCCTTTCAGAATGGGCAACCCCTTTTCCAGAAGGGCTAGCCCATTCTGAAAAATCACTCATCCTTTCCCTACCACCTCAACCACACATTTATTTATTTATTTATTTATTTCGATTTCTATCCTGTTGTCCCAGAAGCTCAGAACGGGTTACAAGTAGACATTCACAATCGTTTGAAGACAGACTAGTCATGACAACAAATAGGTTACAGTAGACAATAACAAAGCTTGTTCTAGAGACCAGACTGGTCATAGCGAAGAATACTAGGAGAAGTATATTGAGGAAGCAGTTTTTAATGGCCCGATTGGCGGAAGAGGAAGCTTTTTACTGCTCTGTGGAAAGTCATTAGTGAGTCTGGTGACCTGATCTGTGTGGGTAGTCGGTTCCATAGCTGAGGTAGGAAATGGCTGTAGGATTGTTTATATGCCGTACTCATTTGGAGGGATCTAGTCTTTGTTCTGCTTTGCAGCGGAGGGTGCATTTAGGGGTGTATAGGCGTAGCTTGGATGCTATGTAGGCTGGGTTTTTTAAATAATAATAATAACAGTTTATATACCCCAGGACCATGAAGTTCTATGCAGTTTACAATGATTAAAGAAAAAAATACTACAAATTGAGTAGAACTTACATAGTTGGAGATTGGCAACTAACAGTTTATGAAATCAGTGGGAGAGATTGTGCAGATCAGTTACCTTGGTACTTCAAGAACAGATATGTTTTTAGGTGTTTCCTAAATTCCCCATAGTTATTTGCACGCATAAGTAATCTTTCCAGGTCTTTGCCCCAAAATGCTGCTTGATAAGAGAGAAGATGTGATGGTGTCTTTTAAATTTACATCCTCTAAGCCAGGGGTGTCCAATGTCGGTGCTCGAGGGCCGCAGTCCAGTCGGGTTTTCAGGATTTCCCCAATGAATATGCATGAGATATATTTGCATGCACTGCTTTCAATGCATATTCATTGGGGAAATCCTGAAAACTCGACTGGATTGCGGCCCTCGAGGACCGACATTGGACACCCCTGGCTTAGAGGATGTAAATTTAAAAGACACCATCACATCTTCTCTCTTATCAAGCAGCATTTTGGGGCAAAGACTTGGAAAGATTACTTATGCGTGCAAATAACTATGGGGAATTTAGGAAACACCTAAAAATATATCTGTTCTTGAAGTACCAAGGTAACTGATCTGCACAATCCCCTGCTCTAAGCTAACCGGTGGGGAGACGAAGTTCAGATGTGAGCTTCTCTTATGTCTATTGGTTGAGAAGGAGAAGAGGTCAGTTATATATTTAGGGGCTAAACTGGATAGTACCTTAAAGCAAAAACATCCCAGCTTAAACTTCGCATGTGCCTCCATCAGTAACCAGTGCAGGAGTCAGTAGGAAGGGGTTATGTGATCGGACTTCTTCAACCCGAAAATCAACCTGACCGTCACATTCTGCACCAGATGGGAGATATTACAGTAATCAAGATGGCTTAGTATAAAGGATTGTACTAGAATTCTGAATGATGAAGCGTCAAAGTATGCTCTGATGGACCAAAGCTTCCAGAGAGTAAAAAAGCCCTTTCTAACCAAGGAGTCCACTTGGTCTTTCATGGTTAGGCCTTGGTCTAGTATTACACCCAAAACCTTCAATGTAGGTTGAATAGGGTAACTGAGTTTGTTGATGTATAGTGATGGGACATGCCTTTTGATTCTGCCCCATTATTCAGCCCTTCTGGAAGCGTATATTCTCTTATATGTCAGGGTTAATTTGGAGAGTCTTACACAGTACCCCGGACTACTTTGTCTTGGATTTGCCAGAGGCTTTTGGCCATTTACCTAGGGGGCATCGAGCTTTGTGTAGGAAGATGAGTTTACTGGCCAGGAAATGTATTCTTCAGTGCTGGACGGTTCTGGACCCTCCGACATATGGGCACTGGTGGAACCAATTGAATCAGTTGGTCATTTGAGAGGCGCGAGATGCCGGAGGGTCTAGGAAACGAAAGATGTTGTTTTTGAATATATGGGAGCCTTATCTGCAAGTGTTACATCTTAAGAGTCGCAGTGCGGTTTTAAGATGGGTGTCCTAATTTGTTAGTTAGTTGGGTTAGGAGAGTAATGGTGAGTACTGGTGGGGCGGGGTGGAGAGTATCATTGGGGGGAGGAGAGGGGGGTTTGAGGAGGGGAAATGGGGTGTATTGAAGGTTCTGGTAATTAGTCAAAGATAGGATAAGTGGCTCAGGTGGGGGGAAGGGGTGGTGTGACATTTTTGGGGTTCATAAGAGTACAGGGCTTTGGAGTACCTTTCCACCCTCATTAATCTCACTTGCCCTATGTAGAGAAGGAAGGGAAGGGAGTTTGGTTGATGTTACTCTTTTATTGTATATGCTTGTTCTATTATTGTATATGATGCATTATTATTTGTACTATGCACCTTTGGGGTGCGCTGGTGTTGTATTTGCTGTGTTTGCATCAGTAAAAATTGTTTGAACCTAACCTAGTGACAAGTGGGTATGGCGAGGTGGAATCTCTTGTGTGTCATGACTAGGGCTTTGAAGATGCATCACTTTTTGACTGGTAACCAGTGAGCAGCATAGAGTGCTGGAGAAATGGGAGCATGGTAGCTGAGGTTGTATAGGAGTCAAATTGCTGAGTTCTGGACTTTTTGGAGGAGTTTTAGATCTTTTGCAGCGATGCCATTGAATAGGGAGTTGCAGTAGTCTAGTCTAGAGAGTTCGTAGGCATATAGCAGCTGGGCTAAGTCTGTTTCTGGGAGGTAGGGTTTGATCCTTCGCAGTTGGCGTAGGTAGTATAAGGATGTGGAAACTATCTGCGAGACATGGATGGAGAGGGACAGGTAGCCATCCAGTATAATTCCAAGACTTCGTGCCTGATCTTTTTCTGTTAAGTGGGTGAATTCCCAGGATAGTGTTGGACGTGTAAAAGTAGTGTTCTTTTTCCTGATCCAGAGTACACTTCTCCCTCTGTATTCACAGTTTCAGCAATCACGGTTTCGATTATTCATGGTTTTTAGCTTGCTGGCTCCTCCCCCCAAATGTCGTCAGCTTGCAAAGAGAAATTGCTGATTCCCAACACTTTCTTCACCGTGTTTTGCCTCTTCTTCAGGAACAGGACAGGTCTCCCACCATGTTAGTCACGGTTTCACCATATTTATGATGGTTTTTTTAATAGAAAACAGTGAATAACATATGAAAAAGTTATTCACGGTTTTTCTGTATTTGTGGGTCTATTAATTACCTATCACAGTGAATACGGAGTGAGGAGTGTAGTTCAGTCTTTGAGGCATTCAGCTGGAGTTTATTGGCTGTCATCCAGTTTTTCATATCAGAGAGGTAGTGTAGGAGGTTAGAGTTGGGTTTTCCAATCGTCACCTATGGGGAGCAATAGTTGAAGGTCATCAGCATAGGAGTGAATCTTAATGTTCTATTTGTGTGCAATGTCGATGACTGGCCTAATATACAGATTGGAGAGGGGATAGCAAGGCACCTTGGGGATCTCCGTATTTAATTGATTTGGGGTTTGATTTAACTGTCCCGAGTAGCACAGATTGTGTTCTTTGATCCAGGAAGGAGTTGAACCATTGCAGTGCTAAGTTCTTGATTCCTATGTCAGCGAGTCAGTCTAGTAGAAGTTGATTATCTATAGTGTCAAAGGCGGCACTAAGGTCAAGCAGGACCAGTAAGGTATTCTTTCCTTTATCCAGCATTGACCAGCTGTCGTCAATGATGAGACCAGAGCTCTGCCTGCCTCTTTGGTCCTGCGTGTGAAATGGGAAGCATTTCTGAAATGTTACCCTGGAGGATCTGGATTTCAGCTTTCTACCTACATACTGTATACCAAGACAGCCAACTCTTCCCAAGCATTATCTAAAATCCTATCTAAGTGATGCATGAGGTTTGCCACCTTTGCACAAGGCATGCAAGTGACCAGGTGATCCTCATGCCACCAGCTACCCAGCTATCTACATGCCTAATGATCAAATTGTGAACTACAACAGCTGTCCTAACCCTTCCGCTCCTAGGCAGAAGCCCCTGGAGACACATCCTGCATTCCCTGGTGGATGGGTCCTGGCTACAGGCTTATTTCCTACTTCACCGTGATGCTTTCCTTTTAGGGGACCTCCCTCCTCCAAGGTAACACAGGGGCTGCCAGACTGGAGCTGGGACTTCTCTATAACATCCCTGTAGGTCTCCTCTTTGTATTTTTCTGTCTCCTTCAGTTCCTTCAAATCTGCTACTCTAGCCTCAAGGAGCTCTTTGCAGCGAGCACACACATATAACTTCTTGCTACCTGGGAGATAATCATACATGTGACAATGCAAAAGACTGGATAGCATGCCTCTTTCTGCTGGATTACTATCTGCATCTTATTTTTGAGTCAATTAATTAGATTCTATAAAGGTTCTAGAAATATTAGACTACGGTAGAGAGCCTTAGGATTATATTGTATGCTTTATTTACATTACATTAGGGACTTCTATTCCGCCTATACCTTGCAGTTCAAGGCGGATTACAAAAGAGCTAACTGGACATTTCCAGTGAAGTTACAACAGTTTTGGGGTGGTTTTTTTTTTTTTTGGTTACAAGGGAGGAGAGGTAGCTGGATTAATTCCGGAAGAACTTGCAAATTGGATATTAAATTGACTGTATGTTACAGTGTGATAACACAAATAGATTACAGTTAGAGTACAAATAAGATTACGTTACATTTCATTTCAGGGATCTGAATACTTGTTTGGTGTTTTGGGGAGGAAGAGATTATTTAAGTGGAGGTTTTGGTGTTTGATCTTAGCAAATAATGAAATGCTGGCCCCCTCCTACATCGTAATGGCATATTCTATGAATTTTCCCTTTTGACTTTTTTTTTTTTTCCAAAAGATAGATCTATATCTAAAAAATGGCCATTTAAAAAAAAACAAAAAAACCCCCAAGATAAACGTTTTGCAGTTTTGACTGCTACTACTACTACTACTATTTATCATTTCAATAGCACTAAAAGGCGTACACATCACTGTACATTTAACATGGAATAGTTCCTGCTCAGAAGAGCTTACAATCTAATTTCAATAGACAGAGTAGAAAATAGGCATATTTGGTACTGGATTTTTATGCACCTTCTGCAAAACATCTAGGGCTCCTTTTACTAAACTGTGTTAGGGCTTTAATGCGCGGAATAGCGCATGCTATATTGTTGCACGCACTAGACCTTAACACCAGCATTGAGCTGGCATTAGTTCTAGAAGCGTAGCGCTTGGTAATTTCCTGCGTGCGCTAAAAAGGACCCCCTAATCTTGGATTTAAATATAATATCAAAAATGGCCCTCTATTTGAAAGCGAATTGTTGATCATTATGGTTTTCACTAATAGTATATTAAACCCGGATGTTTTTACTATATTGAATGGATCCATTGGACCCCTGATGCAGGTGATTGTGCTACCGTAGCTTTTTTAAAAGGGGCCTTTAGTCACATTTAAGAAGATGAGGTGCTAATAAATTTTCTAGATCATTACAGAGTTACATAGAAACATAGAAGGTGACGGCAGAAAAGGGCCACAGCCCAACAAGTCTGCTCATTCTAATGACCCACCCCCTAAATTCTTCTCTGAAGTGATCCCATATGCTTATCCCATTTTCTCTTGAAGTCCAGCGTGCTGCTGGCCTGGATTACCTGCAGTGGAAGACTATTCCAATGATCAACCACCCTCTCTCGGTGAAGAAGTACTTCCTAATATCACCATGAAATTTCCCACCCCTGAGTTTCAACGGATGTCCTCTTGTCGCCGTAGGTCCCTTAAGAAAAAGAGATATCCTCTTCCACCTCAATACGACCCGTGACATATTTGAACATCTCAATCATATCTCACCCTCTCTCTATGCTCCTCGAGCGAGTATAGCTGCAACTTACCCAGCCTTTCCTCATACGGGAGATCCTCGAGTCCTGAGACCATCCTGGTGGCCATTCACTGAACCAACTCCATTCTCTGCACATCTTTTTGATAATGCGGTCTCCAGAATTGTACACAATATTCCAGATGAGGTCTCACCAAGGATCTGTACAACGGCATTATAACTTCAGTCTTCCGGCTGACGAAACTTCTTTGGATACAACCCATCATTTGTCTAGCCTTGGATGAAGCTTTCTCCACTTGGTTGGCAGACTTCATGTCTACGCTAATGATTACTCCCAAGTCCCTTTCTGCAGTGGTTCTTACTAAGGTCTCACCATTTAGGGTGTAAGTTCCGCATGGATTTCTGTTGCCAAGGTTCATGACCTTACACTTTTTGACATTAAAACTTAGTTGCCAAGTTGATGACCAATGTTCCAGTAAGTGTAGGTCCTTTGTCATGCAGTTGGGCACAGAGCTGTTGCCTACTATGTTGCATAGTTTGGCGTCATCGGCGAATAATGCAATTTTCCCTCAAAGCCCTTGAGCCAGGTCCCTTACGAAGATATTAAATAGGATCGGACCCAAGACTGAACCCTGCGGCACACCACTGATCACTTCTGATGTTTCGGAGAGAGTGCCGTTCACCACCACCCTCTGAAGTCTACCACTGAGCCAGTCTTTTACTCATGCAGTTAACATTTCTCCCAATCCCATCAAACTCATCTTGCTCAATAACCTGTGGTGTGGGACACTATCAAAAGCCTTACTGAAGTCCAAGTACATGATGTCCAGGGACTCCCCCATAGCCAGCTTTTTCGGTACCCAGTCGAAGAAACTGATCAGATTGGATTGGCAGGACCTTCCCTTTGTAAATCCATGTTGATGGGGGGGTCTCGTAGATTCTCGTCATTCATGATCATATCTAGTTTGTGCTTGATTAGTGTTTCCATAATTTTACACACTATCGATGCGAGACTCACCGGTCTGTAATTCTCAGCTTCTGTCCTGCAACCCTTTTTGTGAATGTCCAATGGAACTTTTCCTGTACTCAGGGAAAGATTGAAGAGCGCGGATAATGGTTCCGCTAGGACATCATTCAACTCTCTAAGCACCCTGGGATGTAGTTTGTCAGGTCCCATGGCTTTGTTCACTTTGAGCCTTGAAAGTTCGCAGTAGACGCTGTTGGACGTAAACTCAAAATCTCGAAACGGGTCTTCCGAGCTTTCCCTTGTCTGCAGCTGTGGGTCGGATCCTGGCGCCTCACAGGTAAAGACTGAGCAGAATTATTCATTTAGTAGTTCAGCTTTATCGGAGTTCGATTCTACATAGTTCCCGTCTGGTTTCTTAAGGCGCACAATCCCATCCATATTCCTTTTTCTGTCACTGATATACCTGAAGAAGGATTTATCCCCTATTTTAATGTTCTCTGCTAGATTCTCTTCCATTCGGAGTTTGGCCTCTCTGACTGCTGTTTTGACAGCTCTCGACTTAGCCAGATAGTCTTCTTTGGTCTCTCATGTTCCTAATTGTTTGCAGGAGATAAATGCTTTTTTCTTCTTTTTTACGAGGTCCAAGATCTCCACAGAGAACCACTGAGGCTTATTGTTCCTCCATAGTTTGCTTACCGTTTTTATGTATAGGTTGGTTGCTTCGTGTAGGGTAGATTTCAGAGCTGACCACGTTGCCTCTACATTATCAGTTGCGGCCTGATTTTGCAGTGCCCGATAAACGAAATCACTCATGTTTTTGAAGTTAGTGCCCCTAAAGTTGAGGACCTTTGTGGATGTGTTGGATCTAGTGAATCCTTTCCTGAGGTGAAACTACACCATGTTGTGGTCACTGGAGGCCAACTTATTGTCATAATTAGCCAAAATCACATAAAGGACAGAGACTTGAAAATGTGCCTTCATCATCAGTCCGAACTACATTTTTTTTAGTTGTCATTCCTAAAATAATTTAGCAAGTGTGTTCTGCCACGTATTTCTATATCAAGGGTATATAGAAGTCACCTCCACCAAAGCTTCAGAGTAATATAATTCTTTATTGCATATACATCAGATAATACCAAATAATGCAGATACACATCAGATAATATACAAGAAATAAACAGAGAATATCTATATACACTAAATAGAATATTTCACCATGTCTAGCACGCCCCCTTCCAATACTGATTGGGAATCCGATCGATCAAGGGAAGAGACCCAGTCCCATGGCACTCCCAGGGCTGCAACAAGATTCAAAGTCTAGTTTGTGACTCTCAGTCTTATATAGCACAGAAAGTGCTGAATCTCTTACACACACAGACACTGCTGTTTCTGCAGTAACAACAGGTGTTTCCTTTATCTCCTAATTTTCACAGATGGAATGTTAACCGCTGCTCGAACCCTCCCTTAGCATGAGAACTCTTCCTCGGCAAGACATGAAACAATATAAGATATATGACGCAAGCCGACAGCAACTTGCTCTCATGAATAGGCTGTCTAATTGTCTGGCACAGATATAAGGCAAGGATTGCAGCTAAAAAGCAAGCAGACATGAAGATTCACACCTATTAGCCAAAGTGGCCACATATAACTGCCAAAGGCTGCCCTGGCCAGCCTTGGCATAACAAAGTGTTAGGTAGTATTAATTTAAAATTTTATAACAAAATTGAAATGTTCATAACAGATTAAACAAATTTTTATTCAACATGTCTGCATGACTGATGTTTTTCTTTTTTTTTTTTCCAGTCATCTATTTTTTCATTCTTTAGTGCAATTTTTTTCTTTTGAAATCATCCTCTCCTTATAAAAGTATTAACTCACCTCTTCTTCCCAATTCTACACTCTGGTTCTCATTTTCTCTTCTCTCTATGGTCCTCTTTTACTAAGGTGTGCTAACCAATTAGCGCGCACCAATCGATTTAGCACATGCTAAACGCTAATGTGTTCATGTTAGTCTATGGACGCGTTAAGGTGGCACTCTAGGGGCGCTATGGTACGTTAATGGAATGGATAGTGTGCAGGACATGATGGTGCAGTATTTTGTGGAGTTTTTTCTACAAAAACGCCAGCTTTTCATATGGTTCTGGGTAACTCTAGTTAGATACAAGCACATATGCACAAGCACACCCAATAGAAACATACGGAAAAGTGGGCGCATGAAAATCTGAATAAGGATGTAGCCAAAGGCCAGAAAAACACACTACAGATTAATATTAAGGAAAAGCATAATAATATTATCTTTATGTATTTTGCTATTAAGCAGAATCATAGAGGAAATCAGGTAATGCGTAACATACTTCTAGAGGGATTAAGAACTCCATCTTGTATTAAGAACTCCATCTTGTGTTCTGTCTTTCTGTCTGTCTTTGTTCAGTTTCCCGCCTTGAGTCTCATGGTCTAATTGATAACAGATGTGCTTGAGCTGGTTAGGAGCATATTAGATTACGTATCCCAAAATGGGGTATAACAGAGAAAGCTTTCTTGTATTAAATATGAATGCGATATACCGTTTTATGTATGAATGGGGCCCCAAATGAATGATGGATGGTAGGAACGATGTGTGAAGGTATACTAAACATGAATGGGTTTTGAAAAACATTTTATATATTTTAAACCTGAAGAAACTTTAAGGAGAAATCTGAGAACAACATCTGGAAATAGTTAGAATCAGAAACACTGTACCAGTCTTTGAGAGACTCAGAGCAGGGAGAATAGCCCCTCCTCCTTTCTCTGGTGCTGACAGGGACATGAACTTTTCAGCAGATACAAATACAGGCTCTCTTGAAACACATAAGCAGTTTTGGATTTAAAGTTTTCTTTGGCTATTGTAACCAGACAGACTTCGTGCCTGCCCTGGTTCCAGATAGGGTGCCTATTAAGACTCCCGGTAAAACCCGGAAAGGAGTGTCTAAAGGTTGTCCTAGGAAGAATCTGGCTGATCCTCAGCCTGACCACCAGAGGGAGTTGGAATATCCTGAAAGTCCCCTAGACCAGCAATATTTAGGTCACTAAAGGAGGAGCTCTAGAGCTGCTTTGAGGACTACTGAATCAGCCAGGTTAGGGTGTGGCCCAAACAGTATAAAACCTGTAGCTCAGTTCAAAGCAGGAAGGAGGTTAGGGAGAAGGTTGGGACCTTTGCTCCCTGCGAGTCTCCTTGGGCCAGGCAGAAGCGAACCAGTCTCACCCATGGAGGTACAAGAAGCTGGAGATATTCTTGAAGAAACCGTGCCTGAGCTGGAACTCCCAATGGAGACTGACCTCTTGCCAGAGGAAATGAGCTTGGCTGAGGAAGCCATGGAAGTTGGTTTGTCCACCAGCTGTACCTGTTAACTGAAAGGAGCAGTGAAGAAACTGAGTGCATTTTTTTTTCAGCTTTCTTTATTGGAGAGACTGTTTGGAACAAAGCTGAACCTTTAAGGACTTGTTAGTTTTCTTTACTGTTCTGCATTTTTGTTTTTTCTTGTTAAGAAGCTGAGGGTGTCTGAACTGAGGGAGAGGTTTGCTATAATCTGGGAGGGAAATTTGAAGCTATTATATGCTGGAAAATAAAGCAGACCTGAGGCACTCTCCTTTTCCTGGCAGTGCAATTTCATGGCTGCCAGAGGCTTCCTTTTGAAGCACTAACAATAGGGTATCCAGTGCCTTAAAACCCTGTTGTGTTTTGTTGTTTGTAATGAACTAAATGCCCTGCTTAGGAGCAGGCTAAATTGAATGCTAAGGGAAGCACAAAACCCAGTGGGGTGGAAAAAAAAAAAAAAATAAGTATTTTTTTTGTAGTTTATGTTTGGACTGTTCATTATTCTGCTGTTTGAATTTGAACTGAAGACCTTCTACTCACCTGTTGCTAGTAGTACTACTAATAATCCTGACTTTACTACCTAAAAGAAAATAAATCCTGAGTTTTGATTTACTTCTTTTTCTGAGGAATTGTGATTTATTTTTGGTTTTACTCTTGGTGTCAGTCCATGCCTGCAGGGTGACTCCAGGCCGGGTCACACGCAGGTGTTGTTGTGTGTGTAACCACTGTGAGGTGCTGTGGAGGCTCGTTCAGGCCACAGACCCGGTTACACTATGTAATAATGGGTTTATGCATATTTAGAAGTTAAGGTAAACAAAAATGTGATTTCTGAAACTTATTTCAATGTCAAAAGGAAGTTATCTGTTCAAACTTAAGGACAGCCTCTATTAGGTGATTGGCTGACAAGTGTGATGTCAATTGGACAGAAAATATATATTGATGTACAACTGAGAAAAAGTTGAGATTTTTGCCAGAATGCCAGCGTTTGGCATCTGTAAAGATCTTCCGGTGACGTAATAATCTTTTGATGATTAATTATGGAAATTAATAAACCTAATAAATTTTTAATACAATTTGTGTCATGTACCATTTTTCATGTACCCTTTACCCACCTATGAGCAAACCTGTATGCTCAGCATTAATGATTAGCACGCGCTAATCGGTTAGCGTACCTTAGTAAAAGAGGGGGTATATTTCCTTTGCCTCCTCTTCCTTCCTTCATATGTATACTGTACTATTTTCCTTAATTCCTTCACTCCTCATATTCATATCTCATACAAACATTTTTGCTCCCTCAACCTCTATTCCCACCAACCTTAGAATCTCATTAACTGCATCCACTCCATGCATCCCATTCATTCCTCCAACATGTGGCATTCATATATTACTTCTTACCACAGATTCCCATTCATTCCTTCTTTCTCCTCACCTAGGATCGCTAGTCACCCATTTTCTCCTTCCCCTGTGGGCTACCTTTTACTGTTTTCTTCCTTATTCACAGACTCTCATTGCACTAAAGGAGTATTCTAATGACTAGTGGAGCTAGGGAAGAGGTGCTTCAAATCCCACTGATGCTCCTTGTGGTCTTGGGCAAGTCAATTTACCCTGCATTGCCTCTGAATATAGCTTGCCTTGAGTTACTATTGAAACATTGTGAGTAGAGTTACCATACAACTCCAGAAAAAGGAGGATGGATTGAGACATCCGGGTTTTATTTCTGCTGAAAGCAATGGAAGGAAGGAAGGACACAGAGGCTCAATCCATCCTCCTTTTTCTGAATCCATATGGTAACCCTAATTGAGAGCCAAATCCAAATTATTTTCCCCTCCACCAACTTCTATTCACTCCTCCCTTCTCTTCTACCTCCTAAACCGGTCCCTCTTTTTTCCATATTGGACTTTCATTCAGTTGTATCTATCCTTCAACCCTGGACAATTATCATTCTTTCCTTAACACCTGTCTGGATCTCCACTGTCCCTTGAGCAATAGTGGCACTCGTGGACTCTAGGGGGTGCTATGGAATGGATAATGAATAAGATGTGTTTGCGGAGTATTTTGTGGAGTTTTTCTACAAAAATGCCTGCTTTTGGTATGGTTCTGGGTAACTCTAATTAGATACAAGTATATGTGTTAGTTAAGGCCACGCCCAATAGAAGCGTACGAAAAGTTGGTGAATAAAAATCTGAATATGGATGTAGCCAAGGCCAGAAAAACAGACTACAGATTAATATTAAGGAAAAGCATAATAATATTCTCCTTATATACTTTGCTATTAAGCCAGACCACAGAGGAAATCAAGATATATATAATACATGGAGGTATGAAACTGCCTCCATGTTTCTCTCTCTCTCTCTCTCTCTGTCTCTCTTTGTTCAGGTTTTTTCCCGCCTCTCGTGGTTTTAATTGACAACATATATGCTTAGGCCGGTTAGGAAGAGCATATTAGACTCCATATTCCAAACTGAGATATAATATGTATTAAGTATGAATGTAATATATCGTGTTGTGGATGAAAGGGGCCCCAAACGAATGATGGATGTATGAAAGATATGTGAAAGAATGGTGTGTACTTAATTTCTAATATTTTATATATTTAAACCTGAAGGAACTCTAAGGAGAAGACCTGAGGCAACATCTGGAAATGGTTAGGTTAAAGCTAGGAATACTGTTACCATGGAAATCCTCTAGAGGCCCACCAGCATAGGAAGGGGTCTGGGGGTTTCTGAGTTTGTGTATCAGTGAAATTTTAAACTGTCAGTTTTTGCAAAGAACAGGGCAGGAGGGGGAATATCCCGCCTCCTTTTTTTTCTGCACCGATAGAGACAAAAAATTTTCAGCTCTTTTGAAATGCAGTATAGGCTCTCCTGGAACAGATAATTAGGTTTAGATTTAAAGTTATGGCTATGTTATAAAATGTTTATGTATATTCAGAAATGAATGTAAACAAAAATATAATTTCTGAAACTTTTATTCCAAGTTAAAAGGAAGTTCTTTGTCCAAATTTAAGGACAGCCTCTGTTAATTGATTGGTTAACAGGTAATGATGTCATGCAGAACAAAAGGTACATATTGGGGAGCAACGAATTCTCAGATTGAGATCTTTGTCAGAAAGGCCAGCATTTTGGTGTCTGTAAAGATTTCCCAGATGACGCAAAACTAACCTTTTGAGGTCCATTATGACAATTAATAAACAAAATAACTATTTTAATAAAATTTGCAACGTGTTATTTTCCATGTACTTTTTACACACTTAGAGCGAAAGCTAGCAGCTTAATTGGCAACTGCTGCTTAAAGTGTGCGCTTGTGTACACATGCTCGCCCTTCAGCAAGCTTGTTCATGGGTTTGAGTGTATTCTAAGGCTTGTAGCAGTAGGGCTGCTTTGTTTGTTTGTTTATTTATTTATCCCCCATCCTTATCCAGGGCGAGTTACACATTTACATACAAAATATCACATTACATTTAACATACAAGTCACATCGATAACAAACATCACTATCAAACAAAATCCACCCTTACTTACAAAATATAAAATTATATAACATACAGGTCTGAGAACTTTTCAGCACCCCCTCGTATTTGATCTATTTCAAAGCTCTATAAGATAAAGGTGGTATCAGGAAAAAAGCTGACAAATTTTAATAAAGTTTTAGTCTCGTTCCTGGCTATAATTAAAGTGCATTTTTTATATGTTTACAGCAGTGCACAGTGATCTACTTGCACAGCATTTCAATTACTAAATGCATAATATATATTTATTTATAGAAGAATATTAAGAATATTAGTTATAATATGAGAAATATGTTCATCTTGTTTGTTAATTCAGGAGAGGGGGAAAAGTAGGGTAGGGGAAGAGTGATACAGGAAATGCTGTGAAAAATCTGTCTGAAACTCACAAGAGAAACAGAACATCACCTGGTTTCTGAGTCGGGATCAGGTTTTGTAAGATGCAAGCTGTGAAAGGTTGTTTTTTTAAATCTAAAGTAATCAGATAGTCAATCAAAAGCAATTAGATATTTCTTGAAAAGTCTTTTTAACCATGGGAGTCTTTTACTAAAGTGCGCTAGCTGATTTAGCACGCACTAAATACTAACACATCCATAGAATACGACATGTTAGCATTTAGCACGCACTAATATTTAGCGTGCGCTAAAATCAGCTAGTGCGCCTTAGTAAAAGCCCCAGCATGTTTCTATATGGTGTAGGGGAGAGATTTTTATTGTCTGATGATGTCAAATTATGTTGATTGTCTATGAAAGGTTTTGTGAGTAATCAGCGATTTAGATGTAAAGTTCAGCATTTTTTATTGAATTTTAAGAATACAAAAGCAGAAAGCAATACATATTCTTGTATCCATATTACACAATCATCCTTCCAAGCACAGGAGAATACAAAACTGTACTATATATAAATGTGATCTACAACAGTGTTAATCCCTAAAACCCTCCCACTCACCCATACTCTCACATAGGCATAAAAGAGAATTACAACATATCAAACGATCAGGCGGTTCCATAGTGTTTAATGGGTTCCCAAGTTTTACCAAAGCGAGAATTATATATATAAGAACATAAGAAGTTGCCTCCGCTGAGTCAGACCAGAGGTCCATCGCGCCCAGCGGTCCGCTCCCGCGGCGGCCCATCAGGCCCATTGCCTGAGCAGTGGTCCTTGACTATTTTTATAATCTACCTCTAATCCTATCCCTATCCTTAATTCTTATCTGTACCCCTCAATTCCCTTGTTCTCTAGGAACCTATCCAAACCTTCTTTGAAGCCATGTAACTTGTTCTGGCCTATCACAGCTTCTGGAAGTGTGTTCCACATATCCACCACCCTCTGGGTGAAAAAGTACTTCCTAGCGTTTGTTCTAAACCTGTCACCTTTCAATTTCTCTGAGTGCCCCCTTGTACTTGTGCTTCCCCATAATCTGAAAAATCTGTCCCAGTCCACTTTTTCTATGCCCTTCAGGATCTTGAAGGTTTCTATCATGTGTCCTCTAAGTCTCCGCTTCTCAAGGTAGAATAGCCCCAGCTTTTTTAGCCTGTCAGTATATGAGAGGTTTTCCATACCCTTTATCAGTTTAGTTGCTCTTCTCTGGACTCCCTCGAGTACTGCCATGTCTTTCTTGAGGTGCGGTGACCAATACTGGACACAGTACTCCAGATGTGGGCGCACCATTGCGCGATTAAGTGGCAGGATGACTTCCTTCTTCCTGGCCGTGATGCCCTTCTTAATGATTCCAAGCATTTTGTTTGCTTTCCTTGAGGCTGTGGCGCATTGTGCCGATGCCTTCAGTGTTGTGTCCATTTCTCCCAGGTCTCTTTCAAGGTTACTTACCCCCAGCAGTGATCCCCCCATTTTGTAGCTGAACATCGGGTTCTTTTTTCCTACATGCATGACCTTACACTTCCCTATGTTAAAGCTCATTTGCCACTTTTTGGCCCATTCTTCCAGTGTCGTCAGATCCTTTTGGAGATTTTCGCAGTCTTCCGTTGTTTCAACCCTGCTGTATAGTTTGGTGTCGTCTGCAAATTTAATGACCTCGCATTTTGTTCCCGCCTCCAGGTCATTTATAAATATATTGAAAAGGAGCGGTCCCAACACCGACCCCTGCGGCACCCTGCTCGTGACCCATTTCCAATCTGAATAGTGACCCTTCACTCCAACCCTCTGTTTTCTGCCTGCCAGCCAGTTTTTGATCCATCGGTGGACCTCCCCTAGTACCCCGTGGTTCCATAGTTTCTTAAGCAGTCTTTCGTGTGGTACCTTGTCGAAGGCCTTTTGGAAGTCAAGGTAAATGATATCTATGGATTCCCCTTTATCCACCTGTCTGTTCACCCCTTCAAAGAAGTGTAATAAGTTAGTGAGGCATGACCTACCCTTGCAGAATATTCTTTATTGAATCACAGCTCTTTGTTTTATTGTTAGCTATCAAGTTAATATATTAAAATCAAACGTTTATCATTCTCAACAACATGATGATTCAGTTTCCAATAACGCTGCAACTAATCATAAGATTAGATAATATATCGCAATGTCTAAAAAGTCCAACTTTTTACCGCGCCCATGTCGGAATAATTGTAAAAATCAATAGCAGCGTCAATGGACTGTGCAAAAATACAAATTGTGCAAAAAATCATATATATATAATGTGCTGAAGTGCTCTTAAAGTGCTAGAGAAAGTGCCAAGTGCTTTTTACTTCAATGCCTGGCCCCCCGACCCAGGTTTCGTTTTCTTCGTCAGGAGGGGTCTAGGTAAAAACAAGCTAACGTTAAAAACATTCCAGCAATCAATCAAATACACATTCAATATTATGACTGAATCTCACCAATCATCTATCAAATATCGAAACTTCTCTATTATCTATGTAAAGTTTGTTAAACATACCTTTTCAGGCAAGCTACATCGGGGAACGGCACCAGAAGAGGGACTGGCTAAAGTCGCTCTAACTTCCGGATTTAAATACATACGCACGCACTAATACACTCGGCTAGTTAAAATGCTGCAATTAAAGCAGCGGAAGTGGCGTTAAATCCGAGGGCACCACACTATAGCCTGCCTCTACATGTCCAACTTTGAGGAGACGTTTGTGTACGGTTCCAACCATTTCTGTCACGTAAGATGCTGGAGGCGTTTTTTTGATGATGTGTTTTTTGTGTGGACTGGTGGAGAGGAGGAGCTTGATGAGTTTCTTATTGAAATTAATCAGAGGGACCCTAATATTAGATTTACATATAAGAAGGATAGGGCCCGTATATCATTTTTGGACATCAGTCTTTATATTCATGATCGGACTATCTCCACTAGTCTACACAAAAAACCATCTGACCGCAATACTCTCCTCCAGTATCAAAGCTTTCACCCTCATTCACTTAAAAACAGCATTCCAGTGGGCCAATTTCTTCGCATACGCCAAATTTGTTCAGATTAAACTGAATTTAATAATCAAGCTAAAGATTTGTATTACAAATTTGTTGAACGTGGTTATCCTAAAAAAATTATCAAAAGAGCGTGGAAGCGAGCCAAGAACTGTCACCGCTCTTGGCTTATGCAACCAACAGAGAAGGATAATGTCTCTCATACGGTGTGTGTTTTACCATTTACTAATAATAGTAATGCTATTAGAAAAATAATTTTAAAATATTGGCCCATTGTCCAATACCATTCTTCATTCAGAGATACACCTAAATTTGCCTTTACTAGGGCCAGTAACTTGGGTGAAAAGCTTAGACACAGGAGGCGACCTTATTGCAGACAAAGATTGTCAGCTCATAAACCTTGTGGTCATTGTAGTACTTGTAACTTTATATGGGGTCAACCCTTTATATTTATCCCAAATTCACAGGGTAAGAAGTTTGATCTCATTACGGGCACCAACTGTGATTCCCAGGGTGTTGTATACTGCGTGATCTGCCCCTGCGGTTTACTGTATATTGGCCAAACTAGCAGAAAAATTAAAACTCGTATTGTTGAACATCTCAGCAATATCCGCAGAGGGTCCGCCCCCCTGGTTGATTACTGGTTAAGGCAGGATCATTCATTACAAGATCTTAAATATACAGTGCTTATCCATATTGATCAATATGAAGGAGATATATGTAAACTTTTATTGCAGAAGGAACAGCGTTTTATTTACAATTGGAATACCTTATCTCCTGATGGTTTAAACTCAGAAATCGAGTGGTTAAACATGTAGGTGTATGTGTGGTGCCCTCGGATTTAACGCCACTTCCGCTGCTTTAATTGCAGCATTTTAACTAGCCGAGTGTATTAGTGCGTGCGTATGTATTTAAATCCGGAAGTTAGAGCGACTTTAGCCAGTCCCTCTTCTGGTGCCGTTCCCCGATGTAGCTTGCCTGAAAAGGTATGTTTAACAAACTTTACATAGATAATAGAGAAGTTTCGATATTTGATAGATGATTGGTGAGATTCAGTCATAATATTGAATGTGTATTTGATTGATTGCTGGAATGTTTTTAACGTTAGCTTGTTTTTACCTAGACCCCTCCTGACGAAGAAAACGAAACCTGGGTCGGGGGGCCAGGCATTGAAGTAAAAAGCACTTGCACTTTCTCTAGCACTTTAAGAGCACTTCAGCACATTACATATAAATGATTTTTTGCACAATTTGTATTTTTGCACAGTCCATTGACGCTGCTATTGATTTTTACAATTATTCCGCCATGGGCGCGGTAAAAAGTTGGACTTTTTAGACATTGCGATATATTATCTAATCTTATGATTAGTTGCAGCGTTATTGGAAACTGAATCATCATGTTGTTGAGAATGATAAACGTTTGATTTTAATATATTAACTTGATAGCTAAAAATAAAACAAAGAGCTCTGATTCAATAAAGAATATTATTATTTTCATCACAGAGTCCTAGTGATTTTCTCCCTATTAGTAAATTTATAAAAAAAACTACCCTTGCAGAAGCCATGCTGACTTGATTTAAGCTGTCCATTGGTTTCGATGTGTTCACAGATGCTGTCCTTGATCAGCGCTTCCATCATCTTTCCCGGGACCGAGGTCAAGCTCACCGGCCTGTAGTTTCCCGGGTCGCCCCTCGAACCCTTCTTGAAGATTGGCGTGACATTTGCTATTTTCCAGTCCTCTGGGATCTCTCCAGTTTTTAAGGATAGGTTGCATATTTGTCAAAGTGGCTCTGCTATTTCGTTCCTCAGTTCCTTGAGTACCCTTGGGTGAAAGCCGTCTGGACCTGGTGATTTGTCACTCTTTAGCCTGTCAATCTGCCTGAGGACATCCTCTTGGCTTACCTCTAGTTGGTCCAGCTTATCTTCCTGATCACCATTTACGATCTCTTCTGGCTCCGGAATGTTGGTTGTGTCCTCCCTCGTGAAGACTGATGTGAAGAACTCATTTAACTTGTCAGCCATCTCTTTTTCCTCTTTTACCACCCCCTTTCTGTCTCCATCGTCCAAGGGTCCCACTTCCTCCCTTGCTGGTTGCTTCCCCTTAACGTATTTGAAGAACGATTTGAAGTTTGTTGCTTCCCCCGCTAATTTCTCTTCATATTCTCTTTTTGCTTTCCTAACCCCTCGGTGGCACTCTTTCTGGTGTTTTTTATGCTCCTTTAGGTTGTCCTTTGATTGATCCTTTTTCCATTTGTTGAACGATGCTTTCTTGTCACTTATCGCCTTCCTTACTGCATTTGTTATCCACAGTGGGTTTTTCGTTCTGTTTTTTTTTGCACCCTTTCCTGAACTTGGGGACGCACAGGTTCTGTGCTTCGTGTACCACGCCCTTGAGTAGGATCCAGGCTTTTTCTACGGACTCCGTCTTCCTTGCGTTGTTGAGTTTCTTTCCCACCATTTTCCTCATGGCATCATAATTCCCTTTTTTGAAGTTGAGTGTTGTCGTTGCGGTTCTTTTCACCTTTGATGATACAATTTCTAACCTGCACTGGATCGTGTTGTGATCGCTGTTCCCCAGTGGGCCTAGTACTGCCACCTCCTTTGAGGGTCCCCCTAGTCCGTTGAAGATTAGGTCAAGAGTGGCATCTCCCCGTGTTGGTTCCATGACCAGTTGTTCCAAGAAACAGTCCCTTGTGGCCTCCCTTGTGCAGTTTTAGTGCCCGATACTCCAGTCTATCCCAGGGTAATTGAAATCCCCCATCACCATCACCCTTCCGCTTTTGCTTACCTGCCTCAGTTCAGCTTCCAGGTCCTGGTCGATCTCCTCCGATTGCCCAGGTGGGCGATAGTACAGACCTAATTTCATGTCTGCTCCAGATCCTCCCGGTAGCTTAACCCATAGTGATTCTAAGCCATCAGCCCCTACTGTTGTTTCAATCCTGGTTGAAGGTATGGATTCCTTTATATATAGCGCTATTCCTCCACCCTTTTTGTGTGTCCTGTCCCTCCTGTAGAGTTTGTACCCTGGTATGGCCACATCCCATTTGTTGTCATCAGTCCACCACGTTTCTGTGACTCCAATTATGTCTAAGTCCTTTTTGCTGGCTATACTTTGCTGGCTATACTTTGAATTAATATTGGCTTCATATTTATAAATGGTACAAACCAATTGCCATCAAAAGTGGAAGCTGAGCACTTTAAAGTTTTCCTCGTTAAGTTTGTACTTAAGAAAAAATTCAAAAAGCATGCGATCCAGTGTTCCATCTGAGAGATTACAGGACCAGCACTGTCCTGACAGGGAAAAAGCAGCTTGAGATTTGACAGAAGTCCATAATGTTTGGTGCACAATCATATACAAAGATTGTCTAATAGAAGCAGATCTTAATAGAAAAGACTGAGGATTAAGATTGCTGGGTTTTATGCAACATTGGTTTCAGTGTAGAAAGTTTAATAAGTTTGCACCAGTTACACGTTTCATGTTTATCCTCAGAAATCTTCAAAGAATTTGTAATTATACTTTGTGTAACATCCTTAGGACATGGATTCTTGTAGTGCACTTTCAGCAAATGTCCTACTTGAAGCCAATGATAACATTGAGTAAATGGAAGCTTGAATAGTTTAAGGGCCTTATTGAAGGACAGTGTTCAGTTATCAAACATCTGGCCAACTGTGAGAATACCTTTTGAGACCCACGATGACTACAATTTGGATTATACCATAGAGACCCTAGTACTGTCTTGGACTTTTACTTCCATAAGATTATTCATCTTGATTATTTTTTTTTTTTAATAAGATTTTACATTGTTATCAAGCATAACTTGTACAGAAAGTATAATCAAGAAAATATAACATTTAGGTTTACTTTCAATCCTAATAATGAATCAAAGTATAAGGGAAAAAACATTTCTTATCTTAATCACACACAAATCCTCAATTTAGATCCAAGATTAACGAAAAGAGTAATTAAATTTGAAAAATAATTTTACAAGGAAAATTACTGAATCTGTGCTGACGTAGAGCTAATTATCACTTGGATACGGTTGGTATTCCACACTCAAGATGCTTCAGAGAGAGAAAAGCAATCAAATGAGCCGGTTCTACAAAGACATATTTAAAAGAATTGTATCTAATGACACATTTACATGGATATCTAAGAAAAAAAAAAGCTCCAATCTGGGTCACACCTGGCTTCAACATTAGGAATTCCCTTCTCTTCTGAGTCTCCCTTGAGACATCAGAAAATATTTGAATATGGAGACCCAGAAGGTCCTTAGATCTATTTTTAAAGAAAAGTTTAAGGATCCAGTCCCTATCTGGAGCCAAAACTACAGTCAGTAAGAGAGTGGCTGGAGTAGCCAGTTCTCTATCTGATTGTTCCAATAAAATGGAAACGTCCAAGGGAGCTTCCTGTGACATTCCTTCATCCTCTTTCTTTTGAGGATCCCGATTTCTTGTAGGCAAATAATATACCCTTGTAAGAGGTGGTAAAGAATCCTCAGGAATTGTTAATATCTCCAGAAAGTAGCGCTTTATCATTTCTCGTGGAGAAATTGATGAAATTTTTGGAAAGTTAATTAAACACAAGTTATTAGCCCGAGTCTTATTTTCAAGATCTTCCAATTTTGTTTTCATAATTAGGTTATCTTTAACAAGTAGATCTTGATTACTTTTAATTGTTTTAAGTTCCTTGTTTTCCTCTTGTATTTCGGACTTCAACAATACAATATCTTGCTTTAATAAATTAATTTCTCCTTTCTGGTTTTTTATCTCTTGATCCAAGTGTTTTATTTGTGAATTAAGGGAATTCCCTAGATTAGAGACTAGGTCCCAAAGAGAATCTAAAGTGACTTCAGAGGGCTTGTCAGGAGGAATAAAGATAACTTGTGTCTTTAATAACTGTTCAGTCGAGTGTTTTACCTCTCTGAGGTCCTGAGTTTCTTCAGCCAACGTTGTCCCAGTTGCTGGTTCTTTCCAGAGGGAAGAGTAACTCTGGGTTGCTCCTTGTAGCGAGCCCTCCAGCAAACTGGTCTCTCGGGGGGAGAACACTTCCTCTTCAGGTGTGCTCTTTCCTCGCTGTGAGCTAGCTCCCAGCGCTAGTGGCTGAAGAGGAGGCATCCTTACGTTGGGGCTCAGCATGACATTGAGCCCTTGGGGAGACCCCGTGGCACTACTCTCTGCCGGGGCACTCAATGGGCGATTCCCCGACACTTCCTGCTCACTTAGAAGGCGCCGAAAAATGTCATCCATCGTAGGCAAGGGGCTACCGATCGTTGGGAGGCTCCACCGACACTTCTGCCCCTTCTTTTCGGCATTCTCGGCCGACAACTCTTTAAGGTAAGGAGACTATCGACGGCATCCTCACAGCAGTCAGATAGCAGTAGCGGCCATCTTGGATCCCCATGATTAATGCCTTTTATGCATCTCCTTATTGACATTTTCATTTTGTCTACTAGGTTTTCTATCTAATAAAGGGTCCAAAACTAAGTTAAAGTCACTGGCAATTATTAGATTTTCATTTGCTCTAGAAATACCATCAATTCTTAGTGTATGAAAGGAGTCTTTACTATTAATAGAGGGAGCATATACATTGATTGAGCATTTAGTCTGATTGATGGTGAAGTTTAATAGAATCCATCTGCCATCCATATCACTGATTATAGTCATCACTACCATTGTTTGATCTGAAGTATAGAGGATATAGGATCACCAGTGGAGTTTCAACAAGCAGTAGGACTTTGAAAACTACATGACTGCTCTTGAGGTAGTACCTGCTACTAAGGGCTCCTTTTACAAAGGTGCATTAGGGCCTTAACGTGTGGGATAGCGTGCGCTAAAATGCTGCATGCACTAGCCGCTACTGCCTCCTCTTGAGCAGGCGGTAGTTTTTCGGGTAGCGCACGCTATAGCGTGTGCTAATCTGGTGCATGCGCTAAAAACGCTAGTGCACCTTTGTAAAAGGAGCCCTTTTGATCTTTTTTTTTATTTTTGTGCCAAGTGATCTTTATGAACTTTTTGGGGTGTATCTGGTTTTTTGATCAGTGACTTTTTCTTCCTTATGTACAGGGAGTTTATTTCTCTCAGATTGGTTTCTGGATCGGGCCTGTGATTAGAAGACTCTAAGGGATCCTTTTACGAAGGTGCGCTAAGCATTTTAGCATGCGCTAGCCGAAAATCTACCGCCTGCTCAAAAGGAGGTGGTAGAGGCTAGCGCGCGTTGCAATTTAGCGTGCGCTATTCCGTGCATTAAGGCCCTAACGCGCCTTCGTAAAAGGAGCCCTAAAAGAGAGCTGCATGCTCCCAGAGTAATGATCCATTGGGATTTTGAGGCCCATTCAGTAGATTCTTTTGCTGCTCGATCGATCACTGGATCCAAATAGTGGAATATGCATTGTTTTTGTGGTGTACTTTTGAGTATTAGTGTCTTCCCGCCTTGTGATTTTGTGATACTGCATTAGATAAAGCTACATTTCATATTGTGGCCTTTTGGAAAGCAGTGTCATTGGCAAGATAAGGTCGTTATCCTTCTCAGTAATTCTTTTTTAAAATTAATGTTAGATTTTTTAAAGAAAAATTTTAAATACTCAGAATCTAAATTGATTCTGACTATTGTTTTTCACAGTATTTCCATGCAAAAGACTGGGGAGAAAACATTTTTATGCCAACAAAGCTAGCAAACAACAAAAGGAATTACAAGAAACAAACACTGGAGAGGAATATCCTCTGGAGAACTGGCTTTCTTATTCAAGATTCTTTTCACACATTACAGATTTCATTTATTTAAAGTAACTCAAAGCAAAAGGAAACAACCTTTAAACAAGCAAAAGAAAGAGAGGGAGAGAATAGATTCAGAAAAACAGTGATAGATGATACAGGCCACAAGGTAACTAATTATTAACTTTAACACTAAGAGCATCGTTAACAAAGATTCATCTTCCCCTCCCTGTACACAGCATGCAGAGACCTCATTAGAGGATGTATTCATCTTTCTTTGGTAATGGCATAACATAAGTGCTGTGTTTTCTACCATAATGAGGACATTTCTTCTGACTTTGAAGAGTCATGAAAAAAAAATGTTTGAACATCCTATTTTGTTTGATATACACAGAAATGTAAAGTTGGTGGGATTTATTTGGATGAAAAACAGGATAAAGACTCAACATAAATCATTTTTCTTTTCTATTAATGTGAAGGTTAATCATCCTAATAATTTCAACAGCATGCATTTTATTTTCCTATATAATCACTTTTCGGCCTTATAGTGGGTAGTTTTAATAATATAGTGCTTATTTTTAAAACACCACTCGTGTTTCAGAAGTACATAAACCACACATTTACCAAACATCCAAGTCCCAATTTTACCAAGCCAGGATATACTATATCTGCCTGAAACTGAAATATGTGCAAGTGCCAAGGGGACATGGTCTAGACATGTTTTGGGTAGATCTAATGAATGTTTATTCCCTATTTCAGAACCTCTATGCTAGTGGTTCCGAATCCTGTCCTGGGGGAACCCCAAAATATCAGGTTTTCAGAATATCTGCAATGAATATTCATGAGTTAGATTTGCATGTAATAGAGGCAGTATATGCAAATCTAACACATCAATATTCATTATGGATAGCCTGATAACCTGACATACTAGAGTTTCCCCAGGATAAGTTTGGGATCCATTGCTCTATATTTTAATGAATCTACCCAGGGTGTCTAAATTTCAGGAAAGTGCTCCTATTGAGTAGCATCCAGTAAAGGGATTAGAGGAGCCTAAGGAAGTCCCTGATTGGCCAATCAGAGACTTCCTTAGTCTCCTCCTTAAGGAAGTCCTTCATTGGCTCAGATGCCTCAGGCCCTTCCCAAGGGAGGAGCCTGAGGTGGCTGAGCCAATGAGGGCCTTAGGCCCTTCCCTGTGCATCACATGATACACCGGGGAGACCAGTTTTATCACAAGAAAGGAGGAGCAGGAGGTGTTTTTCATACCTCCTGCTCCCAACTTTAAGGTATGGGTCACGGGGCTTGGAGGGGGAGGGGGAGTGGGCATCCCTCCTACCATTTGTTTCATGGAGGGGAGGTTTTTCCTGGCAGAAGGGAGTGGGCTTCCCTCCTGCCCAGTGGCGTACCTAGGGTATGTGGCACCCGGGGCCCATCATTTTTTGACACCCCCCCCCCCCCATGTAAAAAAATATTTTTTGTATTGACCATGAAACGGAATAAATGGTCAGAATAGAAACAGGCAGTGAAAATTTTCTTATATTCCAAACATAACATAACATAAATTATGTCTGAATTGTCATGACATCAGAAGTACATATGGAGTAGTTGCAGGTGATGCTTGGGACAGTTCTGATTGTGTTAGTTCGGTTTTAAGTGTTTTTTGAATAGAAGAGTTTTTATTTCTTTTTGAAGGTTTTGCAGTCTGTGGTCGATGTCAATTGGTTGTAGAGTTGGGGGTCGAGTGTTGCAGCTCGAATGGCTAGGAGGTTGTCGAACAGTTTTTTTCTTTTGACGTTTTTGGTTGGAGGGAGTGTGAATGGTGCATGAGTTCTCCTATGTCTGTTTGAAGTGGATTGAATTATTTAGCTGAAGAAATTAGTTACCCCCTCATCCCACACACATTAATTCTCTTCCATTTTTGTTCCCATTATAAAAAACACTGATAAGATCCCAGAAAAAAAATACATTAAAATAAGAAGTGAAAACAAAGGCCCCTACAGATGAGAACATAACATAAGAATAGCCTAACTGGGTCAGACCAATGGTCCATCATGCCCAGTAGCCCATTCTCATGGTAGGCAATCCAGGACACTAATACCTGGTCAAAACCCAAAGAGTAGCAACATTCCATGCTACCGATCCAGGGCAAGCAGACACTTCCCCCATGTCTTAATAACAGATTATGGACTTTTCCTCCAGGAATTTGTCCAAATCTTTCTTAAAACCAGCTACACTATCTGCTTTTACCATAACTTCTGGCCACTTCATTTTTAAGTTTAGATCTTTCCTTTCAAACAGAGACCTTGCTAGATGTCAAATACAGCACAAGGTAACTTCACATGGACTTAGCTGTGCAGGAAATGTGAATCTCCTCATACACCCACCATATAGTGCAAAAATGTGCAAAGGTCTGTTTTTTTCTTTCGATCACTACATAGCCTGATGCCACACAAGCAGCGCTGTTACAAACATATTCTGTAGGTCAATGCTAAGGATAACAAAGTTTCCTTCCTTGGACCAGAAGGAGATACTGATAAACCACTGGAAGAGATCCCAAAACAACACCCAAAGACCCACTCAGTGTGTGAACCAGTTGAGTGGAATGGACTAACTGGGGGATGGAAATGAGCCCGGAGTTTGCTCAGCAGAATTTCCCAGACCACCTCTTCCTCTCAACACATTGACACGCTGCCACCACCACCACTAGGGACACCTCACTGGGTAGGCCAGCTATGCTATAAACTTTATAAAACACGTTATTATATTTTCTTATAAAGCACATATTTTAACTGAACTCTCTGACATCCTCAGCCTTTCCATTCACAAAAATAGAAGGACGAAAAGTTCCCATTTCCTGCTGTCTCATGTCCCCGGCCTATACAATATTTTTTTTCTGCAGACCCTTCAAAAGTCTGACCAAATCCTCGTTTCACTTGCATTATAAAGTACTGAGGATGCAATCTCTACCCAATCCCAGGTCCTAAAGTCTAAGACAGTAGCGCAAACTAATGCTGCCAGATTCAGGAAAAAAAATTTTGATTCGATTCAGCCTATTGAATTGGTTTTTCAATTCAATTTTCCTGCCCAGTTCGGTGATTTTTTTCAAAACTCCTGGTGGGTTTTATAGCTTTTTCATGCCCTTTGGCTTCTCCTAACCACACTGGCGCTATGGTGTAAATAAAATAAAGAAACAAAAAGGACTTTTCCTCTCTCTGTTAAATCCTAGCTCACGTTTGCAGTCCAACACCAGCTCTGGCAGGATACACATTTCAAATCTGACATATTATAATCACAAAACAGAAAATAAAATTAATTTTTCTACCTTTTGTTGTCTGGTTATATTTCAAATCTTGTTGGTCCAAGGCTCTGGTTTTCTTCTGATAACTTGCTTGCCAGGGTCTCCTTCTTTCTTCTTTCTGCATGCTAACCATCCATCTGCCAACTCTGTCCTTCCTTTCCATTTCCCTTCCCTCCACAGGAAGTCTGGTATCTTTCCTTTTTTTCATCTCCCTCCACAGATCCACCTTTTCTTAACTACCCTTTCATCCGGCATCTCTCCTTCCTTCCCCACCACCCCAGAATCCACCATCTCTCCCTTTCTTTTCCCAATTACCCTCCTATCCAGTATCTCTATCCCTCCTCCACACCATCCCTTGTGTCCAATTTCTCTCCCTTTCTGTTCCTTCCCTCCCTAAATCCCATGGTCCATCATCTCTCTCCCTCTCCTCTATTTTCAGACCCATTATTTCTTCCTCCCCCCCCAAAGTTTGGCATATGCACGTCTCTTTGAACACCCCCTTCCCTCCGTGTACTTCTAAACCAGGGTCCCCCCCAAAGGCCTGTCCCCCCTTAAAGGCCTGCACCCCCCTTGAAGGCCTGTCCCACACCCTTGTAGGCCTGTCCCCCCCCTTGAAGGCCGGCCTGCCTGTCTCCCTCTTATAGGCCTGTCCCCCCTTGTAGGCCTGCCTGCCTGTCCCCCCCCTTGAAGGCCTGCACCCCCTTGAAAGTCTGTACCCCCCAAAGGCCTGCACCCCCCCAAAGGCCTGCACCCCCCTTGAAGGCCTGTTCCACCCCCATTGAAGGCCTGCCCCCCCCTTGAAGGCCTGTCCCCCCCTTGAAGGCCTGTCCCACCCCCTTGTAGGCCTGTCCCACCCCCTTGTAGGCCTGTCTCACCCCTTGTAGGCCTGTCCCCCCCTTGAAGGCTGCCTGCCCCCCCCTTGAAGGCTGCCTGCCCCCCCCTTGAAGGCTGCCTGCCCCCCCTTGAAGGCCTGCCTGCCCCCCCTTGAAGGCCTGCCTGCCCCCCCTTGAAGGCCTGCCTGCCCCCCCTTGAAGGCCTGTCCCTCCCTCTTGAAGGTCTGCACACCCCCCCGAAGGCCTGCCTCCCCCCTTGAAGGCCTGCCTCCCCCTTGAAGGCCTGCCTGTCCCCCCCTTGAAGGCCTGTCGCCCCTTGAAGGCCTGCCTGCCTGTCACCCCCCTCCCCCTTGAAAGCCTGCCTGCCTGCCCGCCCCACCTCGAAGGACCGCTCGCCCCCCTGGCCTCCCCGCACCACCTATGAAGCAGCACTACCTATGCTCCCGGCCTTGCTGTTCAGTCCCCCCCCACCACCCCCGAAGGACCGTTCGCCCCACTGACCTTCCTGCACCACCTATGAAGCAGCCGCAGCAGGATCGCGACGCGATCCCTGCGCTGCTTAGGCACTGCTTCCTGTGCCGCGGTCCCGCCCCTCCTCTGATGTCAGAGGAGGGGCGGGACCGCGGCGCAGGAAGCAGCGCCCAAGCAGTTCAGGGATCGCTGACGCTGCGGGCTGCTTCACAGGTGGTGCAGGAAGGTCAGTGGGGCGAGCGGTCCTTCGGGGGTGGGGGGGACTGAACGGCAAGGCCGGGAGCACCCCCTCAGGGCTGGCACCCGGGGCGGACCACCCCTCCCGCCCCCCCCCTTGGTACGCCACTGCTCCTGCCATCTTTTTGGGGTTGGGGGTGGTGGCGGTGGCTCAGGGATGCTAGTGCAAGAGGGCTTTTTAATGGGACAGATGGTGCGTGATTAAGTCATGCAGATCATCTGTTCCATAAAAAAAAAAAAGCAGAAGCCCTGACAGCAGTGACAGGAGGCTGCTTTCCTTGTTACTACTGTTAGGGCTCTGCGCATGTGGAAATCGCTCACTGAGCAATTGAGTCGGTGGATTTGCGTGCAAACTTGGTAGTGATTCAATCGCTGTTGTAAAATCAACCAGAGAATTGGCCAGCAGCGATTGAGTTGCTATCTTTAGTGAATCTAGCCCTAAGTTAGGCACCTATTGGCTAGACACGCTAATCTAAGTGCTTAACTTTAAGCATCTTTTATAGAATCAGGGTCTATATACTTGTCATATAGGGGCAAATCACTTAATCCCCATTGCTCCAGGCCAATGGGAGTCCATTGGGACAATTAGGGAAAAATGCTTGAGTACCTGAATAATCTGTAATCCACACAGAATTGTAGGATATGTGGAATATAAATTATTAAAAAAGAAGTGGGAGGATTCCGGAACTTGGAGGATTAGTGGATGACAGGCTAGCAGTTTAGCTCCCACCTCTGAGCATCATAATTTAAGATATAAAAGAGTAATTTTCTTCTAATAAAGAAACCCTCTCCAAGATGACTTCAAATAAGCTGAGGATCCAAAAAAACACCTGTAAAATCTATAGGTAAAGTGAAAAGACTAAAGGAAGATCCACAGGTTCCTAGTGGGAGCCCTCTCCCACTGGATGCACTAGATATAATTGAGGTCTTGGAGGAACTGAGAAATATCAATCAATAAAAGACTTGAAGAAAGAAATGAACCTCATGAACAGCAAATTGGATATTGTAAACAACAGACTGGACAAGATGGAAAAAAGAGTTTAAAAGATAGAACAGATACAGCAAGACACCAAAGAAGACCACGACATATTAAAAGAAATGAAAAATAAAATGATGGATATGAAATATAGATCAAGAAGACAGAACATACAAATTTTATGATTTAAAGGAAGGAGTTGAAGGGAAATACATGCTTTCCTTTCTGGAGGAAATGATACCAAAAATCCTGCCTTTGAAATTCAAAATGCCTATGGAAATAGAAAGAGCACATAGGATTGGAGTGAAACAATCTCAAATTCATGGTAAACCAAGACCTGTGATACTAAGGTTACTAAGATTTCAGCATGTATTTGAGATTTTAAAAGCAGCAAACGAAACAAAAAATATGACATATAAAGATTCCAAATTGGTCTTTATTCCAGACTTTGCTAAGGAGACTGTTCAAATAAGGAAACAGTTTTTACAATTAAGGCAACTATTGAAAGACATTGGTGCTAGATATAGACTTTATTATCCGTCAACGATGAAAGTAACTTACAAAGAAAAATTTCATCAATTCATTGATCCAAATAAACTTAAGGAATTCCTGTCATCACAAGAAACACCCATGAACTAGAGAACTTAAGTCTCTAATTTGATGGAGGTATGAGAAATGGAGAAATTCTGGAATAATGATCTTTTATTTATTTATTTTAAAAGTTAAGTACAGTGGTACCTCAGTTTACGAGTGCACCGGTTTGTAAGTGTTTTGCAAGATGAGCAAAACATTCACAAAATCGGCGCCTCGGAAACCGAGCATGGCTCGATTTACGAGTGCCCCCCTGCCCCCACCCCCCGCAATCCGGCACCCCCCCCACCGCTGCTTACTGTCATCTGGGCACCGGCATGTCCTGTGCGTTAGTGCCGGTGCTCGAAGATCGGCCTCCTCTTCTTGCTGGGCCTTGAGCATCTGCGCATGCTCAAGGCCTGCGAGTTCACATTCTCTCCGTGAACTTGCAGACCTTGAGCATATGCAGATGCTCAAGGCCCAGCAAGAAGAGGAGGCTGATCTTTGGGCACCGGCACCAACTCACAGGACATGCCGGTGCCCAGATGACAGTAAGCAGCAGCGGTGGGGGGGGGGGGTGCCCGATCACGGCGGAGGGTGCCCAATCGCAGGGGGGCCTTCGGGGGGAGCAATGCCGGTTCTCATGGGGGGACGGGGAGGAATGTATCAAAGCGAGTTTCCATTATTTCCAATGGGGAAACTCGCTTTGATAAATGAGCATTTTGGATTACGAGCATGCTCCTGGAACGGATTATGCTCGTAATCCAAGGTATCTCTGTATATATTTTGGCATTAAAGATGGCTCCTGTAACTGTTTTTTTAACTGAATTGGAAATAGAACATTTATAATTTTAAATAGAAGATTCTACATTTGAATAAGAAATCTTGCTGATGTAGTTAATATATTCAAAATCTACCTGATGTCACAAGAATTCAAAGATTGTTTCCTGTGGTGTGTGATGCTTTGGTTGAGACCAGATGGGATGAAAAGGCTGTGGAGATTCGTTGTGAGATGTGGTGTTGGTGGGGAAAGGGGTGGTGAAGTGCTGTGTGTGTGATGAAGAACGGCTTTGGTCCGTCCCAAATGCTTCACCCCTGCCTATTGATTTGATTTGATTTCTTATATACCGCTATACCGTGAGGTTCAAAGCGGTTTACAATGAAGATAGATTAAAGATACATTAAAATAAAATAAATAAAAATGGTATTTTGGATTTCCCTAGCTGTCCAAAGGCTCACAATCTAGCTAAAGTACCTGAGAAAACAATAAATAAAAATAAATGAAATGAAATAAAGCAAATTCCAGTCAGACAATGGGATCTGATGTTAGAAGTTCATAAAGAACGTGCCAAGGAGGATTGCCCCTAGTCTTCTGGTTCTGAGGTCCCCACTCAATCCTGGATGGTGGTTGGACAGGAGGACGGTCTCCCGTAGCTGGACTGTATTTGCTTTGGGGCCAGTGAGGAATGGAACATTGATGGAGTTGTGTGGGGGTGTTGAAGAGGGGATGGTGGATCACGTGAGGTCATGAGGCTCATCGATGTCTTTCCTGCCACTTCCTCTTCCTCTTGTTGCCCCATGATTTCTGAGCACCCTGCAATGGGTTTGAGATCGGGCTTGTTACTTGTGATGCTCCTGGTGGCCGTGACTTTACAAGGATCCTGCGAAGAGATCGGGACCAGAAAATGCTAGAAACAATAAGATGTTGGCGTCTGCTGATGCGGAAGTGGCGGATGATGAATGAGAGCTGACTTTACCCTGCAGAGAAGTGTACCCCAGAAGCATATGTTGGGTATACAAGCAGAGACTGAGGTGAAGAACGCCGACATCATTATTTGCCTGCTGTATAAAGAGAAATCGACCCTTACTTTGGATCTTCAAGATCTTCTCTCCGAGTCGCCATTAAAGGGAATTAAGAAATTATAAGCAAGGGGGATCTTAAGTATTAAAATGAAAAATTAAAATATGGGAAACAAAGTCTGGCTGACACTTTGGAACCAGGTTTCTGTGAAGGGCTGTGCTGACTTTACTTGTTCGTTGTGAGGGGGGAGGGCCTGGAAAACAGCAAACTGGGCCATGAAGATATCAGTACATACCAGAGCTCAGACCAGTATGCTTCCTGTCATTGTTCTGAGAGGAAACTAACAAAAACAAAAAAGGGTATTGGATTAGGTTCACATGTTCAGTAAATAAATATCTTAATGGAGCTTAAATTTTTTTCATTAAATGTTAATGGCCTCAACCATCCTATAAAAAGAAAGAAAACACTATTATTTTTAAAACAGAACGTAGATATGTTATATCCAAGAGACTCATTTATCGGCTATAGAATCCCCAAAACTAGAAGGATACTGGGTAAAACATTGTTTTTTTGCCCCAGCTGTAAAGAAAAAGGCAGGTGTAGCAATATTGGTAAATAAAAATGTAATGCTATGTTTAAGATGATTGCTGCTGATCCTTCAGTCAGGTGGATACATGTTGACATGCGTCTGGGAAATACTACGATGGCACTTTTTAATGTATATGCACCTAATTCGAACCAAATTGAATTTTTTTAGATCTCTACAACCATTGTTGCTACCACTGGCTGCTTCTAATTTAGTGGTGGCTGGGGACTTTAATGCTGTTATAGATCCTTTAATGGATAAAAAACCCAGTAGAATTATGAAATCATTAGGATTAGAGAATTTGGTACAAAATTGTGATTTGAAAGATATATATGGCATATATTTCATTTTAATGATCGGGAATTTTCTTTTTGTTCCCATGTTCATAACTCATATATTTGTTTCAAATACCTTAGTTCAACAAGTAACACAAGCCTCCATAGATCCAATTATTCTGTCTGATCATGGAGGGGTGTGAATTAAAATTAAAATATATGTTCAAGATAATAGTAGACCTGTATGAAGATTTGATAATGCATTGCTTGTGGAACCAAATTTCATTGAGAGAATTCAGTTAAAAATAAATTATTATTTTCAAATTAATAATATGGAAGATATCTCCTTGGAAACTCTTTGGGATGCTTTTAAGGCAACCATGAGCGGTCAAATTATTTCTTTTTTGGCTTATATTATAAAACAAATTAAAAAACAATTTTCCAGTTTGGAACAAGACATTAGGATTTTAGAATCAAAATTGATTGATAAATGGGAATACTGTACACTGCAGGACCTCTTGAAAGCTAAAGGGAAGTATAATGAGATCTCTTCTAAACTGATAAGAAAAGACTTATTTTCTCAACAAGCCTTGTTTTATGGAAATTCAAATAAGGTGGGAAGTATAATGGCAAATTATTTGAAAGCAAAAAAACGGAAAACAAAAATAGTGGCAGTAAAAGATGAAAGAGGGACTATTCATTCTCAAATTGGACCGATTTTAAAACAATTTTTAAATTTTTACAAAAACCTATATTCTTCTGAGCCTTATTTAGAGAAAGGAAAAGTTGAATTAGAATTTTTAAATTTAATTAAGGGACCAAAAATTCCTGAGAATATAAAAAAGTTTAGAAAAGCCAATATCACTAAAAGAGTTGCAAACAGCGTTGAAGTCTCTTAAGAGTTGGATCCGCTCCAGGTAGTGATGGTTTCACAGTAGAGTTTTATAAATCATTTCAAAATACCCTATTGCCTTATCTGTTAAATTTATATCAGATCCAACTAACTAATGGTTGCATAATAGGTACTATGGCAGAATCTGTTACTATAGTTTTGCTGAAGCCAAATAAAGATCCCACATTGGTTTCAAATTACAGGCCTATTTCCCTAATCAATGCAGATGGCAAACTTCTAGCTAAAACATTGGCTTTACGCTTGGCCAAGGCTCTCCCTTTTGTTATTGGTATGCACCAAACAGGATTTGTTGCTCAGAGACATTCCTCTAATAACACCAGATTGGCTTTTCACATGTTAAATTTAACAAAAGCTATGAATGATCCAGCCTTTTCTGTGTCCTTGGATGCAGAGAAGGCCTTTGATTGGGTGGAGTGGGCCTTCATGTATCAAGTAATGAAATGGTTTGGTATAGGTTCAGGATTTATACAAATGATCCAAACTTTGTATAGTTCCCCTGCTGCTAAATTATATATTAATGTAAAATTATGTCCTACCTGTTAATTTTCTTTCCTTTAGAAGCAGCAGATGAATCCAGAGACCAATGGGATATAGCTCACATCGACCAGCAGGTGGAGATAGAGAACTGATTTCCAGTTGGCTTTATAGCCTGGTGATCCTCCTGTTGAATCAGTTATGCATATTGCCCCAGCATCCCAGTAAAGGAGCATGAGCCGTCAAACCAAAGGAAAAAACTTCATTCCAGTGAAAAATCTTGTAATTAGAAATGTAAGAAACTAATAATAATCACCAACAATCTCCCAACCGAACTCAGAATTTCAAAGAACAAGCGAAAGAGTGCGAGAGAGAGAGAGAGAGAGAGAGAGAGAGAGAGAGAGCCCATCTGGGTGGGGCTCTGGATTCATCTGCTGCTTCTAAAGGAAAGAAAATTAACAGGTAGGACATAATTTTACATTCCTTTGCAAAGCAGCAGATGAATCCAGAGACCAGTGGGATGTAGCAAAGCAAACTCAAACTGGGTGGGAAGCCAAAGTCGCCTCTGCAATCACCGAAGCGCCAAAACTTGCCTCCGCACAGGCTGCCACGTCAAGCCGATAATGCTTAGAAAAGGTGTTCCCTGACGACCAAGTGGCCGCCCGGCAAATTTCCTCCAAAGACATACCACCGGACTCTGCCCACGACGTTGCCAATGCCCGAGTGGAATGTGCACGAAGCTGTTCCGGCACGATCTTCCCTGCCAACAGATAAGCCGACGCAATAGCCTCTTTTACCCAACGAGCTATCGAAGCTTTTGACGCCGCCATACCCTTGTTTGCACCTGCAAAAACCACGAAGAGATGATCCGACCGGCGAAAGTCGTTAGTCACCCCTAAATAATGAAGAATCATACGGCGTACATCCAGTAACCGTAATAACGCGAAACGCGCCCCCCAATCCTCCTTCCGAAAGGCCGGGAGGAATAAACTCTGGTTCACATGAAACGAAGAAACCACTTTAGGAAGAAAGGACGGTACCGTCCGCACCGACACCCCAGCATCCGAAATGCGCAAAAAAGGCTCCCTGCAAGACAGCGCCTGCAGCTCCGACACACGTCTTGCAGACGCCATAGCTACCAAAAATACAGTCTTTAATGTAATATCCTTTAGCGTCGCCGCCGACAGCGGCTCAAACGGCGCCGCCTGCATCCTAGTGAGTACCAGCTTCAAACTCCAAGCTGGACAGGTGCGCCGTACCGGCGGACGGATATGGTGAACCCCCTTAAGGAATCGCACCACATCCGGGTGAGATGCTACTGACGAGCGCGACACCCGGCCTCTATAACATGCAATGGCCGCCACCTGAACCTTAATCGAGTTATAGGCTAACCCTTTAGAAACACCTTCCTGTAGAAAAGACAGAATAGCCGCCAGAGACGCCTGGAAGGGCGCAATACTCTGCTTCCCGCACCACGTCTCAAAAACTTTCCAAACTCTAGCATAAGAGGTAGAAGTAGACATCTTCTTCGCTCGAAGAAGAGTGGCAATAACCTGATCCGAATAGCCCTTTTTAGTCAACCGCGACCGTTCAATAGCCAGGCCGTAAGACTAAAGTGGGCCGGATTGTCCATGGAGATTGGACCCTGGGTCAGCAAGTCCGGAGTCACCTGGAATTTCAACCGATCGCCCGACGCGAGTTGCATCAGATCCGCGTACCAAGACCGACGCGGCCAATCTGGAGCCACCAGGATCACTCTGCCCTGAAAGAGAGCGATGCGTTGTAAGACTCGACCGATCATCGGCCAAGGGGGGAATACATACAGAAGGGAATTCGGAGGCCACGGGAGAGCTAAAGCGTCCACCCCCTCCGAGCCCTTCTCTTTCCGTCTGCTGAAGAACCGAGGCCGCTTTGTGTTGCGGGATGAGGCCATGAGATCCATGTCTGGCAGCCCCCACCGAAGGACCAGCAGCTCGAACGCCCTTGGAGACAACTCCCATTCGCCGGGATCGAGACGATTCCTGCTGAGGAAGTCCGCTTGAATGTTTTCGCGACCCGCAATGTGTGCTGCTGAAAGAAGCGGAACATGCCTTTCCGCCCACTGAAACAGCAGCATCGCCTCTTCGGCTAATTGAGGACTCCGAGTTCCCCCTTGACGATTGATATATGACACCGCCGTGACACTGTCCGAAAAGATCCTGATCGGCTGGTCCCAAATCATGGCCTGAAACTCTCGTAGCGCAAGCCTTATCGCCCTCAGTTCCAACAGATTGATGGAACACTGTGCCTCTCCCGAGGCCCACACTCCCTGCACGGAAGCTTGCCGGCACTGAGCCCCCCATCCTCGGAGACTGGCATCTGTCGTAACCACGACCCAATCTGGCGTCGCTAGCGGCATGCCCCGGAACAGATGGACCTCGGTCAGCCACCAGTGCATGCCGCGAGCCACCCGCGGACTCCAACGGAGCCGGCGACCATAGTCCAGAGAAGCCGGGGACCACCGAGAAAGAAGCGACATCTGCAGGGGCCTCATATGGAACCGAGCCCAGGGAACCACTTCCAGAGTCGCCACCATCGAGCCTAGAACCTGAACATAATCCCAAACCCGAGGATTGGGCGACCCGAGAAGCCCTCGAATTTGAGACTGTAATTTCTCTCCCCGTTCCCGGGGAAGAAACACCATTCCTAGGCCGGTTTCGAATCTGACCCCCAGGTGCACCAAAGACTGAGAAGGGGACAGAGAACTCTTGGGAAAGTTGACGATCCACCCTAGCGACTGAAGGAGCGAGATTACCCGTTGAGTTACCTCCACACTCTCTTGCCTGGACGACGCGCGGATTAACCAGTCGTCTAAGTACGGGTGAACCCGAATCCCTTCTTTGCGTAAAAAGGCAGCCACCACCACCATCACCTTCGAAAAGGTGCGGGGGGCCGTTGCCAGGCCAAAGGGCATAGCCCGAAATTTATAATGCTGGCCGAGGATCGCAAACCTCAGAAACTTCTGATGTGGAGGCCAGATTGGAATATGGAGGTACGCCTCTTTGAGATCGAGGGACGTGAGAAACTCTCCCGGCCGTACGGCCGCAATCACCGAGCGAACCGTTTCCATCCTGAAATGGCGAACACTGAGAAATTTGTTGACTGCTTTTAGATCCAACACTGGCCTGAAGGAACCCCCCTTTTTTGGAACAACAAAATAAAGGGAATAAATACCGCGGCCTACCTCCTCCGGCGGTACCGGTACTACCGCCCCTAGATCCAGGAGAATTTGAAGAGTTAAGCGGACCGACTCTCCCTTGGCCGCCCCATTGCACGGGGATACCAAGAAAGAATCGGCGACGGGAGCGGCGAATTCTAACTTGTACCCTTCTTGAATAATATCCAACACCCACCGATCCGACGTGATCTTGGCCCACTCTGCCCAAAACGCCGACAGGCGTCCCCCTAGTGGAAAAGCAGAGCGGGCCAAGACCCCGTCATTGCGGAGCGCGACTTGCCGGGGTACGAGCTGGCTGACTGGAAGCGGGTTTCGTCGTACGAAAGGAACCTCTCTGTCGCCCCCTAGGTCTAGCCGAAGAAAAGGCACCATACGCGGAACCAAAAAACGGTTTCCCAGACCTATACCTCCTCACCTCCCTAAAACGAGGTCTAGATGACGAGGACTTCAAAGGGGGCCTAGGCCTATCTTCCGGTAACCGCTGGGTCTTGGTATCTCCAAAATCCTTTACCAATCTCTCTAAATCTTCCCCAAACAATAAACCCCCTTTAAAAGGGAGTTTCACAAGACGAAGCTTAGACGCCGCATCTGCCGCCCAATGTCGCAGCCATAAAGACCTGCGAGAGACAACTGAAAGCGACATTTGTTTCGCCGAAGCGCGAATAATATCATACAAGGAATCCGCTAAATAAGCTAAACCTGATTCCAAATCAACCAGTTCCGAAGGAACCGCACCTCCGGACTCCATCAAATTATCCGCCATCCCTTGAGACCACTGCAGACAGGCTCTTGCCGCATAAGAGCTGCAGATTGCGGCCTGCAAAGTCACTGCAGCAACCTCAAAAGATAACTTCAGCGAAGATTCAACCTTCCTATCCTGGGCATCCTTTAATGTAACCCCCCCTCTACAGGCAAGGTCGTCCGTTTGGTAACTGCGGCTACCAGTGCATCCACCCTAGGCAATTTAAATTTCTCAAGTTCGTCCAGGTCTACCGGATACAAAAGCCGCATGGCCTTTGCTACCCGTAACCCGGCATCCGGCGTATCCCATTGAGCCGAGATCAGCTCCTGCATGGCTTCATGCACCGGAAAAGCCTTCGGTGGCCTACGGGTACCTGCCATAAGAGGGTTACCTGAAACTTTCGAATCCACCTGAGAAATGTTTAAACTCAGTAAAGCTTTTGAAATTAAGGAGGAAAGTTCTTCCCGATGGAAAAGCCGGAGCGCGGAAGGGTCATCCACTTCCCTATACTGGGGATCCTCCTCTTCCCACTCTTCTACCTCACCTTCCTCCAACAACTCTGGAAGGGAAAAAGGGGAAACAACCATAGGCTCGTCTGCGGACGCAAGCCTGCGCTTTTTAAATATCGGCGATTTCACAGGAGAACCAACCCCCTTCGCGGTCTCCCCAGCATCCACCTTCAGGGGACCAGGCGGGGGCACAGAAAGCACCGACAAGTTCCCCGAGACCGGAGGAGCAGGCTGACTGCACTGCAGCATGAAAGCCTTATGCATCAACATAATAAACTCCGGGGTGAATGAGCCCAGGCCAACCGCTGAAGCTCCCCCCTGTTCGGCGCCGGAGAGCGGAGCCCCCGCGCCCTCCCGCACTTCCGACTCCCCCCCCCTGCCGACCCCCCTTCGGCCGTGGCAATACCACGCCGTGAGGCCGAGCCGACCGCGAGGGGCGGGGACGCCGAGCGCGCTTCACGGACGCGGGAACTGGCCCCTTCGCCTGCCTGCAAAAAATAATCCTCAGCTGGTGCGTCTAAGCACCCCGCTGAGCACAAGCCCGCCGGTGTTCGACACTTTCCACAGCGTGAACACCGCTGACGAGCCTCTTCCTCCATCACCACGCCGCCCCTCCCAACCGGACCGGCACTCGAGGCCACGCTAAAACAAAATAAATGTAACCGAAGTTCAGTACTCACCACGCTCTCAGCCCGCCTCCCACAATCAGGATAAAGCTGGTAATTAATCCAAGCTACCTTACCGGGGCACAGCTCAGCACAGGCAGAAACGTTTTTTGTTTTTTTTTTTTTAACTGGAATGAAGAAACTAACGCTGAGAGCAGGCAAACCCTCAATCACTCGGAGGGGAGGGTGGAGCAGGGACCTGGGAGGGCCCAGGTGTAACTCCTAAAGCCGGCACCAATCAGCCAGGCACCCCTATCCAACTGAAGAGCCAAAGGCTCAACAGAGGAGACTATAAGATCACCAATCCACCAGTCACCTTTAGATTCTAGGAGCTAGAGAAATAGCTCCACCACCGCTGGGAGATAGAGCAAAACTGATTCAACAGGAGGATCACCAGGCTATAAAGCCAACTGGAAATCAGTTCTCTATCTCCACCTGCTGGTCGATGTGAGCTATATCCCACTGGTCTCTGGATTCATCTGCTGCTTTGCAAAGGAACTAGTGTTTAAGTCCATTACATTAACGGGTGCTAGAATATATGTCTGTCTGTCTTTCTTTCTTTATCTCTCCCTGCCCCTGTCTCTCTCTTCCTTTCTTTCTGTCTTTCTCCCTCCCACTATCTGTCCTTCTTTCTTTCTGGTTCTCTCTCTGGCACCCTGTCTGTCTGTCTTTCTTTCTCTTTCCCTGCCTGCTGTCTTTATTGCGTCTGTCTTTCGTTCTAATGCGCTGCCTGCCTGTTTTTCTATCTCTCCATGGCCCCCTTCTGTCTCCCCTCCCCCAAAGCAAACCAAGATTGCTCCCAGGCCCCCTTTCCCACTCCGTCCCCTCCACTTCCCTGTGCAGCAGCAGCATTTCCCTCCCACCCTTCCCTGTGCAACAGCAGCATTTCTCCCCCCCACACACACACACACTTCCCTGTGCAGCAACAGCAGCAGCATTTCCCAGCCTTCCCTGTGCAGCAGCATTTCCCTCACACACACACACTTCCCTGTGCAGCAGAAGCAGCATTTCCTGGCCTTCCCTGTGCAGAAGCAGCATTCCCCCTCACATACACACACACACTTCCCTGTGCAGCAGTAGCATTTCCCAGCCTTCCCTGTACAGAAGCAGCATTTCCCACACACACACACTTTCCTGTGCAGAAGTAGCATTTCTCGGCCTTCCCTGTGCAGCAGCAGCATTTCCCGCCGCCCCCTTTCCAGCCACCGCATTTAAATTCAGAGAAAAGCGCTGCACCGCACTACCGCTGGCTTCGGCGTCTTCTATCCACTGCGGCCAACCCTATTGGAAACAAGAACTAGTCAGAGAGGGCGGGCCGCAGTGGACAGAAGACCAGCGGTAGCGCAGTGCAGCGCTTTTCTCTGAATTTAAACACGGGTGAGCCGGCGAGAAGGAGGATGCTTAAAAGTAGCTGGTTTTGGCGATGAGCGAGGGCGGGAGGGGGAGTCACTGGCTGTGCTGTGTCTCTCCGTGTTCGAATTCAAAAATGGAATTCGGCACGGAGGGACACAGCACTTGTCAGCGGCCACCGAGGTCAGCAATCGGGGGGGGGGGGGGCGAAGACGCTGCTCAGGAGACTGTGAAGGTGTTGGCGGCGGGGGCCTCCTCCTGCAGGCGCTCGTGTCTCAGGGATCCGGCTCATCCCGGCAGGGAGAGAGCTTGCCTACGCTTCCTCGCAGCAGCAGTTGGTGAGTGAGGGCGGAAGGAGTGGAGTGGCCAGAATGTTCCCTGCCGCCGGGTTCTAAAATGGAACACGGCCACGGATCACACACCACAGCGGCAGGGATCACGCTGTTTTAACAGCGCATGCACTGGTAAGCTTTTATTATATAGGATAATAATTTCTCAGAGCGTTTACTTTTTGATATTGTATTAGAACCCTTGTTATTAGCTATTCAGCAAGCAAAGGAGATACAGGGTATTCCTTATTCAGATCGGGAATATAAAGTTTCGGCTTATGCAGACGATATACTGCTTCATTTGAGAAATCCGGAAGCAACCATTCCAAGCTTATTAAATTTGGAAAATTTTCAGGATACAAGATAAATTGGAGTAAATCAGAAGTTCTTCCACTTATTGTCCATTGTACAAAAGGATTATTTGATACATTCCCCTTTCTATGGAAAGAGGACAGAATAAAATATTTAAGTATTTGGATAAAAAACACGTTGGAAGAAACAATGAAAGTGAATGAAAACTTTTTATTAAGGAAGGTAACAGAAATGTGTGAGCAATGGAATCCTATACATCTGTCTTGGTGGGGAGAGTTCATACTATTAAAATGATGATTTTGCCTGTGGTTTGTTACCAAATGAGTATGTTACCTGTTTTTTTTCAGGGGTCCTTTTATAAAAAGTTAAATTGTAATCTAACAAAATTTATTTGGCTGGGTAAAAAGGCTAGAATTGCTTTAGTATCTCTACAAAAACCGATTACAGAGGGGGGGGGGGGGGGTAAATTTTCCCAACTTTTATAGGTATCATCAATCCTATATTATGCACCAGGATATGTATTGGATCCTCCCAGAGCCTGTTGATAATATCCCGGATTGGTTTTGGTTGGAATGGCGCCTCATGTATCCTCTGCAATTAAACCATGTACTTAGTATCAAAATGCCTAGATTATATAAAGAAAATAGATTACTTGTAGACACATGGAAAACAATAAGATATGTGAGCAATTTAACACCTATTCCAATTAACAAATCAACAAATCAAACTATATGGCTGAACTCCAAGATTCAAATCGGCAGATTTAAAGTCATCTGGAAGCATTGGATGATTACAGGAATACATGTATTAGAAGATGTTATTTCTAATGGTAAACTGCTTGAGTTTTCACAGTTGCAACATAAATATGGTCTTAATTCACAAAGTTTTAGATGGATGCAACTGAAGCAGGCCATTCAGGCGGGGTTCCAATGGAAAAATCTCACTAATAAATATAGTTTACAGTTCTTATGCTTTCAGGTGGACTTTCTGGGACACCAGGCCGCACAATAGTATAAATTAATATCTGGATTTATAAATAAAAAAACAAAAAAACTGGTCTTCGGGACATTTGGAGCATTGAGATCAAGCATCAAATTACAGTGTCTCAATGGCCACGAATTTGGTCTTAGAGAATAAGATGTGCAGTGTCTGCATCTATGAGACAAACTTGTTTTTTTCTGTTACATAGAGCATTTTGGACCCCTGTTCGTTTACATAAATTAGATAGCTTTAAGTCTAATAGATGTTGGCACTACAATCTAGAAGCTGGGACTCTAGATCATCTATTATTCTATTGTCCATTTATTTTGGATTTCTGGAAATCAATATGGGGCCAAAAATAGTTTATTGGAGAATCCGGTGGCCCTATCATATGATACTATTTTATTTGGTATGTCAATGAGGGCAAAGAGTCAAATAGCCTCAAAAAATAATAAGCTCTTGCTAATTATGACTGGAGTCGCCATTCAACAAATTACATTTAATTGGAAGAATTGGAGTAGATTAAACTTTAATTTCTGGTGGAATTCTTTGTGCCATTATATAAGATGGAAATAATATTAGCCATACAGAAAGGACATTTTAGTAAATTCAAGGATGTTTGGGGACCATTAACAGATTATTTTAATGAGTAAATAGCATTTTTTTCCCTTAACTATATAATTGTAAATGAGGGGGTTGGGGGGGGTTCTGATCTTATATTAAATGTTTGGATTAGTAGAAAAGAATATATTATAGGATATATGTGAATATATATGATATGGTAAGGGTGGGGGTGGTGGTTAAATTTCATTAATTTAAGATGATTGTAATAGAAATTCAAGTGATGTTTGTAAGGTTAAATGTTATTTCTGATTACACTTGTAAAAACTGAATAAAGAATTAAAAAAAATAATAATAATAATAATAAGTTACCTCCTTCGTACTTCTCGTGTAGTGGCTACGGGGAACCCCTATTTTTTTTTTTTTTATTGCTCCATTAAGATCCACATGGAGACAAGTTTATGGTCAAATGGATCTGGACTTTCGCTCTAATCCTTTGTTACCTATTTGTGGCAATGGGTCTTCATCTTGTTATGACATCAATTAGATTTCAAATGGTAAGGAGAGGCCCTATTTTTTATTTATATCAGCTCCTTAATGATGATGGTACTTTACCGGTCCTCTCTTAGTTAAGTAATTAATTTTGGGGGGGCGCTAGAGAGCCAGATCAAGATGGAGGCTTGAGTCACGAGCTCCCGCTGCTAACCCCGATATTTTGAGCATATCTCTATATATACCAGTGCAAACTACGGACTTTTTGCATGTCTGCGATGCCTCTCCCCAAGCAGGGTAAGATTGAGGCTGCCTTTGCCGGCACTTCGGGAGCCAAGCGGCAAAAACAAGATCCCCCGACGCCTACGAAAAACGAGTCGGGCAGGCCACGTGAGGAACCAGAACGAACTATTTCTGAGCAATTACAACTGATCTCCAATATGATGTCAGAAAGCAAAGATGATATTAAAGACATTAAATATGAAATAATGAACCTCACTGAAAAGATTTCGGCGATGGATGTAAAAATGATTGCGCTGGAACGAAAAGCACAATTAATTGATGACGTCACCAAAAATCAAAAATCGGATCGAAAAGCCATACAAGCTCTGGAGAATCAACTAGAAGATCTGGGAAATCGAGGACGCCGTCAGAATTTACGTATAAACGGCCTGAATGAGGGCGCTGAGGGAACAGATACCTGTAAGTTTTTGGAAGAATGGCTCCCTAAAGTTCTTTCCCTCACATTCACCAGGCCCTTAGAGGTTGAACGGGCCCATCGGGTGCCGACGAAGTCACCAGCCGGCTCACAGAAAGCGAGACCGATAGTGTTGAAGCTGCTCCGTTTCCCCCACGTGGCGATGATACTGGAAAAAATGCGCTCCCTCCATAAGATCGAATGGCAGGGCCAGACCATTTACATTTCAGCGGATTTTACAAAGCAAACAGCCGACAAGCGGCGAAGATTTCTTGCTCTACGCCCTCGTCTTAGAGCTTTGGAAGCCAGATTTGGTCTCCTATCACCGGCTCGTTTCAAAATAACTTATCAAAATAAGACTAAAACCTACACCGAGCCGGACGAGGTGGAGAAATTTATCAAGGAGCAAGAAGAGCTTATTGCAATGGAAACGTGATTGCATTTCTCTGCACGTACCCTTAGAGTGGTAAATGAACATACAGCTATGTTTTGTTATTGCATTTCAGAGATATGCTCTCTATGCCATAAGTTATGTGTTTCCAAAATGTTATTTCAGCGGGGTTGGGGGGGGGAGGGAGGTGACTCTGAGCCTCCATGTTGTGATACCTCTCCCCCTCCATAGGCCCTAGGGGCGCCGGTTGGGCGGGGTGAGTGTGAGGCTAATGTCTTGCGGGTGGGGGGGTGTTAGGCTGTTTGTGGGGAGGGTGGGGGGGTGTATGTTTGAGTGTGTGTGTGGGGTTTGTTTCTTTTTATTGCAGAGCAAAGTAATTTTGATTTGGCTTTTTGTTTCCATTAATGAATGTACTGTATATTGGCTAACAATCCATGATGGCTAAGTGTACTGTGTTAACTCTGAATATCAGAGGTCTGAATCACCCAATCAAGAGGAAAAAGACACTGCTATATTGTAAACATCATTCAGCTCAGATAGTCTTTTTGCAAGAAACTAAATTGAATTCCATTGAATCAGCTAAATTAAAGCGTGATTGGGTTTCTCAATGCTTTTTCTCTCCTGCAGTGAAAACCAAAGGAGGGGTGGCTATATTATTGTCCAAACATCTTAAATACACTATTGTGCATTCGTCCCATGATTCGCAGGGACGATGGGTCACAGTAACAATAGAAATCAATAGTGTCCGTTACACTTTAATTGCAGTATATGGTCCTAATGTCCCCAATATTGCATTTTTTCATACATTAAGTAAAGAGCTAGCAAATATAACCACTGACTTTTATATAATGGGAGGGGATTGGAATATAGTGCTTGATATGCATCTGGACCGTAGGTCTCAATCTCCTTATCGTCCTCCTTCTACATTGCCAACATTGACACACTTAATACACTCATTTGGATTGGTTGATATATGGCGTTTGTACCACCCAAATGATCTCGAATACACATTTTGGTCTGCGCCTCATGCTTCTGCTATGCGACTGGATTATATTCTTATGTCACAATCTCTCCTGACGTCTACACACTCCTCTTCAATCATATCTTGTCCTATTTCTGACCATTCAGCAGTCTTGCTCTCCTTAACACTGTCTGCTCCTTCATCACCTACACCTACCTGGCGTCTAAATGCTGCTCTACTTGCGGATAATACATTTGTACATCATGTTGAAGAATGGACGGAAGAATACTTTTCACAAAATGATACCCAAGAGCTGGCTTTTCAAATTATTTGGGACGCTTATAAAGCTTATTTGAGAGGTAGAATTATAGCGTACTCGGCGCATCTCAATAAAAAAAGGAAAATTGTGCTGCATGACTTAGAACTTCAAATAAAAAAGCTAGAGACAGAGTACCATCTGTCCCCGTCCATTCCAGCATTAACTCTGATACGAAAGATTAAGTTTAAATATAATTCTATACTATCTGAACGTGCCGGGGTTTTATTGGTGCAAGAAGGAGCACTATATTTTGAGCACCGCAATAGGGCGGGAACAATGTTGGCCAACTACCTTAAACAAAAAAAGAGAGCCGGACATATTAAAGCCCTCAAACCGGCTGGTTCTCTTATCACTGATCCAACTGCAATTACGGATCATTTTAAAACTTTTTACGAACAACTTTACACTTCGGGAGTAAATCCGACCGAGGCCAATTTCGATGACTTTTTTAAAGGTATGTCCCCTCCTATATTGCCATCTAAATTACTGGACAACCTTAACAAACCCATTTCAGAGGCTGAGATAGGTGAGGCCATTGATGGTTTAAAGTCTGGAAAGGCACCAGGAGGCGATGGTCTTACCCTATGCTACTACAAGATCTTTCGTAAAATTATTATCCCTAAATTGTTTACATTATACTCAGCTTTTTTGGATAAAGCCACTAGTGGAGGCACCTTTGCTGAAGCAGATATAGTAGTATTTCCTAAGCCGGGTCGGGATCCTTTACTTCCAAAAAATTATCGACCCATATCACTACTCAATTATGATTGTAAAATTTATGCGAAACTTCTTGCAGATAGACTAGCCACAGCTCTCCCTCTACTTATACATCCTACTCAATGTGGTTTTGTAAAGGGCCGACTGACGGCAGATAACTCTAGAGTTTTCTGTCATGTGCTTCAGGCATCTCGCAGTGTCTCCACTCCGACATGTGTGATGTCATTGGACGCAGAAAAAGCATTTGACTATGTGGAGTGGAAATACTTGTTTCATGCATTACAGTGGTTCCGATTGGGTAGAGCGTTTATCGATATGGTACACATACTTTATGCTAATCCCAGGGCCAGATTGAATGTAGGGGGATACCTATCTCCATATTTCTCCCTCTTTCGGGGAACAAGACAAGGATGTCCATTGTCCCCTCTTCTATTCAATCTGGCCCTGGAACCTTTACTGAGGAAACTTGATTCAGAATCCATCTTTACAGGTATACGGGTGGGCCCAACGGAGGTACGTTTATCAGCCTTTGCTGATGACGTACTGTTATATGTATCCAACCCGGCTGACTCACTGCCGGCCATTCTTGATCTTCTCTCCAAGTTTGGGCGACTCTCTGGCTATACTATAAATTGGGATAAGACTGAAGTACTGCCGTTGAATATTTACTGTACCCAAGATATGATTGAACCTTATGGTCTTACTTGGTGCTCTAAAACCATTAAGTACCTAGGAATTCATTTTTGCAACACGTGGCAAGACACGGTGACCCATAATGTACAACTTTTATTGTCCAAACTTAAAAAGTTATGCCAACAATGGTCTCCATTACATTTAACCTGGTGGGGCAGGTTAGAGACCATTCGAATGATGTTGACCCCTCAAGTACTGTATGTGCTTCAAATGCTACCTTTACCCTTACCACCCACGTTGTTTAAACAAATCGACCAGATTTTAATTTCATTCCTGTGGTCTGGAAAACCATCTCGTATCGCGCTGTCTACGCTCAAGAGGCCGTGGTCCCAGGGCGGGGTTAACTTTCCTCACTATAAACGTTATGCCTTGGCTGTCATGCTAAAAGGTGCTAGTATATGGTTTTTGCATCCTACTGCTTCTACATTGCCTTACTGGGGAATGTTGGAAAATGCACTAGTGAGCCCTGATACACTACGAGATATATGCTATTCCAAATCAATCTCTTGTATTAATTATTGGAAAGTATTACATACCACCCAATTGGGGATACTGGATTTGGGGCGTATCCTAAAATATCCGATACATTCCGATATACAATCCCCAATTTGGGGTAATCCCAATATCATTATTGGCTCCCGGATGATACACTGGCCCCTATGGATTAATCATGGTATATGGTACATTCGAGATATACTGGATAAGGATAAGTTATTGACATTTGCTCATATACAGGTCAAATATAAGATACCCTCCCATCAGGCCTATAAATATCTCCAATTATGTCATAGTTTGCATGCAGCTTTTGGCCCAGCCTTAGAACGCTTATTGAGGGGCGTCTCTGCTATGTCCACATTGTTGTCTTCGTGGAGTACCAAACCTCATTTGATATCTAGAATCTATAATGTTTTGCAAGGTACTGACCCAGACGATTTACTTCCGGTTCAGAGGCAATGGATCCAAGATCTTCAATACCCGATATCTGAGCAACAATGGTCCTTGATATGGGAACGATGTAACAGACCCTTGCACTCAGCGTCTCTCAGACAATCATTGTTCTTCGTGCTTCATAAATCATTGTGGACCCCCATCAAACAACAGAGAGCCTCCGCAACGTCTTCCAACAGTTGCTGGAGATGTGACACACATCTGGGGACTTTCCAACATATGCTCTTCGATTGTCCTCTTGTATCTGCATTTTGGACTGAGGTGGGAGATATATTGGGTCAGATTTTCTCTACATCAAGGACAATATCTTACCTTCAGGTGATACTTCGATCCGCTGCATTGGATCCCCCTTTGTCTCGACCTCACAATATTCTCTATGACATTCTCCTGGGACTAGCGATAAAGACTGTACTACTTCACTGGAAAAACAAATCTCCAGTATTGACAACCCACTGGTGGAACATGGTACTCTTATGCTATAAATACGAGCTCCGTCTGGCAGAATGTAGAGGATCCCAGAGATCTTTCCATGGTACCTGGTCTCCTATGAAGCATTATTGTGATGGGGATGTTTGATCTGTATGTTTACCTATGTATAGTACTTATCTGTATTGTTTTGATGTATAATCTTTTTTGGAAGCTTTGCTCTGCTGTTACTTTTGCTTTTTGTTTTTCTTTTCTTTCTTTTATTCGTTCTCAATAAAAAGATTTGACTTAAAAAAAAGTAATTAATTTTGATATATTTTCTTATATGCAACTCAAACATTATGGACTCATTTTACAAAGCCGCATTAGCGGTGTCTCTGAAGGTTCTTGCCCCAACTGTGGTCACCATAAAGCTATATGTTCTGGTTCTATCCTTGGGTACATACATTTTGTTCTATAATTTTTTTTTGAGTTGGAATAATGTGGAATACTAAATGGTATTTTAACTGTTATAGCTTATTTTGGTTATTTGATTTGAAGCATCCTATCCCTTGTGGACTTAAGGGTTTTCCAAAAAGAGCTATACTTTCAGGTTTGAAAGTAATTCTCTTTGGATTAAACCATTATATCCTACTTATAGTCATTGGCGTTCTAATATGCTTCATCTTTTAATAATGGAAAGTATGTCTGAATGGGAAACCAAGAAGGGATGAGTGTTCACTCTTTGGCAACTTTTTTTAAACACATTATTTCCAACAGCAAGAAGTCGTGTTTTGATGGATCATTATTTATTTATTATTATTTTTAGCAGTTCTGAGGGAGGGGAGGGCAGATGATGTAGGGAGGGGATTGATTATATTGCATTGTTATAATGTTTACTTTAGTAAAGATTATATTATTGTAATGTATGTTTTAATGATATATTTATACATTGACATATTATAAATGTTTGTACTTTTACATTCATTTGTTCTGGAAATTGGGTGGGTGGCTGGATGGGTGATAGGAAGTGGGTTGGTGGGGTAAGGATTGGTAGTTAAAATTGAAAATTGTTTGAGCCTGATATTTGCTGTTTTCATTTCTATTCGTAATATTCTTTTATGAGCAATAAAAATAATTGAAATAAAATAAAACTATAACTCACACAATCCCAATTGTTCTTGGCAGTTTACATATAAAAACATTCATAATAAAATGATATATTAAACACAAAAGACAAATACAACTTAAATATCAAATAGCCCTTCAACTCTTACTCATCTTATGTACACAATATTATAGACAAATACTCATATAATCAGTCTACATAACTTTCAAGTTCAGTATGATTTAGTCATTATATGCCTCACAAAACAGATTTTAACACATGACTGAGGCAGGCCGTTGCACAATCTGAGTTCACTCACCTTAAACATGGACATTCAATTTTCTTCTAGCCGGACAACCCTAAAAGAAAAAATGTCCAGCAGATTTGCATCAGATGATCAAGGATCTTCTAAGTTGATAAATCTGTAAATGATGGTGAGAGATCACGTGGGCTGTACAGCAGCAAAATAATTGTATAGTGGCAACAATTGATAGGGTGGCTACCTCTGTCTGAGATTACTGTGACCCATTTATGCCTGGTTTTATCCTCTGTGGCAGCAGTGATAAATTAGCTGGATAATGCGTAGCTTTGAAAGCTTCTTTAAAGGAAGCCAATCCTTTTTTGAGTCTATTGATCTCCTATCTCATAGAAAAGACTTTAAAATATATAGGGCAAACCCTAAACCTCCAGATTGTCCTTCTTAGGACCAATGAACCACAGTTATTACACTTAATGAAACCCATGTTGATTAGTTGAGATCACTATGAGCAGTGTTCTATGACAAGGAATAGTAATCATTAAGATGACCTAAATATGATCTTGAGGAATAAGGTAGATGCTGTACATACATAGGTACCCAATAAACAAGTCCAAGAAAGGGTGGGAGGGATTATAGGTAAGAAAGTCTGAATCTATAAGCTTGGAGCAAAAACCCATCTAAACTATGAGACTATACAGTATTGTGGTGGTCAGAGAGCTAGAAAAGTAGTGTTTGAAAGCCAGTAGTTTTAGTATAGTTCTGCTTTTCCCTCAATCCCACCAAAGGGGCTATTAAAGCAAAATATATTTATTTATTGGGTCTTTTATCCCATCCTCCCAGAAGAGCTCAGAACGAGTTACAAGTTTATATACATAATAAAGCGTATTTATATAAAGTGATGGCAAACATGACATGGCAGAACATTGTTTGACAAAGATGGTAAAACATAGTTAGCAAAGCATAATATGACAAAACATGGCAAGGTGAGACATAGCATGGCGAGCATTATAGTATAAGCATGGTTAACCTAGTATGACATGACAGTGATACGTAGCATGATAGAACCTAGCATGGTAGAGACATTGTGTAGCAAGCATAGCATGAGAAATTGTAGCATGGTAGAATAGTATGGCAAATATAGTGTGGAACATATGATGTATAGTGTGAGAAATGATACCAGTATGCCAAAATGTGGCAAAAACATTGTGTGACAAAACATGGCATGGTCAGACATGGGACCTTGCATAGCAATGGAGGCTATATATTGTATCACAGGAGAAGACTTGGTATGGTAGAGCATTATATGATGGGCAATATAAAGTGTGAGAGTACATTGCACAGTAGGATGAAGCACATCAGTGTTTGAGACTCGACAGTGGAGATTGGTGCCCTTTTTCATAAGGGCCAGAAAATATATTATAATATAATATAGTATAAAAATAGTTGGTAAGAATTGTCTTGGATAAATCACCATTAGAGGCACTTAGCACTTCAAGGAGAATCAAACAGACACTCCGAAAAATAAGAGAAGTAAAATTAACTAAAAGGTTTCAGTACGGGCTTAATTTTCCCTCCGAGTAACCAAAAGCCCCGGACAGATATTCTTGAGTTAACTAGCACTTAGAACAACGTCTAAATAAATCCTGCCCCGTACATCATATGACCTTAAATAAATAAATATGAAGTACAAACGTGCAACCAATGTGGGAACCAAGAAAAAATACAAAAAATATATCAAAAGAACCCCAAGACTCAATAAAAGAAAAAAAACCTCAAAATCAAAAAAAATTGGTAACAAACATCCCCACGTGTGAAACCACATGAAAGCAAAAGGTCCCAAAAGTCATAAGAAAATGGTATCAATAGTTCATATGAAAGTTCATATTAAATCCATCTCCAATACATGTGCAGTGTGATATCCAATATAGTGAATAAATCTATATATATATATATATAAAATCGGAGGTGTGTATGTGTGTGTGTATGTGTGTATGTGCCGCGATTATGCAAAACGGCTTGACCGATTTGAACGAAACTTGGTATGCAGATCCCTCACTACCTGGGATGATATGTTCTGGGGGTCTCGCGGCCCACCTGCACACGTGGGCGGAGCTACAAACAGAAAATCAGATTTCACCCATTCACGTCAATGGAAAAAATGTAAAAAGCTGTGGGACCGATTTGAACGAAACTTGGTATGCAGATCCCTCACTACCTGGGGTGATATGTTCTGGGGGTCTCGCGGCCCACCTGCACACGTGGGCGGAGCTACAAACAGAAAATCAGATTTCACCCATTCAAGTCAATGGAAAAAATGTAAAAAGCTGTGGGACCAATTTGAACGAAACTTGGTATGCAGATCCCTCACTACCTGGGGTGATATGTTCTGGGGGTCTCGCGGCCCACCTGCACACGTGGGTGGAGCTACAAACAGAAAATCTGATTTCACCCATTCAAGTCAATGGGAAAAATGTAAAAAGCTGTGGGACCGATTTGAACGAAACTTGATATGCAGATCCCTCACTACCTGGGGTGATATGTTCTGGGGGTCTCACGGCCCACCTGCACACGTGGGCGGAGCTACAAACAGAAAATCAGATTTCACCCATTCAGGTCAATGGAAAAAATGTAAAGAGCTGCCATTCTCACAGTAATTCAAAAACTGCTTGACCGATTTGACCGAAACTTGGTATGCAGGTCCCTCACTACCTGGGGTGATATGTTCTGGGGGTCTCGCGGCCCACCTGCACACGTGGGCGGAGCTACAAACAGAAAATCAGATTTCACCCATTCATGTCAATGGAAAAAATGTAAAAAGTTGCCATTCTCACAGTAATTCCAACTACCTGGGATGATATGTTCTGGGGGTCTCGTGGCCCACCTGCACACATGGGCGGAGCTACAAACAGAACATCAGATTTCACCCATTCATGTCAATGGAAAAAAAGTAAAACGCTGCCATTCTCACAGTAATTCAAAAACGGCTTGACCGATTTGAACGAAACTTGGTATGTAGATCCCTCACTAACTGGGGTGATATGTTCTGGGGGTCTCTTCACCCAAGAATTTATATGTTCTTGCTCCTGGAGGTGAAACTAAAAATGTTGTTTATAATCAAGTTTTGTGTTAGTTGTATTGTATTTTTGTCAAATATTTCACATTATAATTTGAATATTGTACTTTTTATAAAGCTGTAAAAAAATAATTTCATTCACCACTATAAAGTATCATTTGAATCCATTTACAGTGTTATTGCTATAATTAAATACCCGTGCAACGCCGGGGCATCAGCTAGTAAATAAATAAATAAATAAATATCTCCATTCACACAATTCAAATGAATGGATGACTTAGCTGATTCATAGGCAGACTGTATCTCCGTTCGACAGGTCCTGTTTCAATATTCTTAGTCAGGAGGGAGAATTCAGAACCGCAATAAATTCTCCAGGCCAAGAGCTGGAAATGCAATTGTCATCATATAGTAAACCTCTCACCGAATACAGCGGCTCAATCACAGATATACACAGGAAGCAAAATCATTAAACAAATTCTAGCCACAGTAAATCAGTTGGATATTCAGAAATAGACAGCACATAGGTGTTCATATCGGGATGGAGTTGTAATGTTAACATATATTTTATAAAACGTGGATACATGTATAGAACACAGAAACACATTTACACCTGCTTCAGAATAGGTATTAATGTGTATATGAATCTGAGTGCTATTGGGATTGGTTCTGCATGCCTATTGTATAAAGGCACAAGGCAGTTATGTTCCCTTTACAAAACAGGATTAGAATAGGTATTTTTCATCTCAATACCATGTTATGAAATTACCCTCTTTGTATGAAAGTTTAATTATATTCAACATGAATGAGCTGTTGTGATGCAAAAGCATGCAAAGCAGGCCTTACATTTTACAAATATAAGAACAAGAAAAGTCTTTGCAGGCCCATTTTTACAAAAATAAAAAAAACACAATTATACCACAATAAGATAATTACCTTTTTTTACCAGCTGCACCATTAATTTTCATGTGAAAGTTTGCTGCAAAGCTAATTTGCATCTGTAAGAAATGTCCCTTCAAAGAGACCACAAACCCACTGGAAGACCTATGGTTAGAAGTTTTAATGATTGAGTAATACCAACCTACAGTACTTGCATTGTAACCAGGCTTTGGAAAGTGAGTAATTAGATCCAGATTGAAACTTTAAAAAGTTTCACATAATGCCTTCATGCCTTGTTTGTAACACCTATTCTAGGTGAAACAACAGCCGTATGCCTCCTGAATTAACTTTCAGATCCCTACACCACTGTCTCCAACATTTTGATAATTAAACTCTACAGTTATGATCACCCTACAGCAATTCTATAGATACACATAATTGGGAATTGTGGGTTTTTTAAAAAACATTATTTATCAACTCAGCAAAACCAGCACATATATAAAAGTAATCAGTACATTATGGGCTTCTTTTACAAAGCCACGGTTAAGGTTTCTTCCATGGACCAGCAAGGTAAATACTTGTGCCGCTCAGCTGAAGAAACTGGATCTGCACAGCCGGTCAGCAGCAGGCCAGGAGATCAGAAAGCTTGCTCCTGCCCGCTGTACCTCCACCAGGGATCGGCAAAGGACCTAAATATGATCTTCCATCTTAATGATTACTATACCTCATCATAGAACACTGCTCATAGTGATCTCAACTAATCAACATGGGTTTCATTAAGTGTAATATAGTGGAGAGAGGGAGGCAAGAAATGGTGGGCATCGATGGGAGCAGGGACTAAAGAGGAAGAGATGGTGGGCATCGATGGGAGCAGGGACTAAAGGGGAATGCTAGACATGGGAGGGTATATGGATACAGAGGGGTAATGCTAGACATGGGAAAGTATAAGAACACAGAAGGCAGATGCTGGACAGAGGGATATACTGTGAAGGGGTCATAGAATGGAGAGATGATTAAGGCATGGAGATGGGCACAGGGGAAATACTAGAAAGGGATGTATAGGAGACAGAGAAGGGAGAACATAAGTACATAAGAACATAAGCAATGCCTCTGCTGGGTCAGACCTGAGGTCCATCGTGCCCAGCAGCTCGCTCACGCAGCGGCCCAACAGGTCCAGGACCTGTACAGTGATCCTCTATTTATACCCATCTATCCCCCTTTCCAGCAGGAAATTGTCCAATCCTTTCTTAAACCCCAATACCGTGCTCTGCCCTATTACGTCCTCTGGAAGCGCATTCCAGGTATCCACCACATGCTGGGTAAAGAAGAACTTCCTAGCATTTGTTTTGAATCTGTTCCCTTTCAACTTTTCCGAATGCCCTCTTGTTCTTTTATTTTTTTTGAAAGTTTGAAGAATCTGTCCCTCTCTACTCTCTCTATGCCCCTCATGATCTTATAAGTCTCTATCATATCCCCTCTAAGTCTCCTCTTCTCCAGGGAAAAGAGACCAGTTTCTCCAATCTCTCAGCGTATGAAAGGTTTTCCATCCCTTTTATCAGACGCGTCGCTCTCCTCTGAACCCTCTCGAGTAACTGCAGTGCCATTTTTCATTATTTCACAAATAAGTGCTGTTTATTAATATTTTCACAACTGTTGAATGTTGATTTTTTCTGAATGATAAGACACGTTTAGAAGATAAAATACATTTAAATCACAATTTTTAAAAATTATTTATAACATTTAAAATCATAGTACATTTCTTGTCACAAGCCAGTGATTGAGATTCTGACCGGCTATACGTATATAGCAGTATATTGCTTGAACGTAAGGTCTCTGAGGCTTGTTACACCATAAGTTCTGTACTATTTTGGTGTTTTTCACTGAGGTGATTTTGGTTTTTACTCGTTTCAGTTCAGTATGGGTCTAAAATTCCAAGAGACAGGATGTCAAGAGCTTCTCATGCAAATCAGGTAAGAAACTATTAAGATTTGGAGCAACATTCAGTGATAAATTTGTCACAAAAGAAGGGAAAAAGCCAAAGGATATCCATGAATACAAGGCTGCAGTTTATACGAGCCTGCTCCATCATCCTACAAAGTAAAATTTTGGTGCAAGCAGTTTAAGTGGGGTAGAGAGTCCATTTAACATGACCCTCATACTGGACGACCTTTGGAAGCAACTTCCATAGAAATATGCAAGAAAGTTGAGGATTTAATTTTGACAGACAAATTAAGGTTTCCCAAATAGCTGAAGAAATAGGCATTTCAGCAGGTACAGTTTGGAAAATATTTAATGAAAAGTTGGGCATGTCCAAGATTAGTGCAAGCTGGATTCCAAGAATGCCAACACCATGTCAGAAGGCCATGATGCTCCAGTGCTGTCAGGAGAACTTGGAGATGCTCCATGAAAACCAAGTGAATTTTTTCTTTGTTTGGTAACTGGAGATGAAACTTGGGTCTATCACTGAGATCCTGAGTCCAAAATGGAGTCAATGTAATGGAAGCACAAGTCATCTCCCACCCCAAAAACATCCAAGACACAAAGTGATGCAACTATCTTCTGGGATTATGAAGGACTTTTGCTTCTGGAGTTGATGTCACACAAAACAACCATAACCAGAGACAAGTATGGCAACTCAATGATCACTTTGCAGAAGTCAGTCAAGGAGAAAAGATGAGAAACTCACTGCAGGCATGCTGCTTCTTCATGACAATGTACCAGTGCACATGTCGCAACAATCACAGGCTGCTATCCAAGAATGTGGGTTTCAGCAGTCCTGTTCTGGCTCCCTCTGATTATTTTCTGTTCCAGGTTTTGAAGAAATCTCTGTGGACAGCGGTTTTCAAGTAATGAAGGTGTCAAAGAAGTAGTGACATCTTGGTTTGAAGGTCAAACAGAAGGATTTATTTCAAAGGGGTTAAAACAAAGTCATTGTAGGGAAAGTGGATGAAGTGTATGGAGTTATCAGAGGACTCTTTTCTTTCCTACTGAAGTAGATAAATTATTGAACACCCCTTGTATCTCTGTCCCTCCTCCCCTAGAATTAGTTATCACTGGAAGTTTTTGAATCCAGTAGTGCTGCGTTTTATTTGTAAAGTACATAAACCATGGTACAGAGGTTTCTACCATGGCCAGGAACACTAAATGCTCTGATGCTACTCCGACACTCATAGGAATTCCATGAGTGTAAGGGCAGCGTCAGAGCATTTAGCACTCCATAGTAGAAATCTCTACCATGGCTTTGTAGAAGGGGAGGGGTTAATTTTGTGGAAGAAACAAACAGTCAGGGGATCCAGAGAAAAAACATTTCTCATTGAAGTGCCTGCCCCCCAAAAATATGTATTTATGTGGGTAATCTCTTAAAAAAAATATAGGGGTCCTTTTACTAAGACGCACTAGTGCATTTTAGCACGCGCTAATTCTCATGCGTGGCAATGCGTCCATAGGATATAATAGATGCGTTAGCATTTAGCGCACGTTAATATTTAGCACTAGCATACCATAGTAAAAGGACCCCATAATTTAAAAAAAAAAACAAAAGCAACAAACAAGAAAACTTCCAGACATATCATGAAATGTTCACTGAACAATCTTGCCCGCCTCGTACCACAGGAAAAAATGGTGCTTGCTTTTATAAATTTTTCTCCTTTGCAGTTATTCTTTATATGAGATTCTCACAACATATTTCATATGATATATGGTATCTTCAAATAACATTGAAAATTTTACAATTTAAATATTTTTTAAAAAATTAAACATTCTAAGAATTTGTATAGTAGAAAATTTCATAATCCTAGTGAAAAAAAATTGTCTTGCGTTACAGAGGGGTCCTTTTACTAAGGCATGGTAGACATTTTAGCGCGTGCTAAACGCCAACACTTCCATTATAGTCTATGGACGTGTTAGCGTTTAGCGTGCACTAAAACGGCTAGCGCACCTTAATAAAAGGCCCCCAGAGTCTGGCAGTGACCACATGTGAAGTGAGGTACCCAAGGTTTGTCTTAATCTCCAACAGGTATGCCGAAATATGCCTTGTAGGCATCACACATCTTAGCATATGCGTCTATGGAGTATTTTTTCCCTTTCGTCTTGATAAATTGGTCACATACATAGCAAAATGCATCTGTCGGATGTTTGCACCTTGGAAAAAGGGCACCTAAATTTACTCAGCTTGGAATCAATCTGAAATGTTCTGTAAAAAAAAAAGTATATTTCAAAATATCAATGTCCTGGCCATAAAAGCAAAGTTACAGGAGTGGTAGTCATTTTCTATACTTTTTGGGCATAGGCAATTAAGAAAGAACACTCATTACCCAGAAATAAACAAAAAAATTGTTATGTGGTATTACTTAATGACTACTACCTAATGACAATATTGTTGAGTCTACTGCTGGTATTACAGCATTGAATGAATGTGCGGGGGGGGGGGGTTCTTTAAAGTGATTTTCAATAATTCAGTGGGCAGACCTGAAAAATTGCTCAGATCTTATCTTGCTTATTCTGGGTCTTTCTTTCTTTGGAAGACAGAAATGTCCAGATTTAATGAAAGTTCCTCCCACTGAGCTACTCTCATTATTATGAATCTAAGAAAATTGGGACACTGCTGTGCTGATCCTTATCAGAACCCCATATTAGTAGAACACTGATATAGTCATACTTTAGATAGTGCGAGCATGTCTCTAAAGAAAGATTCAGGGAAAAGGGTTTCCAAATGAAAAGTGTGCGAATACAATATAAGCTGCAAACCTTTTATTTCTTCTCTTATCATCCTGGCTGCCCAGTTTTCAGCCTTTACAGCACTGTTCTCATTTCTTCTCCTAATATGGTGTTTTGTATAATGCCAGTCACTCTGAAAATCAGCATAGCCCAAGTTAATTTTTCTATGGAAAATAAAATATATTAAGAATGCAGGCTACTTCACTGCTCAGAATACTATCACAGATAAATGGGATACCTAGGTTATTTTGAAAAGATTAAACAATCATTTCTAAATAAAAAGTCCACATAGAATAAGGTAGAAAAAAAAAAGATGTTTAATTTTGGAAGAAAATTATATAGGATGAAGATATTTCAGATATCAACATGCTTCTATGATGACTAAAATGTGAAAGCGTTTAACAATAGAAGCACCTTTCCTACCAAATGCAAACTTCTAAGGTGGGGGAAAAAGAGAAAGGGACAGAGAGAGAGAGAATACAAGAGAGAGGTGATGATCCCCCATGTAGGAAATAAAGATGCTGTGCTTGTCCATTAAATGGAAATAAATCTTCTCATTTTCCGTCCTCTGTACCTTTACAGCTCTGAGGCTGCATTAGAAGAGAGTGGGTAGACAGCGCATTTCTGAATGTGCTCCGGTAACAACAGCTATAAATCCAGCGAGATGAGCCAGCTTAGTGATGCTGCAGATACATCTTCATCTTTGCACCTTCACAATAAACAGCTTCAATTGTTTCATCTCAGACTGCTATGCCACTAAATTTGCTTTAACCAGCAAAGCACTGGAATCATTTCTCTCCTCTGTGCATTTCCACCATTGCCTTGCTTAGCTACTATAAATGATCAGGAATACATTTTCCTAAATAAGCATGCAATAAAAATCTCAGCCCTAATGAAAATAAACTATAATGGGAGGAAATTTTCAAACTACCTCCTAAGGAAAACCAATTGGGCCAGCAGGCTTCCAAATGGTAAAGGTATCTTGAAACTATATCTAAATATTTAGTGGAGCTTATCTTGTTAAGTCTTCTGCCAATTACCAGTTAAAGATTTCTAATAATTTTAACTGGATAATTTTAGGCCTGCTGTTTCAGCAGCCTCACTTATCCAATAACGTTTGGCCATATAGTACCGACTTCTCTCTGGCTAAATTGTTACTTCAATACCCCCCCCTCCCAAAATGCCTCATGTGCTACTTCCAATTATTGTATGGACAATGAGTAAAATGTAAATTGTTAATCAGGGACTAGGTTGTACTAACTGATAAGTGCAGTAAATACCCACTCTCTGCCCACAGACATGCCCCCTAAGCCAAAAAATGTTTATTAGTGTGTGGGTAATGTGCGCATATAGAAAAACTACCTCGGGACATCTCCACACACCCCACAGTATGCCATTTCTTTTCTGCGGAAAGCTTGCATTAGTGCTTATCACAGCTTTGTAAAAGGGCCCCCTAAATAGAAGAAAATCATTGTGACCCGATATTCATCCCTGAGTTCAACAGGATCTCCACAATGAAACTGGCAATGTTAATCTCCAACTCATTTCAATCTTTCTCTGCGCCTGGGGACTGAAAGGTAGCCAATGTTATGTCAGTTTTCAAGAAGGGTTCCAGGAGTGATCCAACTAAAAAAAGACCAGGGAGTTTAACATTGGGGCTGGATACAAAGATGTAAGTCATTGTTAAGAAAAAAATAATAGTCACTGTGATAATCATGACTCTATAGGGAGATCCAACAAGGATTTCGAAAAGGGAGGTCATGCCTAACTGCTAAAGAAATAAACACAGAAAAATGAACATAAGAATAGCCTTTCTGGGTCAGACCAATGGTCCATCAAGCCTAGTAGCCAGTTCTCACGGTGGCCAATCCATGTTACTAGTACCTGCAAAAAACCAAAGAGTAGCAACATTCAATGCTACTGATCCAGGGTAAGCAGAGGCTTCCCCCATGTCTTAATAACAGACTATGGACTTTTCCTCCAAGAATTTGTCCAAATCTTTCTTAAAGGCAGGCAAAGATCATATGGTCTATCTAGGCTGTCTGGCCATGCCATCTACTATCCCTAAATGCTCTTAGCATTATTTGAAAGTGGAAATAAAACTGTTAAAGGAATAAAGGGTACTTGGATTTTTAGAGACTGCTTAGAAAATTTTTTATAAAGTGATGAAACAGCCCTTGCTAAAGTCTCTAATGACCTGTTCCTGGCCTGATCCAATGGCCTCATTCTTTGATATATCTGTTGCCTTCAGTACTGTTGATCACCACATACTTCTTGATACACTATCCTCACTGTGGATTCCAAGGTTCTGCGCTCTGTGTTTTCATCCTATCTCTTCCATCACATTTTCAGTGTATGCAATGGGGGATCCTCCTCCATTGCTATCTTGCTCACAATCAGTGTACCTCAAGGCTCTGCCTTAGGACCTCTCCTTTTCTCCATATATATATCTGCTCCGTCTGTGAATTGATCTCCTCCCATGGTTTTCACCCCAGATATCTCTACAGGAATCTAGATCAGAGTCTCAGCCTACCTGCCACCTGGATGTCTCACCACCATCTAAAACTGAATATGGCTAAGACTGAGCTCCTTATCTTCCTGCCTACACCCAATTCCCCCCTATCCCCATTTTCTATCTATGTGGACAACACTCTCCTCCTCCCTGTCTTGTTAGCTCGTAACCTTGAGGTCATCTTTGACTCCTCTCTTTCCTTCACCACTCAGATTTAACAAATTTCTAAAGCCTGTCACTTCTTCCTCTATAATATTACCAAAATCTGACCTCCTCTTTCTGAACAACACTACCAAAACTCATCCACACTCATCACCTCTCGTTTAAATTATTGCAACTTTCTTCTCTTAGGTTTTCTGCTCAACCATCTCTTTCCTCCCCTTCAATTCATGCAAAATTCTGCTCTATGACTTATATTCCATGAGAGCCATCACACTCACATTACCCCTCTCCTCAAGTCATTTCACCGACACGCCATCCATTTCCAAATACAGTTCAAACTCATCTTACTAACCTGCAAATGAACTCACTCTGCAGTCCCTCAATATCTCTCCACATTTCTCTCCCCCTATGCTCCCACCTGTGAACTCTATGGGAGCATAGGGGAGTCCTTCCTATTCATACCCTTCTCCTTCACTGCCTACTAGTGCTGCCCGATTCAGGAAAAAATTTTTTGATTCGATTCAGCCTATTGAATTGATTTTTTGATTCGATTTTGCTGCCCAATCGGGTGGTTTTTTTCCAAACATCCTGGTGGGTTTATTTTATAGCCTCTTCACCCCCTTTGCCCTCTCCTACCCACACTGGTCCTGTGGTATAAACAAACAAAAAATACTTTTTTTCTCCCTGTTAATTCCTAGCTCACGTTCACGGTCTAACACCAGCTCTGGAAGGATACACATTTCAAATCTGACATATTGTAATCACAAAACAGAAAATAAAATTATTTTTCCTATCTTTTCTTGTCTGGTTATTTTTCAAATCATGTTGGTCCCATGTTGGTCTGGTTGCCTTCTGATCAGGCTCTCCTTCTTTCTCCATGCTAACCATCCATCTTCCATCTCTGTCCTCCCCTTCTGTTTCCCTTTCCTCCCCTGGAGGTCTGGCATCTTTCTTTTTTTTCATCTTCATCCCCCCACAGCTGCAGCGATGGACCCCACCATTCCCAGATCCACCATCTCTCTTTTTCTCAACTACCCTTTCATCGAGCATCTCTCTTCTGTGTCCCTGTCCCTATTCTCCTCTCCAGTACTGTTCCCCTTGTGTCCCAGTTCCTATGCTCCTTCCATGCCCAGCATCTTATCTTTCCCCATATCCAGCTTCTTTCTCTTTTCCTTACCTCTTGCATCCCTTCCCCAGGTACAGGCTTTCTCCTACTATCTCTCCTGTCCACCTACTTTGTAGCAGTATCTGTCCCTCTTGTACCTTTCCCCTTGTGGTCTTGCATTTCTTCTCCCTCTCTCCTTTAGTCCAGCACCTCTCCTTTGCTTTCCTCCGCCTCTTTTTGGTTTGGCCTCTCTCTTCCCTTCACACCAGGTCTGGCATCTCCCCTCCCCTCTCTTACTCCTTCCTCCTCCTCCCTCTGCACAGGCCTGCCTCCCCACCGTGAAGGAACTCTTCCTCCTCTTCCCAGCCCTGCCTCCCTGCCATGAAGGCCTGCTCTCCTCCGCGAAGACCTGCTCCCCCTGCAAAGGCCTGCCCCCCTGCAGTGAAAGCACTCTTCGGCCTGCTCCCCGCCGAAGACCTGCTCCCCCTGCAAAGGCCTGCCCCCCTGCAGTGAAAGCACTCTTCGGCCTGCTCCCCGCCGAAGACCTGCTCCCCCGGCAAAGGCCTGTCCCCATGCCGTGAAAGCACTCTTCGGCCTGCTCACCACCACGAACACCTGCTCCCCCATCAAGCCTGTATCTACCCCCAGCTTCCCCACTCTTACCTTTAGGCTAACACGGCAGCCTGCAGGCTTGTTGATGTTTAAGCAATCCCTGCAGATGCCCGTCATCCTCAGTGGCACGTTATCTCTGCCGCGATCCTGTCCCTGACGTCAGAGCAGGGGCAGGACGTAGCAGAGAGAACGTGCTGCTGAGGACAATGGGCAGCTGCAGGGATCGCTATAACACCAACGAGCCTGCAGGCTGCCATGTTAGCCTAAAGGTAAGAGCGGGGAAGCTGGGGGGAGGCCTTTTTGACTGACCCTCACCCCTCAAGCAGGAGTGGCAGCGGACAGCCAGCAAGAGGCAGCGCTGCAGCTCCTGCTTTAGGAAGGCACGGGGGAAGGGTCGGTCATTGAATCGGGAGTCCGATTTTTTTGAAAATTGAATCAATTCACCCGATTCGAATCGGTGAATCAATTCGAATCGTGAATCGGGCAGCACTTCTGTCTACTCTAGACATCATCCCTTCTGTCTTGCTGTGTCATATGCATGGAAAAAAACTGCCTCAGTCTTTACATCAGGCACCATCTCCAGCAGTATTCAAATCCCAGCTAAAAGCCCTCTTTTTGATGCTGCTTTCAACTCCTAACTCCCACTCACCATAAAATTACCTATATCCATCCTATCGTTATTTGCAAGAAACTCCCCACCCCTACCCTAATATGCCCTGTCTGTGCTAATTAGATTGTAAGATCTTTTAAGCAGAGACAGTCTGTTGCATGTTTAATATACTGTACAGTGCTGTGTATCCCTTTTTAGTACTATAGAAATGATGATACTCCATCGATCATACTCCATCATAGATCTGTAAAAGAATGACATTGTTGAATGCAGTGGGGAACCATGGGAGAATTCATTGACGAGGTGTTTATCCTACTTTTGTGCTCAATGAGACACGTCCTAATAGTCTGCTACATATACCAGCTACATATACCAGCTGGCACGGGCAGATGGTATATGTAGGGCAAACCCAGAGGACTATTAGGACGCGTCTCATTGAGCATAAAAGTAGGATAAACCCCTCGTCAATGAGTTCTCCCATGGTTCCCCACTGCATTCAACAATGTCATTCATTTACAGATCTACGATGGAGTATCATCGAACAGATTGCTGAGAACTTTGATGGGGATAAAACTATACGTCTCCAAGGGAGAAAACAATACTGGATTTTTGAGCTACAATCAGTGTATCCTCTGGGACTTAATGACTATATTGAGTGGCATTGCGCCATTTAACATGAACTAAAAAATCTTTTTGAAATTCCCGGGTTTGACGTCAGACGTGATGACGTCACCTGTTCTGCAGTTATCAGTGGAGGCGTTCTGCCGGGTTCAGCGCCATTTTCTCCTATTCCAATCCGGCGGGTGTTTGAACAAGTTGGACTACAGCTAAGCAGTCAGTTCCTGAGGAAGGGGGTCTGTTGTACCCTTGAAACAGAGTTCCGTTGGACGGACATATGTGGATAAGCCATTTGGCTGCCTAGAGACTTGAACCATAGAGAGCTAAGTACTCTTTCCAACTGTTGGCTTGTTCTCCCAGCCCTTGCCTTATTGGTTGTTTTTGGTCACTCACACCCTCAGATGAGGGGTAGAAACAGTGTATGTCACTTGTTGATTATATTTTTTTGCACATTTAGCACAATTTTGGTGCACTAGTACATTTGCAATCACTTGCGGGTGAGCCTGAGGATGTTTCACATTTTATGCCCATCTGGGCACACTGATGTGACAGCTGGCACATCAGGGGTTGTGTAATCCCCATTGCTCGCTGGGTGACTGAGGACTTCCCGCTTACCACACACCATACTACACTACACATACTGATTGATACATTTTGTTACTTCTTGTGGCTACAGTGTCTCTCCCCCGCATCCTTTTCATAGGGTCAGGGAAGATTGTTTTTTTCCTGTTTGGGTTTCTTCCTTTTTTTGAGTTTTTGCAATATTGTTATTCCTATTGGTACAACAGCAGTTAGTGGCTGCTACCTCCCATTACATGCTCTAACATTTGCTAAACATGGCCATAAAATTATTAAATATTTTTGAATATCAGCCCATTATCCATACACACTTACAGGTTATAAATGTATCTATTTAAAATACTTATAGCTTATTCCATCCACAGTTCTAGGCAGGTTATATCACATACATAAACAATGTATACAAAACAGAATACAAGGGGGCACTGAAAAGTTTTCAGTCCAACCAAGAAGAGAATGAGGTGGATATGGTGACCTGAAACAATCAATATAAAAACATAAACACCTCCCCTCCCCCCCCCTTTTTTTTTTTTTAACAAAACCACAGAAGCAGTTTTTAGCATAGGCTGGAACGTTGAATGCTCTGTGCTGCTCCCGACACTTAAGTAAGAAGAAAGTTTTTTCAGCTACAGTGGCTAGAGAATGACATGGGGAAAAAATTTGTCCCTGTCACCGCCCCATCCCTGTGACCCCCATCCCTGTGACCGCCCCGTCCCCGCAGCATCCATACAAGCCTCAGTACTGCAATATTTAGCTTATTCCTTCCTTATAAATCAAAGTTCTGGCTGCTGAACTAGAGAAAGAGATGTTCAGCTGGCAGGGCTTTGTTTATAAATTTTTATCAACACAACTAATATACTACTTTATCCTAAAGCAAAAAAAAGGAAATAAGATAATTTTTTTTTTTGGCTACCTTTGTTGTCTGGTTTCTGCTTTCCTCATCTTCTCATTCAATTTCTTCCATCCACTGTCTGTCTTCTCTAAGCATCTTCCATTTGCTCTGTTACTGTGACTCTCCCAATTGGTCTGGCATCCATCTTCTTACCTCTGCTCCCCCCATATTCTGGCATTTGTCTTCTTCCCTTCCAGCACCTTCTCCCCACTCTGTCTTCCCCATTTCCCTTCAGCGCCTTCTCCCCACCACCACCACCCTTCCCTCTTGCCACCACACTACTCTTCAGCACCCCCCGCGCAGCCCAAGAATCTCCCTTCCTCCCCCTTACCTTCGCAGCGCATTAGTAAAGTAACTTGCTGAAGCGGCTGAGCCTGCCTGCAGTCACGTGTGTGTGGGCGGAAGCTTCTCCTCCGACGCAATCAGCTTCAGCAAGTTACTGCTAAGGTAAGGGGGAGGGAGGGAGATTTAGTAGGTAGGAAGAAGGGAGGGGGCCTTGTGTATTCCCTCCCTTTACTGCGGAGACAAGGCCATTCACCACTCCAAGGGGCGGTGGATGGCCTTGTCCCTGTGCCCACAGTGAGCGCTTCCCCCCCCCCCCTTATTGACGAGTTATCAACAGCCACTGTGTCATTCTCTAACAGTGGCAAAATAATGCTCAAAATTTAGGAAGTTGGTTGGTTGGATTGAGAAATTTTCAGCACCATGTCGTAAAACTTTACGATAAAATACTTCAGAAGCTTGCAAATCAAATAAATAAAATTAGAAAGCTAATCCAAATAAAAATGCTTTCAGATTTTTATGAAACTATAAAAATACAGTATTTATCCTCAGATTTAAAAGAAGGAACTCTAAACACATACACCTCCAACTTGCAACATCCCACTGCAAACCTTTTCAGATTTAGCATGTTTGAGAGAAGGTAATGCTAATAGACACTTTTCAGTGGAGCATAATAGCCAAACTGGCCGATAAAGCTTAAAAATGCAGCTGAAAGAGAAGACACAGCATCATTTAAGATCTTAAAAATCAATACAGAAACCTTAACTCTAACTCTTCAGAAAATAAGCAACCAATGTAGTTGTTTTAAGATCAGTGAAATGTGCTCAAGCCATGATATCTCTATCAATAATCTCTCTGCTGCATTTTAAACAAGTTGCAAAGATTGGCAAGTAGAAAGCAATACACCCAAATAGATTGAATTAAAGTAATTTAACACAGACACCATTGCCTGCAAGACAAATAAAAAATGATAATCAGAAAGTAAGTTGTTCAAGTGCCTCAACAATCTCATCCTTAAAAAAAAAAAAAAACATTCTGCACAACTATCCTCACCTGGGAGTTTGAGTACTTAATTAAGCATGTATTGTAAATGATATATTTCTACAACTTGTATATGTAATTACCTGACCCGCTCCCAACTCACCCTTGCCCTCCCAAATCCATGCCCCTTTGAAATCCCATAAAGTATTCCCCCAAAATTCACAGGGGTTCCGTTCTAGGAACCCCCGCAAATTTTAAAAAAACCGCAAATGCAGTTTTTCACCTTTCAAAAGTCAGGGGAGGCAGGAGAGAGCAGCTGGAGCGCTGACAGGTGAATAAAATCACTCGCGGTCGCTCCGACCGCCTCTTCCTGTAGTAAAGTTGGGCTATACCAATCAGGAACTGCTTTGACATGCAGCTCCTGATTGGTGTAGCCCAACTTTACTACAGGAAGAGGCAGCGAGAGCAGACTACGAATGAGTAAATATGCGATTCGTGAACTGCAAATTCATAGGGGACCACTGTACTCTGGAATTAGCTTACAACTTATAGAATAGCGACTAAGGACAGTTATGCACATAACTGCTACATGGTGCCATTTAGTGCTGCCTGATTCACAATTCGAATTGGTTCACCGATTCACTTCGGGTGAATCAATTTGAATCGATTTAAAACAAACAAATAAAAAAACAAACACAAAACAAAAATCGGGCTCCCAATTCAGTAATTGACCCTCCCCCCATCTCCCCCTAAAGCAGGAGCGGCAGCGCTGCCTCTTGCTGGCCAGTCGCTGTCACACCTGCTTTAGTGGGGGGGAAGGGTCAGTCTGGAAGTGCTGGTGTCCAGCTTGCCCCCTGGCCTCCTGCTGGTGTCTGGCTTCCCCCCTGGCTTCCCGCGCACCATTTACCTACTAGCAGCAGCCTTCAAAGAAGATCGCTGGGGCTAGCGATCTCTGCAAGCTGCTATGTCTTCGGAGCCGTTTCCTCTGCCATGATCCCACCTCTCCTCTGATGTCAGAGGCAGGATCGTGGCAGAGGAAACAGCTCCGAAGACCTATAGCAGTTTGCACAGATCACTAGCCCCAGCGATCTTCTCTGCAGGCTGCTGGTAGTAGGTAAATGGTGCACGGGAGCCCAGGGGGAACACACAGGCCTTCCGGGGGGGGGGGGGGGGGCAGACCTTTGGAGGGGTGCAGACAGGCCTTTGGGGGTTGGTACAGGCAAGCCTTTGGGGGTGGGGGTGCAGGCCTTCGGGGGTGGGGGGCCCTGGTGTAGAAGTACATGGAGGGAGGGAGGGAAGGGGGGTTGAAAGAGATGTGCATATGCCAGACATATGCCCTCTTGCCATTGGGGTGACAAGATTCCACTATACAATGCTAGTATAACCCAGTATTGGTGCACCTTGCATTTAGGCACCTGTGGTTATACCTAAGGTGACCATATGTCTGGTGGTGAACGGGACTGTCCTTTTTTCAGTTTCCCTGTCCCGTTGTCCTCATGCACAGCTTCGGGACGCCAAAATGTCCCGTTTTCAGAGACGGTGTCCCGAAGCTGTGTGTGGGGCTAACAGGACAGGCAGGGCAGTGCTTCTTCCGGACTTTCCTGTTCATTAAAGGGATAGGAACAGCGCTCAGGCACCAATCGATGTGATCTGCCCTCTCCACTGTCCCCTAGGATGGGTCCTTAGCGCAGCAGCCGCAGGGCTCGGCGGTAGTTTGTGCAGGGCCTGGTGGGAGCGGTGCATTGTGGGAAGATGGCAGATGGCGTCGGCCGGTTGCAAGCCGAAGCTCTGCGTAGGAAGGAGTGTTTCAAGGCTCTGCAGGGGAGAAGATAATGCATTGCGAACTGAAGTGAGGGATGCAGCAGCGGGGACTCGGGAGGTGTAGAAGGGACTTATCAGGGAAAGGGGTGCAGGGCAGACGCGTCAACGTTTTAAAAGGATAGGGAAGGAAAAAAAAAAAAACAGGAAGATGTTGGACATGAAGGTTGTTTGGTGAAGGAAAAAAAACAGACATGAAGTGAGTAGGAAAACAAGTGGGAGATGCTGGACACGGGGTGGATGCAGTAAGAAGAAAAAGGAGGTTCTGGATATTGGAGTAATAGGTATATAGGGGGCATGCTGACAAAAAAAGAGGGAAAAGGAAGAGGAATGAGAGATGCCAAGTCCATGGCAGGGAGGGAAAGGAAAGGAGATGTCAGGGCATGGAGGGGGAGAGGAGTCAGATGCCAGACCACGGGAAAGGAAGGAGGGAGGGAGAGAAAAGAAGGAGAGGAGATGCCAGATAATGGAAGGGGAGGGGGAGATGGAAGGAGAGGAGAAATATGCCAGGGCATGGGGGGAGAGACGGGAAACAAATGCCAGACTAAAGGGAGGAGGTGCCCGAGCATGGAGGGAGAGAGATGCCAGGGCATGGGGGAGGGAAGGGAAGGAGATAGAGACGCCAGACCATAGGGTGGAGTGGGAAGGAAGGAAAGGAGAAGAGAAAAGAGAGATTCCAGAGCATAGGGAGACAGAAAAATTGAGAGGGGGTGAAGCTGAAATGAATCATGTACAAAGGAGACAGTTTATGGAAGGAGAATAGAAAGAAGGAAGATGCCATATGAAGAGAGAGAGGGCGGACACTGGATGGAGAGGGCAAAGAATGGAAGGGGCGAGACAGAGGGTGAACAGTAGATGGAAGGGGTAGAGAGAGGGGGACAGACACTGAATGGAAGTGTGGGGGATAGGAGGGACAGACACTGAATGAAAGTGGGGGAGAGGGGGAGCAGATGCTGGAAAGAAGTGGTGAGGAGAAAAAAAGGGCATATGATGGATTGAGGGAAGAGGATAGAGTTAGATACTGGAAGGGGTGAAGGAAAGAGGTGGCAACCTATAGGTAGACACAATGAAAGAGGGAAATTGAGGACTGAATAGTAAGAAAGAATTTAGAAAGAGGCAGAAAATAAATTAAGAAGGAAGAACAGGAGGAACGGAGCGGAGAGAGAGATGCCTAAGCAGGGGGGAAGGGGAGGAGACAGATACCAGACCTGGAAGGAGGAAAAGAGGAAGGAGACAGATACCAGATCTGAGGGGACAAAAGGAGGAGAGAGATATGCTAAAATCTGCTGGGAGGGAGGAAGGAAGAGGCAGAGAAAAGAGGAGGGTTGTAAGCAGATTAGAAAGACTAGAGAGAGAAAGGCCTGGACCAAAGGGGAAAGACAGGAGGCAGATGCAGGACTATGGGAGGTTCAGACAGAGGGGGAGAGACCTTGGGGAAGAACAGGGAGATTTAAGATCATAACAGAGGAGGGAGAGAGAGTGAGACTTGGAACAAAGGTACAAATGAGAACCGACACTGGATCTGGGGACAGTAACAGAGGGAAAAGAGAGAGAGACCTGGACCCAAAGGGGATGGGGCTGGATTGTTAAAAAAATGTTGGATAAGAAAGAAAGAAAGATTGGATGCAGTCAGAAGGAAGTGCAACCAGAGACTCATGAAATCACCAAACAAAGGTAGGAAAAATGATTTTATTTTAAATTTAGTGATCAAAATGTGTCTGTTTTGAGAATTTATATCTACTGTCTATATTTTGCACTATATTTGTCTATTTTTCTATAGTTACTGAGATGGCATTCCATATTTTAAAGTAATATGCCTTGACATCTTTGAAAAAAAAACAAAACTCGTAAATGATAATTAACATTTTCTCTGCATACAGTGTGCTTTGTGGGTTTTTTTAATTTTATGGTTTACCATTATTAATTAATAAGATATTGTGTGTACATGAAAAATGAATGGAAGAAATTGGGGGCGGGGCTGTATATTACTAGATGTCCCGTTTTGATGAAAAAATAAATGGCCACATTAGTTATACCAGCCATTGCTTCCCCCCTCCCCCCGTGATCTCCGCTCATCGGGCAAGCCCCTCTTATCTGTGCCCTTCTCTTCCACTGCCAACTCCAGACTCTGTCCCTTCTTTCTTGCAGTGCCGTATGCCTAGAACAGGCTGCCTGAATCAATACGTCATGCTCCATCCCTGGCAGTGTTCAAATCCAAGCTAAAGGCCCACTTTTTTAAAACTGCTTTCAACTCTTAAGCCCCAGTCAATGCTGTCAGATACCTATACCCACTATAATCTCCCCAACCCTGAATTATCCTGTCTAAATTATATTGTAAGCTCTTCTGAGCAGGGACTGTCTATTGTATGTTAAAATGTACAGCACTGTGTATACCTTTCAACACTTTAGAAATAATAGTAGTAGTACCTGCAGGCCCCCAAATGCAGCAAGGGTTTGTGACCAGGTGCAGCCAAGCTGGGATCAGCAAGTGACCTAACCCAGTGCACACAAACCTCGGCCGAACGGTTTGTGAGGTTGTTTGGTAGATTGGTACTGCTTTAATAAAAAAAGAGTTCAAAACTAATGGTGCAAATTCTTTGTACAGTTTATTGTTCATATACCACAAACATTAACTTCACTAAGTGATTTCTCAGGTTTGTATCTTCATAACAGACTTCAAAAATAATTCTCAGGTTTTAAGTCCAGCATTCACAAATCAACCAAAACAATTGCAGTTTATGCCAAAAATATGCCAAAACATAAAAACCTTATTTCAACAAAATGAAAGTTTTTCTTCTGCCAGGCAAAACTCCCTTGGGGTTAGACTTAATGCCCCAAGGGTGGGATCACTCTATGGATCAGCTTGGAAAGATCCCCTCCCAAGATCCCAACAAAATGGCTGCCTCTGGCATGTCTTTTAAAGTTCAAAACAAAAAAACTTCCAATTTCTCAATAATCTTGAGCCAACATGTAACCCCTTTTATCAATGGCCTTCAGCTTACTTCCATGCCTTCTAGGCTAGGCAAATCAGTTCTCTCTGTTTCCATGTCAGAGGAACTTTCACTATCAGCCATTTCAAAATCTGGCACAAAAATAGTATTATCATTAGCATTGCTTTCTTCTTCACAAACTTCTACCTTAGTTTGCTGGCATGGTGAGGACTGCTGCTTTCTGGCTCTCATAGGCTGTATTCTGCCTTCCTTCTGCTGTGTGGCTTTGGGTTGCTGTTAGTGGAGCTGCCTCTGTGTGAAAGTTACTCCCTTTTCTTTCACTGCAGTGTGCTGATTAGCTCTCACTGCAGGTGGGTTAGAGTAGCCTGCCCTCTGAAGCCATATAATCTGGCCTGAACCAGTATCAGCCTGATTGGGTGTTGCTTATATTCCATCCCTGTTTTTTCCCCTTCCCTGGCCCTGTGGCTGCTGGGACATGTAGTCTTCTTGGCTGTTTCCTTACAGCTGACTTGGGGAAAGCTAAACCAGTGTTGGATGCTTTAGGCATGGCTTGAGGAGGTTTAACTATGGGAAGGCTTGGCTTTTGAATATTCCTAGGGGTTGCTTTGGGAGTTAAATTAGCAGGTTTCGGAATACTTTTAATGTTTTTAGCTTTACTGTCCTCTTTTGGCAAGGCTTCCTCCCTAGAAACAGGGGCAGCCCTGTGACAAGGTGCACAACTTATTGTATCCTGAAAGTTGTACATACAAATAACAGCACTGCCAATGCCTCTGCCATACTCCCATTTGAACACTATCTTGAATTTGCATATTATGGGGCCCTTTTACCAAACAATGGTAAAAAGTGGCCTTAGTGTTCTTTTATGCAAACCATACCCAGACACAAAAGATCATTTTTACTGCTGGGTTTTTCTACTTTCCTTGTTAATGACCATGTGCTAATTTTCCCATTAGCACATGAGCCCCTAATGCCACACATTATGTAGTCAGTACCGGCTCATGTACTAAGGGGAAAATCCTATAAATGGTGTCCTGATTTTAGGCAGCAGTAGGAGTCCTACTGCTGTCTAACAAGCCATTCCACATTTTCTTTAAAAAAACACAAGAAACCTGAGACAGGCCTCCTACACTGTAAGTGTCTGTCACGGATGCAGGGAGACACGTTGAGACACTTAAGCTTGCCCAAGGCTGAACGTTGGCATTGTTTCAGCTGAAAGTAGCCTTGGGCAAGTTTAAGTGGCCCTAGGCATCTCCCTAGAGCCACAATAGATGCCTGAAATGTAGGCCAGCAAAATGCTGGTCTGCATTTCAAATAGACACAGCCGCTGAGCTGATAGCAGCAAGGAAATCTCCCTGCTGCGATCAGTTGAGTGGCCATGGCAGGAACCCCCTCCCCCCACAACATCAGCCAGTAGGAGGGATGCCTACTCCCTCCTGCTGGAACCCCCAAACCCCCACTCATGAAGTAAGCTTGGCAGGAGGGATGCCCACTCTCTCCTGCCCCCACCCTGAACTCAAACCTTCATGAACTCAACCCCCCCAACACCCCCAAGGCTCAGCCCCCCCCCCCCACCCTGTACCCATAACTCTACACCCATACCTTTCATTTTAATGTCTGGCTGGGGGATGCTTGCACCCTCTAGCCAGCTGGTCCGCCACTCCAAAATGTGGGTGTTCCCCTGACCGGTGCATTCTGGGATACACCGGGGAGGGGCCTAAGGCTCTGATTGGCTCAGATACCTAAGGCCCCTCCTATAGGAAGGGCATTAGGCACCTGGGCCAACTGGAACCTTAGGCCTTCTTCCCATTGCCTGAACCTTGGGGAGCTGTCAGGGGGGTTGGGTTCAGGGTTTGGGGGATGGAAACAGGGGATAGCAAACATCCATCCTGCCCAGCTTACTTCACAGGTGGGGATTTGAGGGTTCCAGTAGGAGGGAGTGGGCATCCCTCCTACCCAGCTTACTTCACTTGGGGGTTCAGGGGTTCCGGCAGCTTGTTCACCCTCTCTAAGGTAGGGAGAACGAGACAGCACTCTCTAAAGTTGAAAGGAGATAGATTCTGTACAAATGTAAGGAAGTTCTTCTTCACCCAGAGAGTGGTAGAAAACTGAAACGCTCTTCCAGAGCCTGTCATAGGGGAAAACACCCTCCAGGGATTCAAGACAAAGTTAGACAAGTTCCTGCTGAACCGGAATGTAGTCAGGTAGGGCTGGTCTCGGTTAGGGTGCTGGTCTTTGACCAGAGGGCCGCCGCGTGAGCGGACTGCTGGGCATGATGGACCACTGGTCTGACCCAGTAGCAGCAATTCTTATGTTCTTATGTAGAGCAGTGTTGATTCCCATGTAGATGGAGTTGCAGTAGTCCAGTTGCGGTAGTATCATCAGTTGTACAATTAAGGCAAAGTGGTATTGGTGAAAGTATGGTGTAGAGGAATTTCTTTTGGAGACTGGAGATTTGTGGTTCCATGGTAAGTATGGAGTCCAGTATGCAACCTAGGATTTTGGAGAATTCTTCTAATGCTTGTTGGTGCCGTCTGTTGAAGTGTGTGGAAGTATAGAACTTTGGTCTTAGCTGTGTTTAATTTTAGTTTGTTGGTAGTTGCCCAGATTTGGATTCTTTCAATATTTTGTGAGATTTTGTTGGTGATGTCCAAGTGATTGTTTTTTATGGGAATAAGGAGAAAGATGTCATCTGCATAGGACAATATGTTTTTGTCTTCAAATTTGATGTTACCAAGAGAGCTCATGAAGAGGTTGAATAGGATGGGGGAGAGTGGGGAGCCCTGTGGCATGTCACAGAAGGCCCTCCAGGGGTTGGAGATCTTTCCGTTCATTTTGACAATGTATTCCCTGTTTTGTAGGAAATCTGAGAACAATCTTAACACTGTGCCTGTTATGCCAATTTCTGACAATTTTGTTAGTAGTAGGTGGACTGAAACTCTTCATTCTATGAGGGAGTGCTGAAAGATTCTCAGCCCAAGAAAAGAATGACATGGATATGGTTCAATCAATGATTTGAAACAAAGTCAAAACATAGAATTTTGTTTCTACATACTGGCACTTAACGAAATAACACTCTTTTCAGCTACAGTGATAAAATAACGCTCAGAATTTAGGAAGTTGGTTGGGCAGGGTGAGAACTTTTCAGCATCTTCGTAGGTACAAAAAATCTCTCTTGTAGAACTATTAAGACTTATGTGATATATGTTTGTTGGTAATCCACAAAAATATTTATTGAAACAAACAAGTGACTTATCTTGAAAGGACAATACTTAAAAAATTCTCTCTTTCTTTTACTGTAGATCTCACCAACTGTGGCCAAGATTTTGCCTGTGGCCATTTCAGGCTGTCAAGCATCAACAATCTAGATGACAAAGAATAATCTGTGCTTTTTTCAATTTAGAAAAGTGTACAGAAACCAGTGCTAGATCGTACCAGTAATCAAAGCAAAAACTGCTAAAAATATTGCTAAAAAAAATCTAGTTTTTGGCTGCATATATGTACTACTTTTTGTCTCACCTTAGTTAAAGGGCTCCTTAGTTGATTGGAACTAAAATCACAGACCACCTACAGTTGGTGTAAATTTGTAACAATGTAAGAGCGTTATATTTTCTAAATTTCATGTCATCTTTTTAATTTATGTGTAAGGAACGTATGAAGGACAAATACAAAGGCTTGGCATAAGAACATAAGAAACGCCTTCACCGGATCAGACCAAGGTCCATCTAGCCCGGCGATCCGCACACGCGGAGGCCCATTTAGGTGCTCCTTTTTGGAGACCCGGTTTTCCCGTATCCCTCAATATGATTTGCAAGAAGGTGTGCATCCAACTTGCATTTGAAGAACAGTATTCTCTGCCACCACCTCCTCCGGGAGAGCATTCCAAGCGCCTACCACTCTTTGTGTGAAACAGAACTTCCTGACATTTGTCCTGAACCTGCTACCATTCAGTTTTAGGCTATGACCTCTTGTCCGCGTCACCTCTGAAAATGTCAGTAATGCTGCTTCCTGGTCAATTTGATCAAATCCCTTTAATATTTTAAAAGTTTCTATTAGATCCCCACGTAGTCTTCTCTTTTCGAGGGTGAACAGTCCCAGTTTTCCGAGACGTTCCATGTAGCTTAAATTCCCCATGCCTTTGACTAGTTTCGTGGCTCGCCTCTGTACCCTCTCCAACAGAATTTTATCCTTCTTAAGGTATGGAGACCAGTGTTGGACACAGTATTCTAAGTGTGGTCTGACCATTGTTCTGTAAAGTGGCATTATAACATCTTCTGACCTACTCGTGATCCCCTTCTTAATCATGCCTAACATCCGATTTGCTTTCTTCGCCGCCGCCGCACATTGAGCCGATGGTTTTAGGGTTCTGTCTATCAGCACCCCCAAATCCCTTTCTTGTTCGCATTTGGCTAATGTCACCCCCGACATCTTGTATTCATGTTCTTTGTTTTTCTTTCCCAGATGCATCACCTTGCATTTGTCTATGTTAAAACTCATCTGCCACTTTATCGCCCACGTTTCCAGCTGATTTAGATCTTTCTGAAGATCCTCACAGTCCCTCTGAGAGCCAACCGCCCGACATAGTTTTGTATCATCCACAAACTTGATTATATTACAAGTTGTTTCCTCTTCCAGGTCATTTATAAAAATATTAAACAAAATGGGACCAAGAACCGAGCCCTAGGGCACGCCGCTGGTCACCTTTTCCCATTCCGAGAATTTCCCATTTATGGTTACCCTCTGCGTTCTGTTCTCTAACCAATTTCCGATCCATCCGTGCACTTCTCCTCCTATTCCATGACTTAATAGTTTACTCATAAGCCTTGCGTGCGGAACCTTGTCAAACGCTTTTTGGAAGTCCAAGTAAATTATGTCCACTGGATCTCCACTATCTATTTGCTTGTTAACCTTCTCAAAAAATTGAAGCAAATTTGTCAAACATGACCTCCCTTTCCTGAAGCCGTGTTGACTATCTCTCACTATGTTGTGCTTATCCAAGTGTTTTACAATGCGGTCCTTAATTAGTGTTTCGATTATCTTCCCAGGAACCGATGTGAGACTCGCCGGTCTGTAGTTTCCTGGTTCACCTCTTGATCCTTTTTTGAAAATTGGGATGACATTTGCTATCCTCCAGTCATCTGGTACTTGCCCGGTTCTAATTGACATGTTAGCTAGAGATTGTAGTAGTTCCCCAATTTCTATCTTAAGTTCCTTTAAAACTCTCGGGTGAATCCCGTCCGGTCCAGGGGATTTATCACTTTTTTTAGTTTGTCAATCTGAAAGTAAATCTGGTCCAACTCCACATTTATTGATGTTAGGCTCTCCTCTATGCCTCCGGTGAATACTCTCCCAGTGTCTGGCATTGTTGTAGTGTCCTCAAAGAATGAATTTAACCTATCAGCAACCTGTTTGTCTTCTTTGATTGACCCTATCATTCCTTGGTCGTTGAGAGGGCCCACTGTTTCTCTTGCTGGTTTCTTCCCTTTTATATATCTAAAAAAGGGTTTAAAGTTTTTGTTTTCTTGCGCTATCTTTTCTTCATAGTCTTTTTTGGCTTGTATTACCGCTTTATGACACTTTTTCTGGTCTATTTTGTGACAGTTCCAGGCCTCCGTCGTTTTTTCCCGTTTCCATTTTTTAAACAAGTTCCTCTTCTCCCTTACTGCAACCTTCACCTCTTTGGATAACCAAGCTGGTTCTCCTTTGTTCTTTTTTCGCCTTCCTTTGGATATCTTCGGTATGTAAAGATTCTGAGCTTCAATAATGGTGTTTTTCAGTAGAGACCATGCTTGTTCAACTGAATGGATTTCTGCTTTGCCCTTCTTGAGCCATTTTTTAACCATGGTTCTCATGCTGTCGTAATTTCCTTTTTTGAAGTTAAAGGTTGTGGTTTTAGTCTTGATTGGTTTCCCCTTTCCGATGCCAATGGTAAAATTGATCATATTGTGATTACTTGTCCCCAGCGGGGCTGTAATTTCTACATCTGCTGTCCTTCCAGTAATGCCATTTATAACCAAGTCCAGGATTGCGTTTCCTCTTGTCGGTTCACCCACCATTTGTTCAAGGAAACAATCTCCTATCATCTCCAGGAATTTTGTCTCTCTGCCGCAGATTGACGTTCCCAGTTTCCAGTCTATCCCCGGAAAGTTGAAGTCCCCCATGATCGTTACATTTCCTGATTTACATCCACAGTGAATTTCCTCCATCATTTCTTTGTCTGTTTCTTCAGTCTGTCCTGGTGGTCGATAATAGAGGCCAATTTGTATATCTGCTTCTTTTTGTCCAGGAATCTTTATCCAGAGGGACTCTAGTTTACTATTTGCTTCCATCTCCCCCTCTCTAACAGACTCTATTTCCTCCTGGACGTACAGGGCAATGCCTCCCCCTTTTTGCCCAATCCTATCTCTTCTGTATAGTTTATATCCTTGCAATGCCGTGTCCCATACATTTTCTTCATTCCACCACGTTTCTGTTATTCCTATGATATCCAGTTGTTTATCTTTTGCTAGTTCTTCCAGTTCGCCCATTTTGTTTCTTAAGCTTCTAGCATTTGTATACATACATTTAAGATCTGTGCGTGCTAATTTCCTGGATTTAGTGCTTCTCCCACCACCTTTTGTATCCATTTGATCTTTTTCGTTTTCATCGCTTCCCGTAGTTTCATCTTGTTCTTCCCCTATAGCTGTGTGTTTTTTTGAAGTTTCTTCTTTCGGATATCCTGGTGTTCGGGCCATCGACTGGTTGTCGACTGTCGGCTCTCCCCTGATCTTTAGTTTAAAGCCTACTCAATGAGATGTGAGAGAATGATTTTAGCATACAGCTAGATCAGGCATCTTGACAAGTGTTTTGGAACAAGTTCCTGAGAGCTTCACCATTAGTCTGTTATGTGATCTTCTATTTTTCGTCAACCTTTCTATTGTGTGTGATATATGTAGCTCTCTATAGTATAAATATCAGTTTTTTGGATCGTTGGAATTTAGCACAGTAATCCTTCACATCTGTATGGAAAGATGCTGAAATCGTCATCGATCCTTAATATATTTTCTTCTTTGTACCCATTTATTTTAAGACTTAAATAATTTAATGAATATGAAAAAGTTTTTGTGAAAATTTTTAAGCACTTATCTTTCTTCGCTGAAGCTCTGTCATATAGCAGGACTTCTATTTTTCATGACACATACTGGAGGGCATTAGAGACCTGGTTGAAATTTTCAGATTTATGTGAAAAGGATCAGGACATCTTGATCATGTAACCAGAAAACTGGTATCCTTTCTCAAGTTCATATTTATTGTGAACATTTAAAAAACATGTTGGCAATATTGTTCTGCCCCACATTCATGAGAGCAGATTGCTTAAGATATGTAAACAGTGTTCACTGCTTTGGGCTCAGTAAGCTGGAGCACCCCCCCCCCCCTGTTCCCAGTGTGTGTTGCTGCACCTCAGTGGGCTGAATCCCCCCTTCTCCTGCTTCATGTGTGTATATAGATAGGGTTGCCATATGGCTCCAGAAAAAGGAGGATGGATTGAGACATCCAGGTTTTACTTCCATTGCTTTCAATGGAAATCAAGCCCAGATGTCTCTATCTGTCCTCCTTACTTCCATTGCTTTCAGTAGAAGTAAAGCATTACATCAATTGATGAACTCTGCTGCGAGGTTGATCTTGGGTATCCCATGTAGAACACATCACCACAGTGTTAAAACAGTTGCATTGGCTTCCAGTGGCACAAAGGGTCTGCTTTAAGACCCTCTCAGTAGTACATCAGAGTCTGTTTCATTGAATTTTCAAACTTTGTGGGAGGTTGACTTTGTAATTGATGACTCAGTCTATAAAACTAAGTTTTAGTTCAGTTTAGTTTAATATGTGGTCTGAAGGTACCATGAGATTGACCTCTATGAAGGAGAATACTGTTCGGTATGTTAAATTAGAATGGCAATGATGTCCGTGGCGGGAGTAAAATTATAGAATCTGTTCCGATCATGCAGAACTCATAGGTTCAAATCCCAGCACATATTTTAATTATGGCATTCTACCTTGCAGGTGCACCTTGATGATCTCACAATGAGGTTATCATTGTGTAGCTGCACATCTCCATTTGCAATGAAGCAGAAGCCATGCTAAGGTCTGTATCTATTTCTTCTGGTTTTTAAGCTTTTACAAATGAAGTTATGTGTGCAATCTACATATTTTTTTTCATGTGCTCTCTTTGCTTTCAAGAATGAGCTGATTGGAGTACTGTTTAGTCAGAAAAAAGGGTAGCTTTTTAGCAAGAAACCTAAAGCTGTGTTTTTCATGTGCTGTACTTCAGTTAATGGATCTTTTCCTCTAATTAGCAAATAGCATTGCTGTTTGTCCACAAAAATAGAAGGCTTTGCATACAATATATCTGTTTTGATGTGCCCTGTTTATGTGGTGCCTTATTAAATGTATTTTGAGCTTAATAAAGCAAAAATAAAAACCCAGAGAGCTATTTAGCAGATCGCATTAAGAACGTTCAAATTGTACCTACTTTACCTAAGGTCTATCTGAAACCCAAACTATGCTCAAAAGTAGACCTGGTTTTCATTCATCTACATTGCAGGCATGAGATGGATACCCTAGGTCGCTCAGTGTTATGCAAATGAATTGAAGGACGCCCATATTGAAGCCTCACCCATTTCACGCCCATTCCATGCCCATGCCCATGCCTATTCCGTTAGGCGTGAGTTTTACCAATGGGTGTCCATGAAATTGTGGAGGTGCCTACAAAGTGACATCCACATTCTTTGGACGTCCATGTGCCAATTATCACTTGTTAAGATCTTTAAATGGCTCATTAACCACTTAGTTTGAACACCTAAGTCCTGTTCAGCATTAGACACCATGTAGGTACCCTTTATAGAATCAGGGCATTAGAGTACGAGCCTGTGTATTACTGATTATACATACACTTTCCTTTTTTCTTTTGTAGTGTAATTGAAATCACCTATTATTATACTGACGCCTAATTCTCCAGCTTTCCTAATCTCTGAAAACATTTCTTCATCTGTCTGCTCATTTTGGAGGATGGACCCTACCTTTATATTCCTTCACGTCACACATGGAATTTCTATCCATATGGATTCCACACAGCTATCTATGTCATGCAGAATGTTTATTTTATTTGATTCATTTCCCTCTTTAACATATAGCACAACCCTCCCTCCAATTTGATCTACTCTACGTATCCTTGCGATATAATTTGTACCCAGGTAATACAGTGTCCCATTGATTGTCCTCCTTCCACCAGGTCTCTGAGATTTTTACAAGAGAGTGCTTCACAAGCCTAGAGTTTGCTATTGGGAGCTTGTACACCTCAAACATTCAATAGTCAGGGAACTTGTTCAGCTTCTATCATTTGAAGCAATTCCAGATCCAACCACAAATGCCTTCAAAAGCTTAACAATTTTCTGAAAGTTTACTCTATGACCTTGGTTGTGCCCATGCTGAAAATATTGAAACCATCAGCATCTTTCAATTATAATGAACTAATGCTGTGGAGATAATATGAAAGAGCTGCTGGCAGTAATATAAGTCAAAGGATTAGTTCTTTACTTTTGTTCTGATTAATTTATGAAAATCTAACAAGAAAAGTAGAGGCGTAAGTTTCATGGATAAGCAATAGATTAAATCCAGAGCACAGATTCATAAAATTCAAAAATCTGAAGCATGTCTGTGTGTGAATTTTGGTTTTCACCATTGTTAACTTATGTGCTCACTGTATTATCCCTGCCCCATTATTGATGTCAACCATTTTTAAACAGATTATACTTTGATTTATTTTTCTCAACATCTTACTTTTAAAAGGTCACACTATTCTAAGATGAGTTCTTATCAGTGAAATTCACATTAGGGATAATAAAATTCATTCTTTGCTTCCCATTTGGAAGTTGTCAGAGGTTATTATGCAAGCCAGGACATAACACGCATGGACCTTTACTGCTATCATTATGTAGAAGACAATTTTTAAGGTCACTTGTGCAGATAAATAATTATTTGTATAAAATTAGATCTCCCCAGAGCTGGTGCAAGTGTAGGGCTAGCCTTACCCTACAGCCTTACCCCCCCCCCCCCCACACACACACACACAAATACACACAGTTAATTTCAGGCCCCTAGCCTAAAAACCCAAATTTTTTGATAATTAAATTCAACAATGATGATCATCACACAAAATTCCTATAAAATTTTAGCTCAAAGTGTGTGGTGAAGGTTCTTTGGATTTGTTTGGCTGCCTGGACCTCTTTTGCTTCGACTGCAGATATTCTTTGCTGTCCCCCCCACCCTCCACCTGCACCTCCAATGCTGCTGCCTTAGGTGACCACCTAGTCTTTATACAACCCAAATTGAATAAAAGGGTTCACAAACTAAAGTATTGTGAAATAATCAAACGTGACCCCAACGACCCAACTAGCTAATACAGGAAGAAAAAAAGACCTCAGAGTGGGACTGGCTGCACCAGTGAAAAGTCACTTTCCTGTGCCTTTAAACCCAACTGTTAATTAAACATAGGTCAAAAAAACCTCCCGTAATATTTTTATGTAAACTCTATGCTTTCAACAAGAAAATTCACAGCTTCTTCAGGGGAAAGGGATTTCTTTAAGATAAGTGCTGTGAATTTTCTTGTTGAAAGTGTGGAGGGGCATAATCGAAAGGGATGTCTAAGTCCGTTTACATCTATCTCGCAAGTCGTCCAAAGTAAAAAACAGCTTAAGACACATTTTCAAAAAATATGTCCAGTTTTTTCATTTCAAAAATCGTCTAATTATACGTCCTGCTGATCTGATCGTCCAAGCCGCTAAATCATCCATCTTTATACCACATTTTCGTCCAAATTTCCGTCCAAGTCCAAAACGCCTAGAACAAGCCCTGTTGGATGTGGGAGGGGTTTGCAAAGTGATGGACTGCATACCCAGACATGCCATCTAAATAGTGGGGTACCTTACAGGGCACTGCTGTGAAGTTCACAAAAAGGGTACCATGTCTTCTCCTCATTACAGCTCCCTTATAGGTCATGGTGAGCCCCCCAAACCACCTCCAGAATCCCCTAGACCCACTTATCTACCAACCCAATAGCCCTTATGGCCACTTATATGCCAGTACAAAAGGGTTTTGGGGTGTATAGGGGAGTGCACATGTTTAAATATCAATGCAGTGATTACAGGGGCTTATGGGCATGGATCCTCCTCTCTATGGGTCCCACACCAACACGAATTTACCAGGGGAAGGTCCTGCCAAACTAATCTGATTGACTTCTTTGACTGGGTGACCAGTCATCTGGATGCCAGGGAGTCCCTGGACGTGATATATTTGGACTTCAGCAAAGCTTTTGATAGCGTCCCACACCGCAGGCTGTTGAACAAACTAAAATCGATGGGATTGGGGGATACATTCACTACATGGGTAAAGGATTGGCTAGATGGTAGGATTCAAAGGGTGATGGTAAACGGTACCCCCTCCAAAACGTCAGCTGTGACGAGTGGAGTACCTCAGGGCTCCGTCTTAGGGCCGATTCTATTCAATTTATTCATAGGAGATTTGACCCAAGGGCTTAGAGGAAAAGTATCACTGTTTGCCGACGATGCCAAACTATGCAACATAGTAGGCAAAAGCAGTGTGCCTGACTTTATGACGCAGGACCTACGGCAGTTGGAACAGTGGTCATCAACTTGGCAGCTATGCTTCAATGCTAAAAAATGTAAAGTAATGCACCTAGGCAAAAAAAAATCCACACAGAACTTACACACTAAATGGTAAACCTTGTCCAGGACCACGATAGAACGTGATTTAGGAGTGATCATTAGCGATGATATGAAGGCTGCCAATCAGGTGGAGAAGGCTTCGTCCAGGGCAAGACAAATGATGGGCTGCATCCGTAGGGGTTTTGTCAGCAGAAAACCTGAAGTCATAATGCCACTGTACAGATCCATGGTGAGACCTCATCTCGAGTATTGTGTTCAATTCTGGAGACCACACTACCGGAAAGATGTGTTGAGAATTGAATCGGTTCAGCGAATGGCTACCAGGATGGTCTTGGGGCTCAGGGATCTCACGTATGACTAAAAAAACTGCGGATGTACTTACTGGAGGAGCGAAGAGAGAGGGGGGACATGATTGAGACCTTTAAGTATATCACGGGGCGTATAGAGATGAAAGATGTTATCTTCAGTCTTACAGGGCCCTCGATTACCAGAGGACACTCGCTGAAAATCAGGGGAAGGAAATTTCAAGGTGATGCTAGAAAGTACTTCTTCACCGAAAGGGTGGTTGATCATTGGAACGAGCTGCCTCAGCAGGTGATTGAGGCCAACAGCGTGTCAGATTTTAAGAGAAAATGGGATATTCACATGGGATCAATAGGGGAGTAAAAGTCAGGGAGTGGGTCATTGGTATGGGCAGACTCGATGGGCTATAGCCCTTTTCTGCCGTCAATTTCTATGTTTCTAACCTACCCCCAAGACGACTTAAGCTGCCTCTGTGCTAGACAACTAGGTTTTCCTATGCCAGGCGGCCAGGTGATGATGGTCTGGAGGCTGAATTTTAAAGGTGTGATTAAAGGTGGGGGGGTCGGTAATCACTGGGGTAGTGTGTGGGGGTCTGTATTATGTGTTTTCAGTGCTTGTTTGGTGAGTTTAGGTGGGTTTTTGTGACTTAGACCATGTTTTACATGGTCTAAGTCACAACGTCCAAGTTCCGTCGATCATTGGGTGTATAACTTTCGGTCTAAGCCGGTATAACTAAGTCTAAGCCGGCTCACATCCCGCCCAACTCCCGCCCTTGACACTCCTCCCAAAACGCCCCATTTAGTTTTGGTCGTTCAGCGGCACTATGAAGGCCTAGGTTGTTCAGAAATACATCCAAAACCCGTTTTTAGTATCGGCACTTGGATGTATTTGAGAAATATTCGTCCAAGTGCCGACTTAGGCCAGTTTTTGGACATATTTCTCTTTTGTTTAAGAGCCCCATAGAGTATACATAAAAAATTATGGGAATTATTTTTTTTACTTACAATTAATTAACAATTTGGTTTAAAGGCACAGCAAAGTGACTTTTCACTGGTGCAGCCTGTCCTACTCTGAGATCTTTTCTCCTTCTCCTAATGGCTAGTTGGGCCTTTGGGGTCATGTTTGATGTTTGACCACCTAGTTTTGCCTACTGGTTGGGCCTGCACTGGCTCTCTGTCAGTATAGCTAAAAGTACATTATACAGTACCTATTGTTCTGTATTTGTATACTTTGAGCAATATTTAGAGGAGACATTTCCATAGACATGTTTAGGCCAAGGGAGAAATAGCATATGTAGATTACATTTCCACTCATTCCAGGTTATTTTCAATGGAAAAAAACAACTGCACCCAAAAAAGTACATATTAGGGATAAGCATTCATTGAAATAATATAGGAAATGTCAGTGTCATTCCCCATTTCATTACTTTTCAAAAGAAACACATATACAATATCATTTGTTTTTTGCTTCATTTTCTTCCAGAAATGAGCTCTATCAATCCTGCCACATAAACAAGAAAAACAGTGTCTTGGTATTCAGTTGTGGTCACCAGTATTTCTTTAAACACTGAGCATCACCATCTAAATTGGAACTATTTATTCAGGGCTGGCCCCTTTCCAGGCAGTAGCTCTGAATATTCAGGTGCTTGGCAATGCCTGGAGGTTATCCAGATGCAGAAAATATTCAGTGTCGTTTCCAGATAGCTAACTGGGCATAGTTAGGACTGCCTTTTAGATTATCCAGCCTGATCAGTTAGCTATCTATTATTTTGAATATCAGAAGTACATGAACAACTTCCAGGTCCACCCTAAATCTGCACCCATAATGCCTCAGTATTAACCAGGTAGTATCATGGCATTCAGAGCAGATAAAATACAGTTAAATGCTGCTATCTGTTCCTGACCTGCGCTACCTCTCCTGCCTTTAAATCATGTTAAATAACATGTCCACAGTCTTCAATGCCCCTCCCCCACATAAATATACTTTGGCCCCCAATTCTATAAAAGACACCTAAAGTTAGGTGGCTAAATCAGTGTGCCTAGCCGATTTACTGTAGGAGCCTGACTTAATTATTCAATTAGATCAATCTGTGCTGATAACAAGCTTAATTGGCTTAAATTAAAAATAATTGCTAGTTAGGCACCTAAATTGATACGATGCCTACTGATTTTAGGTAAGCACCAAGAAAGAGGAAAGACTAAAACTGTTAGGGCTCTTCAGCTTGGAAAAGAGATGACTGAGAGGAGATATGATTGAAGTCTACAAAATCTTGAGTAGAGTAGAACGGGTACAAGTAGATCAATTTTTCACTCCGTCAAAAATTACAAAGACTAGGGGACACTTGATGAAGTTACAGGGAAATACTTTTAAAACCAATAGGAGGAAATTTTTTTCACTCAGAGAATAGTTAAGCTCTGGAACGTGTTGCCAGAGGATGTGGTAAGAGCGGATAGCGTAGCTGGTTTTAAGAAAGATTTGGACAAGTTCCTGGAGGAAAAGTCCATAGTCTGTTATTGAGAAAGACATGGTGAAGCCACTGCTTGCCCTGTATTGGTAGCATGGAATGTTGCTACTCCTTGGGTTTTAGCCAGGTATTAGTGACCTGGATTGGCCACCGTGAGAATGGGCTACTGGGCTTGATGGACCATTGGTCTGACTCAGTAAGGCTATTCTTATGTTCTTAATGGGCAGATCGTGGGTGGATCTTGGGTGTGCTTTCTTTTTAGGCGCCAATATTTAGGCCAAGAAAACCCTGGTAGTAGATGTGGAGCAATTAGTAGCAGAAGTACAGGACAACATTCCAGTTATGATAGTAGCTGGAATGTGCCCCAGAATGTGTCCAAAACAGGATTTAAAAAAAATTTGCTGGCATGGAAAAAATCAAGTATGCATACATAGTATCACTTCATACCTTATGAGTTTTCTTGTTGGGGAGATTGGATGCACTCTACAGGTCATTATCTGCCATCATCTACTATGTTACTTTGGAGCTCATTTCCAAACAAAAAAAACTGCATAAAGGGGCAGTTAGACATTTTTCGTGCCAAACCCTTCCAATTTGCTATTTTCAAAACCTATTTTCTAGACAGATTTCTATGCTGTTATTCTGCAGTTCCTCGGGAGGGGGGGAGGGGGGGAGTTAGAGGCATGGTGTGGGCGGGCCTAGGTTGGACATTTTTCTGCCATAATCAATCATTTAAGAACACGTCCAGAGCACAATTTGCACATCTGGGACTAGACATGCTTTAACAACGAATAAGTGCCAAAAGTTGATCATTGAAGGGATTTAAGCATGGCCTCTCCCCCACACTCCCCCAGTGGTCACTGACTCCCCCCACCCCCCAAAGATGTGAATGAAACAGTACATACCTGCCTGCATGACAATTTCAGAAGTTATGGCTAGTCTTATTAGAATAGCAAGCTCCTCCACATTTGTTTTACTGTGTTAAAATTATTTATGTTACTGTATGAGATCTTCTTTATGATTTATTTTTTAGCTAGATGGGCTTCATTTAGCTTGATTTTTCTTTTAAATTTAGAACCCCTTTTCTGGCAGCATCACTACTGCAGTTTTGTAAAAGGGGACTTATGGGAAGATTCTCAAAACTTTAATGTAGTCGCTAAACTGGTTCCAGCCGATTTAGCATTCATATATTTTAGTGGCAGATTATCAAAATGGCTTACCATGGTCTTTTCCAAACTTCCTAGCAGTCTCTGACTCTGACTCTGCCATGAGGTCATTAAAGGAGCACTCCAGGCAATTCTCTATTATCACTGGGTGATTCCCTAACTTCACTGTCCTACATTTGCAAGCAAAATTTTCCAGCACGTCTGAACAGATTAGCTCAGGCATTGACAGAAATGTAAGGCTTGACAGCTCAGACTTGCCAGAAAATTATGCCACTGCCAAGAACCCTGCCCCCCCCCCCCCCAGCAGTAGGAGACATGCCCACTTCCTCCTGCTGCCATCCAACAACCCATCTCGGCAGTGGAAGAGATGACCACTCCCTCCCGCTGCCAAGCAACCCCTATGATACCCCCCAAGCAGTAGAAGAAATGCCCACTCCCTTCTGCCACCGTCATGCTCCTGATTATCCACCTATGCCTCCAACAAACCCCTTTCCCTTTACCTTGTTAACAAAGTCAGGCAGGAGGGATGCCTATCCCCCTCTAGTAAGCAAGTTTGCCTCTTCATAATGGTGGGCCTTCCCCTCCATGGTGCATCGTGGGATGTGCCTGGAGGGGCCTAGAGCTCTAATTGATCAAGGTTGCTTAAAGCCCCTCCTATGGACCTTAGGTGTCTGGATCAATCAGAGCCTTAGGCCCCTCCCCGATACATCTGGGGAGGGGCCTAAGACTCTGGCCCAGGTTGCTAAGGCTTAAAAATCTCAATATGTATACTTTGGAGGAAATGTGGGAGAGGGGAGATATGATAGAGATGTTTAAATACCTACATGGCGTAAATGCACACAAGTCGAGTTTCCATTTGATAGGAAACTCTGGAACGAAAGGGTATAGGATGAAGTTAAGAGGTGGAAGGCTCAGGAGTAATCTAAGGAAATAATTTTTTATAGAAAGGGTGGTAGATGCGTGGAACAGTCTGAATTCAAGAAAGCCTGGGATAGGCATGTAGGATCTCTTAGAGAGAGAAAGAGATAATGGTTACTGCGGATGGGAATTATGGATGGGCCGTTTGGCCTTTATCTGCCATCATGTTTCTATGTTTCTATAAAATGGGCAAAGTTATGTGAAGTTTTTACCTTGTTAAAAACATGTTTGTAGTCAGTGTCCTAAGAAGAGAGTAACCTCAGACTGTATTTCCCATAGGACTAAAATCCTACTCAGAATAAATTCTCAAAATATTTCTTAAATTCAAGAGGTTGGGCATTTTAAGAAAGGCATCCAGCTCAGAATGTGGACATCCCAGTCAGTATGTCACAAATGGAAATCCATTTGACATGTATTTTGTCCCTTCCTCTTCTGCAATTGGGGCTGGATGTCCATCTTTTGACTCCTCCTTAGTTCCACCCAAAACATGCCCAGACCACTCCCCCATGTCACACAAACATACTGCATTGTTAGAGGTCCATATTATAGCTATATAAAGTCAGTATTTGAATGTCTATGAAATATGGATGTTTAAATGCCAGTTTCAGGCATTCTAAAATAAGCACCTAATCTTTACCTTTATTATCTTTATTTTTATTAAAATGCTTATATATTGCCTATATGCAACACTAATGGCTCCTTTTACGAAGGTGCGCTAGGGCCTTAACGCACGGAATAGCGTGTGCTAAACTGCCATGCACACTAGCCGCTACCGCCTCCTTTTGAGCAGGCAGTAGATTTTCGGCTAGTGCGCTATAGCACGCGCTAATCCGGTGCATGCGATAAAACCACTAGAGCACCTTTGTAAAAGGAGCGCTAATACCTCCATAAAATTGGTGTTAGTTTTTTTCGTTCAGCGCGGGCTTTGCACGCGGTAATCTTCTGCGCGCGCTAAAAACGCTAGTGCACCTTAGTAAAAGGAGCCCTAAAAGTTGTTCAAAGTGGCTTATATAAATCACACTCATAAAATCAAATAACAAATGGAATCAGAGCAGACAATATTTCAAACAAAACAATCCAAGCCATGTTTTTAAATTTTTTTAAATGTTTGATTATAAATTTATCTTGATTAATAATACAGATCAAGATATTTAACAGTCAGTTATGTTTATGCCTATTAAAACATTTCATATACTGCTAGCTAAACAAAAGTCCTATGCTCTCTTGCTTGATTTTGAACTTTTCCAGTGTTTAAATGGAAATAGTCTCTTCACTAAGCTAAATAGCTAAGCTATATATTTTACTGTATAATGAGCTCAGAATTCCAAACTTTCTGCAGAGCTGTGAGATTTTTGCCAGGCTCTTTCCACTGACATTCTTTCTGTTTCACTTTCCTTAACTTCCTATTATATGAAGGAACTGAGCATTTCATTTTCATCAGGCATACTTTCCAAGAAGCAAGCTGGCCTATTGTTTCGCTCACTGCCCGATACCATTTCTCTACCAATAATTCTGCTGAGGAGGCTGTCAATGTAGATTTAAAGATGTCCTAGCATAACCAAAGCATTTTTATGAGTAAGCGTCTTCCATACTGAAAACATTTGCATTATATTTCTTTCTTGGATTTAGAGCCAGGAAAATTACAAAATCCAGACTTATAAAAGCCATGTTTCTTACCATTTAATAAAAAGTTAAATAAGTCTTTGCCTGATGTAGTTCTATGGGTATATAGTTCCACGGAGTCTTTCAGGGAATCACAGAGGCCTGGGATACAGAAGCAATGGAGCAGATTTTGTAGCTGTAGACGTGTGCAAACTTGCTTATAGTGAAGGAAAAATCCAGTAGCCAAATCAATCTTGTGTTCATTTAAAGACAATATTAAACCAAATAAACATATTCCCCAAACAGTGGGTCCTTTTCTATATGAAGCCCAGATCAGATGGCCCTACTGGCCCCTCTTCTGATAGCCACAAATATAAGGGAAAACACATTGGTATACCAAAAAGCCAAATCCTAAAAAAAGAAAAAATGGCTAGTTCTTCCAAATTCATAAATCAACTTATAGAACAGTGCTCAGAAGGTATTTTTCTCAGACCAGACTTCGGGACAAACCCAGATGTTTGAACATCTGAATATGAAACTTTTAATTATCACACTGAAGTAATGTAGATATTAATCACACTCTGGCCCAGTGCGATAATTAAGAGCTTGAGATTCAGACTTTCGAATATCCAGGCTTGTCCCAAAGTCTGGTCTGAGAAAAACACCTTCGGAGCACTGTTCTATAAGTTGATTTAAACCAAACTAAAACTTAACCTTATATACCGGGTCTTCAACCAAAGGAAGATCGACATGGTTAACAATAAATTAAAAAAAATAAAATAAACTGAAATACAAGAGTTAGTTTTCAAAATGTTTAGCGAATAAAAAAGTTTTCGAACTTGAAAGCCCTCTTCTGATACACCAGTTCCATAGATATATTGAATGATAATCAAAGAGCACATTGACTTTCTGGTACATTGACACCCCCTTTTATCAAGTCACATTAGGACTTGATAAAAGGGGTAAAAGCTCCGACGCTCATAGAATTCTTATGAGCATCAGAGCTTTTACCACAGCAGCCAACGATAAAACCCCTAGCGTGGCTTGATAAAAAGGGGCCTGAAGTAGCAAATGACTGTGTCTGAATTCAAGAAAGCTTGGAATAAGCACATGGGATCTCTTAGGGAGAGGATGAGATAGTGGATGCTATGGATGGGCAGACTAGATGGGCCATTTGGCCTTTTATCTGCCATCAGGTTTCCATGTCAGAGGTATGATTTTGAATCTGGTCCTGCAATGAGCAGGAATGAATAGAGATCATTCCCTGCTCCTATTAGGCCACCATAAACCCCAATAATAGCAAGGGATATGATTGAGGATTATCTTCTGGATACACCATTGGTGGTGGTTTCAATTAGTGAGGTACCACTGGGGGTTATCTTGTGGTCAATTTGTGTAATGAGAGGATTGATATTGGAGTGGTCAGGGGAAATTGATATCAGGGAGGAATGTTGAAGAAGTTGATGTCATAGGGTATTGGGATAGGGGTAATAATGCTATATTAGGGGAGGGGCAGTAGGGGAATGGTTATGTCAGCCTTTGCATCTGCCCCTTCAAGCTGGCAGTTGTGCATACTGTCACAGGGAGAGCCCTGTGATGGCTAAAGAAGCCCTTCAGTGCCCAGAATCTAAAGCTAAAGCAAGGGATTTTGAGCAAATGTCACCAGTTGTCACTCCTAAACCTGCTCCTAGAACCAGGCAGGGAAAGAAAACACCTTTGCTTAGTGAACACCAAAAGGACGGTAGCATTGTGGTGACCCGGTTATCCTTGCCTAATAATAACCTAGGAACAGCAAGGGAAAAGAAACTACAAGTCCCAGCAGGCACCAGGCAGGTAAAGGACAAACACAGGGCTGGACTAGTTCCTGCAGTTAGCCTAGCTGCAATCAGGACTAATCAGCATGGTAACTACCAAAGCTCAAGAGCCGAAAGACCCAGGGTCTAAGCTGGATCTGGAGGTAATCAGCCCAGAGCAACTGAAAAGGGTGTGTCTTCCAGGCAACGGAGGCAGCCACAAACCCTCAGAGTAACTCCAACCTCTGAAGGGAGCAGACCTCAGCACCTAAGGATCAAAAGGCAAGAAACAGTTACTTCACAGGATGATCAGGTAGGAGACCTCAGGAGTGAAACTTCCAATAGTTCTTTTGAGGCGAATTCTAATGAAGTTGAAATGCCAGAGAAACTATATAATGAAGAAATGGAAATTGAACCTGATGAATTAATAGTTGTGGATGACATGGAAATGTAATGAGTCCTGTGAAAACAAAGTATTGTTTCTAGTAAAGTGGTAATGCCTCACAAAGTTTTGAAGTGGAAAAGTTAAAGACAATGCTACAAATTTGGGCAGTCACAGAGGAAGTGTATGCAGTCTGGCCAACAGTGCAGGCAGGCAGCAAGGTTTTCGTGTTTAAAGTGAAATAATATGGTGTGTGACAAGATGGCGGCGGTGAGTGAGTCGCAGTGAAGCGGCGCAGGAAGATCGGGACGTTTGCAGAAGCACTTTTTTCTTACCCTTTTCTTGAGAGTAATGCCGCCGAAAAGGAAAGGGGTGTTGAGGGCCGTTTCCTCGCCGGCCCTCTCTTCGACACCCATGCAGCAAGCTATCCAGCAAACGGTGGACCGCTTCTTTACGACTCAATCGACGGCAACCCGAGCTATCGGAGGAGGTGACCCGGTTTTGGGAGAAGGCAGTGGAGAGCTTTTCTCCCTTTCGGGGAGTGAAATATCTTTGTCCCCTCCGGATCCTTTCATCCCCGTGTGTCCTGCTACTGCCGGGGTTCAGCAGCGGGAGAGCCATGACCCCGGAAGGGAAACCATGGGGCTGCCCTGTGAGGGCACTGAACCAGAACGAGCAAGTGCAGGGAAGCTGAAAGAAGAACTAACAATCAGCATATCTACACCAACATCAACGGAGGCTTCCTTGGGAGATATCTGGGTGCTTCTACAACGTATGGAGGCTTCTATGGCTAAAAATACTGAGGAGGTAACAAATATTAACTTTAAGATTGATACTTTAACTAAAACTATTGACTTAGTTAAATTGGATTTCTCAAGCCAAAACAAACAGATACAGGAGGATATACAACAGCTTCAAATGTTTAAAACAGCAATAATTAAAGATAATTCCTCTATACATAGGAAATTAGAGCAATTTGAAAATCATAATGGGAGATTGAATCTTCGTATATTGAATTTCCCAATTTCATCTGGTATTCCGCCTATTGATTTCTTCAAAAGATATTTGATTGAAAATTTGGGAATTTCTCCTGAAAATATTCCTCCTTTAAATAAGATTTATTATTTGCCAAACAAAAAAATTCCTCTGGAAAAAAATGTTGGACAAGAAAATAATGGACAAGAGGAACAGATTGACTTTGCCAATGTTACTGCTCTTTTGGAACAAACTTTGAATCCAGATACTGCAAGAACTACACTTCTAACATCTTTTGTTTTTGAGCAAGATTTAAATATGATCTTAAGATTATATTTTAAAAATTCTCAAAAATTATTTGGGGCACAACGTATCTGGATTTACCCAGATGTTTCTAAAGTGACTCAGGAGCGAAGGAAATAATTTCTTTCCCTACGACAAGAAACACTTAAATTGGGTGCTACATTTCTTCTAGCCTACCCCTGTAAATGTTTGGTAAGGTACTTGGGAGTCAAATATGTTTTCTTTTCTTCAGAACATTTAAAGGAGTTTCTAAGAGTTAAAAAGATTACTAAGAGTTAAAGGATTACCAAGGTATGATGTAGAAAGGAATAAAAATAAAATTGGAGGGTAGCCGCGCCTCACTAAGCCTTTTCCTTTAAATTAAATTCTTTAATTTATGTCTCCAATATTATATGATTATCACACCCCCTTTTTAGTGGTCTAAGGAAGGGATAAAATGTTGTATTTTCAAATTTGAATTGTTTTGTTCAAATCTGATATATTATTTTGGTGAAATCTGTTTTCTTTCTCTGTATTTCATGGAACAAGATTACGCTTGTGAATTGTTGTTTAAAAATTTAAATAAAGAATTAAAAAAAAAAAAGTGAAATAATATTTTGGATTGGAATTTTGCAGAGGACAGATGGTAAAATTGTCCTCTGAAGGTTTTCTTTTTCCTCTTTTTTTTTTGTCATCTAGTTGGGATTGTAGGGCAGGGAATCTGTAAAAGCCGGATCTCAAAGGGTTTGGAAGAATCCTATGCCTTGGGGAGTGAATTATGGTTTCACCCCAAGGAGTTACTTCAGAGGCAAGCTGCTGTTGACTGCAATATTGTTTTGAGCCATACTAATGTTAAGCACTGTGATCCAACAAGCTGTGTGGAATTAAGACATGTTTTGTTTTTGGCATTTCCAAGTTTCCAAGTTTATTATATAATTTGCCTATCACAGTTTCTTGTTTTGGGCCTCATATTCACAATCTTGTCCGAAGTAGTTTAGAACTAGGTCAATTGCCATCTGCCTGGAAAAAGGCCTCTATTATTCCAATAATAAAAGATTACAAAACCGGACCCAAAAAAGCTACAAATTATCGGCCCATAGCCAATATTCCTTTTTTGGCAAAATTAACTGAAAGGCTAGTATTTGAACAACTGACTGACTTTGTTGAAACAACTAATGTTCTGCATCCAAATCAAACAGGATTTAGAAAAAATTACTCTACTGAATACTCATTGATTGGATTAACCACTAACATACTCTACCACTTAGATCACCATAATTCAGTAATTATTTTCTCTCTTGACTTATCAGCAGCATTCGATACTATTGATCATGTATTACTTTTAGATAGACTGAAAACAATAGGAATCGGTGGTCAAGTTCTCGACTGGTTTCATTCTTTCCTTTCCGATCGCTCATCTACGGTTATCTTTAAAGACATAGTTTTGAAACCTTATACCTCTAGTTACGGTATTCCTCAAGGATCATTGTTGTCACCACTTTTATTCAATATTTTTCTTTCTCCATTGCTTTGCCTATGTCAATCAATAGGCTTTACTACTTTCACCTATGCTGATGATGTTCAATTGCTTCATCCACTGAATCCAGACAATAAAAATGAAATAATTGAAATAAACAGAAAACTAGGAGACATTAAACAATGGCTTAACTCAAACATGTTAGCCCTAAACATACAAAAATCCAAAACACTATTTTTCCCTTGGAAAAAAGATATAAACTTAAATGCTCCGTTTACTCTAGATAACGTTCAATTAAATTCAGTAACATCCCTAAAAATATTAGGTGTTACAATAGATGATAGGTTATCTTTCCATGAACACATTACTAATACTGTCAGAACATGTTTCTTCAAATTGCGTATGATCCGATCAATTGCCAAATTTTTAGAGCCAAAATCACTAAACATGCTGATTCATTCATTAATTATTTCAAAACTTGATTACTGTAACTCTTTATTAATAAATGTCACCCAAAAAGAGAAAAAAAACGTCTTCAGATAGTTCAAAATACGGCTATCAAATTAATACACAACCGCAAAAAATTTGACCATGTTACACCGCTCTTGATTGAGTCACATTGCCTCCCTATTGCCCATCGCATTACTTTTAAAATCTTGCTTTTAGTTTTTAAAACATTGACTACAAATGAACCCCAATTTATCAATAGATTACTCATTCCATATAGTACATCACGCTCTTTAAGATCCACTGATCAAAAACTTCTAACAGTTCCATCACTAAAAGTCATTGGAACTCGTCGCACTGACATTTTTTTCTGTAATAGCCCCACAATTATGGAACAGTTTGCCCCAGTATCTTAGATTAGAAAATGATCTGAAACAGTTTAAAAGCAGCTTAAAGAGTTTCCTTTTTAAAGATGCGTTTGATGTGTGAGCTTAATTAAGGATTATTATCAAATTTTTTCTTTTTTTATCTTTTAATTTCCCCGTTTTCTCCCCTACCTGTTGTATTTTTACCATTTATGTTTTCTTTAATATATACGATTGTAGTTCTACCCTTTCTTTCCTTATGTGTCTTTTAGTTTGTATGATTTTATTTATTAATTTGTATGATAATGTGTTAAATTTATGTATCCTTTTATAATTAATCTGATGTATCTATTTTTTATCTGTAAATCGCTTAGCAAATTAAATTAAGCGATTCAATAAGTCAAAAATAAACTTGAAACTTGATGTACAATTTCATAAATAATCAAATACGGGTAACAAATCAAGCAAACGATAGTCATATCAAATTAAAATAACAAATACAAACATTCCTATACATAGTTTAACCTATACATATAATATCAAAACAAAGGGGAAATTATTAATGGGTTACAATCAATATTTAATTTAAATATGTTTAAGGAAAAAACAATAGGAGGGGAAATAGATAAAATTTGTAATAAAATATAAAGTAAAAAGAGACCAAATCTTTGAATTTATTCACTAAAAGCATCTATAAAAAGGAAACTCTTAAGTTTGGACTTGAATTTGTCTAAGTTCTTTTCCTCTCTAATAAATAGTGGGAGGTCATTCCAAGACTGGGGAGCTGTTATTGAGAAAATGGTGTGACGCCTCGTATTGATAACTTTCAATGAAGGAATGGCCAATAAGTGTTGATCTTGTGATCTTAACTGTCTTGAGGTAAAATGAGGAATTAGGACTCTAAAAATAAAAGCAGGGGTTTTAAATAGTAATGATTTAAACGTAAGCAAGCATAATTTGAATAAGATACGGTGTGCAACTGGGAGCCAATGTGCCTTTTTAAGTAATGGAGAGACGTGATCAAATTTTTTGGCTTTATAAATAATTTTAATAGAGGCGTTCTGAATAATTTGAAGACGTCTGATTTCTTTTTGTGGTAGACCTTTAAATAGTGCATTACAATAATCAATTTTGGAGATTACTAAAGAATGAATTAAAATATTCAGAGATTTTGCACATAAAAATTTAACCACTGAGCGAATTTGGCGGAGTTTGTAGAAAGTAGATTTGACCACATGGCTTATGTGATCATGATAAGTTAATTTATTATCAAATATTACTCCAAGAATCCTAATATTGTGTGCCATCTGCAAAGGAATGCCTTTAATACAAATGGGAGAAAGAAGTCTATAGCAGTCCTTCCATGGAAAGAGCATAACGTTAGTTTTATTAATATTCAAGGCTAGTCTATTGGTATCCAGCCAATGATGAATTTGATCCAGCTTTCCGTTTATTGCTGCTATTTCTTGTAAATTATTGGGATCAATTGGATGTATCAACTGTATATCGTCTGCGTATGCGAATACCGAGAATCCAATAGACTGGCATAGTGTCATAAGGGGAGCAAATACTGAGGGGTTTTGGTCACCACCTCAAGAAAACGTGCACTGTGATACAGAGTAACAAAATAAAGTTCACACTGGACAGTTTTGCATTGTCATTTATTTTTATTTGCATACCCAGCTACCCTCCATACCTCACCTTACTGCTCGGCTGAGTTTTGGGTAATCCGAATCAAGGCTCTGGTCTGATCCAGTCTGGGCCTTGCCCAATCACAATACCTTGGGTAGATATAAAAGCTAGCATGGAAAATGTATATGCCTCTCATAAATGGAGAATACATGTAGAGGACCATATTCTATAAATGGTGCCTATGGGCTAGATTCACAAAGCAAACCGATCGTGTACCGATCGGTTTGCGACCCCTTTGCAACCAGATTTCCCTCGGGCCCCATTCACTAACCTCTCCTGTGATCCGCTTCGAATCCGTGCATGCAAATGAGGAGAAATGCATGTAAAGTAGGCAGGGGCGCGATTCACAACATAAAATTCTCGATCCAACTGGGCTGGCCAATTAACTGAAGAAGCGACTGCTGGGGACCAGTCGAAAATGTCTTTCCAACTCTGGAAGCCCTGCTTACCACCCTGGTTCTCCTGCCCTGACTTCCCCGAATCTCTCCTGTTCTTCTCCGCCCTGCGAGCCCGTGTTTGAGTTAGGCATTGTTAGGCATCCGACATAGGTGCCACCAAATTAGGCGAGTGAAAAGCTGGCCTAATGGAACGGTGCCTAAGTCTAGGACACCAAGTGATGCCTAGGTCCACTTATACACCATTAGGCGTGATTCTATAAGTGGTGCCTAGCAGTTGACTGACAATCATGCCAAACAAGGTGCCATTTATAGAAGCTGACCCCTAGTTTTGTGGCCTGCCCAATTCACACCCATTTGCAATCTGGATATGGTACTTTTCTTCACATGTAAATAACAGCTACCTAAAATTGCTTTTTTTTTGCATGTTTAGATGATCCACACATCTGAATCTTATCCACGCGACCGAAATGCAAGGGACCTGGGGAGAGGAAGAAGCGATATGGATCGCTCTGAAAAGAGAAGATGGAACTTCTTTCTACATGGGTGTAGTCTACAGACCTCTGACTCAATCACAGCAAATTGATAAGGATCTGATTGTGGATATCCAAAAGTTTGGAAGGAAAGAGGAGGTTCTGCTGTTGGGAGATTTCAACCTGCCGGATGCAGATTGGGATGTTCCGTCTGCGGAATCAGAAAGAAGTAGGGAGATTGTGGATGCCTTTCAAGAGGCTCTGCTCAGACAAATGGTGACGGAACCCACGAGGGAAAAAGCGATATTGGATCTGGTCCTCACAAATGTAGTGAGTATCTCTAATGTTCGAGTGGGTGCTCACCTGGGAAGTAGAGATCATCAAACGGTTTGGTTTGATATAACGGCTATAGTGGAGCGCGGCCGTACGATACTTAAAGTCCTAGATTTCAAACGTACAGACTTTAATGCAATGGGAGAGTACCTGAAGAAAGAGCTGTTAGGATGGGAGGACATAAGAGAAGCTGAAAGGAGCGATAAAAATGACTACGGACCTTTATGTGAAGAAAATCAATAAAAACAAGAGAAAAAGGAAGCCGATATGGTTCTCCAAACTAGTGGCGGAGAAAATAAAGGCGAACATAAGAACATAAGAACATAAGCAATGCCTCTGCTGGGTCAGACCTGAGGTCCATCATGCCCAACAGTCCGCTCACGCGGTGGCCCAACAGGTCCAGGACCTGTGCAGTAATCCTCTATTTATACCCCTCTATCCCATTTTCCAGCAGGAAATTGTCCAATCCTTTCTTAAACCCCTGTACTGTACTCTGCCCTATTACTCCCTCTGGAAGCGCATTCCAGGTGTCCACCACTCGTTGGGTAAAGAAGAACTTCCTAGCATTCGTTTTAAATCTGTCCCCTTTCAACTTTTCCAAGTGTCCTCTTGTTCTTTTATTTTTCGAAAGTTTGAAGAATCTGTCCTTCTCTACTCTCTCTATGCCCTTCATGATCTTATAAGTCTCTATCATATCCCCTCTAAGTCTCCTCTTCTCCAGGGAAAAGAGACCCAGTTTCTCCAATCTCTCAGCGTATGAGAGGTTTTCCATCCCTTTTATCAAGCGTGTCGCTCTCCTCTGAACCCTCTCGAGTAACGCCATATCCTTCCTAAGGTACGGAGACCAATATTGGACGCAGTATTCCAGATGCGGGCGCACCATCGCCCGATACAATGGCAGGATAACTTCTTTTGTCCTTGTTGTAATACCCTTCTTGATTATGCCTAGCATTCTATTTGCTTTCTTAGCGGCTGTTGCGCACTGTGCCGTCGGCTTCATTGTCATGTCCACCATTACCCCCAAGTCCCTTTCTTGGTTGCTCTCATTCAATAATATCCCTCCCATCGTATAGTTGTACCTCGGGTTTCTGTTTCCAACATGCAATACTTTACATTTCTCAACGTTGAACTTCATCTGCCATCTCGCCGCCCATTCCCCCAATTTGTTCAAGTCCCTTTGCAATTCTTCGCATTCCTCTTTAGTCCCAGCTCCACTAAATAGTTTTGTATCGTCCGCAAATTTTATTATCTCACACTTCGTGCCTGTTTCTAGATCATTTATGAATATATTAAATAGCAGCGGCCCGAGCACCGAGCCCTGCGGAACACCACTCGTGACCCCCATCCAGTCCGAGTAGTGGCCCTTCACCCCTACCCTCTGTTTCCTACCCGCCAACCAGTTTCTGATCCATCTATGTACGTCTCCGTCCACTCCATGGTTCTTCAGTTTCCGGAGTAGACGTTCGTGAGGCACCTTGTCAAAGGCTTTTTGGAAATCAAGGTATATGATGTCTATGGGGTCTCCTCTGTCCATCCGTTTGTTAATTCCTTCGAAGAAGTGCAATAAGTTCGTTAGGCACGATCTCCCCCTGCAGAAACCATGTTGGGTTGTTTTCAAAAGTTCGTTTCTTTCCAGATGTTCATCGATGTGTTCTTTAACCAGTGCTTCTGTCAGTTTCCCCGGAACCGAAGTCAAACTCACTGGTCTGTAGTTTCCCGGGTCACCTCTTGATCCTTTTTAAAGATGGGCGTGACATTGGCTATCTTCCAATCCTCCGGGATCATGCCTGTTTTCAAGGATAGGTTGCAAATTTGCTGCAGTAGTTCCGCTATCTCCTCCTTTAATTCCTTCAGAACCCTGGCATTTGTGAAATATAAAAAAAACCCAAGAAGAGGAGTGCAGAAAGGACTACAGGGTGAAACTGAAAGAAGCCAAGAGAGAGATACATCTGGCGAAAGCACAGGCGGAAGAACAAATGGCTAAAAATGTAAAAAAGGGAGACAAAATTTTTTTCAGATATATTAGTGAAAGGAGGAAGATGGAAAATGGAATTGCTAAACTAATAGATGCTGGGAACCGATATGTGGAGAGTGAAGAGGAAAAAGCAAATGTGCTAAACAAATACTTCTGTGTTCACAGAAGAAAATCCTGGAGAAGGACCGAGATTGTCTGGCAAAGTTAAATGAGAAAATGGAGTGGATTCTGCGCCGTTCATGGAGGAGAGTGTTTATGAGCAACTTGAAAAACTGAAGGTGGACAAAGCAATGGGACCAGACGGGATCCATCCCAGGATACTATGGGAGCTCAGAGAGGTTCTGGCGAGTCCTATTAAAGACTTGTTCAACAAATCTCTGGAGACGGGAGTGGTTCTTGGGGACTGGAGGAGAGCGGATGTGGTCCCTATTCACAAAATTGGTCACAGGGATGAAGCAGGAAACTACAGGCCGGTAAGCCTCAATTCAGTTGTTGGAAAAATAATGGAAGTGTTGCTGAAAGAAAGGATAGTGTACTTCCTTGAATCTAATGGGTTACAGGATCCGAGGCAACATGGCTTTACAAAAGAGCTGGATCGAGGACATATGCTAGATGTAATTTACTTAGATTTCAGCAAAGCCTTTGATACAGTTCCTCATAAGAGACTGTTGAACAAACTTGAAGGGCTGAAGTTAGGACCAAAGTGGTGAACTGGGTTAGAAACTGGCTGTCGGACAGACGCCAGAGGGTGGTGGTTAATAGAAGTCGCTCGAAGGAAGGAAAGGTGACTAGTGGAGTCCCTCAGGGTCCGGTGCTGGGGCCGATCCTGTTCAATATGTTTGTGAGTGACTTTGCTGAAGGGTTAGAAGGAAAAGTGTGCTTTTTTGCAGATGATACCAAGATTTGTAACAGAGTAGACACCGAAGAGGGAGTGGAAAATATGAAATATGAAAAAGGATCTGCAAAAGTTAGAGGAATGGTCTAATGCTTGGCAACTAAAATTCAATGCAAAGAAATGCAGAGTAATGCATTTGGGGATTAATAATCGGAAGGAACCATATATGTTTGGAGGTGAGAAGCTGATATGCACGGATGGGGAGAGGGACCTTGGGGTGATAGTGTCCGAAGATCTAAAGGCGAAAAATCAGTGTGACAAGGCAATGGCTGCTGCCAGTAGGATGCTGGGCTGTATAAAGAGAGGCTTAGCCAGTAGAAGGAAGAATTTGTTGATCCCCCTGTACAGGTCATTGGTAAGGCCCCACTTGGAGTATTGTGTTCAGTTTTGGAGACCGTATCTGGCGAAGGACATAAGAAGACTTGAAGCGGTCCAGAGGAGGGCGACGAAAATGATAGGAGGTTTGCGCCAGAAGACGTATGAGGAGAGACTGGAAGCCTTGAATATATATACCCTAAAGAAAAGGAGGGACAGGGAAGATATGATTCAGATGTTCAAATACTGTAGGGTATTAACGTAGAACAAAATCTTTTCCAGAGAAAGGAAAATGGTAAAACCAGAGGACAAATTAGAGGTTGAGGGGTGGTAGATTCAAAGGCAATGTTAGGAAATTCTACTTTACGGAGAGGGTGGTGGATGCCTGGAATGCGCTCCCAAGAAAGGAGGTGGAGAGTAAAACTGTGACTGAGTTCAAAGAAGCGTGGGATGAACACAGAGGATCTAGAATCAGAAAATAATATTAAATATTGAACTAAGGCCAGTACTGGGCAGACTTGCATGGTCTGTGTCTGTGTATGGCCGTTTGGTGGAGGATGGGCTGGGGAGGGCTTCAGTGGCTGGGAGGGTGTAGATGGGCTGGAGTAGGTTTTAACGGAGATTTTGGCAGTTGGAACCCAAGCACAGTACCGGGTAGAGCTTTGGATTCTTGCCCAGAAATAGCCAAGAAAAAAAATTTAAAAATTTAAATTGAATCAGGTTGGGCAGACTGGATGGACCATTCGGGTCTTTATCTGCTATGTTACTATGTTATTTAATACATGAAGATGCAACCAAAATAAGGGCCATTATATAAAATAATAAGCACAGCCTTCCAGCCTTCCCAGATATTTATACTTTCCCTTCTATGATTCCTCATTACCAAGAAAATATCCACCTTATATGGGCAGAGATGAAGCATATGCACTCCTGGTCACCATTCTGCTATCTTGTCATTCAGCACTTATAATGTATTCACCTTTTGTATCCCCATTTTGGATTGCTCATTCATCTTTAACGCATTATTCACTCTAATTCATTCTGCACCAGTTTCATCCACAAATTAAAACATCCATTTTCATTAGTCTATTATCATTTACAGTTCACACACTCACATTCATTTGTAGGACCCCCCTGAAAAAGACGTGTTTGTTGAAACACGGATCGTGTTGGGTCCTCAGTTTTTATATACATGTAGATTTTTATGGTTCTTGGACATACCTCTTCTCCCTATAACCACTCTTTTATCGCCACCCTTCCTCCCAACAACCATCCCCACTCTAAGATAACTTCCAAAACCTGATCAAAATCTTATTATAAACCACATAGATTTCTTGCAGAGAACTGTGGTATATAAGACATTGTATTGTATTGTATTAAAGACTTATCTTTTCTCCTTTCAATAACTCATCTTTATCCAAAATGTTCTCTATAATCTAATTGCTAATGTAATAACTGATCCCAATCTTATTGTAAGTTGTAATGATTCCTTGCTGAAAAGTGTAGGATATAAGAAACTACTGTATATGGTATGGTATTGTAACCCCCTCCTTCTCAGACTGAGGTAAAAGGTATCCCTCTTGAAATAAGATTTGTTTTGTAGTCGTGCACACCGAAGGTTAAATTGATACCTTTCCCCAGGAGAAGGGGTGAATTACATAAACAAAATAATAATATATAATAATATGGTATAACCTTAAAATAAAAATAGTTATTAAACATATAATAAAATAAATATAAAGAAGCACTAAGGATTCAGAATTTAAATTAGAAATAATATTTAATAAACAAATGCTGTAAATCAAATCTAAACAAAGAGATTCTACTTCCCCTCTGTAAAGTTCTTCTTTTTCCTCAGATTTGGGTATTTGAGGCTTTATGTTCTTGCTATGTAGGGTACCACGTAGGCGCGCTGTTGCTAGCAGAATCTCTTGCTAGCAGACTCTCTCTTACTGGAACCAACCTACTACTCTGACATAAACAAACCAATAAGGGAAAACCCTATCCTAATCTAATAACCCCCAAATTGCCTAAATATACTTTCTAAGCTAGAAAAAAAATAGATAATTGATGTTCCCTATACTTTTTCCCTCCCCAGAATTTCCTATTTCCAAAATCACTCAAATTTCCTATATCTCAAAACACAAATAAAACCCAAAGTCTCAATAAATTTTACAGAAGATATTAAACTTCCAAAACAGTTTATCAAATTTTCTTCACCAATATTCCCCCATGACATTACCCAGAAATCTCACAGACTATTTCGAACACCCAATAGTCTCACAGATAAAACAATTCTTCACATCCGCCAGAAAGAAATATTTCAACCTTGGAAATTACCAAAATCTATGAATCAAACCAACTTCAACCACAACTTACAATTCTTATTCAAAATTCAATAAAATCAAATATAATTACCTTCACAAGAGCCACACAATCCAAAACACCTCCTCACAGAACCAAGTCACCCTCCTAACTGTCAAATCTCACAGTTAGAATGTTCAGAAAGCTGATGCTGATCTCTGCATGAGGACAGCAGATCTGTGCAAGAGATCAGCAACAGAAAACCTCAAAACTGCACCAATACAAACAATACACAAACCATACTTCTCAAAAATAAAACACAGATATTTCCTTCCAGATCCTCTCTGCTTCATTAAACCCTTTAAAAACTTCTTTAAACCCTGTTTTTTTTCTCAAGTAGCTATTAAATTTTTAACCCTGGTTACAGTATGTCAAAGTTTCAGGCAAGTGCTGGGATTGAGTAGCACTCAATAAGAGGGATTAGGGAAGGTTGCATACTTAATCCACTAGTGGTTGATATCTCCTCCTTCCCTTTGGATATGATATTGGCAAGAGATACTGGGCTCTGTAATAGCTTTTTTTTTTTGGGGGGGGGGAGGGGGAAACCATGTATGTTTCAAAAATGACTGGCAAACACATTTATTTTCTATCTCATACACACATAAATCTTTATGCTGCTGTTCTGACTTCATAACACTATATCTGTGTTTTCTGTTCCTGGACAGTAAAGGCTTGATTCTATATAGGACACTGATCTCAGCGACCACCTAAGAAGCGGTCGCCGATTGCTTGTCAATCACATACTAATCTCAGATACAGAATCGCATCTATCTTGACGCTCAGATGCCTATCCCTGGATTCTCTAACCAGCACCGATTAGAGAATTGTGCCTGATCACAAAGATAGGCAGCTGAAATGTAGGACGAAAAACCCTGGCCTACATTTCAGCCACTTATGTTTGCTGAGTGGGGGATCCCTCTTACTAGGGGGCAGGGGGGTCGTTCAGGCAGGAGGAAGTGTGCTTTTGTGTCCCTGCTGTCCCAAAGGCAGAGATAGCAGGGAAATTTGGTAAAGCCACCTTCGAGACCCATAAAGAATACTACCATTTTGAAGTCTCTGACCTCCCAGAAATACTCATACTTCAAACTGCCAGTAAGATCTTGATGATGTTGTAATTCTCTTTGAGGTACACTGAGTAAGCCAGTGGAAGAGATGGGTACTTGTTCCCATTAGAGAGCTGTATGGCTTTGATGCTCATGGATGAGTGGTCAATGAAGAGATGCACTGTTTCAGGTTACAGGTGATTCCAGTTGCCTCAAGCTGGTCACACTGAGGCAGAAGCAGAGCTCATCTTGATGGGTGAAGGTGGAAAAAGCTTGGTGACACTTCCTCTGATCTGTGACTTACACATTTTCATCCAAAAAGTTCTATTGCTTGAGCCTAGACATCAAAAGGACTCCTAAGTTTACTCAGCTTGGAATCAATCTGGAATGTTCTGCAAAAAATGTAAATTTTAAAATGTCAATATCCTGAACATAAAAACAAAGTTTGAGGGGATTGATAGCCATTTCTATACTTTTGTTGCATAGGCAATTAAGAAACTACACTTATCCAGGAACAAAAAAAAAGTATAATTTTGTTATAGTGTATTCTAGATCTTTATGGTTATATTAAGAATGGAACAGCTTGTTGTATTACATGGATATTATTGTATGATTCTTTTTCCTTTGTGCAACTTGTCTGTATCTTGCCTCATTAACATTTCTTTTTGTGTACTTCTTGTATATTAAAATCAATAAAATTTTTGAACTAAAAAAAAAAAAAAAGAATGGTCTCCATCACATGTTAGTGGCACAAAAACATCTTTTCTCAATGTATTTTAGAACAGGTTCCATGTTGGCAAATACTACTACTACTACTAATAATAATAACTATATTCTTCTATACCGCCACAATCTTGCGACTTCTAGGCGGTTTACATTCAAGAGAGCTGGACATTCAGCGAGTTACAATATGCAGATAGTCAGAGGAAATACAGAGTACAGAAATTTTAAGAAAGCGAAAAAATAAAATATACAGTTTGCGAAGAAATTTCCAAGAGGACCTGTTTAGAAACGGTCGCGAATTACAAAAAACTACAGCGAAAATTACAATATACATTTTGTTAAGAAATTTTCAGAGGGGACCTGTTAGGAAAAGGTCGTGAATTACACAAAATACAGCCAAAATTACAATATACAGTTTGTTAGGAATTTTCAGAGGGGACATATTAGATGAAAGGTCTCGAATTACAAAATACAGTTTGATTGGGATTTCAGAGGGGGCATATTGGGAAAAAGAAAAAAGAAAAGAGTGTTCGGTGAAGAGGGCAGAGTCTGAAAGCACATTATAATATACACTAAGCTACATGCGTGCTTAAGAGCGCCATTTACACTGGTCCTGCGATTTCTGCCTTTGACACTAGTATTTTACAAAGACAATTAGGTGCCTACTTAACCTCTCAAACCAGACATCCTGTTATACAGTTATCCTCCACAAAGTGACAGTGTCTTCAATGCAGCTAAAAGCATAAGCACCTGAGTCATACTGACCTGGAAATCTCAATTTGTGCATCCTTCCTATAATTGGCCTCTGTGTCTAATCTGCTATATACGATTTTGGAGGCAATTTATAACAGAAAATCAACATTTAAGTGACATAGAGGGGCATAATAAAAAAAAAAACCATCCAAGTCCCCTTTTGTCCTAGGCCCTAAATGCTGAAAGTAGAAGCAGGGAAAATGTCCATTCTAAAAAAAAACATCCAAAAAGGAGGGTTTTTAAAATTATAATGGCCTGCCTCTACGTTCAGCTGTTTAAAAGCCCAGACCACCACTACGTCTACACTTGCAACATATAATAAACCAAAAAAAGCCTAAGTCCCAAACGCCCAAAATCAGACCTTTTTAGGCGAAGGATGAGCCAGTCCTTTGCCTAAAAGCTGGATTCTGTAACCAGTGTCTGTCAAACACAACACCAGTTACAGAATCCACACACACACACACACCCAGCAACGATCGCAGCAGGAGAGATGGCTCATCTCCCCTGCCACGATAATGATCTCGAAATGCCGCCAACCGCAGCACTTTGGATCGCTATTGCGGCAGGAGAGATAGCCAATCTCTCCTGCCACGATCCATCACCCCTCTCCCCCACTGAACTGATGTGGGCAGGAGGGAGCCCAACCCCCCAACCCCCACTAAGATACGGGCAGGAGCGATTCCAGGCCCTCCTGCCCTCGACGTACTCCCCCACAGATGATTGCCCCCGAACACCCGATCGGCCCCCAGAACCCCATGATCCTCCCCCCACCTGGCGACCCCCCCACTCCCAATATCTCCCCTTAAACTTCATCTGGAAGTTTCAGTAAGGGGAGGTGTTGGGGGTGGGGGGTCGCCAAGTTGGGGGGGTCGAGGGGTTCAGGGGGGCCGACTGGGGGTTTGGAGGGGTGATCGTGGGGGTGCATCGAAGGCAGGAGGGCCTGAGATCCCTCATGCCCATATCTTAGTGGGGGTGGGGGGTATCAGCAGGGAATTAGTTGCTCTTTAACATATGTTATTTCTGGACAAGTTTACATAAGAACATAAGAACTGCCATCTCCGGATCAAACCTTCGGTCCATCAAGTCCGGCGATCCGCACATGCGGAGGCCCAGCCAGGTGTACACCTGGCGTAATTTTAGTCACCCATATCCCTCTATGCCTCTCGTAAGGAGATGTGCATCTAGTTTGCTTTTAAATCCTAGAACGGTGGATTCCGCAATAACCTCCTCTGGAAGAGCATTCCAGGTGTCCACCACTCATTGTGTGAAGCAGAACTTCCTGATATTTGTCCTTGACTTGTCCCCCCTTAGCTTCAGTCCATGTCCTCTTGTCCGTGTCACATTGGACATTGTAAATAATTTTTTTTCCTGCTCTATTTTGTCGATTCCTTTCAGTATTTTGAAAGTCTCGATCATATCTCCTCGCAGTTTTGGCTTTTTCTTTCAGATTTCAAAGTTGTTGTCATTTTTTTTTTTTTTTTTAATTAGATCTCAAAGAGACACTGGGACTGAGTTATAATCTCCTTGACTGCCAAATGTGGATCTGACCTAGACAGATTTTCTTCATTTTGGCACACAGAAAATGCTATATAAAGGCATAAGGTTATTCTTAGGAAAGTGCAGTAGATTGTTTTCCCATCTGTATGTAAAAATAAAAGCCCTACTTTAGTGCTATACTGTCTTTTCATTTTCTGCAAGAATAAGCTGCTGAACACGATGTGGATGTCATATTTATAAATGATTCTTCCAGATACATGTGCTATATAGCAAAAGATCTGAAGCAGATTTAGTCATTATTTATTCATCATCTATTGTACGAATGAGACACCTTGTTCATAAGGTTACTAGTGCTGTAATAGCAAGTACAGTTTCTTAGACCGTCAGTCAACTTATTTTAGTAATTTACATGACAGCAAATAGAGAATAAATGACTTTTTTCCTCTCCATTTTTGAACTACCGTACTCCATTCCTATATAACATGACCTGTAGTTGTAAGCATAGGAACATAAGAACTGCCATACTGGGATATCAATCAGAGGTCAGGAAGGGCTCTACTCTTGATACTGTATACTCTCACCTTTGTGCTTTGACCATTAGGAGCTTCTGTGGTAACATACAGCATCTCTTGTCTCTTGCCTGACTAGGGGCTAGATTCACTAACCACCGATTTCGTGTCTGATCCATTCCCAATTGCATGCAGGCTGACAAATTCACAAAAGGCCTGCATGCAAATGGGGATGATTGTTGACATGCCCCCCACCCATGGCACGGATCGCTAGAGAGCGATCCTTGAGCATGCGCAGACCCTGACAGTAGTGACAGGAGAAGCAACCTCCTGTCACTGCTGTCGGGGCTTCTGCCGGCTTAAAATTTTTTTTTTAAATCAGGCAGATATTTTGCATGTATTACACATGCAAAATAACTGTTTGGTTAAAAATAAAATAAAAAAGCCCCCCCTCCGAAGTGCTTCCTCCCTCCCCAAACCCCTAAAAAATGCCCCCCCCCAAATGCGGCCCCACTGAAGAACAAAAGGCAGGAGGGATGACAACTCCTTCCTGCCATCTCTAACCCGTCCTGGCCGGGCCTGGCCCGGCCCACCCTCTCCCCATACCTTTAAAATCGTTGGGAGCAGGAGGGGTGCTCAATCCCTCCTTCTCCAGGCCTCCTCCGACACCAACTACGGCCTTAGGCCACGCCCTAGTGCATCATGTGATGCACAGGGAGAGGCCTAAGGCCCTGATTGGCTGAGGCACCTCGGGCTCCTTCTTTGGGAGGGGCCTGGGGCACCTCAGCCAATCAGGGACTTCTTAGGGAGGAATCTAAGGAAGTCCCTGATTGGCCATTGTTTTTGGCTAGATTCTATAAAGAATATCTAAAGTAGGACTGTTAGATGCCAAAATTAATTAACTTAATCAGCTTCTTTGACTGGGTAACAAGAAAGCTGGATATGGGGGAGTCCCTGGATGTCGTGTACTTGGACTTCAGTAAAGCTTTTGATAGCATCCCACACCACAGGTTATTGAGCAAGATGAGTTTGATGGGATTAGGTGAAACATTAACTGCATGGGTTAAAGACTGGCTTAGAGGTAGACTTCAGAGGGTGGTGGTGAACGGTACCCTCTCCGAAACGTCGGAGGTGTTCAGTGGAGTGCCGCAGGGCTCGGTCTTGGGCCCGATCCTATTTAACATCTTCGTAAGGGACCTGGCTCAGGGGCTTCGAGGTAAAATTACATTATTCGCTGATGACGCCAAACTATGCAACATAGTAGGCAAAAGCATAGTGCCCGACAGTATGACGCAGGATCTACTCTTACTGGAACATTGGTCTACGACTTGGCAACTAAGTTTCAATGCCAAAAAGTGTAAGGTCATGCACCTTGGCAGCAGAAATCCATGCAGATCTTAAACCCTAAATGGTGAGACCTTAGCAAGGGCTACAGCAGAACGAGACTTGGGGGTAATCATTAGTGAAGACATGAAGACTGCCAATCAAGTGGAGAAAGCTTCATCCAAGGCTAGACAAATGATGGGTTATATCCGTAGAAGTTTCGTCAGCCGAAAGCCCAAAGTCATAATGCCGTTGTACAGATCCATGATGAGACCTCATCTGGAATATTGTGTACAATTCTGGAGGCCACATTACAAAAAAGATGTGCTGAGAGTTGAGTCGGTTCAGCAAATGGCCACCAGGATGGTCTCGGGACTCAAGGATCTCCCGTATGAGGAACAGCTGAGTAAGTTGCAGCTATACTCACTCGAGGAGCGCAGAGAGAGGGGAGACATGATTGAGACGTTCAAATATGTCATGGGCCGTATCGAGGTGGAAGAAGATATCTTTTTTCTTAAAGGACCCACGGCAACAAGAGGGCATCCGTTGAAAATCAGGGGTGGGAAACTTCATGGCGACACCAGGAAGTATTTCTTCACCAAAAGGGTGGTTGATCATTGGAATGATCTTCCACTGCAGGTAATCGAGGCCAGCAGCGTGCCAGATTTTAAGAAAAAATGGGATAAGCATGGGATCTCTTCATGGAAAAAATTAGGGGGATGGGTCATTAGAGTGAACAGACTTGATGGGCCGTGGCCCTTTTCTGCCATCATTTACTATGTTCTATGTTCTAAGTAGATGAATTAATTCAGTTATGAGCTTTAACAATTTCAGAATTGAAAAATGGACACCTATCCAATTCTCTAAAACATGGACATCTAAGGCAGGATGCCTAATGACGCCTAATACCTAAATAGGTATGCTTATGGGTGAAGCAAGCATTAATCGTTCATAGACGCGATTCATAACCAAACAGAGGTCCGCAAAGTAGGCCAATAAAACCATGGCCTTTATGGCCGTCTAAGTATTTTCTTAGGCATCCATAGCTGCGATTCTCTAAATGGCGCCTAAACATGATTGACACATGAATGGCATCAATTTTTAGGTGGCTGCCAATTTAGCCCTTATTTACAGAATCTGGCCCTAAGGGCCAGATTCTGCAAATGGCACTGTTATCAGTGGCTGCCTACAAAACAGCCACTAATCGCATGTCAATCACGCAATGGCACCATTTGGAGAATTGCAGCTTTATCAAAGTTAGGCACCAGAACTATAGGCCAGGGATTTAAAGTTCTACACTTCCAATTTCTACCTTCAATAAGAATCATGTCTACAGAGGCGCCTAAGGATGCCTAAGGCCACTTCTGGCATTAACCACGCCTACAGAGGCTGTAGGCACCCTTAGGTGCCTCTTTAGTGAGGATAAAGCTACCATTTTTTGGAGATATCTAAGGGTACCTCAGTTGGTTTTTTTAATAACATTTTAATTGGTTTTTAATCAATGCAGTCAATTACTGCGTCGATTGGACCAATCAAAACAATTAAGTTAGGCAACAGGGCGCCTAACTAATGGTACCATTTTGAGAATTTGCTCCTAAGTGTTCCCATGTTGATATTTTTGAAGATTTTGCATGCTAATGAAAAAAATAATATGGGACCTGCAAAAATAAAATAAAAAGGTATCTGATTCATGAGATATGGTGCACTCAAATATATTTCCAGTTCACCCTTTCTCACATATGCAATGCCCAAGTGCCTTGCTTGCCTGCATTTTATCTTTTTTTCACCTCTTCCCTTTAACAAAAGTTGCCAAATGATTTTTATTCACACAGATTCTTACATCTATCACACTCACTTTTTCAATACACTTTTCCCTTCAATCAATAGATCTATCTTTGTGAATTTCTTCACCTCATCACTTTCATTTCATTACACTTTTTTATGTATGTTTTTTTAGGACTCCTGAGGAAGGCACGGAATGCTGAAATATAGGCCATGTGGGGTCTTATTCATGTCATTCATTACCATCCTATTTTGTGCATAGATTGATAGCTACAGTCAAGATTGTTTTATAAGGAATAATTTTAGCTGATGTATCCAGATATGGTGTATTTTGTTTGATACACAATCCAATATAAAAGGTAACAAAAACTAATATCAGAGCTATATTTCAATTGTTACCAAGCCAGACAGTGGAAGGAACCTACAGAGTATTTAGCAGTCACCAACGTGTGGAGAAAAAAAGCCTCAAACTTAAGCATTAGCATAAATACAGAAACTTCTAACTGCTTTCATTCTTATGACTGGCATAAAAAAAAATACTCCACAGAGAACTTGCTTCATATCTCAAAAAGGTCCAAACCAGTCTGTGCACAGGAAAGTTAGAAAAACACTTATCGTTTTCTGGAATAGTGTAACTCCTGGAGCTACTGAAATGTTTGAAGATTTAAAGACTTGAAGATTTTGTGAACAATTGGGGAGTATGAAATGAGGGCTCCTTTTACTAAGGTGCGCTAGCATTTTTAGCACACGCTAAAGATTAGCGCACGCAAACCACATGCTAAATGAAAAATACTAACACAAGCTCTAAGGAGGTGTGCTAAGCACGCGCTAAAACCACTAGCATACATTAGTAAAAGGAGCCCTGAGTGTTTGATTCTCCAGCTAAAGATAAGTGTTTTTTTAACTTTCCTGTGCACAGACTGGTTTGGACCTTTTTGAGATATAGAGCAAGTTCTTTGTGGAGTTTTTTTTTAATATCAATGATAAGATTGAAGGCAGTTAGAAGTTTCTGTATTTATGCTGCTACTTACGTTTGAGGCTTTTACTCCATATGTTTGTGACTGCTACTCTTTAGGTTCCTTCCACTGCCTGGCTTGGTATCAATTGAAATACAGTGGAACCTTGGTTTATGAGCATAATTTGTTCCAGAAGCATGCTCGTAAACCAAAATACTCATATATCAAAGCGAGTTTCCCCATAGGAACTAAGAGAAACTCGCTTGATACTTTCCCATCCCCCCCTGAGGCCAGCGGCGCTGCTCGAGGCCTCCGAGAACCGGCATCGCTTCCCCCCCACTCACCCAGCCCCCCCCCCCGCGCAAACCGGCAGCCCTGCCTGAACAACTTCAAACTTACTCCCCCGTCTGGCACCAACATGCAGCCCATAGGACGTGCCGGTGCCGCTTGAAGACGTTCCTGCCTCTGCTGGGCCTTGGGCATGCATCTGCGCATGCTCAAGGCCATCTAGTTCTCCCTCTCGGAGATCTCGGCGAGAGGGAGAACTAGATGGCCTTGAGCATGCGCAGATGCATGCTCAAGGCCCAGCAGAGGCAGGAACTTCTTCAAGCAGCGCCGGTGCCAGATGGGGGGTAAGTTTGAAGTTGTTCGGGCGGGGGTGCCGGTTCACGCGGGGGGGGGGGGTGCCAGTTCACGCGGGGGGCCTGTGTGAGCGGAGGGTGAGCGATGCCCGTTATCAGGGGGGTGCTCACAAATCGAGTCAACACTCGGTTTGCGAGACAAGATTTGCGAGAATGTTTTGCTCGTCTTGCAAAACACTCGCAAAACGGGTTACTCGCAAACCGAGGTTTGACTGTATAACTGTGCCATTAGTTTTTTTGTTTGATCCCACTTTGTGTCATTCTTGTCTATTTTTTTGAGGGAATTTTTGTGCCTCCTTTTTTGTTTAGCTCAATTCACTCTCCTCCCATTTGGATTCCATAGGGCTCCTTCAACTTTCTAGCAAACTATGATGTTAAGGCCACATCAATGGTATATTAATCCCTACCTTGATGATGTGGTGATGTTCCTGTCCTCCTGGAAAATTCACCTGAGGCACATGGAAGCTTTTTGTGAATCCCTTTTACAGGCAGGGCTGATGACTAACTCCCCAAAAATTTTCATTGGGCAAAAGAGAGGTTTAGTATCTGGGTCATTCAGTGGGATATGGCTGTGAAACCAATGCCTTCCAAGATAGAGACTATTTAGTCAGCAATATGTGCCTAAACCAAGAAACAGCTGTTAGTAGTCATAGGGTTGGTTGGTTATTACCACAAATTTATTTCCCAGTTTTCTGACATAGTTACTGCTCTTACAGCACCTTTGAAAAATTCCCATCTGAATTGACTAATTTGGGCTAGAACTGCAGATTAGGCTTTTAGAAAACTAAGACACCCTTTGTAGGGATCCTGTGTTAAAAATATTGATTTTGGATAGTGGCTCACCTTCTGGGGTTGGGCTAGGAACAGTACTGAGTCAAAGTAAAGGAGAGGAGGAACACTCTTTCATGTACCTTAATAGGAAGCTGTCAGAGGCTGAACAAAATATTCCACAAAGAAGGCATGCCTGGAAATTGTAGGCTACAGAATCCCTAAAGTATTTCCTCTTAGGGAGATATTTTATACTAGTGACAGACCATTCCCCGTTCTAATGGTTTGGCCAGATGAAAAATAACAATGCAAGATTTATGGGTTGGTATCTGGATCCCCAGGCTTATGATTTCACAATGTAACATCATGCAGGGAAGGACCATGCTAACACTGACTATCTGTTCCAGAAGGAGAAGAAATTTGGCCAGAAGAGCATGCCAAAGATAGAATATAGAATCCTTGAAAAAAAAAGAGGGTGATATGTGAGGAGGTCTATCTGCCATCAGGAAAACCCAGGGGCCAGGGATAAGGATGAAATTGGGGACTAGAAACCAAATACTAGCATCAGCCTCCATAGAGAGTTATATAACAGATGTCCCTGTTGAACATCAGAATCAATCCAAGGGGATAAATGCAGAGAAAGGAAACACCTGAACTCTATAGACAGGCCCCTAGCTTCTCCAATCAAAGTAGTGGGAAATTATTCCTCCCCATTCCAGTTCCTGGGTTAGGCTTAGAAGACGAGTCTACTGCCTTATATAAAGTTGGAAGCGAAGACCAAGCTTAGTCTCCTTTTGAAAGGTCAAATTAAAAGAAGCTACGCCAGAAACTAAAGACTGCACTGCATGGAAGAAGGTATCGAACTGTTATTATTTTTCCCAGTGGCCTTTACCTTTTGGACTGTTTTCCCAACATAGGAGAAGTAGGAATATTACATTATATTACATTAGAGATTTCTATTCCACCATTAGATTTATTCCTTGCCAGCAGGTGGATGTATATAAATCAAAGAAGCTATGAGAGTGGTTGCAAGAGGGCATGCTTATGCAATATGCCTGACCCAACATATTGGTAAAAAAAAAAAATTTGTAGCTTTTTTAAATGGATGGATTAAAGGGGACTGCCTCTCTATTTGAGGATATTTTGGGACAAATGTTTTGGAGAGAGACTCATGATCTGTAGATCCTACATGGAGGACCTGGCCCCTTCCGGGGAAACTATTGTAAAGACTGAAGGGAGCCTGAGGAAAGGCCACCCACTTCAAGGGAGGACATAAATGATTTCATTTGAAAGAGAGGTTCTGTACCTGCAGGAAATGGAGAACACTTAGAGAGGTGAATTGGTGCCAAATTTACATGCACATATGTGTATAGCCATTATTCTACTAACATATGTGAATAGTTAGTGTGTAATGGTTCATTCTTAATTTATGGAATAGCCCCGTGTGTGGCTCAAGTTTATAATAATCATGATGTAACAGAGGAAAAGATAAAAGTTTTGCTGGAGACAGAATGGGAGATGTTTATATAGGACTCCTAATTTCAGATTTTAATCAATATGAACTGATGCCAAAAAAAGATGTTTATTGGCTAAACACTACAAAAATACTGCTTCACCTAGTGCTTGCTTACTCCACTCAGCTTCTGTGTCTTTGCTGTACTGATGACTCCTAAGTGACACAAATGTACCTATTTGATTTCATCATAAAAGGTATCCAGTAATAGTACCAGTAACATGAAAACACTCACAAACCCAGATTATTTTTTTATAACTTGAAAGAACACCTAATTAACTGGAAAATAAACATCTAAATTTATGAATGTTTAAACACCTATAAATAGAAGCCCTAATTACATATTGACTGAAGAAAGTCTGGCAGCTGCCCTAAAGGCTAACTGAAGCCACAACTGGGACCCAGATCTTTCACTGAAGAACACTGTGCTACTGAGTTTTAAAACGTGTCCCTATTGATTCCTTTTTGAGATAATTTTTAAAGTCATTTCCATGTATATTTGGCCTCATACACACCTAGATGACCTCTTATAAAATATAAACTGGAACAAAAGAATACACCATAACATAGGGCTCCTTTTACGAAGGTGCGCTAGCGATTTTAGCACACGCTACAATGCCAAGCATGCCAACCCTGTGCTATACGGAAAACACTAACGCCAGCTCTATGGAGCAGCATGTAGCATGCGTTAAAACCGCTAGCGCACCTTCGTAAAAGGAGCCCATAATGGCATATACTTTCCCATGTGCACATAAATTATACTAGACATATGTGCACATAATACTATAGAACATGATTATTATTTCCAAAATGACCAAAACACACAAAAAATGCACAAAAGCCTCAAGGAACTAGGACTCATCTTTATTGACCCAAAACAATCTGTATTTCATTGTGCAATGCCTGCATCAGGGGTCAATTTTAAGTCCTGAGATGGACTTAAGTCCTGAGATGGAAACAGTGGAATCCAAATGGTTAATCATTCACACAAAAAACCCAGCAAATTGAGAATGAATGCTGATAATATCCAGTTAATCATTCTGTCTCGGCCAAAAGGCTGAGAAACAGAGAATGAAGGCAGATAAAGAGCATATCACCTGTCTAGTCTGCCTAGCCATGCCATCTACTATCCCTTCCCCTTTCTTAGAGATCCAATGCACTTGTCCTAAGCGTTCTTGAATTCAGAAACATTTTTCCACACATCTCCCTCTCCTGCCTTTCCTCTAAAGTGTACATATTGAAATCTTTGTCAGTCACCATATGCTTTATAAGGGCATCCTCACCTCCTTTTTCCTACTGGCCATTCCTCTCTCTATGCAACCAAACATCTTTCTTAACTTTTGCTGTCACCTTTTATAACTGTTTGACCATCTTACGATCATCACCTACAATCACTCCCAAATTGCACCTCCTTGATCCATTTTTTGGAAAAAGTGGTTAATCATGAATAAATAAACCATTAAACCATTATCACAAACCACATTCCTCGTTGTGCACAAAAGTTCATCACCCCTTACACTGTGCTGTTCCCTTGGGTTTTTGCAGCCCAAATGCATTTCTTAATATTAAATCTTAGCTACCAAATTCCAGAGCATTCTTCATGCTTCACTGTTATCCATGCCATAAGGGGTATTTACCCTATTGTAGATTTTGGTGGCATATGCAGAGAGGCAAACCTTACCAGACAGCCCTTCATCAATACACTTACCCCTCCTTATTCGTGGTTTTGCGGTCCGCGGTTTCAGTTATACAGCAGTGAGGATGTGGATATGGCAGAGGAATTCCCAAGCCTGAGCCCAACTGCTGAGAAAGCTGAGACAATGGACACTACTGAATTGTGTCTGGAAGCTGACTATAACCCAGAGGGAATGGAGGTTAGTTCATAAGCTAAAGGGAAGCAAAGTATCTATCTCACTAAGCTGCCTTTGTGTGCTGGCTCTCTGTAACCAGAGACCAGGTGTCACTGATTAGGGAGAGAAGGAAAACCTTTTACTCTGGAACTGCCTGGAGGTGATTGTTTGATAAAGGAACTGTATCTTTGATCCTGTGAAGCCTCTGTGTTAAAGCCTCTGTAAATTAACAGCTTGTCTAATACCCTGCTGTGCTCCGTCTGCTGGAAAACTCAGCTGATGCTGATGAGCTCTTTTGGAAGGCAGAGCTCTGAACAGAGTTTTGAAACTGGACACGCTATCCACCAAGGTTAGCTGGGAAGCTTGGGACTTTATTTCTAAAGTTTGCTACTTCACTTACCTGCTATGTTATGCAGTTTTGCTTTCGTTGTTTGAAGTTTATTTTCATGGCATTTGTGTTTATTTGAACCCTGGTAAAGAGGACTATCTTTAAAACAGAGAAAGTCCAGGGGACTTTAAGCCATTCTGACAACTGAATGATATTTTACTTTACTTTTTGCCTGACTTATGAATGTCTTGAGGGTGGCTGACGGTGTTCAGACCCCCTATCAAATAAAGCCTGAGAATGAGATTTTGACCATACCTGAATTGTGTCTCCCTCTATTGGCAAACGTATCTCAGTGTGGCCTGGGCAGACTAGGCAGGAGCCTAGGTCTGTTTTACCTGAAAAGCCTTCTTCTTTCCTGGGGAAGCCACGCCGACAGGTCAGAATATAACACAGCTAAACTGCCTGCCAGCCCGAGCAGGGGATAGCAGTGAGGAAAGGGGAACAGTAGAGTAATCTCCAAGAAAAAATTATCCCTCCCCCCAATGTGTACTGGTGTTATGTTTTGTGTCAGTGTTGCGGGGCAGGGGGTGGTGGTTAGAGGTTTTATGTCGACTTGGGTGAGTTTGGTTGAGCTTATAGGTTTGGGGGGCAGATGGCCGCAGCTATGGGTGGGGCAAAAAATGGGGTTTGGACCAGTTGGATCTGGGAGATGAGCATTTTGGACACGTGCCTCAAACACCCCCCACTGAAAAGGTATTTCAAAACCAACCCGAAATCCACTCTCCAATAGACCCGCCACATGAACATTGCTATAGAGTCGGAGCCAAGGCCGCAACGCATCCACCCAAATCGGCGTGGGTAGCGGCCCCCCAACGCCCTCATTTGCCTGCGCCAGCAGGCCCACCCACAGGACGCTTGGGGCATTGAGGAAGGAGTGAGGCTGACCACATTGTGAACATGCATGCCGGAACCAGCAGTCCATGAAGGGGCATCCAGTTTTGTTAAACCGCCAACAAAGATCAGCGCCCCCCTCTGAGTCCCCCCCGCCCCTGACCGAAAGGGCTGACCACCACCCGAACCCCCCTGCAGAACTCGACCACCCGCTACAGGAGCACTCACAAACTTGGCAGACATATGGGTGAGCCACAAGTTAACATCCTGAGTGCCCCACGACATATGAGTGTTCTCCTCCATTTTATCCCTAAATGCCTTGTTATAATTCAACCACGCCCAACCCCCGAAGCGCTGATAAGCATCCATCACCGAGTCAGCGTAAGCTAACAACAAACCGAAGTCCCCTGGATGTGCCCTCCCCCAAACGCTCGCCAGCCACAAGAAGGAACGTATCCAATTCAAAATGGACCGCGCCACCGGCAATGGCTTGGCCTTACTAGACGCACGTTTGGCTTTCTTTCAACCATGCCTGTGTGCCCTGCCTTCCATGAGCTAAAAGATGTCTAAACAGGACTGCCATCGAATTTTGCACCGCAGTGCATGCGGAACCTTCTCCCAGAGTTCCGTCAATGCTACTAACGCCGGCGTGCCCCAACCAGCCCCCTGCAGCACCGCACCACCACCTATCGCAGAACCTTCCTCCCCACCAGGCGCAGTCATGGAAGAAGAGGAGGAAGAATACCCTGATGAGGACCACTCCCTCCACCGTCTACGCCTATCCTTCCCCCTCCTCCTAGACCTCTTTTCCCCAGCAACCAGAGCAGGCACCACATTACCCGTTGTTGCAGGTCCATCAATACCCGCCAATGCCAAGCCGCCACGCACAGCAGGCCCTACTTCTGATGTTGACTGTGAAGCAGAAGCAGTGGAGCCACTGCCAGCAACCACCTCCAAAGACGAGGATCCCGTAGCGCCACCTCCAGCAGCAACGCCCACCGCCGCAGGGTCACTCGATGTCACCTCAACCACTCTGTCTCTCCTCTGCTGCTCTGCAACACCGCCGACATCACTGGAAGAAGGACCACCAGCCTCCCCGGTAGAACCCAGGCACTCAGGCATCGACAATGAACCCTGTGAAAGCAAAACAGAGCCAGGAGCTGAACTCAGGAAACCACACCAAGGCATTCCCCAACCAAACCCCCCGCTCCCCACTGACCCAGGACCACCAGCCCCACCAGAGTACCCCCTTCGCCCCATGGGGAAAAGCAGAACCAAGTCCCCAACCTTGCGGCCCCGCCCACAAGGGGGCATACCCCACGGAGCCCCCCACTGACCCGGTAATCCAGCATGCCAGGGACCCATCCCCCCACCCATAGGGGTCTGGGGCCGCACCACTTCAAAACCACCAACACCCGCCCCACTCTCTACATAGGAGGGCCGAATCCTCTCTCCACCTTCCGGCACCATCCCAGAAGAAGGAAACCCCATTGCAGCCTCAAGTCCAGCAGGGACCCAACTGGGGCCCGTACACACCAGCCCTGCACCACCAATAGTCCCATCCTGATCACCCGCAGCACATATAGCGCTAGAGCCGTGACCTGCCGGCCAAGCGGAACCTCTTCCGCTCAACTTGCTCCTCCCTTTCCCCTTCAACAAACCCCGCTCGGCGGCCCCATCAACCGACCGCCCTCACATACCCAGACCTGAGCTGACGATCCCAAGGGCAGACACTGCCTCAGATTTGGACCGCCGCTCAGGCCTAGCACTTCCTCCAATGCTGCCGCCACCCACCTGCTCCTCCAGATCCTCCACCAGCGAATCTCCTGCCCGCAGCGAGATCTCCGCCTCGCCCTATGACATACGGTCCTCACGCACCGCCATGCTGCCTCGCGCTCAGGTACCAACGTCCGACGCGCCAGAAACAAAAACACCGCAAACGCCACCCTGGAGGACCTCAGAAGGAGCCAAGTCCTCCAGGGTCCCTTCTTTAAATCATTGCCCCTCCCGCCCTCAGACAATCGTTTTAAAATTTTTCTCTACAGACAGGCCCACCGCCCAATCGCTATTCATGCTTCCTATTTCACCCCCTAACCCCCCCCCCCAGCCGATGGGCGACACGAGGGCTCTACCAGCCCCGTGTTACATTCCACCCATCAAAACGGGGGTCTCGGGCTTCCATATCATGCTGATACCTTCCGCTATATGTGTGATGTGATAAGATTGTCTGAAGGTGCAAAGATGAACTAAGAGTTCACTGGTGAAGAAAGCCTATGAACTGTATATTGGATGTAAAGTTGGAAATCAAGACAAAAGCTGGGTTCCCTAAATTTATTGTGCGTCAGGTGCATATAAGTGGTATTTATCTAGAGAAGTAAATACCAACAAGGGGTATATTTGGGAAGGGTGAACAAGGCCATCATTGTACAGGAAATAGTGAAAGTTAACGACCCATACTCCACTTTTCTGTAAGATATGCACTTTGTAAGATATAAACATGTTTATATAATAACATTTAGGTGGAATGTTGGCATATACGCATAAATACGTTCACAGAAAAATATATTAAAGTGCTCAAAAAGGAGGAAAAGTGTCAGAGCACTAGGATGCTTACAAATTCCATAATCTAATCTAATGCAAGATTTCTGAATTGCTCTAATACAGTGGTCTCAAACTCAAACCCTTTGCAGGGCCACAATTTGGATTTGTCGGTACTTGGAGGGCCTCAGAAAAATAGTTAATGTCTTATTAAAGAAATGACAATTTTGCATGAGGTAAAACTCTTTGTAGTTTATAAATCTTTTCTTTTGGCTAAGTCTTAATAATAATACTGTAATTTATAGCTAAAGAGACATATGATCAAGAAACTGTTTTATTTTACTTTTGTGATTATGATAAACATACCGAAGGCCTCAAAATAGTACCTGGTGGGCCGCATGTGGCCCCCCCCCCCCCACCCCAGGCTGCGAATTTGAGCCCACTGCTCTAATACCATTTAGTTCAAGGCGATTTAGAAGCCATAATAATTCTATGGGAAAATACAATTCCTTGGATAAAAAAATGCCCTTACAATTCTTTAACTAAAAGTACTAATTTACAATCTATCATATAAAAATGTTTTTCAACATTCTACAAAATTTCCAATAACTGACTTCTGTCCTTATTTGTATAGGTGAATCATTCAAAAAAAATAGCAGCATATGTAAAAGAAGAATTAAATTGACTCTTACCCAATTCTGTGTTGTGCCTTAAACTGTATGTGCAATCTGTGCCGATTTGCGTGTGCAGTTTAATTATTTTTAAAAAAAGTAACAATCAGTGCTGATAATTGACAATTAACACCTAATAACTGAGACCACTTGGTACTAATTAGAGGTTGTGTGAACAATTTTCTATGCTCATTCTATAAAGCAGTGCTCATCACTTCTAGTGCACGACTCTGAAAAAGGGATGTGGCCAGGAAAGGAGCATTTATGGCTCGTGGGCTATCCTAAAAGATAAGCACACTGTTAAAGAGTACACCCGATTTGCATATAGCTTAGGTGCAGGTATTTAGGGCTAGGTTTCACTGGTCTAAATGGGTGTGCCTAAATATTACTGAAGAGTATGACCACTAAATGTGATTCTATACACAGTGCATAGAATTGTACTAAGCGCTGTCCATACTGGTGCCAATTTGGGGGGGCAATATATATAGAATATGACAATGTGAAGCTCAATCATAGGGGGAGGGGGCGCTCAAGCGGCAGGGGAAAGTGAGGGGCTCATGGCACGGCAAAGCTGGGCACTACCACCCTGGATGCCAATCTTCCTCCCTTGTCACAAGACATGTTCCATCTCAATGGTGTATAATCTTGAGTTTCTGTAGCATTATTCTGACCTTCGTCATCTGGTCTGTTTTGCCAGTGTGTGCCATGTTATTTCACATGGAATAAAGGATCAACAAGTATTTGTAGCAATCCCTTACATTGATGACCAGCTTTTGACATTTTAGACATGGGTTGTTTTGCTGACTGCTGCCAGTTATTCCTGGGTATTAAGAACATAAGAATTGCCGCTGCTGGGTCAGACCAGTGGTCCATCGTGCCCAGCAGTCCGCTCACGCGGTGGCCCTTAGGTCAAAGACCAGTGCCCTGAGTCTAGCCTTATCTGCGTACGTTCTGGTTCAGCAGGAACTTGTCCAACTTTGTCTTGAATCCCTGTAGGGTGTTTTCCCCTACAACATCTTCCGGAAGAACATTCCAGTTTTTCACCACTCTCTGGGTGAAGAAGAACTTCCTTACGTTTGTACAGAATCTATCCCCTTTTAACTTTAGAGAGTGCCCTCTCGTTCTCCCTACCTTGGAGAGGGTGAACAACCTGTATTTATCTACTAAGTCTATTCCCTTCATTATCTTGAATGTTTCAATCATGTCCCCTCTCAGTCTCCTCTTTTCAAGGGAGAAGAGGCCCAGTTTCTTTAATCTCTCACTGTACGGCAACTCCTTAAACATTTTAGTCGCTCTTCTCTGGACCCTCTCGAGTAGTACCGTGTCCTTCTTCATGTACGGCGACCAGTGCTGGACGCAGTACTCCAGGTGAGGGCGCACCTTCTTGGATCTATTCAATGCTTAGCTCTGCCTGGACTTCAGCACTGAATATCCAGGGGGGCGGGGTTGTGTTTTTTAGTTGGCTAGCATATAACTGGTTAAGTCAATATTCAGAATTTAACTAACCATCGTCTAGATTTACAGGGGTAGGCAATTCCGGTCCTCGAGAGCCACAGGCAGGTCAGGTTTTCAGGATATCCACAATAAATATGCATGAGACAGATTGTAGCCGGCAAGCTCCAGGCAAGGTGTCTGGGATCACCGGTACATGAAAACTCTTGTGAGCCGCTGCGGGCTGCACAAGGAGGGTATAATACAGCGTTCAGTGCAAGAGACACCATCAAATGCAATAAGCACAGCTTCAATGAAACCAGGAACTTTAATCCTCAAAACAGAAAAATTAACAGAATACCGTATTTTCACCCATATACCGCGCACCCGTGTAAAATGCGCACACGGGTATAGCGCGCGGGGAACACAAATTTATGTAAAAAAAGTTTAATATAGCGCGCATACACGTATACCACGCATGACGCTCCGACTCTCTTCTCGCCGCCCCGACTCTCCTTTCACCCGCCCCGACTTTCCGTTCGCCGCCCCGACTCTCCTTTCACCCGCACCGACTTTCCGTTCGCTGCCCCGACTCTCCTCTCACTGCCCCGACTCTCCTCTCGCTGCCCCGACTCTCCGTTCGCCTGCCCCGACTCTCCTTTCACCCGCCCCAACTTTCCGTTCGCTGCCCCGACTCTCCTCTCGCTGCCCCGACTCTCCGTTCGCCTGCCCCGACTCTCCTCTCGCTGCCCCGACTCTCCTTTCGCCCGCCCTGCCCTGCTCCCAGCTCTGTAAGCATGCACGAAGATGGTCTGAGCATGCTTGCCGCTCAGTTTTCTGCGCCGGGTTGTGAGGGTGCGCTTTTGACCTGTCACCAAGGCGTTCTTTCTGGCGGTGTGCTTTTCACCACTTGGCTGTGTCCCCCCTCTATCTGGCCTTGTAATTTGCCCAGTGAATACTATTTTGATTATACAACAGCATTTCAGCCTTTGGGTAAGCCTATAAAAGATGAATGCTGCATGTAGAGCCCACATTTTAATTTGATCTCTTCAGATTGGTATTCTGCATTTATCTACCCGGTAATAGAGTTTATCAATTAAATTTAAATTTACCGCCATAATGGCAGGAATGAGACGGAAGTCATATACAGCGGACTTTAAGCTTAAAGTCGTTGCGAAAGCTGAGGAAATAGGCAACCGGGCCACAGCGAGAGAGTTCAATGTTGGAGAAACATCGGTGCGTGAATGGAGAAAAGATAAGAAGGAACTGGAGAAATGCAATCCGCGCAAACAGGCACGTCGTGGGGCCAAACCAAAATGGCCTCAGCTGGAGGATGACTTGAAGCAATGGATTCTGGCGAGAAGGGAGCAAAATCAATCAGTTTCTACCGTTGCGATTCAGATGAAGGCAAAACTACTTGCCAATGGAAGAGGAATACCCAACTTCAAAGCTGGCTTCACATGGATCTCAAAATTTATGAAAAGGAACGGACTATCAGTTCGAATGAGAACAACTGTAGGGGTGTTTCCATATTCACACCTGAAGGTTAGGCCTCTCTGATGTCATCAAAACCTGAACCATTGTCTCAAGACATCTTTCTGCTGCACAAGAAATCTTTCCAGCATGAATTGCAAGAAGAAAGAAGTACACAGCTTTGCTGTTTCTGCCTGATGCATTATGGGTATGTACCAGAATGTTATACTATTCAAGGACATCTATCTGTGCCTTCATAATGGGACTGTGTGAGTCTTGGAGAAGTTATCCTGTTCTTATCTGTCTAACGGCCCTGGGTCTACCAGCCTATATGATACTTTCCACAGAAAGGCTATTCATCCAAGTTCTGTTTCTGGATTGGTCCGAGGAAGTCATCTGATGAGATCCAAGTGAGAAGGTGCTAATTGATTAATTAGTTAGTCTGTGTTCAGGTGCGGGGAAGCTCACATCTTCCCACAGGTGTTCTGCACGTAACCTTTTCTTTTAATAATTAGACCTGTAAGTTACCTCGTGTGACTCTTTGCCTAAGAGAGAGAAATTCGGACTTTTAAACAGCTCTGAATTCAGCACTAAAAGGGACTTGTTTGCTGATGATTTATTGCCTTACCCAGAACGGACGAACACGTGTACACTTAACAAGGATTTCCTGCATCTCCTAAAAGCTAACAAGAAGAAGTTTCCATTCCACCTAATTTTTGCCGGAGAGGCTGATCAAAAGGTGAGGATACGGAATTATCTGAACTTGCCATCACTGCAAAGGATGTCATCAACATGGATGAAATTCCAATGGCATTTGACATTCCAGCGACAAGAACCGTAGCCCCCACAGGTACTAAATCTGTTGCCATCACCACAACTGGGCATGAAAGAACGTGTTTTACAGTAGTTCTTGGTTGCTCAGCTAGCGGGGTTAAGTTTTCAAAAGGGTCACTATGCCTCGTGAAAAGCTGCCCACCAGTGTGGTTGTGCACTGCAACAAGAAGGGATGGACTGCGACGTAATGAGATTGTGGGTAGATAAATGCTTTAGGGCAAGACAAGGTGGATTCTTTGCAAAAAAACCTTGTTAATTTTTGATGCCATGGCTGCCCACAAAGAAAAAAATGTTCAGGCCTACATTAATTCTACTGAGGCCCACATCGCTGTGATACCTGGAGGCCTGACGTGTAAGCTGCAGCCACTTGACATCGCAGTGAATCATCCATTCAAGACTTTTGTTAGAAAGGAGTGGGAGGAGTGGATGCAGAGCGGCACACACGAGTACACACCCGCAGGGCGGCTGAAGCGGGCAACTTTCACAGAAGTCTTCTAGTGGGTGGCTTCAGCATGGGACAAAATAACACCAGATACTATTCTAAACGGATTTAGAAAAGCGGGCATTATTTATGAAACCAATGACACTACGGGTACTACCAGTGCAGCGGAAGGAGGCAACAACACGGATATCAGCGATGATGATGACGACGATGACGATATCACTTCGGAAATAAACGAGGATCGTCTGCAGGCCGTGCTCACTTTATGTAATGACAATGATGACAATTCGGATTTTGATGGATTCAACGATTCAGATGACTGTGATGATGATGACTGAATAAACCTGTAAACTTTGTTTATTTACAACTTTACCGTAACTACAGTAACTGTATTTAGATTATTTTGTCCTCGATACTTCGTTTGATCTACCGGTACCATAGATTACCGGTAAATGTTATAATTTATAAGAATGAACATGTGATTTCTGTTCTTGTTGCTGAATTCATACTCACTAACTCTAGATTAAAAGTTATACAATAGTTTATAAGAATGAACAGTTTTTTTCTTTTGACGTTTTTGGTTGGAGGGTGTGTGAGTGGATCGATTACAAATTACAAATACTAGGGGACACTCGAAGTTACAGGGAAATACTTTTAAAACCAATAGGAGAAAAACAAAATTTCACTCAGAGAATAATTAAGCTCTGGAACGCATTGACAGAGATTGTGGTAAGAGTGCATAGCGTAGCTGGTTTTAAGAAAGGTTTGGACAATTTCCTGGAGGAAAAGTCCTTAGTCTGTTATTGAGAAAGACAAGGGGGAAGCCACTGCTTGCCCTGGATCAATAGCATGAAATGTTGCTACTCTGGGTTTTGGCCAGGTACTAGGGACCTGGATTGGCCACTGTGAGAACGGGCTACTGGGCTTGATGAACCATTGGTCTGACCTAGTAAGGCTATTATTATGTTCTTAAATATCCATGCTCAGATCTGAGCATGATCCAGAGAAGTGTGTACAACCTAATTGATTAATGAGTCAATTGTCATCAATAATTGTCATCAATAACAATAAATTATTGACTTGTAATTGGTACCAATTAGGGGTTCTACTCAAATCTGCTTGGGAGCCTAAATCACATAATGTGCACATCAAAAGGGGGTTTGGGAGGGACATGATTGCATCAGGAGCATTCTCAAAAGATGCATGCAGTATTATAGAATTCTGGAGATCTGTGCTCAACTTGCACACCAGGATTTATACCAAGTGCCAATTGACAAAGTTGGGTGTTCTGTAAACGGTGATCATCCCCAAGTGTCCTTTATAGATTAGCATTGATTCTATAAACAGCGCCATTGAGCATAATTGTCAATTATCCACAAGGTGCCATTATAGAATCATGCCTAGCAGCACCTAAGTGGTACCAGTAGGCATGCAGTCCTTAGGTGAACTGCCATTTAGGGCAGGGTTTTCTTGGCCTAAACGAGTGTGTCTAAGTTGTCAAACCACAACTAAAATCTGCCCTGAATCTACCCCGAAATCTACCCCAAACCATGCCTACATGCTGGTAGGTGCTTCGGTGTAAACATCTACCTTGAAGTAGATGAATTAGTAAATTAGGTATCTACCAGCTAATTAATTTTTAAAATCATTTTCATAAGAACATAATAATAGCTTTACTGAGTCAGGCAAATAGTCCATCAAGCCTAGTAGCCCGTTCTCACGGTGGCTAATCCAGGTCACTAATACCTGGCCAAAACCCATGAAGTTGCAATATTCCATGCTACCGATCCAGGGCAAGCAGTGGCTTCCCCCATGTCTTTCTCAATAACAGACTATGGACTTTTCCTCCAGGAACTTGTCCAAACCTTTCTTAAAACCAGCTAAGCTATCCACTCTTACCACAACCTCTGGCAATGTGTTCCAGAGCTTAACTATTCTCTGAGTGAAAAAAAATCCTACTATTGGTTTTAAAAGGATTTCCCTGTAAGTTCATCGAGTATCCCCTAGTCTTTGTAATTTTTGACGGAGTGAAAATCCACTTGTACCCGTTCTACTCCACTCAGGATTTTGTAGGCTTCAGTTATACCTCCCCTCAGTCATCTGTTTTTCAAGCTGAAGAGCCCTAACTGTTTCCATCCCCTTTATCATCTTGGTCACTCTTCTTTGAACCTTTTCTAGCACCACTATATCTTTCTTGAGATAAGGAGACCAGAATTGAATGTAATACTCCAGATGAGGTCACACAATGGAGTGATAAAGGGGCCATTATAACTTTCTTAGTCTTGTTAACCATCCCTTTTTTAATAATTCCTAGCATCCTGTTTGCTTTTTTGGCCGCCGCCAACACATTGGGCAGAAGGTTTCATTGTATTGTCTACGATGATACCTAGATCCTTTTCTTGGGCACTAATCCCCAAGGTGGACCCTAGCATTCGGTAACTGTGATTCAGGCTATTATTCCCAATGTGCATCACTTTGCATTTGTCCACATTAAATTTCATCTGTCATTTGGACGCCCAGTCTTCCAATTTCCTAAGGTCCGCCTGCAATTTTTCACAATTTGCATGCGTTTTAACAACTTTGAACAGTTTAGTGTCATCTGCAAATTTATTCACCTCACTCGTCGTTTCAATTTCTAGATCATTTATAAATAAGTTAAATAGCACCGGTCCTAGTACAGACCCCTGTGGCACTCCACTGTTTACTCTCCTCCATTGAGAAAAATGACTATTTAACCCTACCCTCTGTTTTCTAGCCGATAACCAATTCCTAATCCACAACTAATCCACAAATGTTGTTAATGACGTTTTCAATTATAAGTTCCAATTAAGCCAATTAAATTAACCCTCCCTTTTACTAAACCGCAATAACGGTTATTAGTGCAGGGAGCCATGCTCAATGCTCTACGCTGCTCCCAATGCTCATAGATTTCTTATGAGTGTCAAGAGCAGTGTAGAGTAATCAGCGTGGCTCCCTGCGCTAATAACCACTATCACGATTTAGTAAAAGGCGGGGTAAGTTAGGCACCTAGATCGGATAGGTGCTCTGCTCTAAGCACCTAACTTTAGACGTCATTTATAGAATCTTGGACCGAGTGCTGATTTTTCACAGTGCCTGTTTTCAGAGCTATTTATTGAATCAATTCTTTAATGTGCACAGGGCAGGATTAATTCATCGAGGGCCCCTAGGCACACAAGTCCTTTGGGCCCCCTGCCCCAAACCACCTGCCCTGCCCCGCCTCACCATAACCCGCCCCCATTTATTTACCCATTTTCTTACCCAATCCAGCATGTGCCCTTTTTTCTTTCTCCTCTCCATTTCCTTCCCTCCTTCCTTGCACCTAGTCTGGCATCTGTCTCCTTCCCTCCCCTCCCCTCCATGGTCTGTTATGTCCTTTCCTTCCCCTTCATCCCATGGTCTTGGTATCTCTCTTTCTTCTCCTCTCCCTTCCCTGGTCTTCCTTCTCCCTCCTTTCCTCTCTCTCCCCAATTGGGTGAAGCAGCATTCCCCCCCCCACTCCGCACAGCTACCTGGTGAGGTGATATCAGCTTCCCCCCTTCCACTCCCTCACTGCCCTCTTGCCCACCGTCCGTAAGTGAACTGAACCCAGGCAACAGGGCTCTAACACTGCGTGTGCCAGCTTCCCTTCTCCTCCGAAACAGGAAGTTACATCATGAGGGGGAGGGAGGAGAAGGGAAGCCAGCACATGCAGTGTTAGAGCGAACTGAAACAGACAAAAATGAAAGCAGATACTATATTCTGCATGTCATGCAACATCAGAAAAATAGAAACAAAACAGTGCAAAACAAAGCTAACAGACATAAATTCTCAACACTGACATAATTCAATCACTAAACTGAAAATAAAATAGATTTTCCTGCCTTTACTGTCTGATGATATTAATATACTAGAAGATTAAATTAATTTGGTAGAGGATGGGCTGGGGAGGGCTTCAATGGCTGGGAGGGTGTAGATGGGCTAGAGTAGGTTTTAACGGGGATTTCGGCAGTACCGGGTAGAGCTTTGGATTCTTGCCCAGAAATAGCTAAGAAGAAAAAATTTAAAATCTAAATTGAATCAAGTTAGGCAGACTGGATGGACCAGTCTCAGAATTGCCACTCCAAGGATCATGTTATTATCCATATAAGGAATTGTGGCATGGGTATCTTTCATCGATCCAAAACCTTCTTATATTGACAATAACTGTGTGTAACACTTTTCTTCAAAATTTAATAGTTACTACTCAAAAAAATCTTTTTTAAATTACTTTTTTTCAATTGTCTTGTGTTTATATTTAAAAAAAAATATTTTAATAAATTATCTTTTTTACTGACATTTGTTTTTTAAGAGAAACAACTTGTGTAAAAATAGCTTTTTAGAGAGAAACAACTTATGCAAATAGCATTATTAAGAACACTGTTAGTGGTTCAACATATAGATTTGTGCAAATAATGTTGATATTTCAACAAGTTAATGCAAAGAGCCTTTTTCTCTCATCATTGGGTCACAACATTTTTTAAGAGAAACACAAGACAACTGGAAAAATAATTTAAAAAAGATTTTTTGAGTAGTAACTACTAAATTTTGAAGAAAAGTGTTTCACACAGTTATTGTCAATATATGAAGGTTTTGGATCAATGAAAGATACCCATGCCACAATTCCTTATATGGATAATAACATTATGATCCTTGGAGTGGCAATTCTGAGATTCTTTCCTTCATTTAATTAATTTAATCTCCTGGTTGATTAACCTTTTGTGTATCTGATTGTTTTTGGTTAATCTTTTTCATTTTTGTATTATTTTGATATTAATATACTAATCATCTTGCTCTGCTTTCCTATGTCTGTGCTCTATAACTCTTTCCAGGCCTCCTTTCCATCTGCTATTTCTTTTCTCACCTCTTTTATTCTTCAGTGCCAAACAGACAGACAAAAGATAGGAATGGATCTTTCACAGTCAGCTTTCTTCAATTTTTCTTTTCTTTTTTGCCTCTGTCCACTCAAATCTTGCCTTCTTTTTCACACTTCTTCTTTTTAAATGTTCAGCTTAAGAACAATTGTTGGGTATAAGGGAGGGGAATATTTGAAGTGAGTTTGAATTTGATGTTATATTAAGTGATGTTAAAGTATAAAATGATTATATCTTATGTTACACTTGTTAAAAATTTTAAAAATAAATAAAGATTTATTAAAAAAAAAAAAAGTTCAGCTACCTCTCAATTCTCCATCTTCTCTCAGTCCCTAGCTCTCCCATTTCCCATCTCACTTCTTTCCCAGTCTCCTATTCCCTTCTATCTACTCCCCATTACCACATTTCTACCACTGTACTCACTGCTCTCTCACTCATCTTGTCATCTCCCTTTTGACCTCATCCACAGGCTCACTACTTTCAGAATCCTCCTCCCTCTCTCCTCTGGTCTCTTTCTTTCTATCTCCTAGCATCTCCCAACTTTCTTCTCTCCTGCCCTCCCTTGGGTCAATCTCTCCTCTTCTTCCCCCATGGTCCAACATTTTGCTCCCTCTCTTTTATGTTTTCCTTCTTCCCTCTCCCCTTGATGCTGAACAATGAAATGGAGGGGAAAAAAGAGAGATGCTGCATCTCTCTTCCTTCCATCCACAGGCCTAACATTTCTCCCTCCCTTCCAGTGGCGTACCAAGGGGGGGCAGGAGGGTGCGGTCCGCCCCGGGTACATGCCCCAAGAGGGTGCACAGCTGGCCACCCACTGGGGAATAGGCTGCTGCCGGGGAATAGGCTGCCACTGCCACTATCGGGAACAAGCTCGCACCGAGTTCTCCCTGCTTTTCTTCCCCGCGGGGCCGACCAACTCTCGCCACCCGACGTCAATTCTGACATCAGAGAGGATGTTCTGGGCCAGCCAATCGCTGGAAGAAAACAGGGAGAACTCAGCGCCGGCCTATTCTTGATGGCGGCAGTGGCAGCCTTTCCCCGGTGGCGGTGGCAGCAGCATGTTTCCCAATGGCGGTGGCATTGAGGAGGGCAGGGAGAAAGAAAGAAAGAAAGGGGGCAGGATGGAACAAAGAAAGAAAGAAAAAAAATGGGGCACGGAGAGAGAGAAAGACAGACATAGAGAAATAAAGGGGGCATGGAGAGAGAAAGAAAGAAGGGGGCAGGGTGAAACAAGGAAATGGGCCACAGAAAGAGAGAAAGACAGACATAGAGAAAGAAAGGGGGCATGGAGAAAGAAAGAAAGAAGGGGGCAGGGTGAAAGAAAGAAAGAAAAAATGGGGCACGGAGAGAGAGAAAGAAAGAAGGGGGCAGGATGAAACAAAAAAAAAGTTGGGGGAGGGAATGAGGTCTGGAGGAGAGGAAGCATACAGGAGGCTGAAAGAAGGGAAGAAATATTGGATGCACAGTCAGAAGAATAAAGTGCAACCAGAGACTGATGAAATTACCAAACAAAGGTAGGTAAAATGATTTTATTTTCAATTTAGTGATCAAAATATGTCCGTTTTGAGAATTTATATATGCTGTCTATATTTTGCACTATGGCCCCCTTTTACTAAACCGCAATAGCGGTTTTTAGCGCAGAGAGCCTATGAGCGTCAAGAGCAGCATGGGGCATTCAGCACAGCTCCCTGCGCTAAAAACCACTATCGCGGTTTAGTAAAAAGGGAGGGGGTATATTTGTCTATTTTTGTATAGTTGTTACTGAGGTGACATTGCATAAAGTCATCTGCCTTGACCTCTTTGAAAACCCACGGAATATAAATGATAATTAACATTTTCTCTGTGTACAGTGTGCTTTGTGTTTTTAAAATTTTATTGTTGGTAGATCATTTTGACTTGGCTACAAAGTTAAGAGGGAGGGAGGGGAGCTGCTGAAAAACATCTAGTAATCCTTGCAGGCTTGACTGTGCAGGGAATTATTTTTGTAAAATCATGTTTTGTTATGTGACTGGCATTATTTAGACTTTAATTTCTATGAATGAATAGAATGAAAATGATATAAAATTACTTACTTGTTTTTATGTGCGTTTGCTGAAAAAAAGTGGAGAGAGAGTGGGCTGAGGACACTGAAGGGAAATGGGGAAGATAGAATGGGGAGAAGACGCTGATTTATAAATTGACAATTGTACAGAATATTGTTTCTTTATATACTTTAATATAATAAGTTCAATATAAAACAATTCAAGGCTTGTGTGGATGGAATCAGGTGGTTTGTGGGAATGGGGACCGAGCTTATGGGGATTAGTCCAATAAAATTTTTCTCATTATTTGTTTTATTTTTATTTGTTAATTTGTAAAGTGGTGATTGTTATGTATCAGTTTTTTTCAAATTTACATCTACTGTCTTTATATTTTGCACAGTATTAGAAGACATGTGTTACTGTTTTTGTGGTGTTGTGGTGTTGCATTGTATGCAGAGTTTGGTTTCTTGGTGGTTCAGTTTAACTTTTGTCTACATATTTCTATTTTTAGTTTGTGATTATTCCATATTGAGCGAGGGTGTATCTCTGTTCTGTGTGTATGAAAAGAACATAGTTTTCAGTTGGCATTGACTGCAGGATCAATTCACTGTGCGGGATCTGGCTTGTTTAGTTTTACAATGTATGTGTTGGTGTTCTAGTGCTCACTACAGTGTTTAAGATGCTGCCTTTTCCTAGGTACACTTTTGTTGTGCGATATGTGGATTGTTACTAAAAATCATATTTTTCATATAGATGGGGTAGGTGTCAAAAAATGATGGGCCCCGGGTGTCACATATGCTAAGTATGTCGACAATTGAAAGTGTTGGTTCACATATGCTAAGTATGCCACTGCTCCCTCCCTTCCATCCCCAGATCCAACTTCTCTCCCTTTCTCTTTCCAACTGCCCCCCCATCCCTTCTCTCCCCCTGCCTGCCTGCCTCCTTTCCCCAGGTCCACCATTTCTCCCTTTCTCTTACCAACAGTTCTCCCTTCCCAACAGTTCTCCCTTCAAGTATCTCTTTCCCTGTTTGTCCACACCACCCCAGGTCTAACTTCTCTCCCTTCAGACCATTGCCCACTCTCTCTGTCCTCTGTTTCTGGCCCATAAGCTCTCCCCCCACACCCAATCTAGCACTTCTTTTAATACCCTCCCCCTCTGTACTTTAAAAAAAAAAGTCCATGAAGCTTCCTCGGCCCAGTAGGTTCTCCCCCTTCTCTCCGCGCCCATGCATCTCTACCTCACTCCTCTTCCACCACCAAGTTCAATAATTTTCTCTCTCTCCCCAACAGTTCTCCTCTTTCTTCATCTCCCCATGTGCACCATCTCTTTCCCTCTTTCTGACACCCAATTCTCCCTTTCTTTTCTCTCTCTCACCTCAGCATCTCTTTCTCTCACTCCCTCCATTCTTCCATCTTATGGTTCATGCTCCACTTCCTCTTTCCCTTCATTCTGTGTCCTAAGTTCATGCTCCTCTTTCCTTCCTTCTATCATTTGTCCTGTTTGTGCTCCCTCCCTCTCAAGTCCCAACACGTCCTTCTCCCTCCCTCCCTTCTGTGCCGCGGGTGTTTAGCTTCTTGCTGGCTCCCTCCTCCATCTTGCTGCAGTGTTCTCTCAAGGCCACGGGCAGCGGCTCCTACGCACCTCCCGCAGCTGATCTGGAAGCCTTCTCTCTGACATCACGATGTTGGAGGGAACGCTTCCCGGTCAGCCGCAGGAGGTACGTAGGAGCCGCTTCCCCTGGCTTTGAGTGAACACTGCAGTAAGACGGAGGAAGGAGCCGGCAATAAGCTAAACACCTGGGCGGCAGAGGAAAATGCTGCATTACCCTCAAGAGGGGCTGCATGCGACCTGTGGGCTGCGGGTTGGACATCCCTGGAGAGAGAGGAAATTGTGGCAGTTGCGCCGATGCTGGGGGAGGGCCCGGGGGGCACCAAAGCCAGGGTAGGGGCCCGGGGGAGCACCAATGCTGGGGGGGGGCTGAGAAAGCACCGGGGAGGGGTCCCTGTGTTGCTGTCAATGTCGGGGGCCCCCCTGTGTTGCCATTGATGCCAGGGGGAGGCCCTATTGCCATTGCCAAAAAAAATTGGAAAGCTGAGTCAGTGTGCCCTCCTTCAGCGGGCCCCCCCTGACAGTTTGGGCCCTAGGCATATACCTACTGGGCCTATCTGTTAATCCAGTCCTGAATGTGCACTACATTGATTTGATGTGTGCTAACCTGAAAATTAATGTACATTTAAGTCAAGAAGCATTAAAAAAAGTTTTAAAAATGAAATTAATAAAAACTCCAAAAATTGGGAAAGAAAGCTTGAATGAATTGAAAACATACTGAAAATTTTGCCCTATGTCCATCCCTAGTAGGCAGCTATGTTTAGCATTTCAACAGGAAACAATTTTCATAACCCTTAATCTAGCAGGCTAAATCCTGATCCAGCTAGTTAATTCTGAAAATTGCCCTCACAGATGTGAATAATTAGCCAAAATATCTTAATACAACCTAAATCTGTTACTCTTATACTTTCTCAAATGAACCTTCCTTGTCACTATATAGCTAGATGAATTAAGATGTCAACTACATGAATTTTACATAAATGATCTTTCAAAAGCTAATTAAATGTTATAATCTATAAGTTAGTTTTGTTCTCTAGCTGTCTGCTTGGACACGCTGTATTCAACACATTTCTTTACATATCATTATATAAAGTGGTCTGAGTAGACCAGCCACCTTCAATCTGTCAAAGCAGGAATGAGTAAGTAATTAAAAATGAATCCTATCACTACTTTTGGAAAGAAATGCATACTTTATATCAATACTAATGAGAATTTAAAGGAAAGAGAGGATGATCGTCATTACAAAATTTTCTCATTTTCTTGGATAAAAATGGAAAATGTCATTTTCAAATGTTTAATTTTGTTGATGTATTTCAGGCCTGACTAAAGAGACATAGCTTAAATGCACCCAATCAAAGCTTTTCATTACAAAACACCATTTTATTTCAGAAACTATACATAATCCTTTGCTAAATGTACCCTATTAAATGAGCAATAGTTACAGACATAATATATTTAACCATGTCAAGTTGAATAATTAAAACATATTCTAATATCCTGTTTCAATCACTCTTGAACTACTGTTAAGTGGAGAAATCACAATGTGCTATATCTTTCTAATAAAAGGAAGGCACATTCGCATGCCAGAGATCAAACCATAACTCTTTCAAATACGCCATTAACTAGTCAAGGTATGTTGGACTTATTGTAAATTGTTCATTCGTCACAACTGAGTAATTTGTGTGCATTTCAGAGGAAGCTGTGTATACTGAATTATTTGCAGTAAATCTATCAAAATATAAAATGGGAGAAAAGTTGGTATAATCATTCTGTTAAACACATCAGATAGGGTGAAAACATTCAAGCAGAACTGTCAGTGCCGAAGGCTATTGCATTACACACATGATGGCATCTACACTAAAGAGCAGTACATTATGAGCTGGATTCAGTAAATGGCACTCAAAATTTGGTACACTCCCCCTCCCCCCCCCAAAAAAAAATAAATTACTGAATGGTATTCTATAATGGGTGTACCGCGATTGGTACCTTTTATTGGATAGCACAAAGCACTGGGATCCATGCTTTGGGCATGGGGAGTTATAACTGAATCCAGGGGCACATAAGTGTGTTTAATGTTTCTTCTTCCATCTTCCCCAGGTGGTGGGTTCACATCCACAGGAAACCCAGAGATGTATGCCCCAGGCACCGTCTTGGTGGGAGCACTGGCACCTCTCCGCCGGATGACCCAGGGGTTGACCACTGGCTGGTGAAGGCCTGGCTGGAGGAGGCTTTTGGGATGGGCTGAGCTCCTGGATCCCCAGGAGAGTAACTCTGGGTGATGAGCTTAGCGAGAAGGTTCCAAAGGACAACCAGGTGGCAGCAAACAGGGAGGCGATTAGGTCATGTATGGATGGCGAAAATATCCATGTCTGTCTTCATTGATGTTACCTCTTCTTGTAGCCCCTGAGCAAGTCCACCATTCACTGGGCTTCCATCTCAGGGGGGACAAGATGTTGATGGTCCCTCAGCTCATCACCATCATCCCCCTCCACTGCTGCCCTGATAAGAACATAAGAATAGCCTTACAGAGGCCAATCCAAATCACAAGTACCTGAGAAAAACCCAATTAGTAGCAGCATTCCATGCTACTGTCCCATGTCTGTCTCAACAGCAGACTATGGACTTTTCCTCCAGTAATTTGTCCAAACCTTTTTTAAAACCGGCTATATTAACCGCTTTTACTACATCCTCTAGCAATGTGTTCCAGAGCTTAACTATTCTCTGAGTGCAAAAATATTTCCTCCTATTGGTTTTAAAAGTATTATTCTGTAACTTCATCGAGTGTTCCCTAGTCTTTGTAAATCTTGATGCAGCAAAAAATCGATCCACTTGTACCCGTTCTACACCACTCAGAATTTTGTAGATTTCAATCCTATCTCCACTTAGTTGTCTCTATTCCAAGCTGAAGAGCCCTAACCTTTTTAGTCTTTCCGCATACAAGAGGAGTTCCATCCCCTTTATGATTTTGGTTGCTCTTCTTTGAATTTATTTTCTAGTGCCGCTACATCGTTTTTTGAGATGGTATCCTGCTGCTCTGATGTGGGAAGATGGGTTGCTGCTGCTGTTATTGTCGCTGTTGCTGTAGCAGCAGCTGATGTTCTGTGATGAGAAGGGACTGCTTGAGATATTCTAAGCTGTTTTCCTTCTTTATCCTCCTGTCCTTCCTCCCTAGCAGCAGCTGGAGGCTGGGATGCATCATGATCACCTGCAAAAAGGGAGAAAAGGAGACATCAGTATGGGCAGATGTTAAGTAATACAAAATGGTTGACATAGCTGCAGTCTAAGATAGACACTGTTTCCTTTTTAATTTCATGTTTGTTATATGCCGTCTACTGCCATAGCAAGTAAGTAGTTAACAATATAAGTAAACTAGTGTTTAAGCCCGTTACATTAACGGGTGCTAGAGTAGATGTCTGTCTGTCTGGGGTTTTTTTCTTTGTCTCTCTCTTCTTGGACGCTGTCTGTCTGTCATTCTTTCTGTCTGTGTCTCTCTCTGGCCCCCTATCTGTCTGTCTTTCTTTCTGTCTCTGTCTCCCTGGCCCCCCTGCCTGCCTGTATTTCTCTGTTGCACCATGCCTGCCTGTCTCCCCGCGGCCCCCTTCCTATGTCCATAGTGTCCCATCCTATGTCCTTAGTGCTCTCAGTGCCTCCTATGTCCTTAGTGCCCTCAGTGCCTCATTCCTATGTCCTTAGTGCCCCTTCCTATGTCCTTAGTGCCCTCAGTGCCTCCTATGTCCTTAGTGACCCTTCCTATGTCCTTAGTGCCCTCAGTGCCCCTTCCTATGTCCTTAGTGCCTCCTTCCCAGGTCCTTATTACCCCTTCCTATGTCCTTAGTGGTCCCAGTGCCTCCTTCCCATGTCCTTAGTGGCCCCAGTGCCTCCTTCCCATGTCCTTAGTGGCCCCAGTGCCTCCTTCCCATGTCCTTAGTGCCCTCAGTGCCTCCGTCCTGTGTCCATAGTGCCCCCAGTGCCTCCTTCCCATGTCCTTATTGCCTGCAGTGCCTCCGTCCTGTGTCCTTAGTGCCCCCAGTGCCTCCTATGTCCTTAGCGTCCCTTCCTATGTCCTTAGTGCCCCCAGTGTCTCCTTCCTATGTCCCCTTCACTGTCTTCCAGACTTTGTCCCACCCCCACCCTCCAAAGCTAACCTGCCTCCCTCCCATCCCCCTGTACAGTATAACCCTTGAGCAGCATGTTTCCATCTTCCAACACTACCGCAACCGTGCAGCCGACCTCATTGACCCTCCCATTGCGAGATGACTGACGGGCCTCCCAGCTCCGGCAGCGTCTGCAACGCTCTGAGCTCACTGCTTCGCGGCCTTCTGCTGCCCTAATTTCCTCTGTCGCATCTCTGATGATGTCATCAGGGATGCGGCAGAGGAAATTGGAGCGGTGGAGGGCCGCAAGGCAGTGTATTTGGAGTGCTGCGGACGCTGTTGGAGCCGGGAGATTTGTGGTCGTCTCGCAGTGGGAGGGTCGGGTGAGAGAGTCAACGGAGGTTCGGATGCACTGGGGGGGGGACGATGACGAACTGGCTTACAGGAAAACAGAACCCTAGGCACGCATGCACACTCCTACCTGCCAGGTCCCAACTGATCATGGAACATGCAAGTGGGAGTGCGCATGCGCACTTAGGGTTTTATTATTATAGATGGATGGGGGGACGAGAACATAAAATCTAGAGAGGAGAGGTGGGGTTGAAGATGATAAAAATGTATAATCAATAGAAATGGGGGAAGGGGAAAAGGGGAGGTGGGAATTGCCTGCAGAGATTGTTGAGGCTCCTTTGGGGTGGAAGAAGGTGCAATTTGAAGCATCTGTAAATAGGAAGGTTTTTAGATCAGTTTAATATTTTTGCAAGGATGACCTTTAGGTGATTCATGTTAACACCACAGGTCCCAGAACAGTACATGATGATATCCCTGAGGCTTTGGTTATCAGCACAACAGGTCTTCATTCACAGATGGGGAGGGAAAAAGTATCATGCAGGGTAGGGCCTCCTTCCCCAGGCAATAGGTGAGAGAGGTTGAGATAAGGAACATGTGCCATATACCCCACATGTTAGCTTGACAGAAGTGCCACCACATTCCCAGTGTAAAAACAGGTAATGGCTGTGTGGCTATATATACCCTATAGTTTCAAGTTTATTTAAAAAATTAATCCAATGCGATTTATAAATAACAATAAAATCAGGGTAAAAAGAAAAACAGATTGATTGAACCAAACAATAATACGGCTTTTGACCAACATGATACATCAGGGAGGAAAAAAAAAGTATTATATAACCATTTGCCCATTCTCTGGGAGGGATCTGAGGCTTTTTCCTCTGTGTCAATTTCCTGATGGCATGTGCTTTTTGAATACAATTGTTTGAAAACAAATTATAGATATAATAAATTAAAGACGCACATATACCCATTTTTTATGTGGGATGTGGAAATGTAAATTATGGAAGTACAATCATCACAGAGGGGTTTTTGTATGGGTTACATTATTTGATCTATTATATGTGTGTGGGTTTTGGGGGTATTTTTTTTTTGTGGGTATATATGCCTCCCACAACAGCCAATGTTCTGGGTCCAGCTATCACCAGTATCTCCTGCTCCAGGGCATTCAGTTGAAGCTGACTACCAGGACTCTGTGCAGCATTCATCTCCGCCTTCTGCCGGACTTGTCTCCGCATCACCCGCCAGTGTGCTGTTTTTTTTAAAGCCTCTACCTCACAGTGTTAATGGTAAATGGCATCAATCTCATTGCAGATCTGGTTCCAAAGAGCCTGCTGACCCTCTGTGCCAGTCCTATCAGTTTGTCTCCCAAAGAGGCAATCATAGTTGACACCCACCTGGGTGACAAGAATCCTAACCTCCCCAGGGAGGAAATTTTGTTTGCGTTTAGGACTCATGTCGCCAAATGCACCCAGCAATCTGTACAGTATATAACAGTACATAAATTGCTAATTAACATTTTATTCTATTTTCAATCTTAAGATGTCTTTCTCTCCCCCGTTGAGTTACATAACATCCACACTCATAGCAAACTGGGATGAACACACTGTATTATGAGTATGCTAAATTTAAACCCATTTTGTCTACATATTAATTATTTATTTTATTTCTTCCATTTGTGCGTCGCACATGCCTATACAAGCTCTAGGTGACATTACAGAGGAAGGGGTTAGAAGAGGGTAGGGAGGACTATGGAGGGCAGGAAGGAGTGGAGAGGAGAGAAGCATGTAGAATATTTAATAGAAATTCCTAACTTTACAGATATGAGCATCATCTATGTATATGATATCTAAATGAATTAAAGTAATATGTAAAAAGGAATAGAAGGGAGGAACCATTAAACAATAGAATTCAGTTAATAAAATAAAAAAGAATAGGGGTAAAAACAATGGAATAAAATTTAAAATAATTCATAAACTGGAAGAAAAAGTTGAAAACCAAAATCAAATAAGTCTGGCAGAAGTCCAATTTCCTGAAGCAGCTCTGTTGCCTCAGCATATTTTAAATAATCCCAATGGAAAAAAATCCAGATGGGACAGATATCAGCTCGGGCTTTCCAGCTGCTGCAGCCCCGACTCATCGCTTCCAGGCAGAAGATGCACAGAGATAGAACAATCCATCGCCGGGCCGCACTACTCTCGGTGGGCGGGGGATGCTTATGGGCAGCTCCCGAAGAATACAGCACTCTGCTTCCATTGGAAAATTGGGAGGAGTCCACGGCACGGTCCCACTTCACGGATGCGGAGACACCATCAGCCCCTCCCCAATGAGAGAGCAGACGCCGCCCAATCCTAGGCAACCACCAGCAGCGATCTACCATGCCTCCACTGGTCCCACCTCCAGCAACGATCTCCCCGCAGCGATCTCCAGTCACCACACGCAGGTAGGAAGGGACTCTGCTGAAAATGAACCATTCCAGGCCTTTAGGTTAGTAGACAGTTATGCTGTGATTCTATAACTGTCAAACTCCTCCTATCCAAGATGTTTTCTCACTCGCCCGAGTGAAAATTAAAAGAAAAAAGTAAAGAACCCTGTAAAACTATGAATAAGGTAGATGAAAGGAACAAAATAAAGTAGAAACTAACTAAATAGAACTAAAAACTTAAAAATATAAGACAGAGACACTGACGTCCAGGTCTTACTCAGGCAACATTCTAGAGCAGAATTATCATCCAGTAACATTAACACATAGTAAATGACGGCAGATAAAGACCTGAACGGTCCATCCAGTCTGCCCATAAGTTATAACCATTAAAAAATCCATGATTAAATTAACTTATATCTTCTTTGATATTTCTGGGCCACAGACTGTAAAGTCTGGCATTGTCCTAGGTTCCAAATGCTGAAGTTACCATCCAAGCTGACTCCCGCCTATACAAACATCCCGTTGTTTGCAGGATATCTACCGTAAAGTCTGGCCAGTAGCATCCTCATGTTCAAAATTAGTGGAATTCCCATTGACGCCCATCCCAGCCCATCCTACACTGAATCAACATATATGTGAGACACAGACCATGCAGGTCTGTTCAATACCGGCCTTAGTTTTTTAATTTACATCTTTTGTTTTCTAATTAGAGATTCTCTATTTTTATCACATGCTTTTTTGAATTCCATCACCTCGGGAGGGCATTCCAGGCATCTACCACCCTCTTCATGAAGAAGAATTTCGTAACATTGCTCCTAAGTCTTCCTTCCTGTAACCTCAAATTATACCCTCTAGTTTTACCATTTTTTCTTCTCTGGAAAAGATTTGGTTCTATATTGGATATACAGATTAAATACGGTGATTTCAAAAGGCTTAAATAATGAGTTAGACTGGCAGTCCCTTATCTAGGATGTCTGCGTGTTAAAAATCTAAAAAAGGAGAATGATTATCTATATATATAAAATCGGAGGTATGTATGTGTGTATGTATGTGTGTGTGTATGTGCCGCGATCACGCAAAAACGGCTTGACCGATTTGAAAGAAACTTGGTATGCAGATCCCTCACTACCTGGGGGTGATATGTTCTGGGAGTCTCGCGGCCCACCTGCACACGTGGGCGGAGCTACAAACAGAAAATCAGATTTCACCCATTCATGTCAATGGAAAAAATGTAAAAAGCTGCCGTTCTCACAGTAATTCCAACTACCTGGGGTGATATGTTCTGGGGGTCTCGCGGCCCACCTGCACACGTGGGCGGAGCTACAAACAGAACATCAGATTTCACCCATTCATGTCAATGGAAAAAATGTAAAAAGCTGCCATTCTCACAGTAATTCAAAAACGGCTTGACCGATTTGAACGAAACTTGGTATGCAGATCCCTCACTACCTGGGGTGATATGTTCTGGGGGTCTCGCGGCCCACCTGCACACGTGGGCGGAGCTACAAACAGAACATCAGATTTCACCCATTCATGTCAATGGAAAAAATGTAAAAAGCTGCCATTCTCACAGTAATTCCAACTACCTGGGGTGATATGTTCTGGGGGTCTCGCGGCCCACCTGCACACGTGGGTGGAGCTACAAACATAAAATCAGATTTCACCCATTCATGTCAATGGAAAAAATGTAACAAGCTGCCATTTTCACAGTAATTCAAAAACGGCTTGACCGATTTGAACGAAACTTGGTATGCAGATCCCTCACTACCTGGGGTGATATGTTCTGGGGGTCTCGTGGCCCACCTGCACACGTGGGCGGAGCTACAAACAGAAAATCAGATTTCACCCATTCATGTCAATGGAAAGGATGTAAAAAGCTGCCATTCTCACAGTAATTCCAACTATAAAACACTTTCAATGACACTATAACTACTAGGGACATCGTTTCTATTCTACCACGGACACCATACATATAGAGTTTGTATGTTCTAACTGTGTTTGTAACTGTTTCCTTCATGCACCCCAGTTCATAATGTTATTACATTATATGAGTACTCACATATGCTGAACTAGGAACACAGGTTCCATTCTGAACCGGGAAAAAACTGCATGGAGTTTCTTTTCAACCTGAGTTTCCACATATTGAGTTGTTTAAATCAATACTGAAACTTTTGGATGCCACTTATTCCAACAGATCTTCCTTTTCAGTTTAAGAGATTGCAAATTCCAGTGAGACTTGCATTCTCTATCACAATCAACAAATCACAGGGACAGACTATTACATACTGTGGAGTGGATTTAAGATCCCCCTGTTTTTCCCATGGAAACTCTATATTGCTTGCTCAAGGGTGGGTTCACCCATGAATTTATATGTTCTTGCTCCTGGAGGTGAAACTAAAAATGTTGTTTATAATCAAGTTTTGTGTTAGTTGTATTGTATTCATTTTGTCAAATATTTCACATTTTAATTTGAATATTGTACTTTTTATAAAGCTGTTAAAAATAATTTCATTTACCACTATAAAGTATCTTTATTTGAATCCATTTACAGTGTTATTGCTATAATTAAATACCCGTGCAACGCCGGGGCATCAGCTAGTATATATATATATATATATATATATGAAGACATAAATAAAAATTTGTATAGCCCTTTAAGTTTTGTTCAAAATGGAATATACTTTTTAGGGTTTAAAAATAAATTTTACTAGCTTTTCTTAATACCTCCAGTTTTTCTGGAGTTTAAGAGCTTCTAGGTTTTAGTAGGTTAAAGGCAGTAGGTCCGCCGGAATATCAGCCGGACACTGTGTGTCAGTGACATGGCAGGTCAGCTGATGCCGGCAAGACCGTTTAAAATCTAGCTGAATAAAAGCCGCCACCATTGCTATCTAAAGAATATGGTACAAGGACGGGTGATTTATTAATAGGTAAATAATAATAAAAAAACAGCTCAGCGATAAATATTTATTTATTTATTTAGATTTTTATCCCGTCCTCCCAGTAGCTCAGAACGATCTACAAGTGAACATACACAATGGAGTGTAATTGGACATATAAGATATACAATAGGTTTAAATGTTTGGACATACAAGACTGTGCAATAGTTTAAATACAGGGAGTATACAGCAAATTAAGAGTAGAGTTTAAGTATAAGTAGTTTAGTTTAAATACAAGTTATTTGAGTTTAGATACAATTTCTCAGAGTACAGACTAAGAGAGGACTATACTGAATTTTAGGGAGAAGATAGACAGGAGAGAGAAGAGAGAGGTGGGGCTTAAGGGGGAGATGTAGACTGAGGGTGACCTTTAGTTGAAGAGGAGGGTCTTTACCATTTTACGGAACGTCAATAATAAGTTCTGTAGTCTGAGTTAAGGGGGGAGTTGGTTCCAGAGATGTGGAATGAAGTGGCTGTAGGATCGTTTGCGGGCAGTTTCTGAGAGGAGGGACCTTCCGGGGGGAATGCATAGGCGTATCTCCGATTTTGAGCAGAGGGTGCGAGTGGGGGTGTAGATGGGAAGCTTGGATTTTATGTAGGAGGGGGTGGTGGTATAAATTCTCTTATGCGCTATTGCCAGGGCCTTGAAAGCACAGCACTGGCTAATTGGGAGCCAGTGTTCAGCGCGGAGTGCTGGGGAGATGGGATCATGGTAGTTGAGGTTGTGTAGGAGGCGGATAGCTGCATTTTGGACCCGTTGGAGGCGCTTGAGATTATTTTTGGTTAGTCCATTAAATAGAGAGTTACTGTAATCCATTCTGGAGAGGACATATGCGTAGAGGAGTTGGGCCAGGTCAGGTGTGGAGATGTAGGGTTTGATCCTTCTCAGTTGGCGAAGGTAGTAGAAGGAGGTGGAGACTACTTGGGATATGTGGGCAGATAGGGATATGTGGGCAGATAGGGATAGGTGTCCGTCTAAGGTTACTCCTAGGCTGCGTACCTGATCTGTTGCCGTTAGTAGAGTGGAGTCCCATGCTAGTGTAGGACGTGTGTATTTGGTTCTTTTTTTCCTGATCCATAAGAGTTCGGTTTTAGAGGCGTTCAGTTGAAGTTTGTTGTTTGACATCCAAGTTTTCATGTCAGAGAGGCAGTGTTGGAGATTAGGATTATTTATGCTAATTTAATTAATAAAGAAATAGCGTTGATAAAGGTTTTTTTGTTTCAGGGGAAAGCCTTGAGAAGGCTTATGGTGAAACATGTCAACTGTTATTTTACCCCGACTGTGAAACCACACACAAATATAACTAAGTAAAAACTTAATATTTATATAATTTAACCGAAGGGGATATAAACATAAAAGAGTAATTCTATACAATATTTAAACGGAACCAATGACGAGAGGACACAGAAACCCAGCATGGATAACAACTGCAGTTAAAAAGGCGATAAGCGACAAGAAATCATCCTTCAAGAAATGGAAAAAGGAACCAACAAAGGAAAACCAGGAAGAATACAAAAGACACCAGAAAAAAATGCCATCAAGAGGTCAAGAAAGCAAAGAGAAAATATGAGGAAAGACTGGCAGGAGAAGCAAGAAACTTCAAACCCTTCTTCAGGTATGTGAAAGGGAAACAATCAGCCAGAGAGGAAGTGGGACCACTGGATGACGGAGACAGGAAAGGAGCGATAAAGGAAGAAAAAGAGATAGCTGACAGGTTAAACAATTTCTTCTCGTCAGTCTTCACCAGAGAGGACACATCCAATATCCCAGAACCCGAGGTGTTTATAAACGGAGAACACGACGAAAGACTGATTCAACTAGAGGTAAGTAAAGAGGATGTCCTCAGACAGATAGACAGACTAAAGAGCGACAAATCACCAGGCCCGGACGGCATCCACCCAAGGGTACTAAAAGAACTGAGAAACGAAATAGCAGAGACACTTCAACAAATATGTAACCTCTCCCTAAAAACTGGGGAGATCCCAGAAGACTGGAAAATAGCAAATGTCACGCCCATCTTCAAGAAGGGATCAAGGGGTGACCCGGGAAACTACAGGCCTGTGAGCTTGACCTCGGTTCCGGGAAAGATGATGGAAGCAATGGTAAAGGATGCAATCTGCGAACACATAGGAAACAATGGACAACTGAAGGCGAGCCAGCATGGCTTCAGCAAGGGAAGGTCGTGCCTCACGAACTTGCTGCACTTCTTTGAGGGAATAAACAGCCAGATGGATAAGGGGGAATCCATAGACATCATTTACCTTGACTTCCAAAAAGCCTTCGACAAGGTACCTCACGAACGGCTACATAAAAAGCTGTGGAATCACGGGGTGCAAGGGGATATCTACCGATGGATCAAACACTGGTTGGCAGGCAGGAAACAGAGGGTTGGAATAAAAGGCCAATACTCAGACTGGCAATGGGTCACGAGCGGAGTTCCGCAGGGGTCAGTGCTGGGACCTCTACTGTTCAATATATTTATAAACGATCTGGAGACGGGGACAAAATGTGAGGTTATCAAATTTGCTGATGACACCAAACTCTGCAGCAGGGTTAGAAACACGGAAGACTGTGAAGACCTGCAAAGGGACCTAACGAGACTGGAAGACTGGGCAAACAAGTGGCAAATGAGTTTTAACGTACAGAAATGCAAGGTCATGCATGTAGGGAAAAAGAACCCGATGTTCAGCTACAAAATGGGGGGAACACTACTAGGGGTGAGTAACCTTGAAAGGGACCTGGGGGTGATGGTAGACACATCACTGAAACCATCGGCGCAGTGTGCGACAGCCTCAAAGAAAGCAAACAGAATGCTGGGCATCATCAAAAAGGGTATCACAACCAGGACGAAAGAAGTCATCATGCCGCTATATCGCGCAATGGTGCGCCCGCACCTGGAGTACTGTGTGCAGTACTGGGCGCCGTACCACAAGAAGGACATGGCAGTACTCGAGGGAGTGCAGAGGAGGGCGACTAAACTGATAAAAGGTATGGAAAATTTTTCATACGCTGACAGGTTAAAAATGCTGGGTCTGTTCTCCCTGGAGAAGAGGAGACTTAGAGGGGACATGATAGAAACCTTCAAAATCCTAAAGGGCATAGAGAAAGTAAATAAGGACAGATTCTTCAAACTGTGGGGGGCCACAAACACTAGGGGTCACTCGAAGAAATTGAAAGGGGACAGGTTTAGAACAAATGCTAGGAAGTTCTTTTTTACCCAGAGGGTGGTGGACACATGGAACGCACTTCCAGAGGATGTGATAGGCCAGAACTCTGTACAAGGGTTCAAGGAGGGTTTGGATAGGTTCCTGGAGGATAAGGGGATAGAGGGGTACAGATAGAACTTGAGGTAGGTTGTAGAGGTGTTCAGAAACCACTTCACAGGTCATGGACCTGATGGGCCGCCGCGGGTGCGGACCGCTGGGCGAGATGGACCTCTGGTCTGACCCAGTGGAGGCAACTTCTTATGTTCTTATGTTCTTAAAGCTAAAGTAGTGATACTTTTGAGCTTTAAGTGATGTCACTGAGGTTCATGTGAGAAGAAGGCTATTAAGAGACAACAAAGGATGGAAAATAATGTCTGTTCAGTTAAATAACTGAACATACTTTATTTTGGATATTCTACATTCATTTTTGGCATTAAATTTGAACATTCAACTTTCTTCCATTTTTTTTTTCCTCCTTGAATCTATGTACTTTCCCATGTCTTCCCTTCCCATCTATCCATATGCACTATCTCCTCCCTCTCTCTGCCCTTCCCCACCATCCACATGTGCCATCCCTTTTTCTCCTCCCCTATTCCCCTCTATCCATAAACAGAAATTCTTCCATCTCTCTTCCATTCCCCACCCCTCCCATCCCTGTGCACTATGTCCTCCCTCTCTCCCCTTCCCCTCCATCTCTGTGTACCATCTCCTCCTTCCCTTTCCTCTCCTATGGTCTGACATCTGTCTTCCCCCTTTGCTCCTTTCTTTATCCTTTCCTTCTCACAGTCTCTCTCTCCTTTGTGGTACTGCATCTCTCTGTCTCTATCTTCCCCTCCCTCTACCTTAGTCTGGAATCTCCCTCTCCTCTTTCCTTTCCCTGGTCTGGCATCTCTCTCTTCTTCCCCCTCCTCATCCTGTGGCCTGATATCTCTCTCCTTCCCTCCCCCTCCCATGGCATCTCTATCTGCCCCTTCCCTTCCCTTTGTTCCCCTGGAGGTCTGGCATCTTTCCTTTCCTTTCTTTCCTCCCCATCCCCACAGTCTAGCACCTCTCTTACCCTCCCCATGCTATTCACACACACACACGCACACACGCAATATCTGGTGCTGGCTCACCATTCTTCCCAGCGGTACTGATGTGACTCTTCAGGCCAACGGCAGCATGTGTAAAGGATACACACTGTTTTCGGCCACCTAGAAGCTTTCTCTCTGCTATTATTTCCCCACAGGTGGGAAGCAGTAGCAGAGAAAAAGTTTCTGTGTCACTGAAAGCAGTGTGTTTACTTCACATACGCTGCCGTCGGCCTGAACAGTTACAGGAGTGCCACTGAGAAGAAGGATGAGCAAGCACTGGATCTCACCGTGGTGGTGGTGAGGGGGGGGGGGGGACTTCGGATAGGTGTGTGAGCTGCTGTAGGGTTACTATATGACCGGTTTCCCTAGACAAAAGTAGCAAAATAAAAAAGCTTCCTGGACTGCTGACAGTCCTCAAAAAGAGGACATGTCCAGGAAAACCTGGACATCTGGTAATCCTACATATATATTATGCTAGTATTCAATAAAAGAAGGCAGACATACAATAAATACATTATAGAACTAGCCCCTACAATTAGAATTATATACAGGTGTACAATTTTAGAATTAGCCTTATGTGTATAGCTACATATTACCTAATCAGCAAGCTCAAACTACACATAAATTATCCCCCTGATTCAGCCCTCAGCAGTCAGAGAATTTAAAGTCACTAACGATACTGGCCTGGTTTTGACCTGGATATTGAATGTTGGACCTAATCTGGGTACCAGCGTTAAATATCCAAGTTATGGCCTGCTTATCCAGGTGCCAGAGATATTTAGACTGGTACTCAGATAAGGAATGGGGTAATAACGTGGCTTGCAGTTAGCTGCAGGATCTCACAGATATAGACAAAGGAAAGTCAAAGGAAAAGCTTTATTGGTAAACAAGTAATCAAAGCAAGACAGTCCATTTCTGTTACAGACTCACTTCCACCCTGGACAACAACAAAATTAACATCTACTTCCTTCTCTCTTAACAGATCTATTTTCTTCAATATAGTTCCAGTTGCTCATATGAGTTGTCTCCTCTAAAATTATGCATGTAAAATTGTAATCTGTCTAATAAATAGTTGATAAGAGTGGAATATAAATCCTTCAAATAAATAAAATAAATCTAGGCCTGACTTCAACTAGGACACTCAGGACCTGGGTCTTCACTTTTTGTAGTTTTCTGTTCCCTCTCATGCATTCCCTGGGCTTCTACAGTGTGCAAACCTCTGAGCTATGGCCACTCTTTACTTCCCTGGGACTCCTCCACAGATACTGCAGCCAGCCTACACTTGAGGGAGAATTCCTTTACTTGGAATTTCCCTCCAGGAGTTCTATGAACTTGGGATCGTTCTTCTGGAGACTTCTTCCCTTCAGATCTGTCTTGTCCTTCTTTACCTGAGGGCATTTACCCACCTCCCAGCCTGAGCCCAACCTCTCTGACTCATCCTCTGACAAGGCAGGTTAGCACCACCTGCTGTAAGGTGGCTAAAAACCACCTGTAATGCTAGCAATTTTATTATTCCTGTTTCTATTCACTGCATCATTCAAACCACTCCAGATGCTACTTTTTATATATCACTTTTTATCAGGCACTCAGGGCTCAAACATCTCATATTCTTGAGCTTTACACTGTATTTTAAGCCTCATTTTGGTGCTCCTAAGGAATCTTTCAGTGTGTTCCAAGTCTCACTCATTTTCAGTATGTCCTTTTTGTCAGCTGCAGGGAAGCAGGCAGACCCCTCCTCTTATCTCCTCTCCTGGCTGCTTGCTGTGTGCATGTACCTCTCTGTGATGATTCAGAGCAGGTGTTTATTTCTCAGGTTAATGTCCCCTCCCCCCTCCCCCCAGATAAAACAACAACATTAAAAAAGCCACCAGGACCCCTGACAGAGCCCTAAAAAAGAGGACATGTCTGGAGAAACCCGAACATATGGTAACCTTACTTGCATTGCACAATATATACAGTGTTTTATCTTATGACACTTGAGACCCTACCCATGAGGGGAGGAAACCAGAAAAGATATACTGTAAACTTGAAAATATCTCAAAGGTCTAACCATTCCTTTTGAAAACTAGTTTTCAGACCCATGTGTACAAATTCCACTTAAAATGAAAATTGATCTCCCCTTAATTAAGACATTAGATCTTTTGCATGCCAACAAGGTTTAACTGTTAGTGGCCTTTAGTGAATAGATCCTATACAATAACAAAGGAACTAATAACAGACAATGTACCTATTAGAAGTAAAAAAATATATTGGGCCTTTATGACATGTTTTGGGATTTCAAAATAATTCATTTAATTCCTTTATATTCTCATTGCAATGATCTTGCAAAAAGAAAAAGCCAAATAATGAAAAAAAGGCATTAACATCCATTCATTCTCAGACAGAGCCATTTCTTTCACTGCTGAGTCTAAGGAACATAAGTGTCACTGGAGCAAAGCATGCATTGCAATAACAGTTAATGGAAAGAATGGTGAAAAAAAAAGACTGCCAACAAATGCTTCAGTCCTGAAACTTGACATACTTGAAAAAGCAGAAAGTAGCATATATAGCTCTAAGGGGAGAAAACACAATATCATAATATGAATGACGCTATGCACGCCTTTCCAAAAAATGGGGAAATAATTATGTATGTAGACATCTACAGGATGAAAACCAACTATGATGGATAGGATATGTGATAAAGCAAAGTTTTATAGGGTGATTACACCTGATGGAGAGTGATACTAGATGAACAAGGAACACCTGCGGGGACGAAGCATAGTGACTCATAATAACAAAGAGAAAAAGAAGAATGAGTCTGCTGTGCTTGTATTGTCACAAACATTAGAAGTAGAAAAGAATCAGGAGGAGGGTGCTCAGTTGGACTATAAACGACCTGAAATGAAATTCATTAATCTCAGTGGCACTTTACCTTAAGATCATCTTTGTTCCTAGAATAGCTGAGTTGCTGAGAAGAACATTAACCTTCTACTCTTTCCACTTATTTCCAGAAGCAATTCTTGATGCACACAGTGGAGGCAGCATTTGCATCTCCCAAGTGGTCACTGCTGTAGGGTGACACCTAAAGACTGGATTTAGGGCATGTGATTGCAAACAGTAATGCAGTGAGAGTAGGAGGCAGTTGGGGTGGTAGCGCCCCCACCCTTGTGTCTTCCTCTCCCGCTCCTCCTGTGCCCCCCCATTCCTTCCCCGCTCCCAATGCCACACTCGCACCCTCCCTTCCTCTGTACCTCTTTAAATATTCACCAGTACGAGCAGCTTCTCTGGACTACTAATCGCGCCGGCATTGGCTTTACCTCTGGTGTCACTTCCTGGCCCCGTGGCCAGGAAATGATTTCAGAGGGGAGCCAGGCTGGTGCGAGCAGTAGGCTGGAGAAGTTGCTTGTGCTAATAATGATTTAAAGAGGTACGGGGCATTTACCCCCCCCCCCCCCCACCCCTTTACTATGTCACCGATTGCAGAATTTTAAACATACTGCATTGATCGGATTAGGTATACAGGAAGAGATAGAAATTAGCAGAAATATTTGCAGGTCTTAGGTGCTCCACATAAGAGGCTTGGGGAGGCTAAGCCTCTGCAGCCTCAATTAACCTTCTCCACCCCTTCCCCTCCTTGCCCAGCTGCCATTTATCAGAACCTGTGGTTGAACAAAATAAAATCAGAAAATAGGCATGGGGGCCATTGCCTCTCTATGCACTGCTACTGGACCTGCTAGACCAGGGGTAGGCAATTCCGGTCCTCAAGAGCCAGAGCCATGTCAGGTTTTCAGGATATCCACAATAAATATGCATGAGATAGATTTGCATCTCAAGGAGGCAGTGCATGCAAATCCATCTCATACATATTCATGGTACAGATCCTGAAAATCTGACCTGGCTCCGGCTCTCGAGGACCGGAATTGCCTACTCCTGTGTTAGACCACCAGACCCCTCTGATGTAAACTTCCTGTTTTGGAGGGATGGAATCAGCAGAGCCTGCAGCAACATACAGGAACCACAAGCAGCAGCAAAAAAGGTCTAATGGACCTTCAAAGTAACTAACTTCTGTCTCAAGCACTGGACTACCAATCATATACCAAATAAATTATTTATATGGTATATGATTGGTAGTCCAGTGCTTGAGGCAGAAGTTAGTTACTTTGAAGGTCCATTAGACCTTTTTTGCTGCTGCTTGTGGTTCCTATTTAGTATCATGTGCAGCTTTTTTGCTTAGTGGAGTTAGTTTTGCAACATGCAGGAAAACAATAGTCTAGCACCTATGTTCAGATTTTTTTGGGGGGGCTGCCACAGGTCCCAGTAAAGTAGAAACAAATGTGACAGGGTGTGTAGCTGGATAAGCATCTATTCATGAAAACATTTACTACTGCCTTGGTTAAGAAATGCTTCTTTATTTTATGGAAGCTACGTATGATTAGGTCTTCAGTCCCTCTGCATTTAGAATGTTGGATCAGTCTTTGGTTCTCAGCACATTTCAGATTAAACGAAGATAGTATCTGACCTAAAGAAGCAATATAAATATTAAAAAGAACAGGAGAAACCCCACATGGGTTACACCAGATATTAGAAGTACACTTGATATCGGAAGTACAATTGAGATTTCAAAAAATTCTAAAACCATTGAAAAACCTTCCCTGTAATTCCCATGGCATCAAGACATCCAAGTAAAGCATCATGATCAATGAGATCAAAAGTAGAACTTAAATCAAGCTGTAACAGAAGTGCCACCTTGCTAGGCAGATTGGATGGGCCATGCAGGTCTTTATCTGCTGACATTTAGGCCCAGATTCTGTAAACTGCATCCCGATTGTAGGCAGCTGTAGGCATCCTACAGCTGTCTCATCAGCCAATCGGGATGTAGGTTTTTTTAAAAAATGCTCCCCAGGCAGACCACCTATATTGAAGGCACGTCCGGGAGCCTAGGGAGGCCCACAAGCCCGCCTAAGGATAGGCAGTAGCCTTAGGCGAACCTAGGCAGCCCTAGTAGAGTGAGAGACGCTTACAATGTAGGCCAGCAAAATGCTGGCTTACACTATAAGTAGACGCAGCCGCTATATTTATCACGGCAAGGGATCTCCCTGCCACGATTAATTTAGTGGCTGCGGCTGCCAATCTTCCCCCCCCCACCAAAAGAACGAGGCAGAAGGGTGCCCAACCCCTCCTGCCAGGAGAGCCCCCCTAGCGCGGACCCCCTTGCCGCGATAAATATAGCGGCTGCGTCCACAGTAACACGGTTCTGTAACCGGCATCTATAACATGGGCATCAGTTACAGAATCAGGTTTATTTTAGGTGGGTGTAAGCCCGATTCAGTATAGGATGCCTGTTCCAGACATCCTATGCAGAATCCAGGCTTTAATATGTTGCTATATATTTATTGTGATTATCCTGAAAACTGGACCTCATATGTTTTCTTCTAGGATAGGCTTGAAAATTCTTAAAGCACCATGTCTGATATACAATAGCTACAGAATTCTAATTTGAGATTATGTGATTAACTTTCCAATCAGCTCATTTTTAATGCCATCATGTAGTTCAAGTCTGCTAACTCAAGTTAATGTGACATAATTGTTTATCACTGACATTCATAATGACCTGTCCCAACTGTCTCATTTATTAATTTGAAAACATTTGTCACTGTATTTTCCATTGCGGAAAATCAGAATATATGAAGTTAACTGTTCCATGACTAGGACAGAATAGAAATACTCTGCAAAATAGTAGAAGAAAACTGGATTAAAAAAAAAAAATTACGCAATTGTTTTAAAGCATACAAGAGGGTGCTGAAAAGTTCTTGGCCCAACCAAGAAGAGAATGGCACAGATATGGTTTAATTAATGATCTGAAACAATGTCAAAACATACAATTTTATTTCTACAAATTGGCACTTAATTAAATAAGATAACACTCTTTTCAGCTACAGTGGTGAAATAATGCTCAGAATTTAGGAAATTGGTTGTTTGGGCTGAGAACTTTTTAGCACCCCTCATATTTTTCCTGATACTCTTGTCTTTCAGTACCAGAGAAAAGCTTCAAGAAATAAGTACGCAGACAATCTGCAAAGTCCCAAAGGAAGGAAATTTCCTTCCTTCCAGAGCAAAAGCTTTTCACTTCACTGAGAAAGGGGATGAATCTTTAAGTCTTTTGGGACATTATAAATGTGCAATCTCAGAGGAAAATCACAGAGGGCGTATTTCTGAGCCTGGTTGCCCAAACAAAAGATAATTTTCTGAACAGTTGCAACACCATGAAAAATAACCTAGAGTCAATATTCAAAATGTTTGTTTGGGTTAATTTAGAGGGGGTTGAAAAGTAGTCTTTTCTGCCAAAAATGATATTAAAGCAACTGAACTGCAAAGGGTAGTGAAAGGAGAACATGCTGGAAAGAGTGATGCTCACATCCAATAGAAATAGGTCAAATATTGTTTAGATTCCCATGATCTTTAAGGAATTGTTCATTTTTATTTATTTATCAGTAAATTCTATAACCGGTGCCGAAACATAGGCCATGGTAGCCACCCTACTGGTGCCTAAGTTAATTGACAAACATCGTTAGAAATGTTGATAAACCCTGATGTTTAAGCACCTACTGGCACCTAAATAAAATGCGCTAGAATTGTGCCCATGTAGGTGTTTTCTGGAACCTAATTTCATTATGGGCATAGATAAGTAGGTGCTGGAACGTGCCTAGGTAGGCGCAATTTATGGCATAGATATGCACCGGAAATGTAGGCCTGGAAAATCCTGGCCTACATTTCTGGCGTCTACCTTTCCCAGAGATGTGATTCTGTATATAGTGCCGTGATTGATACTCGTTCACTGGCCACTTTTTTTAGGTAGCAGCCAATAGTGGCACCGCATACAGAATCCGGCCGTTAATGTTTTTTCATTTCTTAGGCAGTGATGTCAGGAAGTGCACCCTATTGCATGAAAAGAGGACAGTTCTATCATCAATATTTGGGTCCCTACATGGTGTCTATTCTATAAAAGAAAGTAGGCACCAACTTTCCACTAATGTGACAGGTTAAATACATGCATATAATTTAAGACTGAATACTTTGGGCCTGATTCTATAAATGGCGTCCAGCGGCTAAGTGATGATTGGCACAGTTGTCAATCAACCCCTAGGCGCTATTTGTAGAATTGTGTCTAGTGGAGCCAACTTGAATTGGGTGTCAGTAAGCGTCATAATGTTAGGCAATGGCATATTATGCCAGGGTTTTCTGTATTAAATTATTATAAATTGGTTGTACTGAGAACTTTTTTTTTTAATTCATCTTCAAACCATACAAAATGCTGCAGCAAGAATGCTTTTTGTTTCAAACCTTCAAGAATGAATTATTCCTCTTCTGACTAAACTTCACTGGCTACTATTCATGCATGTTGTCAATTTAAACTTTCTACTATAATATTCAGATTGATTTATGAATTGACTCCAAGTTATCTTTCTAAATTATCTCTACCCAATACTCTGTGCTACTAGAAAAACATTTTTCTTCTTTATCTACCTACGAACAAAATATGTTTCAAGGGTCAAATATTAGAACACCTCTAGTATTAAGAGAACCTTCCTATTAGAGAATGACACGGTGACAAAATTCATCACCGTTCCCGTCCCCGCGGATAACCGCGGGAAATAAACCCATGTCATTTTCTAGTGTCTATTTCAACCTCGGTCCTTCTACACCAGCGTTCTTCAAAGCAAAGCTTGCGGGTCAGTGGTTGTGGCCATTCATACTCTGATTCTTATGTGAGCCAAGGATAATGAAGCCATTGTGACATCACTGATGTGATTGGCTCTTAGGCACTGGTGGAATGAGGCATTATGACATCACAATATCTGCTCTGGATACCAGAGACTGTCATTCTGTGGTGTCTGTTTAAACCTCAGTCCTTCTACACCAGCATTCTTCAAAGCAAAGCCTGCGGGTCAGTGGTTGTGGCCATTCATTCTCTGATTCTTCCCTCTTTCCTTAAAGAATGACATGAAGATGGTTTCCCGCGGTTATCCGTGGGGACGGGAACGGTGATGAATTTTGTCACCCTGTCATTCTCTACTTCCTATCTTAGGCCATCTTTAACTAAGAAGCATTAGGGGTTTCTACCATGGCCCGGGGTGCTCAATACTGCGATGCTCATAGAATTTCTATGGGGAAAGGGGAGTTTAGATTTAGGAAATTGTCCTTCAGACTTCTGTGTAATGATCATTTAAAAAAAAATATATATATTAATGTTAAGTTCTTTTATTATATTGTACAAATCTCAAATTCTTTCATCACAGGTTTAGAATTCAGCTGAACTCTTTCGTTTTCATGCATAACTGTTTTATCTTTGCTGACAAAAATCATAGATATATTGACGCCTGCTCAATGTGTGACAACCCAACATGGATATATGTCAGATAAGTAGAGGTTCAAGATCCTTTATTCGAAATTCTGAAATCCGGAAAGCTCCAAAAACCAAAATTTGACAAAAACCAGAAATAAGCAATTTCCCCTGTGTGATACATGCTGAAACCAGTGCAGGTGCAGGTGTTTCTCCTGCATAATTCAGGTCGGAGAACTGGAAAAATGGCAAAGAGTGCTGTGGATCCCACTCAGAGCAGTGAGAAACAAAAAAGGAAGCTTTTGTCTGTGCATTCTTTTCAACTTAAAGTGGTCTCAGTATTCCATGTAAATCAGGAAGTCTGGTTCCTGGCATTCCATGCCAAAGGCATAAAGAAAAAAAAAAGGACATAAGTTTTGGCATTACAGGATGTGAGGAGAGTTCTTCTTCATTCTCAAGGTGACAAATGAATTTCGTCTTTCAGATCTTCTTTTTGTGCTAGCCGACCTTAGCAGATGGGGAAAGCCTGCCTCATAGGCTTCCATTTCTAGATGGATTTGTGTGGCTATTTTGTCTGCATACGATAGGTGTGGTAAACAGCTGCCAATTTCTTTGAAAGCACATTCTACCAGAGGCATGATCTCTTCATGGGCAACAGCACAGAAAGTTGAGGTATTGAAGAAGCTTGATCATGGTGTGCCCATAAGACAGCTGACTGGAGAATATGGTGTGGCAACAACAACCATATATGACTTAAACAGAAAGATAAGTTGTTGACATTTTACAGTGAGAGTGATGACCAGAAATTAATGACTGCTTAGGACAAAAAAAAAAAAAGAAGATTTAGATTGTGAGCTGATTGAGTGGGTTCGGCAAAAAAAAAAAAAGCCTGAACGCATGCCATTGACTGGTTTGATGGTAACGAAGCAAGTTAAAAAAATATCATCAAGGACTGAACATTGATGGTAAGTGTGAATATTCAGAAGATTGGCTGCAGAAATTTAAGAAGCGCCTTGGTGTGAAATATCTCAAAATCTGTTGTGAGAAAGCTTCTGCTGATTACGAGGCAGCTGACAGTTACATTGATGCATTTGCTAAGAAGATATCTGAAGGAAACCTTGGTCCTGAACAAGTGCTGATTATTGACAAAGGTGCACCTGTTATGCATTCCTTTTTTTTTTTTTAATTTCTTTATTCATTTTAAAACTTTCAATGAGTAATTCATTATACAATCATATACACTATAATAATACTTATTAATTATATATTCACTGAAGTCAAACTATAACTTCACCCTCCCATCCTTCTTCCAATATAATCATATAATTTTATACATATAAAATCCTCCCCACCTGCCCCCCTTATACTTCAATAATCAAAAGGAAAAAAATAAATTAATTACTCAATTATAATTAATCCTTACAATAATTTGTTAATGGCTCCCAGACCTCCATAAACTTTTTATAACTTCCTCGTTGGACAGCTATTATTTTCTCCATTTTAAAAATAGGGCACAATGAATTCCACCAAAAACTATAACTTAATCTATCATAATTTTTCCAATTCCTCGTAATTTGCTGAATAGCAACTCCTGTCATTATGAGTAAAAACTTAGATTTTTTTTTTTTTTTTAAATTATGCCCCTCCTCATCTTTGAATATTAACCTCACCATCTTCTAAATAGAAAGAAAAGATTCTTCTTACTGTACTATTGTGTTCCTCTATTCTCTCATTGGCTGTAAGATTTCTCATGCCATCATTAAACATTGGTTTATGCTGAATATATGTTATGCATTCATATAGTGATAACGAGATTTCTGAAATGGTGTTAAATAAAGAAAAGCTTGAGGATAGTCGTGATGATGAAGACCTTGTGAACACCGGGGGAAAAAATTCCTATAGATGATATAAGTGGTAATGTGTGACCAGTTAATTGCTGGCATGGAACAACATGCATTTATCAGTGATCACGAGATATGGCAGTATACTCAACCAAAGAGAGACTACTGAAACAGAAACCTTTGTTAATTAGATAGATGACACTGAAAGAAGTCTTTAAAAAGACTGCCACTGTTCCTGTACTATCGTCAGATAGCCAAATACAGAGAGAAGATGATGCATGTTAAACATTTTTGGTTAAGAAAGACTAACCCCCCTCTCTTTTATGAAACTGCGATAACAGTTTCTAGCACGGGGAGCTGCGCTGAATGGCCCACGCTGCTCCCGATGCTCATAGGAACTTTCTGCGCTAGAAACTGCTATTGCAGTTTCGTAAAAGGAGGCCTATGTGTAACTAAAGACTATGGGGTCCTTTTACTAAGGTGCGCTAACCAATTTAGCGGGCGCTAACGATTAGCGCGTGCTAAATGCTAATGCGTCCACAGAATATAATGGGTGCATTAGCATTTAGCATGTGTTAATCGGTAGAGCGCGTTAAATTGATTAGTGCATGCTAAATTGGCTAGCGCACCTTAGTAACAGAAGGGATATGTGTTACTAAAGATTATTTGTGACTAAAATGATGTATGTTAAAGCCTCATTTATATTTGAAAGCATTGCTCCAGTACTATAATTTGGAACAATGTTGTGTTTGAAGTGCTTGATGTGTTTAATGTTTGCCTTATTTTGAAATTTAAAAAAAGATTTGGTGGCAATTTTATGGTCTTATGATGTTTTTTCTGACTTAACATTACCATTCTGAAAAATGAAAAATTCCCAAAAACTGAAATATACCTGGTACCAAGGATTTCAGATAAAGGATCTTATACTTGTATTATTTTTCCCTTATCATTTCCCCCCCCCCTTCTCTCCTATTTCACCCTTTTTCCTGTGAAATGACTTTTTGTGTATTATCACTTGTATGGATTCTCCTTTGACACAGGACTATAGGCAATTCCTTTCCCAAGTATGTTTTCTTCCTGTGTAGAAAACAACTCTTAGCAATAATTATCCTCTTCTCTTCTAATTGTGGAGATATGTGATGAGATGTGTAAACGTAGCTGCAAACTTGCTTGTCTTGCTTGTTGCAGTTGCCCAAGTCTCATCATATCAGGATTGGTAGAACAGATGTTTCAACCAGTGGCGTACCTAGCATATGTGACACCCGGGGCCCATAATTTTTTGACCCCCCCCCATCTATATGAAAAATATGATTTTTAGTAACAATCCACATATTGCACAACAAGAGTGTACCTAGGAAAAGGCAGCATCTTAAACACTGCAGTGAACACCAACACATACATTGTAAAACTAAACAAGCCAGATCCCGCACAGTCAATTGGTCCTGCAGTCAATGCCAACTGAAAGCTATGTTCTTTTCATAAACACAGAACAGAGATACACCCTCACCCAATATGGAATAATCACAAACTAAAAATAGAAATATGTAGACAAAAGTTAAACTGAACTGCCAAGAAACCAAACTCTGCATACACTGCAACACCACAATACCACAAAAACAGTAACACATGTCTTCTAATACTGTGCAAAATATAAAGACAGTAGATGTAAATTTGAAAACACTGATACATAACAATCACCACTTTACAAATTAACAAATAAAAATAAAACAAATAATGAGAAATAAGAAAATACCATTTTATTGGACTAATCCCCGTAAGCTCGGTCCCCATTCCCACAAACCACCTGATTCCATCCACACAAGCCTTGAATTGTTTTATATTGAACTTATTATATTAAAGTATAAAAAGAAACAATATTCTGTACAATTGTCAATGATAAATCAGTGTCTTCTCCCCACTCTCTTGCCCATTTTCCTTCAACATCCTCAGCCCACTCTATCTCCACTTTCCTTCAGCGCACGCACATAAAAACAAACAAGTAATTTTATATCATTTTCATTCTATTCATTCATAGAAACTAAAGTCTAAATAATGCCAGTCACATAACAAAACATGATTTTACAAAAATAATTCCCTGCACAGTCAAGCCTTCAAGGATTACTAGATGTCTTTCAGCAGCTCCCCTCCCTCCCTCCCCCTTACCTTTGTGGCCAAGTCAAAATCTACCAACAATAAAATTTTAAAAACACAAAGCACACTGTACGCAGAGAAAATGTTAATTATCATTTATATTCCACGGGTTTTCAAAGAGGTAAAGGCAGATGACTTTATGCAATATCACCTCAGTAACAACTATACAAAAATAGACAAATATACCCCCTCCCTTTTTACTAAACCACGATAGTGGTTTTTAGCGCAGGGAGCTGCGCTGAATGCCCCACGCTGCTCTCGACGCTCATAGGCTCCCTGCGCTAAAAACCGCTATTGTGGTTTAGTAAAAGGGGGCCATAGTGCAAAATATAGACAGCATATATAAATTCTCAAAATGGACACATTTTGATCACTAAATTAAAAATAAAATCATTTTTCCTACCTTTGTTTGGTAATTTCATCAGTCTCTGGTTGCACTTTATTCTTCTGACTGTGCATCCAATATTTATTCCCTTCTTTCAGCCTCCTGTATGCTTCCTCTCCTCCAGATCTCATTCCCTCCCCTAACTTTTTCTTTGTTTCATCCTGCCCCCTTCTTTCTCTGCCCCATTTCTTTCTTTCTTTCTTTCTTTCTTTCTTTCTTTCTTTCTTTCTTTCTTTCTTTCTTTCTTTCTTTCTTTCTTTCTCCCTGTCCCCTTCTTTCTTTCTCTCTCCATGCCCCCTTGCTTTCTCTATGTCTGTCTTCCTCTCTCTCCGTGCCCCATTTTTTTCTTTCTTTCTTTGTTTCACCCTGCACCCTTTCTTTCTTTCTTTCTTTCTCCCCGCCCTCCCCCATGCCACCGCCATTGTGAAATATGCTGCTGCCACCGCCGCTGGGGAAAGGCTGCCACTGCAGCCATTGGGAACAGGCCGGCGCCGAGTTCTCCCTCCCTGCTTTTCTTCCCCGCGGGGCCACACAACTCTTGCCGCCTGACGTCAATTCTAACGTCGGAGAGGACGTTCCGGGCCAGCCAGGCAGCAATTGGCTGGCCCAGAACGTCCTCTCTGACGTCAGAATTGACGTCGGATGGCGGGAGTTGGTCGGCCCCGTGGGGAAGAAAAGCAGGGAGGGAGAACTCGGCGCCGGCCTGTTCCCAATGGTGGCAGTGGTAGCTTTTTCCCAGCGGCAGCCTATTCGCCAGTTTGTGTCCAGTTGTGCACCTTGGGGCGTGCACCCGGGGCAGACCTCCCCCCTTGGTACGCCACTGATTTCAACCATCATGCTGTGGTTTTCTTAATAACTTTGTTCTTCTATACCACCATAATCTTGCGACTTCTAGGCAGTTCACACTGAAGAGAGCTGGACAATCATCGAGTTATAATAGTGAAATTAAAGTATGTAGAATCTTTAAAAATGCAGCGAATTACAATGTACGGTTTGTTAAGAATTTCATAGGAGGCATGTTTGAAAAAAGTAGCGATTTACAAAATACAGTTTGTTAAGAATTTCAGAGGAGACATATTAGGAAAAAAGAAATGGAAAAAGTGTTTGGTGTAATTACTGTTTAGGTGATATATCTGTCGAATAAGGCAGTTTTTATGACTTTTCTAAAAGCGTCGTAGGTCAGTCTAGCTCCATTAATGTAGTTGTCTAGCCAGTGTTGTTGTTTGTTTGCTTGGTACATAAAAGTTCTATCCAGAAATGTTTTGTATTTACAGCCAGTGATGCTTGGGTATGCAAATAGATTGCAGTTTCTGGTTTGTCTTATAGGGCTGTATAATACGAAGTGAGGTAGCAAGTATGTAGGAGCTAGTCCCCAAACTAGCTTGAAGCATATGCAAGAGAACTTGAATATTATTCGTGCCTCGACTGGCAGCCAGTGCAGCAGTCTGTAGTAGGGGCTAACATGGTCGCTTTTTTTCAATCCAAATATCAAGCGGACCGCTGTGTTTTGAACAATTCTAAGTTTCCTCACTGTTTTTTTGGATATTGCATATTCCAGTGTAGAGAGCACTAGCGATTGCACTAGGAATCTGAATGATAATGGGTCAAAATATTTTTTGATGGTCTTTAGTTTCCATAATATCAAGAAACATTTTTTTACCACTATATTTGTGTCCAATGTTCTCTTTCGGTCATAATATGAGAAATGTATTCTGAGGTTTTGTTTGTTATGCTATTCACTGGAATTAAGATGGAAATGTCATCTGCATATATGTAGTAGTTTAAGTTTAGCTTTTGCAATAAGTGTCCTAGGGATGATATGTAAATGTTGAATAGTGTAGGTGATTGTGGCGAACTCTGTGGTACTCCCGAGGGGTTTCTCCAGGAGTTTGAGTATGTCCCACCACTAACCACATGGTATGATCTCTTTGTTAGGAAATCCTATATCCAGTTCCTTACTCTTCCTGTAATTCCTATTGTATTATTTTGTGATCAACAAGATCAAAAGCACTGCTGAAGTCTAGTTGTAAAATCAGAGCACTTGTTCCTTTGCTGAATAAACCGTATAGGTAATTAAGGATTGAGGCTAGGACTGTTTCAGTGCTAAAACATTTTCTGAATCTTGATTGGTGTTCATTGAGAATGCTAAATTTGTCTAGATAGTTCACTAGCTCCAAATAGACCAATCCTTCAAGTAGTTTGGTAGATACGGGAATGCTTGCTATGGGTCTGTAGTTGGTTTTTAAGGCTAGTGAGTTTTTTTAATCTTTAGGGATGGGTGTGATTAGTATGTGTCCCATTTCCTTGTGAAATGTTCCTTCTGTGAGATGGTTGTTATCCAATTAAATAGATCCTTTTAAAAATCTAGTGTGGCTGCTTTCAAGGTCTTGGAAGGACATACGTCTAGAAGGCAATTTGATTTAGTATATTTATTGAACAGGGTTAGAATTTGGTGCCAATTTGGAGGTTCAAAATAGTTCCAGATCATGTCTACTCTGGGTTCTTTTTCGTGGGGTCCGAGTTAGAATTCGAAGTTGGGTGATGGTGAAGGTCTGGTCGCTCTTACGTCTAAGATTTTGTTGTGGAAAAAAGTGGCAAGGGTTTCTGTTGAGGGCATACATTCATTTTCCCTTAGCAGGATTTGGGTAGTGTCTGTTAGTCTGTTTACCAATTTGAACAGTTCTTTGCTATTTGTTTTGGGTGTCCCTATTTTTTGTGCGTAGTGTTTTGTTTTGTTTTTCTCTAATCAGATTTTTGTAGTTTTTCATTTTTAGTTTCCAGTGTATTTTGTCTTCCTCTTTATTTGTTTTTTGCCAGATTCTTTCTAGTTTTCTCAGTTCCTGTTTTAGAGTTAGTAATTCAGAGTCGAACCATTCATTTAGTTCCCTTTCTTTCTTTTTGTATGTTTGGAAAGGTGCTATTTGATCTAACACTTCTTTGCTAAACTTTGCCCATCTAGTTGGGAAGTCCTGTATTTCCTCAATTTGGGGTTGTAGTTCATAGTGGGCCCAGAATTCTGTTGGATTTATAGATCCTCTTCTGGTGATTGTGGTTGGTTTTGGGTTTTTTCTTTTATATTTTTGTTGGGGTGATATTTTTTGCCAATATATATCAAAATTACATATGTAGTGATCTGACCAGATGCATTTTTCCCAGTTCCCTGTGCTATGATGGATCTTTGGGTCAGGGATTTCTTTTTGTGAAAAGGTAACTATGTCTAGTTAGTGGCCTTTTTCGTGTGTTTTCTCTGGTTTTGGTATTATGAATCCAAGAGTTTTTAAGAAGGTGTTAATTTTTATCACGTCTGGTTTTTCCACCTGCTCTAGGTGAACGTTTACGTCTCCCATAGCAGGTTGTATGTTCCTTTTATGGTATTAATAGTGAGGTATTCAAAAAACTCTTCTCTAGTATTAGTCCACTTTTTTGGGGGAATGTAAAATAGTGTCATGGTTAATGCCTCTTCCAGTTGGGTGTTGGTGACCTTGCAAGTTAATATTTCTAGGTCTTTTGTGTCTCAGTCTGTGATCTCTGATTCTTCCAGTAAGACCTGGCTCTAGAGACATAAAGACGTTCTCTCTCCAACCTGTCCAGACATATGAAATAAGATTTTAACATGCCAAATGTCCACTCTAGGTGCAGAATCCTGACTTTTAAAAACTCAAAAGAGAGAAACCTTATCTCCCTAACACTCTCAGAAACCAAATTACATTATTGTTCATTGAAAAAGACTTCTATTCCACATTATCTTAAATATTCTAAGTGGATTGCAACTTACAAACATAACATTTGGTCTCAGTGGATTTCTTGATTGGCAACAATGGTGAAGGTTTTCCCCCGAAGAAGATCAAATGGATCAAAATGCTCTTATGAGAGATTAACAAGCGTCAGGAGTTTATGAGTCTAAGCCAGCGCTGGAGTCTGATTAAGACTATCAAGATAAGTGTTGCCGTTTTGAATGATTTAGTAGGATTACATGAGACTGTAAAATGAAGTTGAAGATTACAGAATTGTAGAAGCAGTTGTACTCTAGTAAATGTTGTTCTCTTCTTCAAACAGGAATTATATTGGTAGTATAGGGTGCTGCATTTTTTATTTTTTTTTTATAAATAGTGCTGTTGCTTTTTGAGGCCTGGACATTAGTGCTGCATAAAGGAGGTTTTGATGCCTCCATATAAGACTCTGGTGAGAGCTCATTTAGAATATTGTGGCCGTACCTTCAAAAAGATATAAAAAGGATGGAGTCGGTCCAGAGGAAGGCTGCTAAAATGGTGTGTGTTCTTTGAGATAAGGCGTATGGGGACAGACTTAAAGATCTCAATCTGTATACTTTGGAGGAAAGGTGGGAGAGGGGAGATATGATAGATACGTTTAAATACATGCGTAATGTAAATGTGCTTGAGTCGAGTCTCTTTCATTTGAAAGGAAATTCTGCAATGAGAGGGCATGGGATGAAGTTAAGAGACGATAGGCTCCGGAGTAATCTGAGGAAATACTTTTTTACAGAAAGGGTGGTAGATGCATGGAACAGTCTCCCGAAAGAGGTGGTGAAAACAGAGACTGTGTCTGAATTCAAGAGGGCCTGGGATAGGCACATGGGACCTCTCAGAGAGAGAAAGAGATAATGGTTACTGCGGATGGGCAGAGTAGAAGGGCCATTAGGCCTTTATCTGCCATCATGTTTCTATGTTTCTATTATTATTACAAGTTTTCTATAGAGGTCAGTTTTGGACAAAAGAATTTACACCAACTGTTTCCTGGTGTAAATCCTCTTGCCTAAATTAGACACAGTTCTGCCATATTCTACAATGCTGCATGCAAATTCTAGAAACTCCCCAACCTTCCTATGCTCCTTCTATGGCCACACCCCTTTTCAGATTCATATGTAAGAATTTTCTTAAAAATTTACTTCATTTATATAAAATACCAATGAAGAATATGTGCACAAATTTAAATTGTTACCAATTAGTACCAAAAATTGGCTGTTAGCATCCAATCATTTATGTTAATTAGCTTCGTATTCAATTAAATTGTGCACACCAAATGAGTATGTACCCTGATTTGCGCACACAATTTGGAGTGTCATATATGGAATTTTCAGATTAGCAAGCAACTCTGCCATGTTCAATTTAGAACAAGGGATCACAAATTAGAAATAAAAAGACAAAAATTGAATTGGGAACTCAAAGAAATTAAACTTGACATACTGCCACACTAGATAAATTAAAACAATAATGCATTTCCTATTGTACTGAACACAATACATAGTCATCTGCAATGCACATTTACTAAAGCTAGCTAACGTATTCCATTTAATACATTCAAATTAAATCATTTTTTTTCTATCTTTGTTGTCTGGATGTTTTATTTTTCCATCATGTTGGTTCCATTTTCTCTTTTCTGCTTTCCTATCTGTCTTCTGCTAATTCTATTTCCAGCAGTTGCAGTCCATTTCTTATTTATCTTCTCTTCTCCTTTCTTGTTCTATTCCCCCCACTATATCTTTCTCAAACATATTGATCTTTCCTTTATAACTCTCTCCTCCTTTTATATTGACTCTCAGTTCCCTTAAATTTTACTGTCTCACACTGGCTCCTTTATTACTTTTCATCTACCTAGCAACTTTCTATCTCCTTCTCTCACCCTTAGATCTCCTATTTCCCAGTCTCCTATTTCATTTCATCTATTCTCTGTACATGCTATCTTTCTCTCACTCATCTCCTTGACAATCCCTCCATGGTCTCTTCCATATGGTTCCACCATTCCTAGCATCTCCCCTCCTTATTCTTTGCTCTACCCTTGTAGGCAAATATTTTCTCCCACTCTCTTCTTCTCCATACTCATGAAGTTTCATATCCTCTTTTCTCTTCTTGTCCATCCCCAGTATCTCTCTATTCCATCCCATCCCTACCTCCCTCTCTTCTATCTCCTCAAATTCAACATCTCTCCTTGCCTCTACCCCTCAAATATAGCATCTTTCTCTCCCTTCCAGCCCCCAGAGTCCAACGTCTCATGCTCTCCCTCCCTCCCTTCTACCCTAAAGTCTGACATATATCCCACCTGAGTCAACATCTTTGCTTCCCAACCCTTCCTGTTCACATCACTTCCTTTTCCTTCCTGCCTCCCCCCAAGTCCATATATCTTCCTCCTACCAAACCTTCCATACCCCAATAAGTACAATATCTCTCTCTCTACCCAATTTTTTTTCACAGAGAAACACCTGATACCTACCTTGTTCAATGCACCTTTCTTGCTCCACCCATGTCCCTCACTATACTGACTCTTACACCCTTCTGTGATCAATCTGCACTAAGATTGATCACAGAAGAAAAAATGACATGTATATATGTTTTACGAGTATTTTGCAAACTCTGGTATTATGACAAATTAAAATTATTGTACAGTTCTCATGCTAGGAGAATAATATGCTGTACATTGGTCATATGCACAAAACACATTCAGACCCTCAACAAATATGAAATTAGGGATTCTTGATCTCTCAACCTAGACAACTTAAATTGCCCTTAATATGCACCTATTATAAGTATTTGCCCCCTACAAGTCATAGCTGCTGAAAGTTAATAAACCCCTTTTTCTACTACACAAATGTTTAAAGCAGAAAATTATATTTAAATGCAGTTAGAAGGAATACCGACAACATGATAAATACAGCCATGTTAAACATATTTAATGGAGATAGAAATTGTAAGAAAAATTTTACATTATAGAAAATGAAAACATGCTCGAATTTTCAGTCCCAGGGTCTTGGTGCTGTTTCCTACTGACTCCTTTGTACTGTAGGAAATCCAGAGAGATTATCAAAGCACAAAAAAGCCAAAGATGTGTCTGAACAATAAGAAAGGATATTGATCATTCTCACATTTGTCTCAAAGCAAGACCCAGGCAGTCCCAATAAACAGTTTAGAGTTATGATGCTTTTTTCAAAATTATAGGAAAACAGTTATTGCCAATTCTAAGAGAGAGAAAAGCAGTTTAAAGCTAGTGGTATAAGCCTTTAGAGTAGACCAATACTCAGCTGGTGTGATTAACACATTAAGTTAAATTCTGGCCTCTGAGCTTAATGTGAGGGTAAATAAAAAAGTAAAGGCAAAATACTTCTATTAAAGCAATTGAACATATCACTTTTCTACATAGTCCCCATACAAGATGATGCATTTGTTATTATTATTTAATTAGCTGCTGCATTCCTGCAGAGAAGAAGTTTTTGGACTGCCCTAGAAGCCAGGTGAGCACCACTTCCTTTATTTCATCATCAGAGATAAATCTGCAACCTCGCAGCATCTCCTTCAGTGGACCAAAGATGTAATAATCGCTAGGCACCAGATCCGGACTGTAAGGAGGATGTGAAAACCTTCGAACCGTGTATTCCTATAGGCCCACAAGCATGCAGTGCCAAGGAATAATGAATTCATCCCAAAATATTTTTTGTGCATAAGTGAAAATATTGTCCTTTTGAGCATCAATTAAAAAAGCAAATACTGCTTTCAACAATGCCAGTGCGGTGTCCAATAAAATCCATCTGCACCTTGGGTATCACTATGAACATGTACGTTTTGTATCCCAGATTCCCATCCATCCTTGTGACCAGTGTCCATTTGTTCTCAGCACCCACAATTCTTAGCTCTTTCTCCTGCCTCAGCCATGCTTTGGGGGAACTGGTTGCAGACAAGTGCTATAGCACAAAGGCTATTGTGACCAGAAGAGCCTCTGCATAGATGTCAGGGAAAAATTAGGCATAAATGACTCATACCAATTGGAGGTTGAAGCATCTATCATAATAAAACCCTAAGCACGCATGCGCACTTACAGCTTCGTGATTCCTGCCTTTGTGATCTGTAGCTCCGTGGCAGTGTTCGACGCGTTCAGCTGGAGCCTTTTCCCTTTGCTTTAGTTGTGGCGGACGGCAGCGGCAGTGGACCCGGGGGGAAGGGGGTTGAAGTGGCAGTAGGCAGGAAGGCAGGCAGGCTGGCTTTAGTGCTGCAAATAGGGAGGGAGGTAGGCTGGCTAGCTTCGGGGAGAGGGTAAGACAATGGCTGGAAGGCAGTGAGGAGGGACATAGGAAGGAGCACTGAGAGCACTAAGGACATAGGAAGAAAGGAGGGAAGGAATAGAAAGGGACAATTGTTGGGCCTTAGTGTAGAAAGTGGCCAAGGAGAGAGATTAACAGAAAGAAAGACAGACAGACAGCGGAAAAGGAGAGAGAGAGAGAGAGAGAGAGAGAGAGAAAGAAAGACAGACACATCTACTCTAGTACCCATTAATGTAACGGGCTTAAACACTTGTATGTATTTGTATATATATATATATATTAGTATTTATCTATCACTTATAGCCTAAGTGGTTTACATTCAGGTACTCAAGCATTTTTCCCTATCTGTCCTGCTGGGCTCACACTCTATCTAATGTACCTTGGGCAATGTGGGATTAAGTGACTTGCCCAGGGTCACAAGGAGTAGCTTGGAATTTGAACCCACAACCTCAGGGTGCTGAGGCTGTAGCTCTAACCACTGTGCCACACACAGTGAGCGGATATAGAGGTGTTAGAGAAGAGTGCACCTAGTATTGTGGTATGGAATTAGCTGGGGAAGCAAGGAGACCAGGGTATAGAACTCAGTGCAGATGACCTGCTGTTCTTGGTACAGTCTACCCATTCCCTCCTCTGCAGTGGGCACTTATTTCCCTCCTCTACAGATGCTACTTATTTCTGCCCTGAGAAGGGTGTCATTCTGATTAATATGGCTAGCTGGTTCCAATATCTTACTATTCTCCAGCTGAGAACCATAGCTTTTTTGAAAATGAGCCCCTTAGGCACCATTTATAAAATCTGGCCCATAGTGTGCACTCTTTCTCAATAGAATGCACATACATGTATGATGGTTTACACATAGGAAAGAACACATATTATTTAAGGAGAGAATGCACTGTTTCCATATTCTATAAATGTCCAAATTTGGGAGACTACCCAGATCAGTGCCCAAATAGTTAATGGGCTCAAATGATTTTATTATTGGAGTTAACGAGCACTTAATTGATACTGATTATGATTTGGGCATTATACTGTACATTAGATTGTTGCAACTCAAAGAGGGGCATGGCCATTAGAAGGGCATAGCAGGTCAGGGGCGTTCACAAAAGATGTGTTACAGAATAGCAGAGATCCATACCCAATGTGGGCACCAAGATTAACAGGTTTTAGCAGGTATAATTCCTCGCATACAAAGCTGAGTTTGGAATTCGGCGTTCAAAGCAATGCTATAAAGAGTACCCATCCTGGAGTACCCTTTCTACATCCTATTCTTATCTCCTAAAGACCTCCACTTCCCTTTGGTAACTCTTTACCCAATATATATTACCTTAAAAATTCTATGTCATCGCTTATTCTATTCCTTCAAATTTTGAATGTAGTTTTTGTTTTAGTTTGGATGTAATCCGCCTTGAACCGCAAGGTAATGGCGGAATAGAAATCACTAATGTAATATAATGTAATGTAATTTCCCCCTATGTATGCATAGTGCATGCTCTTAATGACATTTGCTTCCACAGGAAAAGAAAACACTTGAACACAAAACAGAAACATTTTGATTCCCCTCCTTAGTTCTGTCATATTTTGCCTCTGTATTTACCAAAGAGGATATACACAACATACCAGAAGCCGACAGGCTATATGCAGGAAACGAAGATGGGGAAACTGACAAGGTTGACGGTCAGTCTAGAAGAGGTATGCAGGCAGATTGATAGACTTAAAAATGATATATCTCCGGGACCGGATGGCATCCATTCGAGGGTAATCAAGGAACTGAAAGGGGTTATAGCTGAACTGCACCAACTAATAGCCAATCTGTCGATCAAATCAGGAAGGATTCCGGAAGACTGGAAAGTGGTGAATCTTCAAGAAAGGTTTAAGGGGAGATCTGGGAAACTACAGACCTTGGTTCCGGGAAAGATTGTAGAGGCACTGATAAAGGACTGCATCATTGATCACCTATACGGACACAATCTGATGAGGACCAGCCAGCACAGCTTCAGCAAAGGAAGATCTTGCTTGCCGAACTTGCTGCACTTCTTCGAGAGAGTAAACAGGCAGATAGACAAGGGTGACCCAGTTGACATTATATATTTGGATTTTCAGAAGGCGTTTGACAACGTCCCACATGAACGACTACTTCAAAAAATTGTGAGCCATGGAATCGGGTGAAATACTCACTTGGATTAAAAACTGGTTGTCGGATAAGAAACAGAGAGTGGGAGTAAATGGACAATACTCAGACTCAGAAAAGCATCATGAATGGAGTGCCGCAGGGTTCGGTGCTTGGATATATTTCAACATATTTATAAATGACCTGGAAATTGGTACGATGAGCGAGGTGATTAAATTTGCAGATGATATGAAGTTATTCAGAGTAGTGAAGAAACAGAAGGATTGCGAAGACCTGCAACGTGACATACACACGCTTTAGAAATGGGCCACAACATGGCAAATGAAGTTTAACGTGGATAACATATCGGTAACAAAAATCTTATACACAAATACAGAATGTCCGGTGCAGTACTCGGCGATACCCCCCCAGGAAAGAGACTTAGGAGTACTGGTCGACAAGTCAATGAAGCCGTCCGCACAATGTGCGGCGGCACCTAAAAGAGCGAACAGACTGCTGGGAATGATTAAGAAGGGGATCACAAACAGATCAGAGAAGGTTATCATGCTGCTGTACTGGGCCATGGTATGCCCCCACCTGGAATACTGCATCCAGCACTGCATCCAGCATGAAGAAGGACACAGTACCACTCGAAAGTTCCAGAGAAGGTGACTAAAATGGTTAAGAGGAGTTGCCATACAGTAAAAGATTAGAGAAACTAGGCTTCTTCTCCCTTGAAAAGAGGAGACTGAGAGGGGACATGATCGAAACATTCAAGATAATGAAGAGAATAGAGTTAGTTGATAAAGACAGGTTGTTCACCTTCTCCAAGGCAGAGAGAACGAGAGGGCACTCTCTAAAGTTAAAAGGAGATAGATTCCATACAAACGTAAGGATGTTCTTCACCTAGAGAGTGGTAGAAAACTGGAACACTCTTCCGGAGACTGTTATATGGGATAACACCCTCCAGAGATTCAAGACAAAGTTAGACAAGTTCCTGCTGAACCAGAACGTACACAGGTAAGGCTAGTCTCAGGGCACTGGTCTTTGACCTAAAGGCCACCGCGTGAGCGGACTGCTGGGCATGATGGACCACTGGTCTGACCCAGCAGCAGCAATTCTTATGTTCTTATGTTCTGACTTAGTCTGCCAAATTTTGTCCGGCTCAGCCCAATTGATTATTAACCAGCTATGTTTTCAGCAGAAAGCAAGTTAAATCTTGCCTGTAGAAACTGAGCCAGCTAGAATTAGGATACTGCTCCTAAACATGGTTGGCTAGCACACACAATCAGTGCAAGCAGACTATCAATTCTTAAAAATAAGGGGGGGGAAAAAAAACGCCACCAGAACATTAAGCTGCTGATTTCCTCTCCTTACTCCTGACAGAAACTATTATAAACTACTGTACGATACTCTTATCTCAATTGTGCTTAAATATGTTCTATCAAACTGGAAAAATAATGGTTTCCTCAATATTCATTTTTGGTGTCATTTTGTATTACAAATCCATAAATTTGAGTTATCCATAACAGACAGAATGGGTACTTTGCCTCATAAGAAAAAAATTTGGGCTGCATTTGGGCTGTAAGTGAATTTATCCTATGTTATCTAATGAGCAGATATATGTATTTTTCTTTTCAGCATCTGTCTCTTTGTTTTCATAATCTTTCTTGTTAAAGTTATTGTTCGCAATTTCTTTATACTGTAAAAATTTAAAAATTTAATAAATATACTTGGACAAAAAAAAATATATACCTAGGCAGTCACCATGTTACTTCTAGCCGCACAGTGCGGGTTTAGCGCGCACTGAAGTTCTGCTTGCGCTAAAAACACTATTGCAGCTCAGTAAAAGGAGCCCTCAGTATAGGGATAGAGTAGAATTCTGTGATAAATGAAGACTGAAGTGTGGAACTGAATTAGTACTCTAAGAATTAAGAGACTGTTTTGCCTTCCCTGAGCCTGTGAGGGAACAGGTTCAGGTCTGGAAAAAGAATATCTGCTTGGATGTTTGTGTGAGAGTGCACAGGAGTCCAGTAAAACCTGGCCTGGCTCTGCCGCATGGCCCCCTTTTATTACACCGCAGTAGAGCATTTTAGTGCTGGCCGGTGAGGCAAATGCTCTGACACTCTTTCAATTCCTTTGAGCGTCAGAATATTTACCTCGCCAACCAACGCTAAAATGCTCTACCATGGCTTGATAAAATAAGGGCCAAAATTTTTAATATAATGAACTACTCTATATTTTGACAATATAATAATTACTGGAGATTTTAGTGAGATACTGGACATTTTCTTGGATCAGTCCATAAGAACAGCGGTCCATCATGCCCAGCAGTCTGCTCACGCGGCAGCCCTCTGGTCAAAGACCAGTGCTCTAACTGAGACTAGCCCTACCAGTGCACTTTCTTGTTCAGCAGGAACTTGTCTAACGTTGTCTTGAATCCCTGGAGGGTGTTTTCCCCTATGACAGCCTCCGGAAGAGTGTTCCAGTTTTCCACCACTCTGGGTGAAGAAGAACTTCCTTACGTTCGTACGGAATCTATCCCCTTTCAACTTTAGAGAGTGCCCTCTCGTTTTCCCTACCCTAGAAAGGGTGAACAACCTGTCCTTGTCTACTAAGTCTGTCCCCTTCAGTACCTTGAATGTTTCGATCATGTTCTCTCTCAATCTCCTCTGTTCGAGGGAGAAGAAGCCCAGTTTCTCTAATCTTTCACTGTACGGCAGCTCCTCCAACCCCTTAACCATCTTGGTTGCTCTTCTCTGGACCCTTTTGAGTAGTACCATGTACTTTTTCATGTATGGCGACCAGCAGGGCCCTTTTTCAGATATATAAAAGGGAAAAAACCAGCAAAGGAGGCAGTAGGCCCTCTCGATGATCAGGGAAGAAAAGGGTACATCAAGGAAGACAAAAAGATTGCCGATAGGCTAAATTCATTCTTCGCGTCTGTCTTTACCAGGGAAGACACTGCATCAATGCCCGAACCAGGGAAAGTATTCAAGGGAGAAATCAAGGATAGCCTCACCACAGTGAGTGTGAACCTGGACATGATATACTATCAGATCGATAGGCTAAAAAGTGATAAGTCCCCTGGACCAGACGGAATTCACCCGAGAGTGCTAAAGGAACTTAAGATAGAAATCGGAGAGCTCTTACAATCCTTAGCTAATTTGTCAATCAGAACCGGGCGAATACCAGAGGATTGGAAGATAGCGAATGTCATTCCAATCTACAAAAAAGGATCGAGAGGAGAACCAGGCAACTATAGACCTATGAGTCTTACGTCGGTTCCAGGGAAGATGGTTAAAGCGCTAATCAAAGACAGCATAGTGCAGCACCTGGAAAATCATGACCTGATGAGAGACAGTCAACACGGCTTCAGGAAGGGGAAGTCATGTCTGACGAATTTACTTCAATTTTTTGAGAAGGTGAACAAACATATTGATAGCGGACACCCGGTGGATATAATATACTTGGACACCCAGAAGGCGTTTGACAAGGTTCCACACGCTAGGCTTCTGAAGAAACTACAAAGCCATGGAATTGAGGGGGATATACTAAGGTGGATAGCGAATTGGCTGAAAAGCAGATTGCAGAGGGTAAGCATAAATGGGAAGTTCTCGGACTGGGAAAAGGTGACAAGCGGTGTGCCCCAGGGCTCGGTCCTTGGGCCAATCTTATTCAATATATTCATAAATGACCTGGAAGAGGAAACAACGAGTAACATAATCAAGTTCGCAGATGACACAAAACTATGTCGGTCAGTTGGATCACAAATGGATAGTGAAGAACTCCATTTCACTAGATGGAGAAATGGGCGGAAAAGTGGCAGATGAAATTCAATATAGAAAAATGCAAAGTGATGCACCTAGGCACGAAGAACAAGGAACATGAATATAAAATGTTAGGTGTGACATTGAGCAAGAGCAAACAGGAAAGGGACCTGGGGGTACTGATAGACCGGACACTGAAACCGTCGCACAATGCGCGGAGGCTGCAAAGAAAGCGAACAGGATGTTGGGCATGATCAAGAAGGGAATCACAAGTAGAAACATAGAAACATAGAAAGTTGACAGCAGATAAGGGCAATAGCCCATCAAGTCTGCCCACAACATTTACCCACCATCTTAAGTCTACTGACCCCCTAAAGTATAATTGTGATTATACTGTCACTCTACTGACCCGCTCATTCAGTCCTAGTGACCCTATCCCTTGGCATGACCTCGCAGGGATCCCACATAGGTATCCCATTTGTTCTTGAAGTCTGGGATGCTGCGTGCCTCGACCACCTGCACTGGAAGCTTGTTCCAGTGCTCAATCACTCTCTCCGTGAAGAAGTACTTCCTGGCGTCTCCACGAAACTTCCCTCCCCTGAGCTTGAGCGGATGTCCTCTTGTGGTCGAGGGACCCTTGAGAAGAAAGATATCATCTTCCACCTCGACCCGTCATAATGTCGCTTTACAGAGCAATGGTCAGGCCACACCTGGAGTATTGTATCCAACACTGGTCTCCCTACCTAAAAAAGGATATAACCCTGCTGGAAAGGGTACAAAGGCGAGCTACAAAGCTAGTAAAAGGTATGGGAAATTTGAGCTACAAAGAACGCCTCAGAAAACTGAGCTTGTTCATTCTAGAGAAAAGAAGAATGCGTGGAGATATGATAGAGACATTTAAAATACTAAAAGGACTAGATAAAATCCAGCAAGATGCATCGTTATTCACGTTGTCAAATGTGACTCGGACGAGAGGTCATGTACTGAAGTTGAGAGGCGACAGGCCCAGGACAAATGTCAGGAAGTTCTGTTTCGCACAGCGAGTGGTAGACCCTTGGAACGCTCTCCCGGAGGACGTTGTGACGGAGACCTCCATTATAGGATTCAAGGGCAAGTTGGATGCATACCTCCTTGCAAATCACATTGAGGGATACAGGTAAACAAGGTCTCATTATGAAGCACCTAGTTGGGCCTCCGTGCGTGCGGATCACCGGACTGGATGGACCAAGGGTCTGATTCGGTGAAGACATTTCTTATGTTCTTATGTTCTTATGAGGGCCCCTAGGCACACAAGTACACTGGGCCCCCTGCCCCGCCCCACCCCACCATGTGCCCAGACGGAAACAGGAAGCTACATCAGAGGGAAGCTTTGGGCAAGCTGCACTGCTTGCAAAATTACAGTTCCCGTTGCCTTGCTTACCTGCGTTGCTTGCTTGTCTTACTTTCCATCAATGGGGGAATGGGGGGGGGGCGCATTGCTGATCCGGGGGGCCCCACGTTCCCGATCGGGAAGGCCCACGTTGCCGATCAATGGAAGAGGCCCACGTTGCCGATCGATGCTGGAAGGGCCCATCGCTGTTTGGAAAAAACAATGTTGATGCTCTCCTTCATCGGGCCCCCCTGACCATTTTGGGCCCTAGGCACATGCCTACTTGGCCTATTGGTTAATCCTGCCCTGGCGACCAGTGCTGTATGCAGTACTCCAGGTGAGGGTGCACTATGGCCCAGTACAGCGGCATGATAACCTTCTCCGATCTGTTCGTGAGCCCCTTCTTTATCATTCCTAGCATTCTGTTCACTCTTTTCGCCACCGCACATTGCACAGACAGCTTCATGTAGCAGATCTTCGCAATCCCCCTGCGTCTTCACTAATCTGAATAACTTCGTATCGTCCGCAAATTTAATCACCTTGCTCGTTGTACCTATGTCCAGATCGTTAATAAAGATATTGAAGAGCACGGGTCCAAGCACCAAGCCCTGCGGCACCCCAATGGTGATGTTCTTCCAGTCCGAGTATTGTCCATTTATCCCCACTCTCTGTTTCCTATGCTCCAGCCAGTTTTTAATCAACGTGAGTATTTCATCCTTGATTCCATGGCTCGCAATTTTCCAAAGTAGTCGTTCATGTCGAACGCCTTCTGAAAGTCCAGATATACAATGTCGACTGGGTCGCCCTTGTCTATCTGCCTGTTTACTCCCTCGAAGAAGTGCAGCAAGTTTGTCAGAGAAGATTTGGTATGAAAATTCTATATAATCTATATATTCTATATATTTTTAGCTGCTTTGCAAATTAGTGGAAGATCAAGGTTATTTGACAAGTTGGGTTTTTTTTATCCCCATAAGTAAAAAATTCTTTCTTTTCTAAAATAGAGTTTATTCAGCTTCCCAGAGCTTATTGTACAAAAAAAAAAAGTATGGATTGAAACTGCTGGTATTTCTGATCACTCCCTTGTGAGATTACACTTAAGTAATTGCAAGAAGCTGACTCCTTGTAGCAGGTGGCACTTAAAACTAGTGTTCTGTAAAATTTAATGGTGAAAACAAGCTCAAGTTGTAAATGAGACACTATTTTATTGAAAATAAATCAAGACAGTGCACTTAGCAGATGGTGTGGGATGTGCGGAAGATGTTTTTCAAGGAGTTTTTAGATCTGAAATGGAAGGGCAAAGAGTGTGTATATTAGATTTAAGTTGATGATCTAAAATTACAGACAGTTATTTCTGTTTCTTAGAACTATGATTCAAACAAAAATTTGCATAAAATAGAAATGAGTATACACGCAGCTCCTGATTGGTAAGGCCCAACTTTAGTGCAGGAAGAGGCGGTCGGAGTATACAGCGAGTGATTTCCGGCACTCCGGCTGCTCTTTCCTGCCTCTCCCGCTGCGCTCTCAAGTCTCCCCCGCGAAAAACCGTATACGGGTTTTTTCAAGATTCGCGGGGGTTCCTGGAACGGAACCCCTGCAAATATCAGGGGAGTACTGTACTCTCTCTTTCTCTAGATAGATAGATTTAGAAAATCTGACTAGCTGGTTGTTTCCTGAGGGCTGGGTTCAGAACCCTTAGCCTACATAAATTCATATTTACACAGTTAAATGCTTTTGAGAACTGTTCTCCCAGTGTACAATTTTTTTTTTTTTTTAATCTTTATTAATTTTCCATTCGAAAACAGTGCATTAAAATATGCATACAATTAACTTCAAGACAGCACTTACAATCGATCAAAAGAAATACTACAAAACATTCCCCGCTCCCACCCTAATTCAAGAACAAAAACAAAGTGCATTACTACATACATACAATTAAAATCATAAACAGCACTTTCCTTAAGTCAATTAATTCAACAAAATATAATACCCACCCCCTCTGGATGTGCAAATCAAATAGGAAATAACGGGATAATCTAGCTAATCAGTGTTAACAAAATTTGTCAATGGACCCCATGTTAATTTAAATATCTTATTATTACATGAATATCTTATTATTACATGAAATTTCTGCATTCATTTTTTTCATATTTATAACATAAATATAAAGAATCCCATCAAAAGGAGAAATTAAGTATATCCCAATTTTTCCAGTTCTTAGTAACCATTTGCATGGCTAGCCCAGTCATTATGGCAAATAGTCTGCTTTTATATCGATCTAATGTACCACAGATAATCACCTCATAAGATAACAGAATCGAAGACTCCACAATCAAATTGATTTGTCCCCATATTGATTTCCAAAAGTTGAGTATCAAAGGACAATAGAACAACAAATGATCCAGTGTCCCTATTTCAAGATGACAGTGTCAGCATCTATTAGATTTTGAACTGTCTAACTTCTGCAAACAAACTGGGGTCCAAAATACTCTATGCAACAGAAAAAACCATGTTTGTCTCATAGATTCTGACGCTGTACATCTCATCCTCCAAGTCCAAATCCATAGCCATTGAGTAGCAGAAATCTGCTGCTTTATCTCAGTGCTCCAAATATCTTTTAGACTAGTTTTAGGCTTCTTGTTCAAATATTCGGATATTAATTTATAGCACTTGGCAACTTGATGTCCTAGCAAATCTGTCTGGAAGCATAGGCCCGGCAAGCTATACTGATTTTTTAAATTTCGCCAATCAGGGAACCCTTTCTTAATGGCTGTTTCAAATGCAACCATTTATATGCTTGAGACTTTGAGATGTCGAATTATTGTTGCAGTTGTAATAAATTTTGCACTTTCCCATTGGAGATCACATCATCCAAAGTATGTATGCCTGCCTGCAACCAATGCTTCCAGAGGATCTTAGACTCGCCAATTTGAATCTTGGAGTTCAACCATAAGGATTGGCACATGGACTGGTATTGATGTTAAATTGTTAATGAATTTTAATGTATTCCTTGTGGCAAAAAGAATACTATTGTCCTTGTAAATACGGGGCAACTTGATACTCAAAATATGGCTCAACTGTAATGGGACAAAGTATTAAACTTGTTCAACTTAGAATCAAGTGATAAGGAATGTCAGCTAGATCCTCAGATGCACCACTCCACGTTCAAACAACTTTCATAATGTTAAGCTTGACGGGCATATGTCTTCACCGGATCTACTCTAATAAATACTCTATTTAAATTTATTTTCAACAATATTTAGAATCTTTTATATTGAACATAATAAATTATTTATTCAAACTTATCTTTTCACGTTCGTGATCTCATTTTCTTAGGGACTTTTCTGTTGCCAACTGTAATGGGGACATAAGTTGCCTTTCTAAAATAAGCAAGTCCAGAAGATGCTCCATGAGTTCAGGAAGGATCCAGTACATACCCTGATGCATAATGAAAGCTTGATATCTATAAAAATTTGGAAAGTTTACCCCCCCTCCCCCCACCAATTGTGGTTTTTGCAAGGTAATAAGGCTATTCTAGCAGATTTACCTAGCCAAATAAACTTTGTAAGGATCCCATTCAATTTTTTATATAAAAGGACCTTTGGTAATAAACCAGCAACATACTCATTTGGTAGCAAACTACAAGCAAAATCATCATTTTGATGGTTTGGACTCTCTCGCACCAAGAAAGATGTAATGGGTTCCAATGCTCACACATTTCTTTAACCTTCAATAATAGGAATTTTTTTATTTACTGTCATTGTGTCTTCCAATGTTCTCTGAATCATGATACCCAAATATTTTATACCCTCTTCCTTCCAAAGGAAAGGGAATTGGTCAAATAAGCCTTTTACACAATGTACATTTAAAGGAAGAACTGATTTGCTCCAATTTATTCTGTAACCAGAAAATTTGCCAAATCTATCAATCTATTCCAGTAAATGCGGGATGGTAGATTCAGGATTTATCAGATGAAGCAAAATATCATCAGCATAGGCCAAAACCTTATAATCTTGACCTGCATATGGAATTCCCTGTATCTCCTTTGCCTGCTGAATGGCCAACAACAAGGATTCCAAAACAATATCAAAAAGCAAAGGAGATAAGGAACACCCTTGTCTAATTCCCCTTTTCAGACAAAAACGCTCCGAAAATGTATTATCAATATATAATCTGGCTGAGGGGGAACTATACAAGATTTGAATCATTTGTATAAATCTGACTCCTATACCAAACCAATCCATCGCTTGATACATGGAAGTCCTTTCTACACGATCAAAGGCCTTCTCTGCACCCAAAGAAACAGAAAAGGCCGGATCATCCATTATTTTTGCTAAATTTAGCATATGTAATGCCAATCTGGTATTATTTGATGAATGTCTTTGAGCAACAAAACCCGGTGCATACCAATCATATACGGGAGAGCCTTAGCTAGTCTTAGAGCCAATAACTTAGCCAGGAGTTTCCCATCTACATTATTTAAAGAAATAGGCCTGTAGTTTGAAACCAACATGGGATCTTTATTTGGCTTCGGCAAAACAATGGTTAAAGATTCCTCCATAGTACCTGAAATACAACCCTTATTCAGTTGTGATTGAAATAAATTTAGAAGTTGAGGTAATAGTATAATTTGAAATGATTGGAAAAACTCCACTGTGAATCAATCACTACCCAGAGTGGATACAGTTCTGAGGGACTTCAATGCTGCCTAGAGTTCCTTAACTGATATAGGCGCTTCAAGATTTCCTTTTATATGCTTGGGAATTTATGGCCCATGAATTAATTTTAAAAATTTGAATCCCTCAATTTATTTATTTGAATAAAGCTCAGAAGAATATAAAGCTTTGTAATAATCCAAAAATTGTTTTAAAATATTTCCAATTTGAGTATGAGTTTTACCTTTCTCATCTTTAATAGCTGCAATCTTTACTTTTCTTTTTTTGGCTTTAAGATAGTTAGTCAATAATCTTCCCACTTTATTCGAGTTTTCATAATACAGAGCCTGCTGAGAAAATAAATCTTTCCTAGCCAATTGTGAGGAAATCTCATTATATTTATATTTGGCTTTCAAAAGGGCCTGCGATGTATTTTGTTCCCATTTCGAGGCCATTTGTGACTCTAAAGTCAAAATAGTTTGTTCCAAATTGGAAAATTCTAATTTTAGCAGTTTCCTAATATGAAATTATTTGCCCTCTCATTGTGGCTTTGAAAGCATCCCATATGGTTTCCAAAGAGATTTCCTCCGAGGTGTTGAGTTGAAAATACTCATCCATTTTTATTTGAATTTCCTCAAGAAAGTTTGAATCTGCAAGCAATGTATTTAATAAACCTCCAAACAGGTCTATTAGAATCTTTTTCGGTAAACTGATAGTCTATCAAAATTCCAGCATGATCCGTCAAATGGATCGAATCTATGCTGGCTTTTATAACCTGTTGAGTTAAATGATCTGAAACAAAAATATAATCAATTCTTGAAAACGATTTATGAACGTTGGAGCAAAAGGAAAATTTGTGAGCATTAAAATGAAGAATCTGCCATATATCTTTAATGCACAAATTTTCAAAACCTAATGCTTTTAATTGCTTACTAGGTTGTTTATCTAATAATGGATCCATGACAGCATTAAAGTCTTTGGCTACAATTAAATTAGACGTAGCCAGTGACAGAATTAATTTCTGGTGGGTTTTTTTTAAATAACTCGGCCTGATTTGAATTAGGAGCATAAATATTAAGAAGTGTCAGGGCATCATTTCCTGAAGTCATATCCACATGAAGTCATCTACCCATAGGATCAGCTTGAGAATTACTAAATACAGCAGAACACTTCTTATTAACTAGGATAGCCACACCAGCCTTTTTCCCCACTGCAGGTGCACAAAAACAGTATTTAACCCACCCCCTACCAATTTGGCAGCCTCAATATGTGATAAGTGCGTTTCTTGTAAAAAAAAAAAAATATCCACCTCTTGTTGTTTCAAAAAATTAATTCTGTGTTCTCTCATTTTAGAATTTCACTCATACTTTGAATGAGATTCCAATCTTAGGTATGTCCTTCAAGTGGTACAAAATGCTGCAGCCAGATTAATTACAGGAGCATCAAAATATGCTCACATTACACCTTGTCTTCAACAACTGCACTGGCTGCCAGTGGCATGTAGAGTATAATATAAGATTGTAATGATTTGTCATTAATTTTTGTATGGTACGATTCCAGAGTATTTTAAGAGTAAGATGACCATATATCAACCCAAAAGATCATTGGCTCTGAAAATTATGCTCTGTTAAAGACCAATGTTAATCTGAAATATGTAGAAAATAGTGCAATGACCTTTTGTTGTGCTGGAGTGAAATTATGGAATTCACTGGAGAGCAGCTAAGGAATTGTGCTGACAGAGGAACTTTCAGAAAACTCCTCAAAACACAGTTGTTCATTAATGCTTTTTATAGGGTTTGACTTGTCCAAATTGAAGATTAACTGTGAATTTCAATTCTGATATCTTGTCACTCTTTTGTACTGCCTTCAAGTATTATGTATGTGAATATATTGTAAACCGCCTAGGACTTAGACGATATAGAAATTTTAAAAATAAATTACTTACCACTAACAATCAAATAATTCAAAAAAACTTTCAGTGAATGAAATCTTCTAAATAAACATAAGAACATAAGATTTGGCATACTGGGACAGAAGTGACAAATCTCGAATCAGTTGACAACTTTAACTGGTCCCGTTCCCTCCATCTCTTCAGACGATCTCAGCCTTTGAAATGCTGTTTTATTATAGTTTTAAATGAAAAGCATTATACAGTATAAAACATAAGAACATAAGAATTGCCATACTAGAACAGACTGAAAGTCCATCAAGCCCAGTATCCTGTTTCCAATGTGGCCAACCCATGTCCCGAGTACTTGCTATATCCCACATAGTAATGCTGTTTATCCTAGGAATAAGCAGTGGATTTCCCCCCAAACATCTCAATAATGACCTATGGACTTCTCTTTTAGGAAATTAACCAAACCTTTTTTAAACCCCACTAAGCTAACTGATTTCACCTCATTCTCTGGCAGTGAATTCCAGAGTTGTGTGAAGAAATATTTTATCTGGTTTGTTTTAATTCTACTACTTCGCAGCTTCATCGCATGCCCCCAGTCCTAGTATTTTTGGAAAGAGTAAACAAGCAATTCACTTCTAACTTGTCCACTCCACTCAGTATTTTATAGACTTCTGCTATATCACTCCTGAATAGGCTTCAAAAACCCAAAAATTATTATAAATACCAATAATATAAAAACTCAAATCCAAAAAAATTGGTACAATTTTCTTTCTTGAAACCAACACTAGGATGATGGTTGCACTATGAGTTCAATAATTAAATAAAGGGGTTTCAGTACGGACTCAATTATCCCTACGAATGACCAACATCCCCGGGCAGGTGTTCATGAGTGACTAGCACTAGACCAAAGGGTCTAAATAAACCCTGCCCAATACATCATGATACCATTATATTTTTTTTTAATAAACATTAATAGTCAATAGATATAAAGTGCAAATGTGCATCCAGTATGGAAAAAAGAAAAATATATAGGTGTTTAAACCCCCCTCCCCAAAGAGATTCAAAAGATTCAAAAACAAAAATTTTCAAAAACTGTATGAAAACAATCAATTCTCAATTTCAAAACTGTATAAATAAATGAATAATTTCAAAGGTAATAAGACTCATCAATTCTAAAGGCTCAAAAATTCATATAGGAGTTCAAAAATTCATATCAAAGTCCAAAACAAAGCACCATTGTAGAATAAATAGAAAGTCGATAGAAAAAGATCATAAAAAAACATTACAAAATCAATCAAAATACTTAGCTCAGTTGGCTGAGTTTTCCGTTACATGTATTCAAATTCATATCAGCACCATATCTCCACTCGACAGGCCCTATTTTGAAGTCTTCTTCAGGAGGAAGAGTTGAAGAAACATGAAGAAACAATAAATTCTCTGGTCCGGGAGCTAAAGGCAAAAATCCAATGCTTCCATAAGCCCCACTCCATTCACAGCGGCACAAGCCATGATTGTGCTTCTTTGAATGGAGTGGGGCTTATGGAATCAATAACAAACTATGGACTTTTCCCCCAGGAAATTGTCCAAACCTTTCTCAAAACCAGCTATGTTAACCGCTCTTACCATAACCTCTGGCAACACGTTCTAGAGCTTAATTATTCTCTGAGTGAAAAAAATGTTTCCTCCTATTGGCTTTAAAAGTATTTCCCTGTAACTTCATGAAGTGTTCTCTAGTCTTTGTAATTTTTGATGGAGTAAAAAATCTATCCACTTGTACCCATTCTACACTACTCAGTATTTTGTAGACTTCAATCATATCTTCACTCAGCTGTCTCTTTTCCAAGCTGAAGAGCCCTAACCTTTTTAGTCTTTCCTTATATGAGAGGAGTTCCATTCCCTTTATCATCTTGGTTGCTTTTCTATTAACCTTTTCTTGTTCTATTATATCTTTCTTGAGATAAGGCAACCAGAATTGAATGCAATACTCTAAGGTAAGGTTGCACCATGGAGCGATATAGAGGTATTATAACATTGATAATCATAACCCCCTTATAAGGTATAGTGAACCCTCCAAAACTCCCCCAAAACCTACTATTCCCACCCGTCTACCATCCCAATAGTCCTTATGGCTCCAAGTGGAACCTATAAGGCAATATTATAGGATTCTGGTGGGTTTCGGTGAGCTCACACTTTCAACCATAAATGTAGTGGGCAGAGTGAGATATAGACCTAGGTCCCCCTCTCTGTGATTCACTACACCACCCACCAGGTTACTCCAAACACCTGTTTGCTGCTGTTCTAAGATTTACCGTACAAGGTGGTGCTGTTATAGAGACAAGTACTGTTTATTCAGATTTTGGGGAAGAAGTCAGTGACCACTGGAGAAGGGGGGGGGGGGGGAAGTGGTCATCTGGTCAGTTTGGGTACCTTTAAGGCCCTTACACACTTTTAAAACAGGTCTAGCTTGGACATCTAAATGGCATCCTGGATACCTTGTTAAATTATTATTGCCACATGACATCTAAGCGTTAAGTATGTCCTAAGCCTGCCAATAACAATTTCCAACATGCCCCCTTGAACTTTGGATACACTGCAGACAAAAAACCTAGCAAGAAGTCTAGGAAGTAAGTTGCACAAATCAGCACTTGGACGTTTTGGTCATTAAAACATCAAGGTGTCAGTTTATGCCATCTTTTGGATGTCTTTCTTTTTTTTGAAAATGAGCTCCTGAGGATTCAAGGGCTAGTTTTTGTTTGTTTTATAAAATAGGCTCAAGATAATTACCTTTTAGGAATGGAGTAGCAGCCTAGCGATTAGAGCACCATACTGACAGCCATTGAATCTTGGAGGTCCAAATCTTGCTGCTATTCCTTGTCTTCTTGTTCTTCCTCTATTGCTTCAGGTACAAACTTAGATCATAGGCTTCCAAGGGAAGAAAAATACCTAGCTTGTATAATTGAGTGTAACTCACATTGAGCTACTACTAAAAAAGGTTTGAGCTTAAAAAAAAAAAATAAAACTCCCCAAAAACATCCTGCTAGAATCAAGTTCAATATGTGCTAACAACCTTAACACACCTCATTAAATCTAGCCCAAAATATTTTAAGATGCCCTAATAAATCAAATGTATGGTACAGATTGAAAATTATCAGATGACTTTGCATGCATGCTACAAGTTCAAGGTACATATTTGGAAGTGTACCCAGTGATCTGAAAATGTGAAACAGTGTTGTTTTTTCTTACCCCTGTTGAATTGGGAGAGGGGAAATGCTCATAACACTAAGGTATAGCAAGTATTAAAATCAAATAGCGGTTTAGCAAGTATTAAAATCAAATCAAAGGTATGTTTGCATTGGTTTATTTGCTTAAAGCCCTCGTAAAACTATTCTCTCTGTAATATATTTGTCTGTACACGCTCAAAAAGGATTTAAGGTGCAAGTTATGGCATCAGGTATTATAAGTCATATACAGGCAGAATTCATTTCATTTCATTTACCACCCTGACTAATAGCCTATCACTTCCGTTAACTATATGGATCCTGTATCAAATATGGCCTGGACCCACAGGTGCCAGCGAATCAAACACCGCTTCCTATGAAGATCCATGTAAGTTTATAAATGATCGTTTATTTTTGTAGAAAATAAACCAGTAATTGTCTGTCACTGATGGAACATAGTGGTTGAGTGATATCAATGGAAAGCTATAAGAACAGGCATTTATTCTTTATCATTGGTGTTAGTGAGCTGTGACTCCAACTGTGTTCTGCCTTAAAAAACAAAAATGGAAGAAAATGAAAGCTATTTGGATGTCTGTTAAATTTCACCTGTTCCTGGGTTTTGACAGACTTTAATGAAGGAGTTTTTTTTATTATACGATATACTAGTAAATGACCTGAGGATGAGTAAACAGCTGGTATCCACTTTCTGTGCTCTACTGACATTTTTGATACGTTTTGGTAGTTTGTTTCATCAACAGAGTCCTATGAGTATATTACAAGCTTTTAATTTTTTCATGTTATATTCAGTCTATATTTCATTTATAGGAAACATTTCGGACCCCTTTTACAAAGCAACGGGTAGAAAGTGATGTGGCAACAAAGATTCATCCCCATTCCCTCCCCACAACCAAATATTTTTTCCCCATTCCCACCCTGTCCCTACATTGAAGCACATTTCGTAACCCCAGCCGCTTAATGGCCCTGCATTTTTCATCCCCCGTCCCTGCAGTCTTAATTTTCTTCCCCTCAGAATATCACACGCAAATAACTTAGTGCTTTTCTCTTAGTCATTTCCAGGAACCTTGAAACCTATAAAGGCAATCCTTAACATTATCCTATAGCACATGGCTTATTGCTTTTTCAGTGAAAAACCAAACAGCCCCAAACAGACAAAAGAAAATCAATATCCACTATAACTGCTGAAGTTTAGCATTAAGTTTTAGAAATACTCTCATTTCCAACTACTAAACAATCTGGATTAGTACAGATGATTCTACATAGACATTCAGGTTCATATTCTATATTCATTGCCTTACGTTAGGCTCCGGTAGGCGCCCTACCAGCGCCTAACATAAGTAGAAAATGGCATTTAAAAATGATTAATATTGGGGGGGGGAGGTGAAATGTAGATGCCTACTGGCGCCTAAAAAAACAGTGCCTGCATTGTGGCTATAGAGGTACTTTATGACACATAATGCCACTGTAGGCATGCTAATGCCAGAAGTGGTGTTAGGCATTGTAAAGCGCCTCCATAGCCATGATTCATGTGAAAGGTAGGCGTCAGAAATATAGACCTTTAAAACCCTGGCCTACATTTCCGGCGACTACCTTTCACGAAGCTGTGATTCTACAAATGGGAGAAAATACCTCAGAGACCTTAAGAGGGGCATAATCAAAACTTTAAAACTTCCAGAAACCTGCCTAAGTTGGCACTTGGATGGCCTAATAGCAGGGAATTCCAAGTATTCATAATCAAAACCAACTTTCTGGACGTTCAGCAGCACTTCTAACCTGCTGTGCATCCAGAGCTTAAAGGGGCGTGTTGAGAGGTGTGTTATGGGCGGGAATCGGGTTGGCTTCCACCTTAATGGCCTGAAGCAATAATCTAAGCTTTTCCAGGACATCCTAGGCAGAATTTACACGCTGGGACTTAGACTAAAGTAAAACAGGTCTAAGTGCCCCAAAGGTGACCAAACTGACAAGATGACCACTGGAGGTTTTAAGGCATGACCCTCCCCTTACTCCCCCAGTGGTCACGACCCCCTCCCACCACCCAGAGATGGGGGGGAAAACCCAGCACATTGAGGGCTTGCCATCAGCTGATCACGGCAGAGAAATCCCCATCAACTGAGCTGCTTTTGGAGATTCCTGCCAGCTCAGCTGAGGATTCCCCGTGCCAGGATCAGCTGGAGCCCTATACCCCTCCCCAACATCCCCAGAAACCCCCATCCCCAAACATTCCTGGACTCCTCACAACTCCCGACACTCCCAACAGGCAACACCCCCCCACATCACCCGACATGAGGCAACACCCCCATCACCCGACACCCCATGCCTTTTGATGCAAAATCGGCAGGAGGGAAGCCCATTCTCTCCTGCCTACAAGGCCACATGCTGAAAATGATGGGCTTTCCCCCTCCCAATGCACCTTGGGATGCAGTGGGAGGGGCCTAAGGCCCTGATTGGCTCACAATCACCATTATGAGCCAATCAGGGACTTAGGACCCTCCCACTGCATCCCAAGATGCATTAGGAGGGGGGAGGCCCATTCAGGAATCAGAAAACACCCTCCAACTTATTGCACCTCAAGTATGGAGATGGGCCTCAGAGACCTAGAAATCAGGCAATTGACTGCTATTAATTATTGCAGGTCAATATCTCAATCATCGGCCCAAACTCCAGTGAGAAGTTTTATATATATATGTTTTTTTAATAAATATTTTTATAGTTTTTTAAAACTTTTTTATATGTTTAATTGTTTAACTTCATCTTCAACATTTAAATTCATTTTCTTATTCAGCAGTATGGAATACAACTTACTATCATGTTCAGAATGGTTTTCAAAATGGCGCCATTCTGAGTGTGATAGCAAGTTGTATTCCGTACTGCTGAATACCATCCCCTAACAAAGCCTATTGGGGTGAAATGGAGGCCTCATCGGGTTTTCACCAAGCCGGCAGAAGCCCTGACAGTAGTGACAGGAGGCTCTTTCTCCTGTCACTACTGTCAGGGCTTTAGCGAACCGTGCAGTCAGTTGGGGGCATGCCTCCGATTGTCCCCTAAGGAAGTCCCTGATTGGCTGAGGCACCCCAGGCCCCTCCCAATCAGGGCCTTAGGCCCCACCCCGTGTATCACAAGATGCACCAGGGCGTGCCTAAGGCCTCAGACTCATCGCGGGAGGCATTAGAGCAGGAGGGATTGAGCACCTCTCCTGCTCCGTTAAAAGTACGGGGAGGGGGAGTGTGAAGGGGTGTCCTTGGGGGTGGCATCAGGGAGTTGGCAACCCTCCTGCCGTTACGTTAGTTTTTGGGTGGGACCAATGGCAGGAGGGAGTAGGAACCCTCCTGCCATAATTTTTTTTCAACTTGGCTGTAGGGCAAATTTTGGGAGGGGTTCGGGGAGGGAGGGGGGTACTTGTTAGGAGGGGGTTAGTAGTTGTAGATATGGCAGGAGGGAGTGGGAACCCTCCTGCCATAATTTTAAAGAGCCTGAGTAAGGTACAGGGAGGGGTGGGCCGGGCCTGGCCAGGCCAATGGCGGTTTCACGAAGGCAGGAGGGAGTTAGCATCCCTCCTGCCATATTTGCGGGTCGGGGTGGGCAGCATCGGGCCCGATGGTAGTGGCAGCGGATTTAAAACCACGGGCTTGCTCTGCTAAAAATCATTGCAAGCCTGTGGTTTTAAAGGGAAGAAGAAGGCAGGAGAGTCAGCCAGGATAGAAGCGACTGGTCTTCAGCAGTCGCTTCTTTTCTGATCGGCAAGCCCAATCGGTGTTAGCTAAAGTGTTTAGTGACTCGCTGCCCTCCCAAATTTGCATGCCATTTCCCTCATTTGCATGCACGGATCGGGAGGGGATCGCTAAACACTTTAGTGAATTGGGCCGGAGGGAAATCTGCTTGCTAAGGGCTCGCAAACCGATCGGTACATGATTGGTTTGCTTTGTGAATCTAGTCCATAGTTGACTTTAGGCCAAAAATGTGATAAAGAGATTAATGCAAAGCACATCAATCTGCTCATCAATAGCTACTACTACTACTTCTTAGATACAGCTCGTTATTTTTGTTTGATTTAAAAGCTGCATTAAGTATGTGCTAATGAGCTTAGTAAATAGGATCCTTAGATTATAAAGTGTTTGGCAGAGATCAGCCCTGAATACCTGATTAGTAACAACATACTTTGGGTATAGTTTTGGAAACAGAATGGTAATTCTCCCTACCCACAAACCAATTATGGGGGCCAAAATAAATGTGGTGATTTCCATTACATGCCCCAAGTGTGGAACATTACCAGTGCTGGCTGCAGTGTTATCACCAGCCATCCTAAAGCGATGCAGAGTTAAGTGACTTTTACCAAGGTCACAAGGAGCCACTGTGCGATTTGAATCTGGCCCCTCTGATTCCCAGCCTACTGTTCTAACCACTGATTTGGAAATATGAGGAACTTAATCTAAATCCACAAAAATCTGTCAATTTTGATTATGAGTCTCTTAATAACTCTGAATTGGACAAAAGGAAAACAGCTTAGAATTAAAATGAAACCATTCAATTCCTCTAGAGAACTTTGCTGATGGTTTTCTTGTAACAAAAATCACTTGCTCATAAAAGGTAGCAGTTTCTCCTTGGCATTCCAGCTATAAACAAAATCATAGCCTCTTAAGTATAATCTACTATAAAGAGCCTCAGCATGAGGTGAGAAATAATGAATAATTTACACATACTGTACTAAATTCCCCATTAAGTAATTTTGCAAAGCTGTGCCAGATAATAATTACTACAGGCCAATTAATTAGTAGATGTAAGTTTCCTACATGCTTTCAGCTGCACTCATGATACAGATTCAGATGTAAAACTAATAATAATAGTTCTCAGACAATTATGGGGATAGGTGGCAAAATTCAGTATGGATTAGGAATTGGTTATCGGATAGAAAATAAAGGGAAGAGTTAAAGTAATTGATTATTTTTTTCAAAGGAGGAGAGTAAACAGTGGAGTGCTGCAGGGATCTGTACTGGGACCGGTGCTATTTAACTTATATATGAATGATCTGGAAATTGCAATGACGAGTGAGGTGATTAAATTTACAGAAGACCCTAAACTGTTCAAAATTGTTAAAACGCAAGCAGATTATAAAGAATTGCAGGCAGATCTTAGGAAATTTGAAAACTGGGCATCCAAGTGGCAGATGAAATTTAATGTGGACAAATGCAAAGTGATAAATATTGGGAAAAATAACCCAAATCACCGTTACTGGATGCTAAGGTCCACCTTGAGGGTTAGCGCCCAAGAAAAGGATCTGGGTGTCATTGTAAATAATACAATGAAACCTTCCGCCCAATGTGCGGTGGTGGCCAAAAAAGCAAAGATGCTAGTTATTATTTTTAAAAAGCGATAGTTAACAAGACTAAGAATGTTTTAATGCCTCTTTATCGCTCCATAGTGAGATCTCACCTGGAGTATTGCGTTCAGTTCTGGTTTCCTTATCTCAAGAAAGATATAGCGGCACTAGAAAAGGTTTAAAGAAGAGTGACCAAGATGATAAAGGGGATGGAACTCCTCTCACATGAGGACGGAGTATAAATGTTAGGGCTCTTCAGCTTGGAAAAGAAATGGCTGAGGGGAGATATGATTGAAGTCTACAAAATCCTGAGTGGAGTAGAATGGGTACAAGTGGATCGATTTTTCACTCCGTCAAAAATTACAAAGACTAGGGGACACGTGATGAAGTTACAGGGAAATACTTTTAAAACCAATAGAAGGAAATATTTTTTCACTCAGAGAATAGTTAAGCTCTGGAATGCGTTGCCAGAAGTTATGGTAAGAACAGGTAACATAGCTGGTTTTGAGAAAGGCTTGGACAATTTCCTGGGGGAAAAGCCAATAGTCTGTTATTGAGACAGTCATGGGGAAAGCCACCGCTTGCCCTGGATCAATAGCATGGAATGTTGCTACTCCTTGGGTTTTAGCCAAGTAATAGTGACCTGGATCGGCCACTATAAGAGCAGGCTACTGGGCTTGATGGACCATTGGTCTGACCCAGCAAGGCTATTCTTATTCAAGTTTCAAGTTTATTGAGATTTTGATTTAAACGCAATATCAAATATTTTCAATTGTTTATAACAAAAAATAAATTCGGGGAAATGAATAAAATCATTTGAACAATAAACATACAAACATATCCATAGATGTTTAAAAATAGATAAGGAATACAAGGATAAACTACATTTGTTTAAAATTAAAAAAAAAACAAAAGAAAAAACATTTAGGGAAGAACAACATTAGGAAGGGTAAAAAAAAACAAACAACAACAACAAAACAAACATTGATTTTTGTGAAACTTGGTCTAAAATACATATTTAAAAAAAAGCTTAATCTAAGAGTTAGTAGGAGGATCATAAAAAGAGAAAAAAGTATCTAATCTATGATTCATATGCATCTTTATAAAGATAGCTTTTTAAATTACAGTGGTACCTCGGTTTACAAGTGCACCGGTTTGCGAGTGTTTTGCAAGACGAGCAAAACATTCGCAAAATCGGCACCTCGGAAACCGAGCGCACTTTGATTTGCGAGCACCCCCCCCCCCCCCGCGACCCGGCACCCTCCCCCCCGCAATCCACCCCCCCCGCCGCCATTAGGCATCCCCCCCGCCGCGACCTGAGGTCCCCCAACCCACCCGAACCCTCTTCTTACTTTGCTGTAGCCTCCGCAGCGGCACCGGCACCAGCATGTCCTGTGCATGGTGCCAGTGCCTGAAGATCTGCTTCCTGCATTGAAGAATGTGGCACTTAACACTTGTCGATCTTATTATTTATAGCTGATGCCCCGGCGTTGCACGGGTATTTAATTATAGCAATAACACTGTAAATGGATTCAAATAAAGATACTTTATAGTGGTGAATGAAATTATTTTTTTACAGCTTTATAAAAAGTACAATATTCAAATTATAATGTGAAATATTTGACAAAATGAATACAATACAACTAACACAAAACTTGATTATAAACAACATTTTTAGTTTCAACTCCAGGAGCAAGAACATATAAATTCTTGGGTGAACCCACCCTTGAGCAAGCAACATAGAGTTGACCATGGGAAAAACAGGGGGATCTTAAATCCACTCCACAGTATGTAATAGTCTGTCCCTGTGATTTGTTGATTGTGATAGAGAATGCAAGTCTCACTGGAATTTGCAAGCTCTTAAACTGAAAAGGAAGATGTGTTGCAAGTTTCGTTCAAATCGGGCAAACCGTTTTTGCGTTGGCAGCTTTTTACAATTTTTCCATTGACATGAATGGGTGAAATCAGATTTTCTGTTTGTAGCTCCGCCCACATGTGCAGGTGGGCCGCGAGACCCCCAGAACATATCACCCCCAGGTAGTGAGGGATCTGCATAGCAAATTTAGTTCAAATCGGGCAAGCCGTTTTTGCGTTGGCAGATTTTTACATTTTTGCCATTGACATGAATGGGTGAAATCAGATTTTCTGTTTGTAGCTCCGCCCATGTGTGCAGGAGGGCTGCGAGACTCCCAGAACATATCACCCCAGGTAGTGAGGGATCTGCATACCAAGTTTCGTTCAAATCGGGCAAGCCGTTTTTGCGTTGGCAGATTTTTACATTTTTGCCATTGACATGAATGGGTGAAATCTGATTTTCTGTTTGTAGCTCCGCCCATGTGTGCAGGAGGACCGCGAGACTCCCAGAACATATCACCCCAGGTAGTGAGGGATCTGCATACCAAGTTTCGTTCAAATCGGGCAAGCCGTTTTTGCGTTGGCAGATTTTTACATTTTTGCCATTGACATGAATGGGTGAAATCTGATTTTCTGTTTGTAGCTCCGCCCATGTGTGCAGGAGGGCCGCGAGACCCCCAGAACATATCACCCCAAGTAGTGAGGGATCTGCATACCAAGTTTCGTTCAAATCGGGCAAGCCGTTTTTGCGTTGGCAGCTTTTAACATTTTTTCCATTGATATGAATGGGTGAAATCTGATTTTCTGTTTGTAGCTCCGCCCATGTGTGCAGGTGGGCCCCGAGACCCCCAGAACATATCATCCCAGGTAGTGAGGGATCTGCATACCAAGTTTCGTTCAAATCGGTCAAGCCATTTTTGCTTGATCGCGGCACATACACACACACATACATACATACACACATACATACCTCCGATTTTATATATATAGATTTAAAAGACATATAGCCTGCTGCAACATAAGTGGGTTACAAAATACATACAAAGTTAGGTGTTGTTCATAGAATAGAAAATCACAGGTCTTTGGAACGACCTCACCACCCCGCTGCGGAACCTGAGCTCCCTTCAGTTATTCCGCAAACAACTGAAAACCTGGCTTTTCAGCAAATTGTAGCTCTATCCTTCCCCCCTTTCTCTCCCCCCTTCTACACATAAGTTCATGTAATCCTTTTTCTTCTTCTCTACCCACTATTTTAAGTTCTTGTAAACCGTGTCGAGCTCCATTCTCATGGAGATGATGCGGTATATAAACTTAAGGTTTAGATTAGATTAGATTAGATTAGCGATGCCTAAGGTAAACTTAGGTATTGGTAGGTGTCCTAACCTTCGGTGTATCCTATTTATGTCAGAGTTTTCTTGGCCTAAATACTGGCACCTAAGTCCAGAACAGGCACCTACATTTAAAAAAAATAAAAAACACATCTACTATCCATCCCCTAACCACACCTACTTTCTAGTAGGTGTCTTGGACTAGGCGCCTACCTGAAAGTGGTAGGTGCCTACCATCCAATTAATTTTTATTTAAGCCAATTATGATATGCTAATTGCTTGTTATTGGCACTGATTAAGCTTTTTAAATAATTATCCCCCTCCTTTACTAACACGTAGTGTGGGTTTTAGCGCCAGCAGTGGCAGTAACTGCTCCGACGCTCATAGAATTCCTGTGAGCGTCGAATCAATTACTGCCACTGCTGGCGCTAAAACCCACGCTACGTGTTAGTAAAGGAGGGGGTATGTTAGACGTTTTTATAGAATGTGAGGTCAAGGGCACGCTTAAAAACCTATTCTATACAAGAGGCATGCAAATATGGGTGCATAAAAAATAGAATTATCCTTGATGCGTAAACACCTTTGAATATCTGGCCCTTTATTTTGATTTCTGATTTTCTCATAATATTATATGGATCATGTTCTTTAGTTTGAACTGTACCAATTAAAAAGGTTTGCTATATTGTCTATTCATGGTACAATCCTGGAAAATTTACAAATAATAAGCTTCTTTATATGGTCATATTACAATGTTGTTGGGCACCACTCCTCTTGTTTAATAGCATTTTTGTCTTTTCTAATGTTATCTAGTGGACATTATTTTGTACAAAAACCTTTCTGCAGTTTACAGAATGAGTCTTTTTAATCTTTACATTGAATAATTCAAACTGTTTTCTTGTTATCTGCTTTTTAAAGATGCTTTTAATTGATAGTTTTCCCTCTTGGATTTAGTTGATTATGATTATTGTGTTTTTTCCCTGACTATTCTATTTTTAATATTTTGTAGTTCAATTCCTTTTTTCCCCTTTTTCTTGTCTGTAAAGTTTGTTAATAGTCCTGTTTGTTTTTAAGCTTAAGTTAAGTATTGTATTATTCCTTATTACTGTAATTTTATTGTTTATCATTTATGTTCATCGCTTTGAATTGTGATTAAGCGATTAATCAAAAACACTAATAAACTTGAAACTTGAAACTTGTCACTAGGGTATGTTTATAAGAAAATAAGAATAGCCTTACTGGGTCAGACCAATGGTCCAACCATCCCAGTATTCCATCTTCACGGAGACCAATCCAAGTCATAAGTATCTGGCAAAAAACCAATTAGTAGCAGCATTCCATGCCACCAATCCAGAGAAAGCAATGGCTTCCCCCATGTCTGTCCCCCATGTCAGACTATGGACTTTTCCTCCAGGAACTTGTCCAAACCTCTTTTAAAACCAGCTTCAGAAATAGCCTTAAATATTGGGACCCTCTTACCAAGATGTGCTAAAACATGACCAGCGTTATCGCTAGCATTAGTCTTTCCCGAATGCTGAGGACACTTATATGATGGCAGTAAAATGGTCAATTGTTCATGATTCCCATTAGGGGCCATGCGCTAATTTTTCTGTGACTTACTGACACCTATTTTCTAGGCAGTAAGGGCTCATGCGCTAACCACACGCTAATCAGCCAGCATGCAGTGATGTAATTGCACTAAATGATTAGCGCAGTACATGCTTATTCTCTGCCCCCAGTGCTAAAAAATAAAATCTATTTTTTCATCATATCTATGGGAAGCATGTGTTGATCCCAAACTACCATATGCTGATCCCAAAACTACCACGGGACACCTCAGCGTGACCTATGGTAGTGGTTTTAACCTATGATAAGATGTTAGTTCTTACTAAAGCTTAGTAAAGAGGCCCTGTTGTTTTTTAATATGGAATCAAATTTGCTTAATATCACATTCAAGGGACCATTCAAATCATGTGACATTAAGCAAAGTTGACATTAACAGAAGTAAACATTTATAGTGCATAAAATGCAGAGTCAGAGGTTAGTTTTCATATTTCTGCTTTTATTTAATGAAGCTGATACACTCTACCATACCTGTATATGAACATGGCAAGGTGGTAACATTCAAATCAAATACAGTGATCTGCACCTGAAAAAATATTGCATGATTTTACACTGTGTAGGATTCACTGGTCTGTTAATTAAGAAGTCCTGAATACATGCCACTGCATTGAAAAGATCTTCCTGTACATCTATCATACTGCCAATAAAAGTACATACCATTTTGAAAGCAGTCAAAGACTGAGCAAAACAGCAGTGGAGATGGCAGTGGACAGTCAGTAGCAGAATCGTTCTGAACGGACTACTCGTGGCCTGCCCCGCCAGGTACTTCCCTCTGCCACATCACTGATGACGTCACTGATGACGCAGCAGAGGGGAGCCCTAACGGGGCAGGCCATAAGTAGCCCATTCAGAGCGATGCCACTGCTGACTGTCCACCGCCACTGCTGCTGCTGCTGCTTTAGAAGGCCTCAGAGGTATGTCAGGTCTCACAGTGGGAGAGTTGGTTGGGTGCTGCACAGGGGAGTGAAAGGGAGGGATGGATGAATGGAAAACTACTGCACATAGGGTTGGGAGGGTTTGAGGAATGGCCTATATATACACTATAGGCCTATTTCTTTGATTAATGTTGATGGGAAATTGTTAGCTAAAATATTGGCTTTGCGTTTGAATAAGGCTCTCCCTTATATTATTGGTATGCATCAAACAGGTTTTGTTGCTCAAAGACATTCTTCAAATAACACCAGATTAGCTTTTCATATTTTACATTTAACAAAGGATATGAAAGATCCGGCTTTCTCTGTTTCTTTAGATGCAGAGAAAGCATTTGATCGGGTAGAATGGACTTTTATGTATCAAGCAATGGATTGGTTTGGTATCGGTTCTCGATTTATACAAATGATTAAATCCCTGTATAGCTCCCCATCTGCTAGATTATATATAAATAATACTTTTTCAGAAAGGTTCTTTTTAGAAAGGGGAGTTAGACAGGGTTGTCCATTATCTCCTTTTTTATTTGATATTGTTTTGGAACCTCTACTTTTAGCTATTCAACAATCAAAGGAGATAGAAGGTATTCCTTATGCAGGTCGGGAATATAAAATTTCTGCTTATGCAGATGATATTTTGATTCATTTGAGAAATCCGGAGTCAACCATTCCACATTTATTGGATTTGATTGATAAATTTGGAAAATTTTCAGGTTATAAAATAAATTGGAATAAATCAGAAATTCTTCCACTAAATGTACATTTTATAAAAGGCTTATTTGATTCGTTTCAATTTAGTTGGAAGAAAGATGGAATAAAATATTTAGGAATTTGGATAAAAAGTACATTGGAAGAAACAATGAAGGTAAATGAAAATCCTTATTACTAAAAGTTACAGAATTGTGTGAGCAATGGAATCCTTTGCATATTTCTTGGTGGGGGAGAGTTCAAACAGTAAAGATGATGATTTTGCCTATAGTTTGTTACCAAATGAGTATGTTACCAGTTTATTTTCAAGAGTCCTTTAAAAAAAATTAAATAATATTTTGACAAAATTTGTTTGGCTTGGGAAAAAACCAAGAATTGCTTTAGTATCGTTGCAAAAATCAATTGTGGAGGGTGGGGTAAATTTTCCAAACTTTTATAGGTACCATCAAGCCTATATATTGCGTCAAGGTATGTATTGGATCCTCCCTGAGCTTATTGATCATCAACCAGATTGGTTATATTTGGAACGGAATTTGGTGTCCCCTATGAGACTTCCACATGTATTAAGTATCAGATTTCATAAATATGCTAAGGACAATATAATTTTATTGGATACTTGGAAAACTATTAAATTTATTGATAAATTAACAAAGGTACCAATAATGAAATCTACTTTACAGTCCTTAAGGTTAAACTCCAAGATTCAAATAGGCGGTGCTGGAATCGCTTGGAAGAATTGGATGCAGGCAAATATTAGGACATTAGATGATCTTATTTCTAATGGTAATCTGCTTGAGTTTTCACAACTGCAGCATTCATTTGGTATTTCAAACACTCAACAGTATAGGTGCTTGCAGTTGAAGCAGGCTATTCAGATGGGGTTCCCTGAATGGAAAAATTTTAAAACTTATTTTAGCTTGCAAATCCTTTGCTACCAAACAGATTTAATAGGACATCAGGCTGCCCAGTGGTATAAATTGATTTCTGGATTTTTAAATAAAAAACCAAAAAATAGTCTTAGAGATATTTGGAGTATCGAGTTAAAACAGCATATTTCTGTTTCTCGTTGGCCATGAATCTGGACTTGGAGATTAAGATGTACAATGTCAGCATCTATGAGACAAACATGGTTGTTTTTATTACATAGAATTTTTTAGACTCCAGTTAGGTTGAATAAAGTAGATAGTTCTTGAATAAAGTAGATGTTGGCATTGTTATATTGATATTGGGACTTTGGATCATCTTTTATTTTTTTGTCCATTGATACTTGGCTTTTGGAAGTCGATTTGGGGGCAAATTAATAATATTCTTCAATCCTCTATTCCTTTGACATATGAAGCAATAATTTTTGGAACGATTCTGCATGATAAACCCACTTTGGATAGAAATAATAGTCGCCTTTTCATGATCTTATCAGGAATAGGGGTTCAAATGATCACATCTAATTGGAAAAATCATGATAGGATTAAGTTTAGTTTTTGGTGGGCAACTGTATGTGCAACATATAAATATGAAAAGATTATGGCAGAGCGTTTAGGGTTTGTTAAATCCTTTAAGGGGATTTGGGGTCCATTAACTAATTTTGTCACATTATAATTAAAGTGATTCCTTTTTCTTTATGTTAGATTCCTTTGCACATCCAGGGTGGGTGGGGGGGTGTATTATTTATTTAGAGGTATAAATTTCATAATATTCTATAATATTGATGAGTATAATATAATATCATTACTGTTATAGGTTAAGAAGGGATTTAAAATTTTTATTGTAATATTTCTGATGTTAATAGTGTATTTTCATATAGTTGTTTTTTGTTTTTTTTTTTTGATTTTTCAAATGTATACATTGTCAAGTTCAAAATATCAATAAAGAAATTAAAAAAAAAAAAATGATCCATTGTTTGCATGATGAGATTTGCAAAACCAGGTTTTGCTGTTTGATTTGGTTTACTGAGGAATCATTTATATCTTGCTTCTGCTTTTATATTTTACTTTTAATGGCAAGCATCAGATTAACTAGGTAAAAGTGGCCTAAGGAGGGGTGGCCTAAGAGATCTGGCCAATTGAAATCTTAGGCCTAAGATTCTGGTTGGCCTAGGCACCTAAGGCACCTACGGGAGGGGCCTTAGGTGCCTGGGGCAATCAGGACCTTAGGCCCCTCCCCAGCGCATCCCATGATGCACTGGGAAGGGGAAGGCCTGCCATTTTAGTGAAGGCAGGCCTTCCGGCAGGAGGCTGAAAGAGTTCCTCGGCTGTCCAACTACAAAAGATAGGGGGGGGGGTCAGGTGGGTTGGGTGGTTCCGGCTGGGCTGGGGGGACCGGCGGCCTACCTTAGTGGGGGGGTGTCCAGCAGGAGGGAATGGGCATGCCTCCTGCCTGTGAATGTTGAGGGGGGTTGCAGCGATTTGGGCAGGAGGGATTGGGCATCCCTCCTGCTGGTGAAGGTTACGGGGAGTCACAGCTAGTTCAGGCAGTAGGGAGTGGGCATACTTCCTGCCGCGATCATTGGGGGGGGGTTCCACGATTCTCTAACTAACGCATATGACAGATGTCAGTTAGAGAGTCATGGTTTTAGGCAAAGGACTAGTCCCTTCCACGTCTAAAAGGTTTTGTTTTGGGCATTTGGGACTTGGGCAAATTTTTGGTCAGGTATAGGGCTTAAAGACAGATGTAGTGGTGGTCTGGGCGATTAAATGCCTGAACATACAGGTAGGCCATTCTCAAATAAAAAACACATTTTGGACATTTTTTTCAAGAATGGACATTTCCATAATCAAAAGGAGAGAAATAAATTATTAATTACTCAATTATAATTATTCCTTTCAATAATTTGTTAATGGCTCCCAGACCTCCATAAACTTTTTATAACTTTCTCGTTGGACAGCTATTATTTTCTCCATTTTAAAAATATGGCATAATGAATTCCCCCCAAAACTGTAACTTTATCATAATTTTTCCAATTCCTCATAATTTGCTGAATAGCAACTCCTGTCATTATGAGTAAAAAATTAGATGTTGTTTTTTTTTAATTATCTTCCTCCACATCTTTGAATATTAACCTCACCATTTTCTACATAGAAAGAAAAGATTCTTCTTACTGTACTATTGTGTTCCTCTATTCTCTCATTGGCTGTAAGATTTCTCATGCCATCATTAAACATTGGTTTATGCTGAATATATATGGAGTTTTCAACAGCAGAGATATATTTACTTATAGAAGGCTTCAAAAATTATTCCATCTTTTGCTTTCATCTACTCTTCTATTATAAGAGAATTACAACAATCATTTGTGAGCAGTAAGGTACTGGGATTCTATAAATGAGGGAAAATGTGTTATATGTGTCTTTTTTTCTGCTGAACTCATATTTTTCACTCATTCTTAGGCTAAACTTAATTTACAAATTGCAATATATCTTGTGTTATATATATGTGAATATTAGCCCTTTAATAGACACAGACATAACTTACATGCATAGGAATAGCCAATTGTTAATGAGATGCAAATGAGGAGTTTGTTATTCTAGATGCTAAAGTGCATATATAAACTGTGACAGGCTGGATGCATCTGGGAAGCAATTAGTGTGGATACGTTTTTTTCCTGGGCTAATAGGTATTGAAGACTTCAAACAAGAAAGAGAAATCCAGAGCTATCTGGTCAGGGCAGATCCTCTCACCACGGTTGCATCAACTGCTGCAGATAAATCTGATGAAAGATCCAGGTTCCTCCATCGTGGCCCTTCTATACAAGACTTCAAGCTGGAGGAAAATGAAGCCAGGACAGCCCTGCCTCTCTCTCATCATCCATTGAGCCTGTATCAAAGGCTTCAGCTGAGAAGAGAACTGTGGCCTATCCCTTTGTACTGCATCCACACTGACCCACTCTGGAAAGAGGTTAGGAACAGTGGGCCTTGCTGCCCCTAGGAAGAGCGATAGGGCTGGCTAGCAGCATTAAACAAAAGGTGAGAAAACAATATGGTAAGGAAAAAGATAGAGGATTCTAAGACAGGTTGAGGAAAGACCATGACTGTGGGGATGAGCTGGGGAAAGGAAAGCGAAACTGGATGGGCTGTAAGAGAAGAAAGTCATATGGGAGAGAAATAGGGGATGAGCTATAAGGAGATAAAGCAAGCCTGGCAAAAGAAACTCAATGGGGATGAGCTCAGGGAGAGACAGACAGACAGATAGAGACATGGGGATGGGATTGGGAAGAGAGTATTAGGAGAGAGGTTGCGGGCATGATCTGGGGCTGTGAGAGAAATTTTCTTGGAGGAAGGACTTAAGACAGGACCACATCAATGAAGGAAATGAGTAGAGAAGCTCAACCCCCTCAGTACCCACATTTGCTATTACCCAATCATCCCTCCTTCCCCTTCTCTCTACTTATAAAAGCCTCCTCTCTTCTACCGCTCCCCCCCCCCCTCTCTCTCTCTCTTTTTCTCTGGACCTTCCTCCTCCTTTGCTGAATTCTCTCTTTCTGTCTATTCACACCTATACACCCAAGACAGACACACATTCATGTAGGTAAACTGCCTTTTCTCTTTCACAAATAGAAGCAGTCTCTAAATCTACTCTATATTTGTAAAGCCTATTTCTATCTCTATATTAGAATATTTTTCTGTACTTTAGTACCAAGCATATATATGATATACCTTTCTTCTAAGCATTTAACATTAAGCCTATTTCTGCACAATATAGTTTATGCCACCACTCTTGGCTTTCATTGTCATTAATTTCACTTCCTGCTAAACTTCCTATGAGGACACTGAACCCAAGACCTCTGGTGGATTGTAGGGCTGCTACCTTACATATTGCGGGGCTTTTCTGCTGCATCCCCCTGCATAACCTTACATTTTGGAAACTTATCTAGTTGTGTGCCCTCATCCGTACAGTGTTCATCAATCAGACTGCAGTTACTTGATCCTGCATAATAATTTAATAAAAAAGTACTCTTTCAGATATATAGCTTATGGAACTGAACAAGCCTACTTTCTATAGAAGAAGAGACAAATGATCTTTTTGCCATGACAGATTGCTATAAAATGCCTGTGGGGTGAATAGATAATGAGACCAAATTATGACTGGTGGTTTTGAGATATAGATTCAGTTCTCTCTAGGGAGCAATCTCAGGCTGCAAAATCATTTCTGGATTTCATTAATTTGAAAGCTGAACTTTGTACCAGGCTCCAGAAGAAAAATGGCAATGCGTTATCTACAGTATCGATCTACACTGAAACATAGAAACATAGAAACATAGAAATAGACGGCAGATAAGGGCCCACGGCCCATCCAGTCTGCCCACCCTAATGTCCCTCCCCTACCTTTGCCCTGTGAATAGATCCCATGTGCCGATCCCATTTGGCCTTAAAATCAGGCACGCTGCTGGCCTCAATCACCTGTAGTGGAAGACTATTCCAGCGATCAACCACTCTTTCAGTGAAAAAGAATTTCCTGGTGTCACCTCGTAGTTTCCCGCCCCTGATTTTCAACGGATGCCCTCTTGTTGTCGTGGGACCCTTGAAAAAGAAGATATCTTCCTCCGCCTCGATGCGGCCCATAAGATACTTGAACGTCTCGATCATGTCTCCCCTCTCTCTGCGCTCCTCGAGCGAGTATAGCTGTAATTTGTCAAGCCGTTTTTCGTATGGTAGATCCTTGAGTCCCGAGACCATCCGGGTGGCCATTCTTTGCACCGACTCCAGTCTCAGCACATCCTTGCGATAATGCAGCGTCCAGAATTGCACACAGTATTCCAGGTGGGGCCTCACTATGGATCTATACAATGGCATAATGACTTCCGCCTTACGACTGACGAAACCCCTTCGTATGCAGCCCATGATTTGTCTTGCCTTGGACGAAGCCTGCTCCACTTGATTGGCAGACTTCATGTCCTCACTGACGATTACCCCCAAGTCTCGTTCTGCTACCGTTTTTGCTAGGATCTCGCCATTAAGGGTATAAGACTTGCATGGATTCTGGCTGCCCAGGTGCATAACTTTGCATTTTTTGGCATTGAAGTTGAGTTGCCATGTCCTAGACCATCGCTCCAGTAGGAGTAGGTCGTGCATCATGTTGTCGGGCATTGAGTCTTTGTCTGTTGTGCATTTGCCCACTACATTACTCAGTTTGGCGTCATCGGCGAATAATGTTATTTTACCTCGAAGCCCTTCTGCCAAGTCTCTTATAAAGATGTTGAATAGGATTGGGCCCAAGACTGAGCCCTGTGGTACTCCACTAATCACCTCCGTCATTTCAGAGGGGGTGCCATTCACCACCACCCTTTGGAGCCTACCTCCAAGCCAGCTCCCAACCCATTTCGTCAATATGTTACCTAATCCTATAGAACTCATTTTGCTCAGTAACCTGCGGTGTGGTACGCTATCGAATGCTTTGCTAAAGTCTAGGTACACGATGTCCAGGGACTCCCCAATATCCAGCTTCCCTGTCACCCAGTCAAAGAAGCTGATCAGGTTGGATTGGCAGGATCTCCCCTTAGTAAATCCATGTTGTCGGGGATCCCGTAGATTCTCCTCATCCAGGATCTTATCTAATTGGTGTTTGATTAGAGTTTCCATTAGTTTGCTCACTATCGATGTTAGACTCACTGGTCTGTAGTTTGCTGTCTCCATCTTTGAGCCTTTCTTGTGGAGTAGAATGACGTTAGCCATCCTCCAGTCCAACGGGACGCTGCCTGTACTAAGGGAGAGGTTGAAGAGCGCGGACAGTGGCTCCGCCAAGACATCACTCAGCTCCCTAAGCACCCTGGGGTGCAGGTTGTCCGGCCCCATTGCTTTGTTAACCTTGAGCTTTGACAGCTCACCGTAGACACTGCTGGGCGTAAACTCAAAGTTACTAAACGGGTCAACTGAGCCAACCCTTGTCTGTAGCTGAGGGCCGAGCCCTGGCGCTTCTCGGGTGAAGACAGAGCAGAAGTATTCATTTAATAGTTGGGCTTTTTCCGAATCCTTTTCCACATAGTCTCCGTCTGGTTTCCTAAGACGTACAATCCCGCCTGAGTTTTTTCTTCTATCACTGATATACCTGAAGAAGGATTTATCTCCCTTCTGGATGTTCTTTGCTAGAGACTCCTCCATGAGGAATTTAGCCTCCCTGACTGCTGTTTTGACGGCACTGGCCCAAGAGCATATGCAGAGAGTCTACAGAAATGGCTGGGACCTATATTTGGCAATGACCAATTTATAGACACTGTTTGCCAATGCAGGAAAGACTAGAAGATAAAGTATCTCACAGAACAATGGGAAGTTGATGCCAATCACCTTCTTTACCACAAAAAGTGATTAGCGGAATAGTAGCCTAATGGTTAGTGCAGCAGTCTGATAACCAGCGAAACCAGGTACAATTCTCACTACAGCTCCTTGTGTCTCTGGACAATTTGTTGCCCTAGGAATACAGTAAATTAAGAGCCTGTACATAATATGTAAACAGCTATGATTGTAACCACAGAAAAGTGGTCTATCATATTCCATACTGTGGGAGACTAGCCTGGTTTGCCCAGCTTGCCCAGAGAGGTCAGCACATATAAAGCCAAACCGCAATTACATATAAAGAGAATTTGTATTTGTTATTATTTGCCTCACACAAAATAGAATGAATTTGACTTACCTCAGCCAAACTGCAACAGGCACTGGTTTTCCAAGGCCTGCCTTCGCCTATTTCTAGGGAAAACTTGAGAGTTCCTCTTTCTGCCTCGGGGACCTCTCTAGAATAAACCCAGCCTGGATAAAAATATCTCTTTCCTGTGAGTCCCACCCCTGTGACTCAACATTGAGCTGCATAGCCCAGTGCATGCTGGGACCTGTGGTTCCATATTTGATTAGCATCTCCTACTGCTCATAGATATACTATTTGCATGGGGGAGGGAAAACCCTTAATTATTTACACATCCCCTTTCCCTACTTGATATCCAGCAATATTGAGCCAAATATTCAGAGCAAGTTTTGTGTTCTTCAGCAGGTGGTAAATGCATAACTTGCCTATCCATGTATTTTTAAAACTTATATGGATAATATTTGTTCATTTAATTCACTAAAGGAGTAATTCTATAACTGGTGGTCTGGTAAGAGCCTATTCTGTCAAAGAACATAGATACTTAGTTCTCTTTACTGTATAAAATATTAACATAACAGTGGAAAAAGCCATAGAGCTAGCATAAGAAAGTTCCAGTAATACATGCATAATGCAAGTATTTTATAAGTTATGCATGTAAATGTGAGTTCTGCCCCAGCTCAACCCAGATTCTGCCTATCTGTATCCTGACCTGTAAAATATGCACTATGGGCCAGATTCTGTAAATGGCGCCTAAATCAGTAGCTGCCTACAAAAAAGGTGCCGGCTGTGTCTCAATCATGCCTTGGTTTAAAGAATCATGGCTAATGGTGCCTAACGCAACATTTAGGTGCCGGAAATGGAGGTCAGGGTATTAGTGGCCTACATTGCAGGTGCCTGAATTCTTTTGAGAATTGCACCTAAGGTCATCTCTGTCCCCTAACTATGCCTACCTAACCTTAGGCGCTGTGAGGTGCCTTATTATAGATGTGACTATGTTACTTTAGTAGGTGCTTCCCAATGGGGTTTTTTTTCATATAATTTTTATTAAAAACTGTAACAATGACTGTACAACCAGTAACTAGCACAACCAGGTAGAGAACAAAACAGAGCTACAGAAACAGTGGGAGAGCCAACGCTCACCTTTAAAGTCATAGATCACCAATGAAGAAACAATGCCAGTCTGATCCACAGTCCCAGTGCAATCCTCCTTTTAAGATATAAACCAAGCCCCCACAATCAGTCATCCAAACTCAGGCATCCAAACCCTCAATCGCACCACACCAATCTCACCAGTCAAACCACACCCAAACCACCTTACTCAACCCCTCCCCCCTGCCTGTCCCAGATATCCAAACTCTGCAGGGGTAATGAACAATGGCATAAAAAATGCCATAGCTATACTGAAGTGGCCTCCGAGGGCTCTCAGACTATACAGCACTTGCAAGAGGGCTTTCCAAAGATGGAGCTCCACTATTTGAGGAAGCCATTGAGAGAAAGACGCTGCCCTGTCTGAAACCCAATGCTGCAGAAGCAAAATGGGTTTTTAATTGATTTTTAATGGTGCAGTCAATTGCCATGCCGATTAAAGCCACTTAAAGCAATTTAGTTAGGTGGCAGTAGGGTGCCTACTGCTGTCTAACATACAGCACCATTTACAGAATAATAATAATAATAGCTTTATTTATATCCCATCATACCTATTCAGTTCAAGACAGTATACAGTAAAGTAGAAATACAGTATGGATACCGCAGGTATCATGGCAAATGAAGATTACGGTGTCAGGTCAAAAGCGCGCCGGGACAAAGGCGCGCCCAGACAATTGAGCGCAGCGCGGAGGCGCACGTCACAGAAAATTACTGTTTTTATGGCTCCGACGGGGGGGCGTGGGGGGGAACCCCCCACTTTACTTAATAGAGATCGCGCTGCGATGTGGGGGCGTTGTGGGGGGTGTGGGGGGTTGTAACCCCCCACATTTTACTGAAAACTTCACTTTTTCCCTGTTTTTTAGGGAAAAAGTTAAGTTTACAGTAAAATGTGGAGAGTTACAACCCCCCAAACTCCCCACAACGCCGGTGCGATCTCTATTAAGTAAACTGGGGGGCTCCCCAACAAAACCCCCCGTCGGAGCCCCTAAAAACTGTAATTTTCTTCGGCGCGTGACTCCGTCTTGCGCTCAGTTGTCAGCGCGCGCCTTGGTCTTTCACGGGGTTGTCTATGAACCAAGATTACAGCATTGGTTGGGGGGGGGGAGAAAGGAGGGAGGATGCACAGTTAGGAGGGAGTGCATGTTGGGAATGTAGGTGGGATGGAATCAGGTCCTATTGGTGTATATACTGCAGTGTATCACAAACTGTTTGCCACAGCACACCAGTGTTGATGCTAGCACTAAGGGCCCCTTTAACCAAACCGCAGTATTTATTTATTTATTTATTCAATTTTCTATACTGTTCTCCCAGGGGAGCTCAGAATGGTTTACATGAATTTATTTAGGTACTTAAGCATTTTTTCTTGTCTGTCCCGGCAGTCTCACAATCTATCTAATGTACCTGGGGCAATGGGGAGATTAAGTGATTTGCCCAGGGTCACAAGGAGAGAGGCGGGAGCCAGAAGGCCTTGAGCATGCTCAGATGCTCATGGCCCAGTCTGGCAAGCAGCACGATCTTCGGGCACCGGCACCCCCTGTGGGTTGGTGCTGCGTGCCGGTGCCAGATAGGGGTAAGGCTTCAATTTGGGCAGGCGGGTGATCACAAGGGAGGGGGCGATGCGGAAGTGCACCATTGGCCTCGGGGGTGGGGAGGTCTTTTGGGGATGAGGTGGGGTGAGGTGGAGCAGCACCAGTGGCCACGGGGGGGGGGGGAGGAGGTGAAACCAATCAAGAGAGTTTCCCTTATGGGGAAACTCGCTTTGATATTGTAACCAGTACTGCGGTCCGACCGGGACTCTACAGCACCACCAGTGGTTACAAGAACGAATAGCACTAGCGTGTGACCCAGCCTGGAGTCACCCTGCAGGCCTGGACTGACACCAATCAGAAAATAAAGTCAAAAATCCTCTCAAAAAGGTTGAAATGAAAATGCTTTACTTTTATAAAAGTCAGGGGATTATGAGTCCAAACAAAGAAGATAAGTAGATAAAAAAACTTCCATAAGTCCAAACTCAAAAGAAAGCGAACAAAACAGTTCAACAAAATAAAGTCCCAACTGCTTTCTTCCTATTTTTCTCACTTCATCCTCCCCTGAGGATTGGCTCACCTCAGAGCTTAATGCAGCCTGCTCCCAAGCAGGTTTGTACAGTTCCTCAACAACAATAGGGTTCAGGGCACTGGATACCCTATTCACAATGTTCAAAAATTAAGCCTCTGGCAGCCATTCATTATACTGCCAGGCAAAGGAGAGTGCCACAGGTTTGCTTTTTATTTGGCTACAATATAGCCTACAAAATGCCCTCACAGGTAACAGCAAACCTCTCCCAAAAACTGACACTTTCAGCTTCATAAAAAAGACAAAACAGAAAAGAAAAGGAAAAGGAAAAACCCCAAAAGGTTCAGTTCCAGCACACAGTTTCTTTCAATCAAACCAAGCTGATAAACACTCACAGTTTCATCAGGTTAGCACTTGCAGCTGGTGGAAAAACCAACTTCCATGGCTTCCTCACCAAGGCTCATTTCCTCTGGCAGGCTGTCCAGTTCCATCGGGAGATCAGGATCTGACATGGCTCCATCCAGCATATCTCCCGCCTCCTGCACCTCCATAGGTGAGGCTGGTTCGCTCCTGCTTGGCCTGAGGAGACTCTCAGGGAGGAAAGGTCTCAACCTTCTCCCTAGCCTGCCTGCCTGCTTGTAATCTACTGCTGGCTTTTGTATATTAGGGTTACGCCCTAACCTGGCTGATTCAGCAGTCCTCAAGGTAGCTCTAGAGCTCCTCTTGTGGTGACCTGAATACTGCTGGTCTAGTGGATTTTTGTGAATTTCAAGCTCCCCCTGGTGGCCAGCCTGAGAATCAGCCAAATCCACACTGGGACAGCCTTTATACACTCCCTTCCGGGTTTTACTAGGGGTCCTAGCAGGAGCTTTAGCTGGAACCAGGGCAGGCACGATGCCTGTCTGGTTACAATATACGAGTAATTTGGTTTATGAGCATGCTTTTGGAACGAATTATGCCCATAAACCAAGGTTCCACTGTATTATCTGCTTAATTTAGGCCTACTTCTAAACAGATAGTGCTGGCAATATCACTACATATATGTATGTTTAGGGTTACCAGATTTTCCCGAAGGAATATCTGGACCCATGGCCACGCCCCCAGGCCCACCCAGTTCTGCCCCATTCTGCCTGTGCCACGCCTGGCTCCGCCCCCAGCCCCGCCCCAGATGGCATTGTCACGTGTGGGCATGCACGGGTGGGACGTCACTGCATTGTGTCTGCGCACGCACGGATGCCCCTTCCCGACGTGAAGCTTTTCAAAACCTGGACAAAGTGCCGGGCTTTGAAAAGCCATCCAGACCCCCAGACATGTCTGGGAAAATCTGGACATCTGGTAACCCTATGAACGTTCAGCAACATTATTTAAACAGATAATTCTGCTGAATACATGTAACAAGTTATAGACTAGAGATAGCATTTAACTTTAAAAACTGGCTACCCTGGCTGTAGGGTTTAATTTCTGGGGGAACAGCCTGGAATGCAGTTTCACCACTTCTCAGACTCCAGAATACATTTCCCCCTCCCCATTCACGGTTTCTGCACTCACGGTTTCACATAATCGCGATTTTTTTTCTGGGGAGAGGGAAAATAAAAAAAACATATTTTTGACTTCCCTGCCACCTTCCCGGCCTTACCTGGTGGTCTAGAGGGCTTTCGGGGCAGGAGCGATCTTCCTACGCTCCTGCCCCGTGCAGATCGCCATGAGGAAATGGCTGCTGTGAGTTCCCGTAGTCTCTCGAGACTACGACGGGAACTCCCTACAGCCATTTCCTCATGGCGATCTGCATGGGGCAGGAGTGTAGGAAGATCGCTCCTGTCCCGAAAGCCCTCTAAACCACCAGGTAAGGCCGGGAAGGCGGCAGGGAGGTGGGGGTGGGTCAGAGCCGGATATTCACGGTTTTTTGCCATTCGCGGTCCGGCTCTGCCCGTATCCCCCACGAATAACGAGGGAGAAGTGTAGTAGGCATGTTCTGCTCCAGTTCTTCCCTTCCAAGAAGCCTGCAGGGAGCAGGAAGGGGAGAGTGTGGTATAGTGGTTAAAGCTACAGCCTCAGCACTCTGGGGTTGTGGGTTCAAATCCACGCTGCACCTTGTGACCCTGAGCGAGTCACTTAATCCCCCCATTGCCTCAGGTACACTAGATAGATTGTGAGCCCACCGGGACAGACGGGGAAAAATGCTTGAGTACCTGAATAAACTCATGTATACCGTCCTGAGCTCTCCTGGGAGAACAGTATTGAAAAATAAATAAATAAATGGAGCAAACTCGGAGCAGCAGGGAACAGCCACTGCAGTCTCTAATCCAGTGTCTCTCAAACTTTTTTTTAGCTCCGGCACACTAAATGGAGCAAATGTTTTTTCACAGCACATTATAATTGAAATTATAAAATTGCAAAGCCAACAAAAAACTTGAGAGTTATTTATTTAAAGTTTTTAAAGCTATGTATGGTAATTGTAACAACGGTGAAATTAAAGTAGATAGAATAGAATTGCTAATCAATGCGATGGATGTACTTGTTTTTGAGTGCAAATTAACTAAAAAATGTGGCTCGCCAAGCAAGCATGCATTTCATCATCCACCATCTGCAGTCATTCTCTTTTTTTCTCAATTTAATTTTTGTCAGAGCTGAAAAATCCAAATGGTAACAAAGCCTTGATTGCTTTTTTGATCAAGTTAGGATAACTACTGCATAAAAAGTAAAACTAAAATTACTTGCACTTAATTTTCAAGGACCAGTCACATCAAAGAATGAAGGCTGTCTGGGCGGTTGTATCCTTATGCACACAGAAGATCATAACATTGACAGACTCTTGCATACCCAACATACATGTCATCTATTCTAGTGTATACTTATGAAGGGAATTTTAAAAAAAAATAAAATAAAATTCTGGAATCTCTCATGGCATACCCGGAATCTCTTCAGGGCACACCACTGTGCCATGGCACACAGTTTGAGAAACACTGCCCTAATCAGTCCCTCTTTCCTTTTTTTTTTTTTTTTTTTTTTAAAAAAAACTTTATTTAGTTTTTAATGCCAACAAATAATAATAATCAAATAAGCACTTATAAACAATCAGAAACTATATAAATCTATAAAAATTCCCTCCTCATCCACAATTACCATTAGGAATAATACCAAAACAAAAGATATACCCCCCTTCCCACTCCCATCCCCCTCTTTTCTGTTGCTGCTGCCCCACCCCCACTTCCCCATCCTTTTTTGTCTACAAATTAAGCCTTGCCTTGCTGAATACTACCCCTTTTTTTATTTTTATTTTTTTTTAAAAAAAGGTAAAGCAATTAATAGAAGCCAGTTATTAAAGTTTCACTAGGAATCTAATACTATAAAAATCTGATTTTCTGAGGACACAAATAGTTCATGGTGATTTCAGATTTTATGCATGATAGCACTGCGTGCTGTAATCTCTGTATGTTGCTGTTTGCTTCATTTGCAAGAATCCGCAATTACCGTGAGAGGCAGAGTTCACTGATGGATATTTTCATCCCTGTGGGATATTGCGAGTCTTTTCTAAGAGCACATGTGAGTGGCGCTACTTCAGAGCCAGGCTTTTCTTCTTTTTAATGTTTTCCAGCTGTAAATGTGGGGCAGAGAACTACACAAAAAGATGATGGCGATTGCAGTTCTGCCTCCCAGCAGCTAGAAAATATATGAACCCTGATTGAAGGCAAATTAAATGACACTTTAAATCTTACATGCAGGGGCATGTTGTCAAGTGAGCAGTCACGGAGGCAGCAATATAGGATGAGGGATTCCTGTTTACTGTGGTGATTCATCTCTTTTATCTCTAGAGGTGCTGTAAAGCTGTGCAAATTCTTATGCAGCCAATCTGCAGTAATTTCCTTTTTTATTGCTTTACCAAGAAGGATCTCCTCAGGCAACAGAGTAGTAGAGGATTCCTTCCCAGCTTTCTGGAAGCAAATGATTTAATAACAATATGCATTATCTTACCAGAAGAGCAGAACACATTAAAAGCCAACTGAACCCCCCATACAGATAAAATTTGGATAGTTCCATTTGAATTTTTCACAAAACATGAGGACAATACCCAGTGGCAATGTAACAAGGTAGGTTGAATTTTCCAAAATGAGAAGTATACCATTTTTCCTGATACCTTTGAAGAATAGGAGCTTTCCATAAACGTGAAACGAGGTTCATTGAAACATATGAGCTATTTTCCATTCAACCCATTTATTTCCTGTTTTAGACAAAAAGAAAAGTCTTACCTATACCTTTATTAGAACACAATAGTTTGAAATCAGTTTACAATGGTGGGATTTTGGGATATGTAGCCTAGCAATTAGGATGTCCACAACCAAAATATTTTCAATTTGTTTTTTAGATTTATCTACATTTTTCCTGACATTTGGGTATTCTTTTGATTTGTTGCATGTATCCATTTTAATAAAATATTGTTTTTGCACAACTGAATATTGTAACAAACACCATTCAATTGTACATGTGTTAATTAATAGGTGTATATATACATTTGATTTTGCCTGCATTATTTTGTAGATGCCCAAAGGAAATGAATGATGAGAATGTGCTAGCGAATCCACACTTCTACTTACAACATAACATTTTGTAAATCATAAACTCATAGTAGGAAACACCTCTAATAAATGTGAAACCAGAGTACAGAGGAAGTATATTTAAGTACAGTATTTAAGCAAGTAAGAGTTAATAAGGTCATGACATACCCAAAGATTATTAAAATGATTTTTTCAGAGCCAGACTTCTAGCAGCTACTCTTTGCCTTTGCCCTCTCCCACATGGACTACTGCAACACATTACTAAACGGTCCCACTTCAAAAAATCTCCATAGACTACAATGAGTACAAAACACCACCATCTGCCCACTAAAAACCTTCACATACATGATGTAAACTTGCAGCCCTACAATCTGCCAGAAGTCCTCCTGGGTTCAGTACCCTCGGAGGTGGTGAAATTAATGACAATGACAGCCAAGAATGGTTGCATAAGGAATATATTGTGCAGAAATAGGCTTAATATAACAGAGATGCACTGCTTATAAGAAAGATACATCAAACATATGCATGGTTACTAATGTACAGATAAATATTCTATTATATAGCTGCTTCTATAAATGAGAGAGAAAAGACAGTTTACCTGCATGAATGTGTGTCTCTCAATAGGTGAGAGGCTGAGAGAGGGAATTAAGCAAGAATCCAGTGCAAGAAAGATAAGATAGAGAGAGGCAGGGACTTGTGTGTTTTTTTAAAAGCTGAAGATATAAAGAAGAAGGAAGAGCCTTGAAAAAGCAGGCAAGAGGTTTCATCTGAATGCTGTTTCTATGTCTTCATAAGTGGGGGTATATGAAGTGTGAAGAGAACAAAGCCAGGGTTGAGGCCTCTCCCTCATAGACTTGAGTTTCTGTTATTTTCCAGTTTCTCTCTGTGGCTGCTGGAGCTATTCTTTATCTTAAGTACTAGACCTTAGCACATCTATTGAAACTGTGGAACCACCCAGCCTTCTATCAGATTTCTTTGTTAACTTTAAGCACTGATAATTTAGAAGTAAATCCTGAGACTCAATGACCAGGAGCCCTAAGGTTCATCTGTACTGACGTTTAATATCATTTTCCCATAGGCCTTTGCTGACATTGGTTAAGCCAACAAAAAATGCTGACAGCTAGCAATGTTAGCGTGCAGCTCAGTGGCTACCTATCAATAAACTATGCATAATAAAGGGCCTGGTAATGGCCTACAAAGTCTTCCACAACATGGTACCAACCTATATAGCCTCCAAACTACCACTTACACCCCAAACTGACAATTTCGCTTGCAATAAGAAGATTGCACACCTTCAAGATGCTCCCTCTGCCTTGAGAATGCCCAGAAAAGATCCTACTCGCACAACCTACCATGCCTCAGATCACTAGAAGGACTACTGAACTTCAGGAAGTCAATAAAAACTCACCTCTTCCTTTAACTTTCTGTAAAATAGCCCCAAACTAAATATCATTGTCTATGTAATAAGAACAACCATCACTGATGCTACCATGCCCTGCCATATATTCCATACCATGTTATACCTAATACATATTATTATGTACTGTTATGTACGATCTCACCATGCCATGTACTGTCATGTGTCATTGCCAATACTTCCATACTTTGCCAGACATTCCATGCTATACCACACCTAGCATATATTTTCATTCATAGGTGTGCATTGTACTGCCATGCCATGCACTGTCACATTCCTGCCATGCACCTGTATGTATTGTCTGCCATACCATGTTATGTACTACCTTCATACTGTCAGGCACTATAATGTATTGTCAAGCTCTATTAGTTACTGCAATGTCATACCAAACTTACTAAGTAATACTAACACAGCTATAGTACTAAAGGACATCTGTGATCAAAAGATTGCTGCATAAACTTCTTCAAAAATAAGTGGAGAAAAAAGAGACCTCAGAAAATCATTTATCTCTACAAACAAAGCCTGACCTCCTGTTTCTGACAGAAACATGGATGATCTCTGACACAGACACTATCATGAAAGAAATCTTACCACAGGGATACAAAATAATCCCACTATCAAGAAGCTAGAAAAAAGGAGGAGGCCTAGCGATTATTCTAAAAGAACACTTTGACTACATCAAGACTGACTCCAAAACTTCAGAAAACCTTGAAATACTAATTTGCAAAATCACTAACGCACAGTTAGAAGAATCACTAATTACAACTACATCCCACCCAAAAAATGGTCAAACGCAAAAGAAGAATTCTATGAATTCCTAACCGTAACTACCCTAAACGTATCATACAACCTACTTTTGGGGGACATAAACATACACCTAGAACAAAAGACAAAACCAGAAGTAACCGAAATCGCCATCTTCCTAATGTCACTCGACTTTCCAAATCCAGACACAGAAATAACTCCTGAAAAAGGACATAAACTAGACATAATCACCTTCTCCCACAAAGATACAATAGACCCCAAAATACAATGCTACCCAGGGTTCTGGGATAAATGCATCTGGTCAGATCATTATATTGGCAAGGTCAGCCTACGCTGGCAAAAACAGGGCACACAACCAAAACACAAAAGCGACAACACGAAAACAATAACCAGTCGTGGTACTATAAACCCTACCGAGTTCTGGACTCATTATGAGCTAAGTCCCACAACCAAAGAAATTCAGGACTTCCCAACAAGATGGGAAAATTTCAGCAAAGGACTCTTAGACCAAATAGCCCCATACCGAACATACAAAAAAAACAGATAGACCACCAAATGAATGATTTGACTCAGAATTACTAACCACCAAACAAGAACTAAGAAAATTGGAGAGAATCTGGCAAAAAAACAAACAAACAGACAAGACAAACTGGAAACAAAAAATGAAAATATACAAAAATCTGATCAAAGAAAAACGGACAAAGCACTATGCACATAAAATAGGTACTACAAAAATAAACAGTAAAGAATTGTTCAAACTAGTAAAAACATTAACAGACACAACACGAATCCTGAAAAAGGACAATGATTGCACCCCATCTGCCCAGATCCTAGCCAACTTTTAAAAAAAATAAAATCACAGACCTAAGAGCAAACCTACCCACATCCACAATAAACACAATTCACTACCTCAAACACCATGACCAAGACTCCAGAGCAGACATGATCTAGGAACACTTCGAGTTCCCAGACTGGCACCAGTTCCTAAAATTATTCAACAAATACACCAAATCAAACTGTCTACTTGATGCATGTCCCCCCCAAATCATGACAGTTGCCCCACTAGACTTTAAAAAGGATCTATTCACATGGCTAACAACCGCCCTTATAAACGGAACATTAAACAAGGACATGGGACACATACTAATCACTCCTATCCCCAAAGACCAGAATACCTCTACAGCGCTGACATCCAACTACAGACCCATAGCAAGTATTCCCCTTTTCACAAAGATACAGGAAGGCTTGGTCAACCTACAACTAGTAAACTACCTAGACAAATTTAACATCCTTAGCGAACATCAATCAGGATTCAGAAAAGGATACAACACAGAAGCCTTCATACTAAACCACCTTTATAATCTTTTTAGCAAAGGTAAAAGCACACTGATCCTACAACTAGACCTCAGCAGTGCGTTCGACCTGGTAGACCATGAGATCATGCTGCTAGCACTGCATGAGGCAGAGGCAGGCATCGGAGAAGAGGGGAGAGCAGAAAGGAGGCAAGGGTGAGCTGTGCGAGGCGCTAGGGGAGCGGAGAAGCGCCAGCACAGCTGAAGGAGGCATCGGGGTAGCAGAGAGAGTAGCTCCGCCCACCCCCATCGTGTCAGCAGCTTGCGACCGGGCTCCTCCATAAAAAGAGGCGGGCCAACGGGCGCTGCTGCTGCTGCTAGCACTGCACGAGGCAGAGGCAGGCATCGGAGAAGAGGGGAGAGCAGAAAGGAGGCAAGGGTGAGCTGTGCGAGGCACTAGGGGAGTGGAGAAGCGCCAGCACAGCTGAAGGAGGCATCGGGGTAGCGGTGAGAGTAGCTCTGCCCACCCCCATCGCATCAGCAGCTTGCGACCGGGCTCCTCCATAAAAGGAGGCAGGCCAACGGGCGCTGCTGCTGCTAGCACTGCATGAGGCAGAGGCAGGCATCGGAGAAGAGGGGAGAGCAGAAAGGAGGCAAGGGTGAGCTGTGCGAGGCGCTAGGGGAGCGGAGAAGCGCCAGCACAGCTGAAGGAGGCATCGGGGTAGCAGAGAGAGTAGCTCCGCCCACCCCCATCGTGTCAGCAGCTTGCGACCGGGCTCCTCCATAAAAAGAGGCGGGCCAACGGGCGCTGCTGCTGCTGCTAGCACTGCACGAGGCAGAGGCAGGCATCGGAGAAGAGGGGAGAGCAGAAAGGAGGCAAGGGTGAGCTGTGCGAGGCACTAGGGGAGTGGAGAAGCGCCAGCACAGCTGAAGGAGGCATCGGGGGAGCGGCGAGAGTAGCTCCGCCCACCCCCATCGCGTCAGCAGCTTGCGACCGGGCTCCTCCATAAAAGGAGGCGGGCCAACGGCGCACAGCCGTTCAGCGCGCAGCGAAGGTGAGCGGCAAAGGCGCTCGCCTTAGCGAGAGCGCCTTTGCGAAGAGCCTTAAGAAGAGCCCAATCCAGGGCAACAGGACACTGTAGGGCAAATCCTTTATTCCAGACACTCTACTGCTCAGATCTCTCTAATAACCTAACTTTTCAACTTTACGCCTCAGAGGCCCTAAGCTCACATACTCTTATACTACCTAAGCTCACATACTCTTATACTACCTCTCATACTCTCTCTCATACTCTCACACTCCTACCTCTCATACTACATCTCACACTCTCACATTTACTCTCTCTCTTACTCTCATACTATCTCTCATACTCTCACATTTACTCTCTCTCATTCACTCTCTCCCTTTTTTTGGTATGGCAGGGCGGACAAGAAGTATGAAACCTACAAGCAAGGTCGGCATCCCCTGCACGGAGGTAATCTGGGAGATGACCTCAGCCTACGCACAGACGGAGGAGAACACAGCACTGGGAAAGGACATCTCCGTGCAGACCGAGGCCATCCCACAGCAGTACATTACGGCCTCTACACAGACAGAGGAGATCGGCCAGCAGGATGACGACATCATGCAGGAACTAAGAAGCCTCAGGGAGGAGGTGAAATGTCTGAGGGGCATCAGAGAGGATGAGGCCTATATAGATGGGATAGTGCAGGAACTATCCCAAATCTCAGAACGAGCCCGTGAGGAATCTCCCATGATGACTCCAGGGCTGTCGTCAAAGAAACCAACTGTTGCAGTTCAGGAGATGGATGGAGACACTGACTCCTGGCAGTTAGTGACCTCCTCCACAGGTAAACGTAGGAGACACCCCCCCCCCCATTCACAATCTCTTCACCTTCTCACTCTTTCTCTCACCAGGGCAGCTCCACATCGACTCCACATCTGAGCCTGAAGAACAGATTCCAGGTCTTACAGGAAGAGACTACCAACGTGGAGAGGGACCAGGATCAGCACACATCTCCATCTCCGGGCACGATGGATCGACACCCCCAAAAGAAGCGCAGAGTAATAGCCATTGGGGACTCCATGTTGAGGGGCACCGAGGGACCAATATGCAGACCGGATATGCAGTCGAGGGAGGTCTGCTGTCTGCCTGGAGCCAGAATAAGAGATGTGACCACCTGTCTCGATAGACTTCTCAGGCCCCAGGACCACTTCCCCATGCTGCTCATCCACGTAGGAATGAATGACACTGCCAAGAACACCCTGGAGGACATAACTACAGACTTCGGAGCACTGGGAAAGAGACTGAAGCAGACAGGAGCACAGGTAGTATTCTCTTCCATTCTTCCTGTTAGGGGCAGAGGAAGGGGCAGGGACGAACGCATCCTGAAGACGAATGAGTGGCTGCAACGATGGTGCCAGGAAATGAACTTCGGATTCCTGAATCACGGAGAGGCACTACAGGGACTACAGGGACCAGACGGACTCCACCTGACCAACAGAGGTAAGAATGTCTTCGGACACAGACTAGCCATCCTACTTCGAAGGGCTTTAAACTAGGTAAGTCGGGGGAGGGTACCCATTTTTACACCGGAGCAGTAAGTAACAATCCTGATGTGACAAACCAAAACTCCGCTTTCAAGTCTGAGGTAAGTACCCTTAATGCAAAAAAATCGCTAGGAGACACTTTAACTCCAATGGGTGGCTCACTACAGGAGCTTAAAAATCAGAAAGAGTGGAGAGCTATGTATGTTAACGCACGCAGCCTAGGGAATAAATTTTTAGAACTAGAAACAGAAATAGTTAATGCAGATCTAGACGTAGTAGCAATATCCGAAACATGGTTCACAGACTCTCATGGGTGGTATATAACTATACCAGGATACAACCTGCTTCGACAAGACAGAGAGGGTAAGTTAGGAGGTAGGGTAGCACTTTACATCAAAGAGAACATCAAGACAACCAGGATCACGGATGTCAAGTATACTGGGGAATCCATCTGGGTAAACCTGGCCAGAGACGGAGAAAAATGCCTATACCTTGTGTGGTATACAGACCTCCAAGACAATCGGAGGACAAGGACATAGAATTAATTGAAGACATGGAGAATATCACCTTACGGGGGGACGTAGTTCTGTTAGGAGACTTCAACATGCCTGATGTAGACTGGAACACACTCTCAGCGACAACTTGTGATAGCAGGAGGATATTAACGTCCATGAAGGGAGTATGGCTCAAACAACTGGTACTAGAGCCCACTAGGGCCCAGGCCATCCTGGACCTGGTACTTACGAATGGGGAAAGCGTCTCGGAGGTCTCGGTGGGAGAAACGCTAGCCACCAGTGACCATAACATGGTATGGTTTAACCTTAAGAAAGGCTTCCCTAGATCACAAACAAAAACAAGGGTACTCAATTTCCGGGGCACTGACTTCACACGTATGGGAGATTTCGTCTATCAGACGCTGCAGGTTCAAAAAGTAACTGATAATGTGGAAGCTATGTGGTCAACCTTGAAATCGACCCTTCATGAGGCAACTATCCGCTACATAAAATCGGTAACCAAACAACAAAGGAAAAAGAAACCCCAATGGTTCACAGATGAGGTCTCGTACCTAGTCAAGGAGAAGAAAAAAGCATTTCTCTCATACAAACACACCGTGGAAAAAGAAGCTAACATTGAATACAGGCCAAAGTCTGCAGCGGTCAAAACAGCAGTCAGGGAGGCCAAACTTCGAACGGAAGAAACTCTAGCGAAGAACATTAAGAAAGGGGACAAATCCTTCTTCAGATACATTAGCGATAGGAAAAAGAACGCAAACAGGATAGTACGCCTTAGAACGCCAGACGGGAATTATGTGGAAACAGATTCCGATAAAGCCAAAATACTGAATGATTACTTCTGTTCAGTCTTTACCTGCGAGGCACCAGGACACGGGCCACGGCTGGAAGCAAAACAAAGCATGGAAGACCCATTTCAGAATTTTGAGTTCACACCAGCTGATGTTTACAGAGAACTGTCAAGACTCAAGGTGAACTAAGCCATGGGACCGGACAATTTGCACCCAAGAGTGCTCAAAGAGCTATGCGATGTTTTGGCGGAACCGTTAGCCGTGCTCTTCAATCTCTCCCTGAGAACGGGGAAAGTCCCCCTGGACTGGAAAACTGCCAACGTTGTTCCTCTGCACAAGAAGGGTTGCAGAGCGGAGGCTGCGAATTACAGACCAGTGAGTCTCACATCAATAGTGTGTAAACTCATGGAAACTCTACTTAAAGGCAAACTAGACACAATACTGGATGAGGGGAATCTGAGGGATCCCAGCCAACATGGATTCACTAGGGGCAGGTCATGCCAGTCCAATCTTATCAGCTTCTTTGACTGGGTGACAGGAAAGTTGGACTTGGGAGAGTCTCTGGACATAGTGTACTTGGATTTCAGTAAAGCTTTTGACAGTGTCCCACACCGTAGACTATTAAACAAGATGAAATCAATGGGGTTAGGTGAGAAACTAACTGCATGGGTCAAGGAGTGGCTGAGTGGAAGACTTCAAAGGGTGGTGGTCAATGGCACCCTCTCTGAGACATCGGAAGTGACTAGCAGAGTGCCGCAGGGCTCAGTCTTGGGACCATCCCTTTTCAACATATTCATAAGGGACTTGGCCCAAGGGCTTCAGGGTAAAGTAGCACTGTTTGCCGATGACGCCAAACTGTGTAATATAGTAGGTGAAAGCAATCTCAAGGATAGTATGACGCAGGATCTGATCACATTGGAAAACTGGTCCTCGACATGGCAGCTGGGCTTCAACGCTAAGAAGTGTAAGGTCATGCATCTCGGCAGCAGAAATCCATGCAGAACCTAAACCTTAAATGGAGAAACACTAGCTAGGACTTCAGAAGAACGGGACTTGGGAGTGATCATCAGCGCAGACATGAAGGCTGCCAAACAAGTAGAGGAGGCCTCATCCAAGGCAAGGCAAATGATGGGATGTATCAATAGAAGCTTCGTCAGCCGCAAACCTGAAGTCATAATGCCACTCTACAGAACCATGGTGAGACCTCATCTGGAATACTGTGTGCAATTCTGAAGGCCACATTACCGGAAAGATGTGCTTCGAGCTGAGTCGGTCCAGCTGATGGCCACTAGGATGGTCGCTGGACTCAAGGGTCTCTCATACGAAGAAAGACTGAGCAAACTGCAGCTCTATACCCTAGAGGAGCGCAGGGAAAGGGGTGACATGATTGAGACATTCAAGTACGTCACAGGTCGTGTAGAGGTGGAAAACGATATATTCTTTCCCAAGGGACCCTCGGTCACAAGGGGGCACCCGCTCAAACTCAGAGGAGGGAAATTTAGTGGTGACATCAGGAAGTATTTCTTCACAGAAAGGGTGTTAGATCACTGGAACAAACTTCCGGTGCAGGTTATCAAGGCCACCAGTGTGCTCGACTTTAAGAATAAATGGGACATCCACGTGGGATCCCTATGACGGTCGAGTTAAGGAACTAAGTCATTAGCACTCAGACTTAATAGGGTGGGTAAATGGAGTGGGCAGACTTGATGGGCTGTAGCCCTTTTCTGCCGTCATCTTTCAATGTTTCTATGTTTCTATGCTACTGTGTCTTGATGCAATGGTAATTTCAGGTAAGGTAAAGAAATGGTTCCAAGAATTCCTATCAAACAGATCTTACCGAGTAACCAGCAATGGACATCACTCCAACCCATGGCATAACCCATCGGGCGTGCCCCAAGGTTCCCCCCTATCGCCCACTCTGTTCAACATCTACGTCGCATCCTTAGGTCACCTCCTACAAAAACTAAACTTAAAGCACTACATATACACAGATGACATATCAATCTTAATCCCTTTAACCGACATCACAAATGAAATTATCGACAACCTCTCAAACACAATGACAGAAATCGAAAAATGGGCCACCACCTTCAAACTGAAACTAAACACAGCGAAAACAAAAGTCTTTTTGGCAAGCCCCAAAGACAAAATTACGAGAACATCATTAAAAATCAACAATCACGAATACCCAATATCCAATACCATAAAAATACTGGGTATCACTCTAGATCAGCGGTCTCAAACACGCAACCCACGGGCCGCATGTGGCTCTCCAGGTTTTATTTGCGGCCCGTGGTCTGGAGGCCATCATTCTTTTCCTTTTGGAGCAGCAGCCGGCTCGTTCGCTCAAAGCCGTGGGTTGGCGGCTCCTTAACATAGTAACATAGTAACATAGTAACATAGTAACATAGTAACATAGTAGATGACGGCAGATAAAGACCCGAATGGTCCATCCAGTCTGCCCAACCTGTTTCAATTTAAATTTTTTTTTTTTTTTTCTTCTTAGCTATTTCTGGGCGAGAATCCAAAGCTTTACTTGGTACTGTGCTTGGGTTCCAACTGCCGAAATCTCTGTTAAGACTTACTCCAGCCCATCTACACCCTCCACATTGAAGCCCTCCCCTGCCCATCCTCCTCCAAAAGGCCATACATAGACGCAGACCGTACAAGTCTGCCCAGTAACTGGCCTAGTTCAATCTTTAATATTATTTTCTGATTCTAAATCTTCTGTGTTCATCCCACGCTTCTTTGAACTCAGTCACAGTTTTACTCTCCACCACCTCTCTCGGGAGCGCATTCCAGGCATCCACCACCCTCTCCGTAAAGTAGAATTTCCTAACATTGCCCCTGAATCTACCACCCCTCAACCTCAAATTATGTCCTCTGGTTTTACCATTTTCCTTTCTCTGGAAAAGATTTTGTTCTACGTTAATACCCTTTAAGTATTTGAACGTCTGAATCATATCTCCCCTGTCTCTCCTTTCCTCTAGGGTATACATATTCAGGGCTTCCAGTCTCTCCTCATACGTCTTCTATCATTTTCGTCGCCCTCCTCTGGACCGCCTCAAGTCTTCTTATGTCTTTCGCCAGATACGGTCTCCAAAACTGAACACAATACTCCAAGTGGGGCCTCACCAATGACCTGTACAGGGGCATCAACACCTTCTTCCTTCTACTGACTACGCCTCTCTTTATACAGCCCAGAATCCTTCTGGCAGCAGCCACTGCCTTGTCACACTGTTTTTTCGCCTTTAGATCTTCGGACACTATCACCCCAAGGTCCCTCTCGCCGTCCGTGCATATCAGCTTCTCTCCTCCCAGCATATACGGTTCCTTCCTATTATTAATCCCCAAATGCATTACTCTGCATTTCTTTGCATTGAATTTTAGTTGCCAGGCATTAGACCATTCCTCTAACTTTTGCAGATCCTTTTTCATATTTTCCACTCCCTCTTCGGTGTCTACTCTGTTACAAATCTTGGTATCATCTGCAAAAAGGCACACTTTTCCTTCTAACCCTTCAGCAACGTCACTTACATACATATTGAACAGGATTGGCCCCAGCACCGAACCCTGAGGGACTCCACTAGTCACCTTTCCTTCCTTCGAGCGACTTCCATTAACCACCACCCTCTGGCGTCTGTCCGACAGCCAGTTTCTGACCCAGTTCACCACTTTGGGTCCTAACTTCAGCCCTTCAAGTTTGTTCAACAGCCTCCTATGAGGAACTGTATCAAAGGCTTTGCTGAAATCCAAGTAAATTACATCTAGCACATGTCCTTGATCCAGCTCTCTGGTCACCCAATCAAAAAATTCAATCAGGTTCGTTTGGCACGATTTACCTTTTGTAAAGCCATGTTGCCTCGGATCCTGTAACCCATTAGATTCAAGGAAATACACTATCCTTTCTTTCAGCAACACTTCCATTATTTTTCCAACAACTGAAGTGAGGCTCACCGGCCTGTAGTTTCCTGCTTCATCCCTGTGACCACTTTTATGAATAGAGACCACATCCGCTCTCCTCCAATCCCCAGGAATCACTCCCGTCTCCAGAGATTTGTTGAACAAGTCTTTAATAGGACGCGCCAGAACCTCTCTGAGCTCCCTTAGTATCCTGGGATGGATCCCGTCTGGTCCCATCGCTTTGTTCACCTTCAGTTTTTCAAGTTGCTCATAAACACCCTCCTCCGTGAACGGCGCAGAATCTACTCCATTTTCTCGTGTAACTTTGCCAGACAATTTCGGTCCTTCTCCAGGATTTTCTTCTGTGAACACAGAACAGAAGTATTTGTTTAGCACATTTGCTTTCTCCTCATCACTCTCCACATATTTGTTCCCAGCATCTTTTAGCCTAGCAATTCCATTTTTTATCTTCCTCCTTTCACTAATATATCTGAAAAAATTTTTATCTCCCTTTTTTACATTTTTAGCCATTTGTTCTTCCGCCTGTGCCTTCGCTAAACGTATCTCTCTCTTGGCTTCTTTCAGTTTCACCCTGTAGTCCTTTCTGCTCTCCTCTTCTTGGGTTTTTTTATATTTCATGAACGCCAACTCTTTCGCCTTTATTTTCTCAGCCACTAGGTTAGAGAACCATATCGGCTTCCTTTTTCTCTTGTTTTTATTGATTTTCTTCACATAAAGGTCCGTAGCCATTTTTATCGCTCCTTTCAGCTTAGACCACTGTCTTTCCACTTCTCTTATGTCCTCCCATCCTAACAGCTCTTTCTTCAGGTACTTTCCCATTGCATTAAAGTCCGTACGTTTGAAATCTAGGACTTTAAGTATCGTGCGGCTGCTCTCCACTTTAGCCGTTATATCAAACCAAACCGTTTGATGATCACTACTACCCAGGTGAGCACCCACTCGAACATTAGAGATACTCTCTCCATTTGTGAGGACCAGATCCAATATCGCTTTTTCCCTTGTGGGTTCCGTCACCATTTGTCTGAGCAGAGCCTCTTGAAAGGCATCCACAATCTCCCTACTTCTTTCCAATTCCGCAGACGGAACATTCCAGTCCGCATCCGGCAGGTTGAAATCTCCCAACAGCAGAACCTCCTCTTTCCTTCCAAACTTTTGGATATCCACAATCAGATCCTTATCAATTTGCTGCGATTGAGTCGGAGGTCTGTAGACTACACCCACGTAGATAGAAGTTCCATCTTCTCTTTTCAGAGCAATCCATATCGCTTCTTCCTCTCCCCAGGTCCCTTGCATTTCGGTCGCTTGGATATTGATCTTTACATAGAGAGCTACTCCTCCACCTTTATGACCATCTCTGTCCTTCCTAAAAAGATTATATCCCGGTATGTTTGCATCCCATCCATGTGATTCACTGAACCATGTCTCTGTGATAGCAACAATATCTAGATCTGCCTCTAATATCAGGGCTTGCAGATCATGAACTTTGTTGCTTAGACTGCGAGCATTTGTGGTCATCGCTTTCCAGCCATTTTTCAGTGATAATCTCCTTTTTCGAATGGATTTTTGTGTCGTTTCACTTTCCGTTGCAATACTAAGAAATGAGTTGCTGATATTGCTTATGTTGCAGCCTTTACTACTATCACATCTTTTCTTTTGCCGGGGGTGGTCTCTATAATTGTCCTTCGTACATACACCACCCCCACCTTCTAGTTTAAATGCCTATAAAATATTGTCTAAATTTCTCTGCAAGGTTTCTTTTTCCTGCTGTAGTAATATGTAGCCCATCAGTGCAATATAGCTTCTTGTCCTTCCATGTATTTCCCCATCCTCCTATGTACCTGAAGCCTTCTTGATGACACCAGGCTCTGAGCCATCTATTAAAGTCCTCTGTGTTTTTCACTCTTTGCTCTCCTTTTCCATATGCAGGCAGTATTTCAGAAAAAGCTAAAGTCTTTACAAAAGGTTTCACGCCCTCACCAAGCTCCCGAAAAGCTTTCTGTGCTGCAAGTGTGGAGTTGTTGGCCAGGTCATTTGTTCCCAGATGGATAACAACATCAGTGTTAAAATCCTTAGTTTCTTCCTTAATTATAGTCAGTATTTGCCTGGAACTCCTGGTAGCTGAGGATCCTGGAAGACATTTCACTATTTTGGTCTCCTCGCCCTGTGTTCCAAGGTTAATGCCTCTGATGATGGAATCCCCCAACAGTAATAGTTTTCTGTTTTTGGCTTTTTTATTTGTACTTAGGGTGCTCTTGTTCTCTTGAGTTTCCTTCATTGGTTCCAGTCCCACCTCCCTTCTGTTTTCCTGAGTATCGCAGTGCACTAGTGTAGCGAAGGAATTCTGTAGAGGTAATATTAGTGAAGGTGGATGTTTCTGTGTTATATGTCGCAGTCTTCCTGAGCCTACTGTGACCCATTTATTCCTGGGCTGTTTTATTCTTTGAGGTAGAGGTGGTAAGTTGGTATGATTTTGTGGAGTGATGGAAGCTGCTTTAATTGTATTCAATTCCTGTTTAAGTTTGCAGAGCTCCTCCTTAATACTGGCAAGTTGAAGACAGATGGGGCAAGCCTTAAGCCTCCAAATAGTATGTCTTGGAATTAAAGCACCACAGTGATTGCATAGAATAAAGGTCATCTTGATTGGTTGTGAAGTGACTTGATTTGAGTAGTCCTGATTATATGGGTCTCTATATATGAATAGTGGTCCCTGGGGTTGGTGGGACTATAAGTAAGACTACAAGTAAGGCAGACATACCGTATTTTCATGCAAATAACGCGCACCCGTATAAAACGCGCACACGGGTATAGCGCGCAGAAATCACGCTGATATGTACAAAAACTTTGGTATACCGCGCTCACGGGTATACCGCGCATGCTGCCCGACGCTCCTTTCGCCCGCCCTGACTTTCCGTGCGCTGTCCCGACTCTCCGTTCAACCCCCTGACTTCCGTGCACTGTCCCCCCTTGAAGGTCTGTCCCCATCCTGAAAGCCTGATGCCCCCCCCCAACGTCCGATACATCCCTCCCCCCGAAGGACCGCCGATTCCCCAACAATATCGGGCCAGGAGGGAGCCCAAATCCTCCTGGCCACGGCGACCCCCTAACCCCACCCCGCACTACATTACGGGCAGGAGGGATCCCAGGCCCTCCTGCCCTCGACGCAAACCCCCCTCCCCCCAACGACCGCCCCCCCAAGAACCTCCGACCGCCCCCCCAGCCGACCCTCGACCCCCCCACCCCCCTTCCCCGTACCTTTGGTAGTTGGGCCAGAAGGGAGCCCAAACCCTCCTGGCCACGGCGACCCCCTAACCCCACCCCGCACTACATTACGGGCAGGAGGGATCCCAGGCCCTCCTGCCCTCGACGCAAACCCCCCCCCCCCCCAACGACCGCCCCCCCCAAGAACCCCCGACCGCCCCCCCAGCCGACCCGCGACCCCCCTGGCGACCCCCACGACCCCCCCACCCCCATTCCCCGTACCTTTGGTAGTTGGCCGGACAGACGGGAGCCAAACCCGCCTGTCCGGCAGGCAGCCAACGAAGGAATGAGGCCGGATTGGCCCATCCATCCTAAAGCTCCGCCTACTGGTGGGGCCTAAGGCGCGTGGGCCAATCAGAATAGGCCCTGGAGCCTTAGGTCCCACCTGGGGGCGCGGCCTGAGGCACATGGTCGGGTTGGGCCCATGTGCCTCAGGCCGCGCCCCCAGGTGGGACCTAAGGCTCCAGGGCCTATTCTGATTGGCCCACGCGCCTTAGGCCCCACCAGTAGGCGGAGCTTTAGGATGGATGGGCCAATCCGGCCTCATTCCTTCGTTGGCTGCCTGCCGGACAGGCGGGTTTGGCTCCCGTCTGTCCGGCCAACTACCAAAGGTACGGGGAAGGGGGGGTGGGGGGGTCATGGGGGTCGCCAGGGGGGTCGCGGGTCGGCTGGGGGGGCGGTCGGAGGTTCTTGGGGGGGGCGGTCGTTGGAGGGAGGGGGGTTTGCGTCGAGGGCAGGAGGGCCTGGGATCCCTCCTGCCCGTAATGTAGTGCGGGGTGGGGTTAGGGGGTCGCCGTGGCCAGGAGGGTTTGGGCTCCCTTCTGGCCCGATATTGTCGGGAAGTCGGCGGTCCTTCGGGGTGGGGGTGCGAGTGGTCCTGCCGGGGGGGGGGATGTATCGGACGTCGGGGAGTCGGCCGGGCAAGAGGGCTTGGGCTCCCTCTTGCTCCGATCGTGGATGCGGGTGCGGGTGGGAGCGCGTGCGAGCGGTCGTTCGGGGTGGGGGTGCGAGTGGTCCTGCCGGGGGGGGGATGTATCGGACGTCGGGGAGTCGGCCGGGCAAGAGGGCTTGGGCTCCCTCTTGCTCCGATCGTGGATGCGGGTGCGGGTGGGAGCGCGTGCGAGTGGTCGTTCGGGGTGGGGGTGCGAGTGGTCCTGCTGGGGGGGGTGAATCGGGCGTCGGGCGGGGTGGGAACTATGTTTTAAAACTTTTGTATACCGCGCTCACGCATATTATTATTATTATTATTATTATTATTAGGTTCTTATATCCCGCCATACCCAAAGAGTTCTAGGCGGTTTACATTCGTTACATTAGGATCCGGTCTGAACCCGGATTTACAAAAAAATTTTTTTTCGGAATTGCAGGTAGCGCGGAAGGAGGCACAGGTTTATCGTAGTTGGGTTAGAGGATAAAATGGAGGGAGTGGGAAACCAGAAGAGGGGGGGGAGAGGGAGGTGGGGGTGGGGGGGGGTTGGAGTGTATGCGGGGAGTAAGCATATAACGCGCGAGGGGTATGCGCGGTAGGTAAAAACGCGTATAACGCGCGCGTTATATGCGTGAAAATACGGTATAGGCTCTATACCACCTAAAACACAGTATTTTAAATAAAACTGCAGGTTCTATCAGTGCTACCCTAAAACACAGGATTTATAACAGATTTTCCCTACTTTAGTCACCCTGAGCCACAGGCACCAGAAATATAGGTTCTATACCACCTAAAACACAGTATTTTAAACAAAAATGCAGGAAGAGGAAATAAGATTTAACAGAGGAAAGAGAAGGATTTATTTTTTTGTGCTTTTTTATATTTTTTTTTAGTAAGAAACAGGGAGGAGAAGAGAAATTAAGCAGATATAATGCTGAAAACCAGTGAAAAGAGCAGAATATGAAATGCTGAGTAACTTAGCTTTTAGAAGTTCACAGGGCAGCCTTGTTTCAGCTATTCACTCCTGCATCGGAAGCCTCTCTGATGTCACAACATCAGAGAGGCTTCAGACGCAGGCGCGGATCTCGCAAGGAGCCACCACCCGCGGCTTTGAAAGAACGAGCCGGCCAGACACGCTGCTGCTCCAGTGGCGTACCAAGGGGGGGGCAGTCCACTGTTCTCTTCCCTGCAGGGCCGACCAACTCTGGCGGCCCGACGTCAATTCTGACGTCGAGAGGACGTTCTGGCTAGCCAATCGCTGCCTGGCTGCCCGGAACGTCCTTTCCGACGTTAGAATTGACTTCGGGCAGCGAGAGTTGCTCGAAGAGAAGCAGGGAGATGGACTGTTCCCGATAGCGGCAGCAGCAGCCTATTCCACGGCGGTGGTGGCATGAGGGAGGGCAGGAAGAAAGAAAGAAAGAAGGTGAGGTGGGGACAGGGAACCAGCAAAAAAAGCAAAAAATGGGGCACGGAGGAAGGAAGAAAAAAGGAGGGGGGACAGGGAACCAGAAACAAAGCAAAAAATGGGGCACGGAATCAGAGAAAGACAGACAGAGAAAGAAAGAAAAAGTTGGGGGAGGGAATGAGGTCTGGAGGAAAGGAAGCATACAGGAGGCTGAAAGAAGGGAAGAAGTATTGGATGCACAGTCAGAAGAATACCCAATATCCAATACCATAAAAATACTGGGTATCACTCTAGATCCCAGTATTTTTATGGTATTGGATACTATATACTGGTATTGGATATATGGTATTGGATATTGGATACTATATACTAGATCTAGATCCCAGTATATATATATACCTTATATATATATATATATATATACCTTATATATATATATATATATATATATATATACTGATGAAAAGTGCAACCAGAGACTGATGAAATTACCAAACAAAGGTAGGAAAATGATTTTATTTTCAATTTAGTGATTGAAATGTGCCAGTTTTGAGAAAGAAAAGATATTGAACTTTAAATGTGAGTGCTGCAGAAAAAAATAGAGTACTTGGAGGGCCGCAGAAAAAATAGTTAATGTCTTATTAACGAAATGACAATTTTACATGAGGTAAAACTCTTTATAGTTTATATATCTTTCCTTTTAACTGTTAAAGGAAAGTTTTATAAACTATAAAGAGTTTTACCTCATGCAAAATTGTCATTTCTTCAATGTCATTAACTATTTTTTCTGCGGCCCTCCAAGTACCTACAAATCCAAAATGTGGCCCCGCAAAGGGTTTGAGTTTGAGACCACTGCTCTAGATACACATCTAACCATGGCTGACTACACAAATTTACTGGTGAAAAAATGTTTTTACACGCTGTGGAAGCTAAGGATCATAAAAAAATACTTTGTCCCAACATCCTTCAGGTTGCTGGTGCAATCGCTGATCCTATCCATCCTTGACTACTGTAACATCATCTACCTGGGTATCTCACAAAAAACAGTAAAAAAATTGAGATTAGTACAAAACACCGCTGTTCGCTTAATCTTCGGACTGAGAAAAAAAGACCACATCAGCCCCTACTATAAAAAACTGCACTGGTTACCAATAGAAGCACAAATACTATTCAAATTTGCATGTATCTGTTTCAAACAAGTCTGGGGACTAGCACCTTCCTACCTGCAAACTCACTTCATTCTGCACAACCCCACACGAACAACCAGAAACAAAAACATCTTTGCCTACCCAAAGATCTCAGGCTGCAGATACAAATCCTTTCTGGATAGAACCTTCATGTTCCAAGCGAATAGACAAGTCTGGTTGCGAAACTGCATAAATGAACCCAAACTAACTTTCAATGCATTCCGAAAAGCAATAAAAACCGCCCTATTCAACAAATTCATTGACTAAAATAGACCACCCTTAAACTAAAACATACCCCCCGTAAACGCTATTCAAGCTCTGGAAGCTCCAATTTTTCATGTATTCTTTACCCATGGAACTTAAATTAGTATGTAACTTGTCTATGTAACTTTTCTTTTTTAGGCTCCTTATAATTTTCTGACTGTCCAGCCTTCTTTCAATGTGAACCGCCTAGAAGTCGCCTGACTATGGCGGTATAGAAAAATAAAGTTATTATTATTATTATTAATTTCGACACATATGTCCTGTAATGGAGCTTTAGCACAGTCATTGGCCTGTCAAACAAACTGCACATAATTCCACAAATATACTTTTCAATATCACTTTTCAAAAATATTCAAAACAATACAACCAGGTACTTCTCCTCATAGTTGTCCAGAACGGTTATTCACATATACATATACATGAAAACTTCCCAAAGTTCTCTCGCACTGACCTCTATTCCAGGGGCAATCAAAACAAGAAAACTTCAGCCAGGCCCGACAGTGGACCTATTTCGCTTCAAGCAATCTCAAGGGCTCTCGCCTCTTGCCACCAACATACAACGACTAACACTTTCATCCATGTAAGACTCACCGCTTTTTCTCCACTTATTTTGGTATACTGATCATAGCTGTCCTTTACTACTATAGCTGTGTTAGTATTACTTAGTGAATTATAGTAGGAGTTCTTTCATTGTTTGGTTGAGAAATACCAAACTCACAACAGCACCACCCCATGCTGTATGAGATCTTGTCCTGTCATATCTTATTAAGTATTGCCATGCTTTTTGAATCCTATCATGCTCCCGTATGTATAGTCCTATCATGTCATGACCTAAAATGTACTGTCATGCTCTACATTACTATTCTCTGCTATGCTTTATTACGTATGCAAACTTGTAATCCGTTCTGAGCTATTCTGGGAGGATGGGATATAATTCCAAATAAATAAATATGCTCATAGGGCTTGATTCTATAAACGGTGCCTAGGTTAGGCACCACTAGGCTCCCTAATCATGGATGCCTAGTGATGCCTAACTTAATTCTGCATGGAGCTAAATTGTTTTTAGTTGGTTCTCGTAAATGGCATGTTAATTTACCATGACTTCTATAGTATAACCTGATTGGTACAATATGAGGCCCAATAAGTATTTTTAACAACTATAAAAGGGAGCAAAAGTTAAGTGCTTATTTAAGTTATTCCTTTAAGCAAAGAGGAATACACTGCTGAATTAGAATTAAATTTGCATTCCAGCCAAGCCTTTTCCATATGTTAGTTGACATTGTGATTAGAAGCAGACTAATGTGAAAATTGAAAATAACATTTTAAATAAGTGAAATCAAATAAATAAACAATGAAGAACAATGAATCAATTATGACACAGAGGTTTTTTTGACCTATGATGACACCCTTGAACCTTAAAAAAGGTGAATAACTAGTGTGAATAACTAGTGTGAATAACTGACACCGGTTTGTTTTGAGGTCTTTTTCCTCTGTTAATAAATCCAATATCATTGCGTTAACCTGGTGGTAATTGACCATGCCATTAAAAAACGATTAAAAAATTATTTTAAATGTCAATTTAGGTTTCATGTGGAATACCATGTGATGTCTGGCAATGCCTAAGTTAAGGTGCCCTGCAATGCCTATCTGAAAAGTAGGTGTGGTTAGGGGCGGAGAATAGGCATGGATGACTTAGGCATCTCTAGGCCTAATATATTGGTGCCTACCACAGGGACGCCTAAACACACCTAGGCACTGCTAAGCTTGATTCTATAAGTGGTGTCTAGCGATTGGTTAGAAATTAGGTGTCATTTATAAAATCATTTATAAAATCAGGCCCACAGGGCACCTCATTGCCCTATTTAAATTGTTACTGAAGGCAGAGTCGGTTCTGAAGGCCTGGAAAAGAGCATATATAGTGCTACTACATTTAGGTGGTGTTAGGAAGGAGGTTGACAGCAATAGTTCTATTAGTCTAACTTCAGAAGTAGACAAAATGGAAACAGTATTAAAGACAAATATAAATTGTGAAACATAACTAACATAGGGACCATTGCCAAAAGCCTAATGGTTGAGCCATATACCAGTGGTTGAGTGGGAGACTTACTGTGAGATTAATAAGAAAATATTCCACAGCAGTCCTGTAAGCTCAACAAGCCACAAAGGTTTTGCAGTACAATTCCTCCTCTGTGTATATGTTGGAACAAAAATGAAAGTGCCAGCACACATCTATGCATGAACTGGAAAGTTGTTCTATGCATAAATATTAGCCTTGTATTTAAAAATTTTGTGAGGCCATTATTTACACACAGAGATCTTAACTTCCATTCCATCTCCTGTCGCAGGCACTGATCTGATTATAAAAAAGAAAACTAAGGCATTTACCCCCTCTTTTATGAAACTGCAATAGCAGTTTCTAGCATGGGGAGCTGCGCTGAATGGCCCGTGCTGCTCCTGACACTCATAGGAACTCTATGAGCGTCGGGAGCAGCGCGGGCCATTCAGCATGGCTCCCCACACTAGAAACTGCTATCGCAGTATTGTAAAAGGAGGCCTTAATTCTAAGAAAAAAGCCTGACATCAAATTCTATATACCAATCCTTCTACAGTGCTCCAGATTTGGGTGTGCATTAAAAACTTCTTGTTTTCTTCTGTGCATTGCGGAGGAATATCTAATGACCTCATTACCATTTGTTTTAATATAGTGTGGGCCCATGTCTACTTTTGGGATTAACTGCTGCATTGAATTCCTTTCTGCATCAAGTGACAAGTAACATGCACACCGACTGCTTATTAACTGCGTGATTCTGTCCATGCTATTTATGTATTGGTTCCCATGAGTTACTAATGAAAATGTGTGAGCTCAATATCCAGGAATGGATGGGAGGGGGGTTATTTATGCTTTAAATTGACTTTTGAATATTCATACTTGGAATGGGTGGGAAGATATCAATATTCAGAATAGGGTAAGGTTTTTATGGCAATATATGTTTTTGTGTTTATTGAATGATTATTGGATGGGTGGGTGGGGGGAAATGGTTGATTATGAACATGTGAAAGTTGAATGTGCTTTTGGTTGTATCATTATATGTTGCATTTGTTGTATTGCACTGTTGAAGTTTTGAAAATTAATAAAGAATTATTTAAAAAAACAAAAAACAAGTTAATAATACCTTAAAATTAGCAGCATGGTTTCAAAAAAGGAAGATCCTATCTAACAAACTTGGGGCTCCTTTTACAAAGCCAGGGTAGAGGAAGTCTATGAGCATCGGAACATTTACCTCACCATCCCATGGTAGAAACCTTTACCACAGCTTTGTAAAAGCCAGCATTGATCAGATTTATTTAAAATATTTGAGCACAAAATAACACCCATGAAACCATCAAGACACCCTCCCCCCCCCCCTTTATCAAGCTGGACTAGAAGGTAAGTGGACAAATTGGCTCCAACTCAAATAAAAAAATATTTCACATAGAAAGAAAACCAATCCATGGTTTAATACTGAATTAGACTTAATTAAAAAGCAACTTCGCTCATTGGAACGAATATGGAGGAAAAATAAAAACCAATTCACCTTATCAAAATTTAAAGAACAGGCAACATACTACAAAGAAAAAATAGTTCAAGCTAAATCTTCGTACTTTTCCAGACAAATTATACAGGCCAAAAACACATCTACACTATATAATATTCTAAAATCTATCAATCAGCAATCCAAAAACTTGCCTCATGTCACTCAGCTCCTTCCTACAGCTCAAGAATTAGCAGATTGTTTTGTCGAAAAAGTCAATAATATCAGGAAAAATTTCATATCAAAACAACAATCTATTTCAACACTCGATCTTGATAGGCCTTCTTTTTTAAATTCAAAATGTTCCTATTTCAAACTTCCTAGTCTCAAAGACTTAGAATTAATTATTAAATCTGTTAACCTTAAAGGATCCCTTATGGAAACCATTCCCCCTATCACCATCAAAAAATATTTCTCTATCTTTGGTCCTTATATACACACTTTAATTAACTTTTGTTTACAACATAGTATAGTTCCAACAGCTTGGAAAAAATCAACCATTCGACCTGTTTTAAAGGATCAAAAAGTTGGTCCCGATATAAAATCCAACTACAGGCCAATTGCTAACATCCCATATTTGGCTAAAATAACAGAAAAAATTGTATATAATCAATTATCAGAATACATAGAAAAAACCAACATATTGCACCCAAATCAAACCGGGTTCAGACAAAACCACTCTACAGAGCACTCTTTGATTGGGATGACTACAATGATACTGTATCATCTGGATCACCACTCCTCTGTTGTATTGATTTCTCTCGATCTATCCTCAGCCTTTGATACCATTGATCATACTCTTTTAATACACAGACTTCACTCCATAGGTGTGACTGATCAAGTCCTTAGCTGGTTTACATCCTACTTTGAAAATCGTTCCTCTATAGTCACCTTCAACAATACTAACTCTAACAACTTCACATTACCATATGGTATCCCTCAAGGATCAATACTCTCTCCTATTTTATTTAATATCTTTCTCGCTCCACTTATGACTTTATGTCAATCCATTGGTTTTTCGGTATTCGCCTATGCCGATGATATACAATTATTACATCCAATTGACCCCAAGAATACACAGGAAATAACAGCAATAAATAACAAATTGGATCAGATTCATCACTGGCTGGATACTAACAAGTTATCATTAAATATTCTCAAAACCAACGCGATGCTCTTCCCATGGAAGTATAGTAGTTCATTTATTACCCCAATCTCGATTACAGATACAACAAAATATTAAAATCTTAGGTATTATATTTGACAATAAATTATCATACCATGACCACATAAGTAACGTTGTTAAATCTACTTTTTTTAGACTACGCCAAATTCGCTCTGTCTCTAAATTCTTATGTACAAAATCTCTCAACATTCTGATTCATTCTTTAGTCATCTCTAAACTCGATTACTGTAATGCTTTATTCAAAGGTTTATCTCATAAAGAAATTAGACGTCTTCAAATTGTGCAGAATGCCGCTATTAAAATAATTCACAAAGCAAAAAAATTTGACCACGTCACACCCTTACTTAAAGAATCTCATTGGCTTCCTGTAGCACACCGCATTTTATTTAAGATATGCTTACTCACGTTTAAAACTCTCATTTTTCAAACTCCCGCTTTTATCCATAGAGTCTTAATTCCATATACCACTTCTAGAACACTGAGATCACAGGATCAACATCTATTGACCATTCCCTCGTTAAAAATTATTAATACTAGACGGCTCACTATTTTTTCAGTGACAGCTCCTCAGTCCTGGAATGATCTCCCAATACATATAAGAGAAGAAAAGAACCTTGAAAAATTTAAGATTAAGCTCAAAAGTTTCCTTTTTAACGATGCTTTTAGTGAATAATGATCTTTTATTATTTTTTATCCACTTTTTTTACTGTCTTTCTCCCCCCCCCATGTTTTTACCTTTGTATTTTGAATTTAATATAGAATGTAACCATTAATGAACTTTCCCGTTGTTTCAATATAATACGTAACAACTTAATTTTTATTTTAAATTGTGTTTGTTTTTGTAACATTGTTTATTTATACAATATTTTACCTATGTTTATAATTATTTGTACTATTTTGTACATCACCTTGAATGTAGAGAAGGCAATTAATTAAATTATTTAATAAACTTGGATAAACTTGGATAAACTCCGATGCTCAACGATAAGAAATGAAAGAAAAAGTGTCAAGAAAAGTGGAATAACTTGTAAGTTGCATGGCTCCACATCATTCTGTTCTTGGTTGGACCGAGAGCCTTTCAGCGGCCCCTCGTAAGATATATATATTAGGGCTTTACCAAATATTCATATTCAATTTGATTCAATAACAGGAATGAGACTGTGGAATGAATTGCCTGGCCTCTTGTGTTTATGTAAAAGTAGATGGGCTTTTAAAAGAAAGTTTAAAACTCAGGGCTCCTTTTACTAAGCTGTGTTAGCGGTTTTAGCGCATGCTACACGCTAACGCCTCCATAGAGCCGGGGGTTAGCGTACGCAGCATTGTATCGTGCGCTATAAACGCTAGTGCACCTTCGTACAAGGAGCCCTCAGCCTTTTTGCTATATAATTAATTGGGCTGGATTAGTAATTAGATTCTGAAGTTTGCACAGTGATATTTGTTTTGTGTTCTTGTAATGTGATGTTTTTATTATGTATGTTTTATGTAAATTGCTTAGGTTTAGGCGGGGGATAAATTTTTTAAAATAAAATAAATAAATCCCTATTGCCTTAAGAACACAAGGGAACACAAGAAATATGGATACAATAATCAACATACTAGCACGACAAAATGAAATATTATACAAAAAAATAATAATGTATGTCAAAAGAAGCCATTAAATTTTAAAAGTATTTGTGATGTTATAATAAAATCTATTGTTAAATAAAAATAGCCAAGTCTTTAACTCGTACAATCCTGAAGGCAACAAAATTAAATAATTCCCTAAATCAACAAAAGCTCCCAGATTCCAGTAATGGTGCAGGAAGTTATGAGTCAGAATTGAATCCAAAATATGATAAAAGCCATAGTGAGATAATAAGCTTGAAATCAAAAAGGTCAAAATATATTCATTATAATCTTACACAATGAAGACCTAAATGAATAATACTACAAGCTAAATAGGACCTAAATTTAAAAGACATAAGGTAATTGTGAAAAGAAAGTCCATTATGTAAAACATTTATCATGTCACATGATCAATGGTGAAGCCTGTGTGGGAAATAATTTCAAGATATCAGCTACAATGTGTGTATGGTCAATTATGAAATAGCAGAGCAACAGAGAAAATGAAGGCAGATAAAGACCATAAGGCTGAAATTCAGCGCTATTTAACTGGCTGCAAACAGATCCCAAACAGGTAAATAGCACATAGCCAGCTATCTGGTGATGTTAAGAGGGAGATAGACAGCGGATTAGTTAGTGACCGGCTATATTGCATGACATAGCCAGTCACCATCAATATTCATCAGCTGGCTGGCTAAATTTGATGGCCAAATATAGCCAATCTAGAACACAGCTGGCTAGCTGCTAGATATTGGCCTAGCCAGCTATGTCTCAGCCAGTCCAAAATAGATTGGAAATGCAATGCCTGTCACCAAATATGATGCTATTATTGAATTTCCAGATGTGTACATGAAGTGTGTCTTGGCCAAAGGGCACACCACCTTGTTGAATCCTTGTAAGAACCATCTGTAAGTAAAAGGGGTTTACAGCTGGGAAGATCCAAAACCTAGCTCAATCACCTATCAGACCACATCCACTATCAGATCCAGAAGATCAACTGAGTGATACAGTGTTGAGGATAGAGGATTACTGAAAATCATGGACTAGGAATTCTCCAGTTGGGTGGCTCATCTACCCTTTCCGACATCCAGAACACGATTTCCCAACAACAGGGAACAAATTCTATCTCAACTTATTTTACTGCAGAAGACTCTGTGAAAGAAACCAGAAACAAAACAGTACTTCATAATGTTCATGCAGAACATGCTGGACAATGACCATGCAGAACCAGCTCCATCACTGAAAGATAATGAAGAATACTGATACTTACCTATTTTTGGCATGTATCATACACAAATTCAGGCCAGATCAGGCATGTTTTGACTCCAGTGCTGAATTCCAAGGAGTGCCACTCAGCACCATCAACAGCTTACTAGGAGTCCTAATTCGGTTCAGGAAAGAACCTATCACCATAAAAACCGACATTCAGCAAATGTTCTAGTACCAGCATTCTGGCTAATGGAAATTACCTGGTTAATTAATAGAACCAGAATTTCTCCTAAAACCTAGTCATACACTTTCATCTATGGAGAACTATTTTAAGCTCATAGACCCTGATTTTGACACAGAGATCTGTCCAGAAATGACTGTTCTTGCTACTAAGAATTTGACTGATGGCAACTTGGCAGCTCACCGCTTTTCTTGTTTCTCAAATTGGTCATTACTCAGGAGGGCCATAGCATGCCTGATCCATCCTGCAACTGCATATCATTGACCAGTTGATGAATTTTAGACTCCTAGTATCAGTGTCTTCATCCAGAGTCACCATTGGGTGATATCTTCGCAGGGGCACCAGCACTTCTCCTCATCTCTGCTCCTCACATACCTCTTTAAATTCACCAGAATGAGCAGCATCTTCCACCTGCTGTTTGCATCTGCCTTGGCTCCCTTTTGATGTCACTCCCTAGAACGGCACGGCAAGGAAGAGTAGGGGGAACAAGGCTTGGCAATGCTGGGAATCACCACCCTGGGTGCCAACCTCCCTCACTATGCCACTGACAGGCATTGTTATAGAATATGCCCAATCTGCATACAACATAGCTGCAGGCATTTAGGTCTGGTTCTGGCTGGCCTAAATGGGTGTGCTTAAAAGTTATGTGACACACAAGCACTAAGCGCAGTTCTATAAAAGGTTCACACACCTTGTATAGGGTTGCCAGATTTTACGTTTGGAAAATACAGATCCCTAGACCCGACCCCAGGCCCGCCTAGTTCCGCTCATCCCCACCCTAATCATGCCCCCAGTCCTGCCCTAGCCCCACCCCATGCTGCCTGCTCTTGTTGGGCAGGGAGGAAGTCCGCGCAAAATGAGGACATGTCCAGGGAAATCCAGATGTCTTAGCGCAGTTCTAGTAGGCACTGATTTTATATATATATATATATATATCACCCATAAAATCAGTGCCTACTAGAACTATAATAAAACGCTAAGCGTGCATGAGCACTCCTGCCTGTGTGTTCCCTAATCTGTATGTCCGTGGCAGGCAGGAGTGCGCATTCAGGCATAAAACGGTCCCTGTGGTCTTGCCGGCTCCCCCCTCACTCACAGTAACTAATTTCTTCGTCCGCACCCCCCCCTCGCACCCCTCCTCGAAGCACCCGAAACCCCGTTGACCCTCCCATCGCGGTCTGACCCTCCCAACCCTTCCCGCCATCTGACCGGCTCACTTAGTCCCTTGCTGCCCCCCTTCCCGTGGTCCTGACAAACCTGCCGACTCCAGCAGCGTCCACAGCACTCTACACACGCTGCTTTGAGGCCTTCTACTGCCTGATTTGCTCTGCTACGTCTCTGATGATGTCGCACACGCTGCTTCAGTCAGCAGGTTTGTCGGGACCACGGGAAGGGAAGGGGGGGGCGAGGCAAGGGACTAAGGGATCCCAGCCAGACCGCGGGAAGGGAAAGGGGGTTAAGGGAAAACGCTGCTGCTGCACAGGGAAGTGGTGTGGGGGAGGGAAATGGAGGTAGAGGGAATGATGCTGCGGCTGCTGTACAGGGAAGTGGGGGGAGGAAAATGCTGTTGCTGCTGCATAGAAAAATGGAGGGGGAGAGATAGAAGGAAAAACAGACAGTGGGAGGGAGGGAGGGAGACAGAAAGAAAAGAAGAAAGACACAGGGGCAGGGAGAGACACAGAAAGACAGACAGACAAAGGGGGCCAGGGAGAGAGACAGACAGAAAGAAAGACAGTGGGAGGGAGAGAGACAGAAATAAAGAATGTAACGGGCTTAAATACTAGTATATATATTATTTGGAAACCATGCTGTTGCTAAACCGAAGTGCATTCAAAAATTTGTAATTTATATATATACTATATATATATATATATATATACTGTATATAGATAAAATCAGGCCCCAAGTCCATTTTTAGGGCCTCTTCCATTAAACTGTGCTGAATGGCCCGTGCTGCTCCTGACACTCATAGAGTTCCTATGAGCATTGGGAGCAGCGCGGGCCATTCAGCACAGCTCTCTGCGCTAAAAACTGCTAGTGCAGTTTAATAGAAGAGGGGGTTTGTGCAACTTAGCAAAAGGGCCCCATAATTTTGGAGTTCAGACATTTCCAAAGTAAAAAAATCCCCCAGCTAAAAGCAATATCAAAAAACTATAGCCTCATTGTAAAAAGATAAGTAGGATAAGGGACTTAACAGTTAGAAAGAAAGCCACTTACTGACAAAATGACAGTCATTGACCATTGTTTTAATTATTTTCAATTTTTAATACATATTACATAGAGAATTATATATCCATTTTGTAAGCATAGAAAATAGTGCTCCTTCATTCTTACATTATAATCCATTTATTATAATTAAAATAAATTACTCATTTTATTTTCCAGTTTATACACCTTACAAAATGTAATGATGATGTTTGTAAAAATAATTATACATTATAGTTTTGCACCTATTATACATAATTAATTCCTTTCAGTGGCCAGTCATAGGAGAATTATGAAACATCTTTCCAGACTTGGCAAGCGTTAAATATAAAAATGATACACTTACTGATTTTGCAGCAGAATCCCTCAGTGTAGGCATTTTTCAGATCAGTAGCAAGACCTACTGTAAGCCAAGAAGAAAATTTTACATCAAAGCAATTGCAAAATAATAAGCATATTCTGTATACAAAAAACAAGGACACAATTCTTGTAATGAAAAAGAATAATTATTAACCCCCGCTTTTATAAATCCATGCTAGCACAGCAACAGCAGTGAAGCCCATTAATTCCTAACGCGCTTCAGTATGATTATCACGAGCTGCCGCAGTCATCGGCTTTGTAAAAGGGAATCTCAATTATTAAAGAAGTATTAAATACAGGAATAAAATTAGTACCATATATACTTAAATATAAGTTGATCCGAATATAAGTTGAGACCCCCATTCCCCCCCCAAAAGGAAGAGAAATGTTTGAATAGAATATAAGTCAGGCGGCTTAATATTCAAGTGCCCTGCCCTGTCAGGTTCTGCCCTGCCAAGCACTGCACCCAGCCCACTTCCCTCCCTCCCCTGTCAGGCACTGCACCTAGCCCTCTTTCATCCCTCCCTGTCAGGCTCTACACCCAGCCCCTTTCCCTCCCTCCTTGTCAAGCTCTGCACCCAGCCCCCTTCTTCCCTCCCTCCACTGTCAGACTTTGCACCCAGCCCCCCAGGCTCTGCACCCTGTCCCCCTCCCTGCCCTTTCTCCTACCTCCTCTGCCGATCCCTGGTAGTCCAGCGGTGCAGCGGGCAGGAGCGAGCTTTGCATGCTCCTGACCCGCTGCTACCCTGGTCAGTGGTGGCTGCCATGAGATCTGGTTTCTTCTGCCACTGAGCGGCAATGAGCAGGAGCACACTTTGGTGCTCCTGCTCGGCGCTGAGTGGCTTCTTGACCGGCTCCCGCAAATTCTCGCTCCTTCTCAGTGGCAGAAGAAACCGGATCTTACGTCAGCCACCACTGACCGAGTTAGTAGCGGGGCAGGAGCACGGAAAGCTCGCTTCTGCCCGCTGCACTTCTGGACCACCAGGGATCAGCAAAGGAGATATGAGGAAAGGGCAGCTTCTTTGACTGGGTAACAAAACAGCTAGACTTGGGAGAATTCATGGACGTCGTATACCTAGACTTCAGCAAAACTTTCGATAGTGTCCCGCATCGCAGGCTGTTGAGCAAGATGAAATCAATGGGGCTGAGAGAAACACTAACTACATGGGTCAATGACTGGCTCATTGGCAGACTTCAGAGGGTAGTGGTTAACGGTACCCTCTCTAAAACATCGTAGGTGATCAGTGGAGTACCGCAGGGCTCAGTCTTGGGCCCGCTCCTTTTCAACATATTCATAGGGGACCTAACTCAGGGGCTTCAAGGTAAGATAACGTTATTCGCTGACGATGCCAAACTATGCAATATAGTGAGAGACGGCAATTCACCCGATAGTATGACACAGGACCTACATTTGTTGGAGCTTTGGTCCTCGACCTGGCAGCTGGGCTTCAACGCTAAGAAATGAAAGATCATGCACCTCGGCAGCAGAAATCCGTGCAGAACTTACACCTTGAATGTTGAGACCTTAGCTAGAACTTCAACAGAACGAGACTTGGGAGTGATCATCAGCGCAGACATGAAAACTGCTGATCATGTGGAGAAGGCTTCATCTAAGGCAAGACAGTTGTTAGGTTGCATCCGCAGGAGTTTCGTCAGCCGGAAGCCTGAAGTCATAATGCCATTATACAGAACCATGGTGAGACCTCATTTGGAATACTGTGTGCAATTCTGGAGCCACACTACCAAAAAGATGTGCTCAGAGTAGAGTCGGTGCAACGGATGGCCATCAGGATGGTCTCGGGGCTCAAGGATCTATCGTACGAGGAAAGGCTGAAACATTTGTGGCTGTACTCACTCGAGAAACGTAGGGAGAGAGGAGACATGATCGAGACGTTTAAGTATATTACCGGCCGCATCGAGATGGAAGAAGAGATTCTCTTTCTCAAAGGACCCTCAGCCACAAGAGGGCATCCGCTCAAACTCAGGGGCGGGAAATTCCATGGCGATACCAGGAAATATTTCTTCACCGAGAGAGTGGTTGATCCTTGGAACGAGCTCCCGATGCAGGTGATCAAGGCAAACAGCGTGCAAGAATTTAAGAGCAAATGGGATGCCCAGTGGGATCCCTTAGAGGGTTAAGCCAAGGGGACCTGTCACCAGGAGTGGGATCCCTAGGATAGTAGACTTGGGGGTGGTCAGTAGAGTGGGCAGACCTGATGGGCTATGGCCCTTATCTGCCGTCATCTTCTATGTTTCTATGTTTCTATGGCAGAGAGGAGGGACAAGGTGCAGAGTCTGGCGGCGGCCTGCAATAATTCTGGGACAGGGGCACTGCCCCGAATATATACCGGGACCCCATTTTTGTACCAATTTTTGGGCCCAAAAATCCGGTTTATATTCAAGTATATACAGTACTCAAAATGAATGCTAAAGTTAAAATGGGAGCATTATTACATCAGACTAAAAAGCATGGATACCCAACCTTGGCCCTTGCTCAGTCAGATTTTCAGGATTCCACAATGAATATGCATGGGATCTACTTAGATATAATGGAGGCAGTATATAAATAGATTTTATGCATATTCATTGGGGAAGTTTTGAAAACCCAACTTGGATGTGGTTCTTGAGGACTGAGGTTGGACACCCTTGCCATTGCACACCCCTACCATTGGACACACCTGCAAATCAGGAAACAGTCCTAATGAGAAACATAGAAACATGATAGAAGATAAAGGCCAAATGGCTCATCCAATCTGCCCATGCGCAGCACCACTATCTCCTCCTCTCCCTAAAAATTCCCATATGCCTGTCTCAAAATTTCTTGAATTCAGACACAGTTTTTGTCTCCACCACCTCTACCGGGAGACTATTCCATGCATCTACTAGAAAAGAAGGGCTGGAAAAATGTTTCAGCTCTAGGGATAGGGTGTCACATCCACTTTAATTTCCAAAGGTCAAAAGGAAACCCAGAGGGATCAAAGCACGTTCCTCAGGGGTCCAATCACCCATCAACAACACCAAGAAATATGGAGCTCAATTCTGAACAGGACCATAGTGAAATACTTCAAACTGGAACTCCTAAATATTTGTTTTGAGCATCCCTTCTTTTCTGTTTCACCCCTGTTCTAAAAGCATCAGTGTAGAACATGTAGACCAGTGTTTCTCAATTTGCTCTTGGAGTAGTTATTCTGGAGGCAATGCATAGAAATCTGTCTCATACATGCAATTTATGGATATTCAGAAAATCAGACTGGCTTGGGCTACTCTAATTGAAAAACAGTGATCTAGACTTCACTGGCAGGTTTCTACATTTAGCATCTAGGAAGGTCTTCATGATTTGCTCTATGCTGTACCATCTGATTAAAAGCATCATGACAGAAATAAACAAACTGAGTTATTTTCAAAGATATTAGCTTAAATAAAAGCCAATGTATTGGAAACAAAGAGATAATTCAACAAATGTGGATCACTATGACTATCCCTCTGCCTCCCCCCCCCACACACACACACACACTCCACCCCGATTGTGGGTGTGTTTAAGTTGTATTTATGCCTTCATTTATATTTATGAAATCTAGAAATAATGATATCATAATATGTATTTTGGCTTAATAATGTCCAATTTACATTTCAAAAGGATAAAACAGAATTGCTTTGATAGTCCTGAATCGGCACTTTGTACTCTCATACAGGAGAACCTGGTTTGATTCACACAGCCAACCCCTATTTATCAGGTTGGTACAATCCACTATAATAAAACCCTTAGCATGCATGCACACTTCAATCTCCGTGTTCCGTGCTTCCGTGCTACCATCCTGCCACATGCGCAGTAGAGTAGAACTCTGCCTGCGGCAGTTTCACCATTGCCCTCGGTGACGTTGTGAGGCCGGATCCAGTGACAACCAGGCCTACCGAAGGGGGAGAGGATGGATCACCCCGGGTGGAAGCATGAAGGGGGGTTTTGCGATCCCAGGGCAGGCAGGAAGTTTAATCACGGCTCTGCAGTGATCCCTCAGGGGCTCCTGGCAGCGTTGAAGATGAGGCAGCAGTCCAGGAAGAGCAGAAGAAGCCGGGAAGAGCAGAAGAGGCCGGGAAGAGCAGAGCCGGGATGAGCAGAAGAGGGTCCAGGGAACGAATTAGAAGACAGCGGTAATGTGAGCAGACCTCCAGCTAGATAGGCAGGTAGGAGAGAGAGAGTACACAGATGGGGTGGGCCACCACCACCTCAGTGAGCGAGGGCTAAAGGAGCCTTCCCCCCGCCCCGGAGAAAATGAAAGCGCGGAGGAATGTGGAAGTGTGTGCTGGGGCTTGGTTCGGCTCGCCATGGCCCAGCAGTTTGTGAGCTTCCTGCGGAGCAGCATCAGGCGGCGATCCATCACTAAGGGTGAGCGAACGGGGTCCGGAGAGGAGACAGAACGCATTTGCCCGTTGTGTAGCTGGGAAGGTGTGTGCAGGCAGCTGGACTGAGGAAAGGGCAAGGGATCCCTTAGCTGGCATAGGTGGAAGACGGCTTCAGTGAGGGTTGGGCAGGGAGAAAGAAAGAAAGACAGACAGCGGGAGGGAGAGAGACAGAAAGAAAGAAAGATAGACATTGGGAGGGAGAGAGACAGAAAGAAAGAAAGATAGACAGCGGGAGGGAGAGAGACAGAAAGAAAGGAAGAAAGAGACAGGGCACAGGGAGAGAGAGAAAAAGAAAGAAAAAAGAAATGGGGCAGGGAGAGAGACAGAAAGAAAGAAAAAAAGATAGACGGGGCAGGGAGAGAATAAGAAAAAAGATAGATGGGCAGGGAGAAAGAAAGGAAGAAAGATAGACAGGGCAGGGAACGAGATAGAAAGAAAGAAAAAAGATAGACGGAGCAGGGAGAGAGACAGAAAGAAAGAAAAAAATATAGACGGGGCAGGGAGACAGAAAGAAAGAAAAAAAGATAGACGGGGCAGGGAAAGAGACAGAAAGAAAGATAGAAAGAAAGAAAGATAGACAGCGGGAGAGAGAGAAACAGAAAGAAAGAAAGATAGACAGCGGGAGGGAGAGAGACAGAAACAAATGAAGAAAGAGAGAGGGGCAGGGAAAGAGACAGAACGAAAGACAGACATCTATTCTAGCACCTGTTAATGTAACGGGCTTAACACTAGTCCGGGAATATTCTTGACAAACTATGTAAAACAACAAAGAGCAACTGCATTTTACATAAACTTTTCACATATAAAAATTATTAAGAACTATTCTACTGTCATTTTTTTTAAAAATGCATATCAATAGCACTGGCTGCCTTTGCTCTGCAGCCAATCTCTCTCATATATTGACAGAATGCTCCTAGTCAGTTGTAAATAAAAACAAGTCATCAATATCAATTGAAAACTTGAAGACAATTGCATTTTTCAAAATAAGACATGCCTTTGAAAAACAGATGATGAAGAAGAGCTGGGAAAAAATGCCTGTTTGTGTCTTAAGTCAGAAATTGTTGCCTTGGGAGCAAAAACAAATGAAAGATTTCATCAAAATTCTAAAGAATTGAAACCTGATCAAGGCATGCAAGCTGTATCCTTTGACAAAGCACATGCAGCAAGAAATATAAATGTTGTTGTGCAGCTTACATGGCCAAGTTATACTGACAAATGTTTTAATTTTTAAATGCTGATGAGATCAGGGGATAAGTTTGGTTAGCTCACATAAGGGCCCTTTAACTAAAGTGCATTAAACCAGTGGTTATCAACCCTGTCCTGGAGGACCCCCAGGCCAGTCAGGTTTTCAAGATAGCCACAATGAATATGCATGAGAGAGATCTGCCTATAATGGAGGTGCCAGGCATGCAAATCTGTTCCATGCATATTCATTAGGGCTATCCTGAAAACCCAACTGGCCTGGGGGTCCTCCAGGACAGGGTTGGGAACCATTGCATTAAACTATGAGGGGGGTAATTTCATAAAGTGAGTGCTAACATTCACATAGGGCCTGATTCTGTAATGCCTAAGGCCCTCTTCAAACCGTGTTAGGAGTTTTTTTTATCACCAGTCACTGCAGTAAAAGCTCTGACACTCATAGAATTCCTATGAGCATGGGCGCTTTTACCGCAGCGGCCAGGGATAAAAAAAAACCCTAACATGGCTTAATAAAAGATGGTCTAACTTTGGAATCCACATGCAACTTTTTTTTTAATTGGCGTGGTGACCTCGCAAGTTTCTAGCTAATCAAAAAAAAAAATAACCCTTTAAATTAACAATTAAGTAGTTCAGCACCAAACTGATAGGATGCCTAGTGACACCGAAGTCAAGACACACTTTGATGCCTATCTGAAAAATAGGTTAGGGGCAGAGAATAGGTATGGTTGACTTATGTATCACTAGGCGTCCAAGTTAGGTACCGGTACATTAGGCTAAGTAAAACCTGGCCTAATATAATAATAAAAATAATAATTTATTTCTTGTATACCGCTAGACCAAAAGTTCGAAGCGGTTCACAACAAAAAATACATATAATCAATATATAAAATACAGAATAAACAGTCAATATCTGAATATACCAGCACTTTCCTCAAGGACACTTAGCAATGCCTAAGCTTGCCTAGCATCAGTAGGCAGGATTCTATAAGTGGCATCAAGCAGTTGATTGACAATCGTGCCAAGTGGTGCCTACAATGTTGGCGTGCTTAGGCGCCATTTATAGAATCTGGCCCATACTGATTACACATGCAAATGATTAGACTGTTATATTTGGGGCCCTTATACTAAAATGCAGTGAAATCTGGGCTTAATCTATTTTAGCACAGGACTTTCTTACACACTAAGCCCAGATTTAATGCAGCACTTTATATATATATATATACTGTATATATATTTGTAGGTCATGTGCTAATGTGAGAACATCCCAAAAGCAGGAGGAACTTAAGATCAAAATCCCCAAAGTTTCCAGACTAATGACCTCTAGGAAGCAAAAAAGTACTGATGGTCAGCAATTCCCTTCTGAGGCGTACAGAAGCGTCCATCTGCTGACCAGACATGATGTCCCAGGAGATGTGCTGTCTGCCAGGTATCAAGATGTTACCGAGAGTTTGCTGAAACTAATGAAGCCTTCCATTATCTGATGCTGATAATAGAATGATACTGCTTGGTATTCTTCCAAACATATCAAGGGTGACTTCATGGCTCTGGGAAAAAGGTACAGCCGATAAGTGTGCAAATGGTATTCAAAAACAACCCTGGGTCAAACAACCCTGTTGAGGTAAAGGCCAAGGCAAAGATGCTCACACCCTGGAGATGAAAGCATGGATGTGTGTATGATAATTTTGAAAGAAGAAAAAAAGTTAGCCTTTATAAACTGCTGTATAAGAGATAGAAGAAAGAAGACAAGCAACAATATCTGGAAAAGCTGAGATACTGGTGGTAAAGTAGTCAAGAAACAAAGCTATAAATGGAGTTGAAATATCCAATATGGTAAAATATGGGGGGAAAGACTTTTTTTTTCCTATAGAAATGTTAGTGATAGGAAGAAGTGCAAAAGTGGCATTGTAAGACTCAAAAGTGAAGGGGAGGAATATGTAAAAGCTGATTTGGATAAGGGAGAATTACTTAACAAATATCTTAGGTCTGTTTTCACAGATAACAGACTAGAAGTAGCACTGCAGAAGAATGGAAATGTGATAGATCAAGAACAATTTTCAGAGGACAATGATCATGAGGAGCTAGCTAGCTAAACTAAAGTTAGACAAAGCAATGGGGTCAGATGGCACATCCAAGGGTGCTGATTGAATTTAAGAATGCTCTGGTAGCACCTCTGTCTGACCTTTACAATACTTTTCTAGAGTCAGCAGTGGTCCCGGTTGACTGGAGAGGGACATGGTCCTCCTCCACAAAAGCAGAGGTAAGGAGGCTGAGAACTATAGGACAGTTAGTCTGGACTCTATTTATTTATTTATTCAATTTTCTATACAGTTCTCCCAGGGGAGCTCAAAATGGTTTACATGAATTTATTCAGGTATTCAAGCAGGTTTCCTGTCCCAGTGGGCTCACAATCTATCTAATGTACCTGGGGCAATGGGGGGATTAAGTGACTTGCCCAGGGTCACAAGGAGCAGCGTGGGTTTGAACCCACAACCTCAGGGTGCTGAGGCTGTAGCTTTAACCACTGCATCACACTCTATGGTAAGCAAGTTAAACATTATTAAAACAAAGGTTACTAGAACCCAATGGATTGTGGATCTCTGGCAGCATGGTTTTACTAGAAGCAAGTCTATCAGACAAATCTAATTGATTTCTTTGACTGGATGGCCAGATATGTGGTATACTTAGATTTTAGCAAATCCTTTAACACAGTTCCTCATAGAAGTCATCAGTGATGAAGTAAGGAGGGGGGTGGTCACCATCTTTGTGGCGGCTCCAGAACCTGTCCTCCTCTTTGTCCCATCACGCTCCTTCACCCACCCCACTCCCACTATCATATATGCCCCTTCCCCTGTACTTCTTAAATGTTCCCTGCGTGAGCAGCAACCTCCAACCTGTTGCTCATGCCAGAGTTGGCTCTTCCTATGACATCATTTCTTGGACCTGGGCCTAGAAAGTGATGTTAGAGGAAGAGCTAACGCTGGTGTGAGCAGCAGGTTGGGTTTGCTGCTCACTCCGGGAATGTTAAAGAGGTACGGGGGAAGGGAAGGGGTGCGTGCATGGCAAGAGGGAGCAGGGAAGGAACGGATGGGGGCAGAAAATAGTGTGGGGGAGGGATGCCTCTTGCCCTCGCTATACCATTGGAAGACATAAATAAACTGAGTGTCCTGGTATGGGACCTAAAGTGACTAGATTATGAACTAAGCCCCTGAGAAGAAAAGCAGGCCAAGTCGACTTTGGTATGAATATAATTGACTATCTAATTGTGGGGTACACATTTCACTAAAAAGAACAAACAATTACTGAATCAGCTTTAATCTGTATGTGCATGGCCTGATATTTCTTTTAAGTCTTTAGGCTACGGGGGCTATGGATCAGTGTATACAAGAGCATGGGATTTGACAGGGTTGACGGTCAGTATAGCAGAGGTATGCAGGCAGATTGATAGGCTTAAAAATGATAAATCCCTGGGACTGGATGGTATCCATCTGAGGGTCATCAAGGAACTGAAAGGGACTATAGCTAAACTGCTTCAACTCATAGCCAATCTGTCGATCAAATTGGGAAAGATTCCAGAAGACTACAAGGTGGTGAATGTTACGCCGATCTTCAAAAAAGCTTTGAGGGGAGATCTGGGAAACTACAGACCAGTGAGTCTGACCTCGGTACCAGGAAAGATGGTAGAGGCGCTGATAAAGGACCACATCATTGATTACCTTGACAAACACGGTTTAATGAGGACCAGCCAGCACGGTTTCAGCAAAGGTAGATCTTGCCTGACAAACTTGCTGCACTTCTTCGAGGGAGTAAACAGGCGGATAGACAAGGGTGACCTGGTCGACATTCTATACCTAGATTTTCAGAAGGCGTTCGACAAGGTTCTAGATGAATGACTACTTCGGAAAATTGCAAGCCATGGAATCGAGGGTGAAATACTCAAGTGGATTAAAAACTGGCTGGTGGATAGGAAACAGAGAGTAGGGGTAAATGGACAATACTCAGACTGGAAGAATGTCACCAGCGGGGTGCCTCAGGGCTCAATGCTTGGACCTGTGCTCTTCAACATCTTTATAAACGATCTGGACATTGGTACGACAAGTGAGGTGATTAAATTTGCATATGATACGAAGTTATTCAGAGTAGTGAAGACACAGGGGGATTGCGAAGATCTGCAACGTGACATAATCAAGATCGAGAAATGGGCATCGACATGAAAAATGAGGTTCAACGTGGATAAGTGCAAAGTGATGCATGTCGGTAACAAAAATCTCATGCTCGAATACAGGATGTCCGGGACGGTACTTGGAGAGATCTCCCAGGAAAGAGACTTGGGAGTTCTGATCGACAAGTCGATGAAGCAGTCTGCACAATGCGCTGTGGCAGCAAAAAGGGCAAACAGAATGCTAGGAATGATAAAGAAGGGGATCACAAACAGATCGGAGAAGGTTATCATGCCGCTGTACCGGGCCATGGTGCACCCTCATCTGGAGTACTGAATCCAGCACTGTTCACCATACATGAAGAAGGACAAGGTACCTCTCAAAAGGATCCAGAAAAGAGCAACTAAAATGGTTAACATAGACATAGAAACATAGAAAATGACGGCAGAAAAGGACCACGGCCCATCTAGTCTGCCCGCACTAATGGCCCACCCCCTAACTACCTCCATGAAGAGATCCCACATGCCAATCCCATCTTTTCTTAAAATCTGGCATGCTGCTGGCCTCAATTATCTGTTGTGGAAGATTATTCCAGCGGTCAACCACCCTTTCAGTGAAGAAATATTTTCTGGTGTCGCCATGAAATTTCCCACCCCTGATTTTTAACGGATGCCCTTTTGTTGCCATGGGTCCTTTAAGGAAAAAGAGATCCTCTTCCACCTCGATACGACCCGTGACATATTCGAATGTCTCGATCATGTCTCCCCTCTCTCTGCGCTCCTCGAGTGAGTACAGCTGCAACTTACCCAGTCGTTCCTCATACGGGAGATCCTTGAGTCCTGAGACCATCCTGGTGGCCATTCGCTGAACCGACTCAACTCTCCGCACATCTTTTTGATAATGCGGCCTCCAGTATTCCAGATGGGGTCTCACCATGGATCTGTACAACGGCATTATGACCTCGGGCTTACGGTTGACGAAACTTCTATGGATACAGCCCATGATTTGTCTAGCCCTGGATGAAGCTTTCTTCACTTGATTGGCAGTTTTCATGTCTTCGCTAATAATCACCCCCAAGTCACGTTCTGCTACAGTCCTTGCTAGGATCTCACCATTTAAGGTGTAAGTTCTGCATGGATTTTTGCTGCCAAGGTGCATGACCTTGCATTTTTTGGCATTGAAACTTAGTTGCCAAGTCTTTGACCAATGCTCCAGCAGGAGTAGGTCCTGCGTCATACTGTCGGATATTGAGCTTTTGTCGGGCACTGTGCTTTCATCTGTTGTATGGTTGCCTACTATGTTGCATAGTTTGGCATCATCGGCGAATAATGTAATTTTACCTCAAAACCCCTCAGCCAAGTCTCTTACGAAGAAGTTAAATAGGATCGGGCCCAAGACCGAGCCCTGCGGCACTCCGCTGATCACCTCCGTCGTATCGGAGAGGGTACCGTTTACCACTATCCTCTGAAGTCTATCTCTAAGCCAGTCCCTAACCCATGCGGTTAATGTTTTACCCAGTCCCATCGACCCATCTTGCTCAATAAGGGGCTGGAGGTGTTGCCGTACAGTGAGAGATTGGGAAACTGGGCCTCTTCTCCCTTGAAAAGAGGAGACTGAGAGGAGACTTGATCGAAACATTCAAAATACTGAAGGGAATAGACTTAGTAGACAAAGACAGACTGTTCATACTCTCCAAGGTAGGGAGAACGAGAGGGCACTCTCTAAAGTTGAAAGCAGATAGATTCCATACAAATGTAAGGAAGTTCTTCTTCACCCAGAGGGTGTTGGAGAGCTGGAATGCTCTTCCGAAGTATGTTGTAGGGGAAAACACCCTCAAGGTTTCAAGACTAAGCTGTACAAGTTCCTGCTAAACTGGGACGTACGCAGGTGAGGCTGGACTCATTTAGAGCACTGGTCTTGGGCCTGGGGGCCGCTGCTTGAGCAATGGCAATTCTTATGTCTGTCTATTGTTATAATCAAAGAATTTTACATATTACTGTATATACAGTATTTTGTACCTTGGCAATAAAGTTAAATGACTAATACAGAGTCACCCTGAGCTACAGTGGAAATATTGTACAAAATAATGTAAAAGTGGATATGGTCCACTTTTGCTCTGAACGACTCAACTGGTTAAGTGGAAGGCAACAAAGAGTAGTGGTAAATGGAGCTCACCCTGAGGAAAGGGGTATTATAGGTGGTGTGCCACAAGGATTGGTTCTTGGATCTTATTCTTTTTAACATTTTTGTAAACGATATTGTGGAAGGCCTGTCTGGTAAAGCTTACATTACTGCAGATGATACCAAAATCTTCGATAGGGTAGACACCCCTAATGATATAGATAATATGAAAAAGGACCTAGAAAATCTTTAAGAATGGTACAGAATTTGGCAGCTCAGATTCAGCATTAAAAAATGCAGGGTCGGAGATAGTTTGAGGACGGAAGGTTCTGCCTGCAATGTTTACAGATTTCACTTACCTCACCCCGTACATCACCCAGTTCTGTTATAGTATAAGGTATATTAGTCAGCTGTGCTATACAGTGAGTGAGTTATGGGGAAACGAAGGGGTTATGTGAAAAAACTTGCTGCATCTACACCAGCGATTAAAGGTCCTATGGACAAACATTTGACTGGAATTACTCAAACAGTAAGTACTTTTTCGCCCTTTCTCTCTTGTTGCCGGGGGGGGGGGGGGGTGGTGGCAGCTTGCCTGGGCCGCTAAGATGATCGCAGCAGCTGCAATCAGCTCAGCGGCCCGATTCAGAAATTATACCTGTTTTGACTTGGTCTAAGTCAAAACATATAAGTTCCATCTGGCAACCTGTCAAACCTTTTTGGTTATGGCTACCAGATGACTAAGTCTAGGTCGGCCCACCTCCCACCCTATCTACTCCTCCTAAAATACCCTTTTTCACACAGAGGCAGTGGAAAGGCCTAAGCTGGTTTTAGATACCTCTAAAACCAGTTTTGATTATCGGTACTTGGACGATCTGTCTTTATGATCGTCCAAGTACCGACAGGCTACTTTTTGTACTTTTTAAAATTATGAGCCTCTTAGTCTGTCCAGTCTAGATCTGCCGTGCCAAGGTGGCATCCTAAGGTGTAAACCTAGGGAGGGATAGAAACCTGGGATAGGAGTGGGTATAGAAGTCTAGGCAAGGACAAAAGTATATGAGCCAGATAAAAAAAAAGGGTTTTAAACTTATCCAGGGATGTTTGAAGTCTTAAGTGTCATGGGAGCTGATTCCAAAGTTTGGTTCCTTGCACTGAGAAAATTAAGCTTCTAGTTGTGTCAGAGATGATTTCCCAGAAAGTGAACACAATAAGGTGATTTTGATCTGATGATCGAAGGAGTCTAATCTGGCAGTATGGGGGCAGTGGCGTAGCGAGGGTAGGGGCACTCGGGGCGGATGCACACTTCCTCGCCCCCCTGCAGTGCACATACACCACCTCCCCTGCCATACATACTCCTCCCCGTCACCAAATCCAGGACTCCTCCTAACACCAAACATCCCTGCCTTCTGATTACCCCTCCCCCTCCCCCTCCCATAAACTCCTGGTAGTCTAGTGGGCCGGGGGGTTCTGATCAGAACCCCCAGCTCAAGAACCCTCCACTCCCAACACCGCCTCCCCTGTATCTTTTGTTGAAAAATCAGGCAGGAAGGATATCCACTCCATCCTGCCTTGAAGGGCTGCCTTTTCAAAATGGCGGTCCTTCACCCTCCCGGTGTATTCTAGATACACTGGAAGGGGCCTAAGGTCCTGATTGGCTCAGGTGCTTAAGGCCCCTCCCATAGGGGGTCTTAGACGCCTGAGCCAATTGAGCCTTAGACTCCTCCTAGTGCATCACCGGCATGCACTTGGAGGGGGGGGGGCCTAAGGTCTAAGACAATCAGGACATTAGGCCCCCTCCAGTGAATCCAGGATACACTGGGAGGGGGAGGGCCGCCATTATGAATAGGAGGCCTTTCATTGCAGGAGGAAGTGGGGTATAGAGTTCTTGAACTGGGGGGGGTATCTGATCCGAACCATCCCTCCCCCAACCCACTAGACCACCAGGAGTTTGTGGAAGGGTTGGGGAGATCGAAAGGCAGGGGGAGTGTTTGGTCTCTGGGGTGTCGGAGGGAAGGGAAGACACGTGCACAGTAAGGGGTCAGAGAGGAGGAGAGATGTCGGCGCCCCCACCAAGATGGCACCTGGGGCATACCCCCCTCTCCTAACTACACCACTGATAGAGGTCAAATATCTCCTTAGGTAGGTGTTTCTGTAGACAATATTTAGTGCTGGCACCTGCATAGTTAAGCAGGCAAAGAAAGGACTGTTTATTTGTGTAGTCCTATCTGCCTAAATACCTGTGCAAGCACTGGCCCTGAATATGGCTGGTGTCTGCAAAACTGCTGGCTCTTCCCAAACTCCACCCTTGGACTGCCCCAGTGCTGACTGGATAACGCTTCAGTGGTTACAGCTGATATTCAGTGGTACTATCCAGTTTGGCTTAGGCTGCTTAAACAAGGTTGAATATCTATACATAAATAGCTTTAAACAAGAATTAAAGCCTCCAATTTCAAGAAAGTATTCTCTAATTCCTGAAGTATATTTCCCACTTGAAAAAAAATGGAAAAATTCAACCCCACTTGTTAAACATAGATAAAAAGACTCCAATTTAAAAAAAACTCCTGTTTTCAGCTTGCCTCCTGACATGCACCATTTTTCATGAAAATGAGAACAAATCAACCGAGAGAAAAAATATGGGATCAATCACAGACATTAAAAATGAATAAGCTTAATTAAAAATGATCTCTAAAAGAATTTATTATACTATCGCATTCTTCATTAAAGGCTCATAGAAGGACAAATTGAGCTTTTTTATATGGTTAATAGAAATTTAGAATAATTTTTCATCTACTGCAGTTCAGAAAAATATCATTGACTCCATATTATTATTTTGACACTGACTGTTCTCAGCATTAGCATTTTAGGTCATTTCCAAATGTTGGAAACAAAGTTTATGTCAGAGGGGGCAGAAGTTGACAGTGTTTGAGTGCCAGACTTTGCTACAAGGCCCCACTCTGACTCACGGAAGATATAAGGTGTGCTGGGCTTTTATTTTACTGCGGTCTCTGGTTTAGTGGAAATAGAGTAGCAGCAGTGGCAGATGGAAGGAAAGAGAGAGGAGATACTAGACATGGTAAGGGGTAGTGAAGGAAGGAAAGATGAGATGCTAGACTAGGAGTGCATAGAGGGATAGAGAAAGAGAGATGAGATGCTATACCTGGAGGAGGGAGGGGATGATCTGCTAGACAGAGTGTGGTAGAGAAGTGAAGAGATGCTGGGCACAGGGGGTAGGGAAGTTGAGATGCTGGACTATGGGGTGGATATGGCTTAAACTGCCTTGAGTGGGATACACATAGTAGAATATAACATATGAACATAAGAATAGCCTTATTGAGTCAGACCAATTGTCCATTAAGCCCAGTAGCCTGTTCTCACGGTGGCCAATCCAGGTCCCTAGTACCTGGCCAAAATCCAAGGAGTAGCAACATTCCATGCTATCGATCCAGGGCAAGCAGTGATTTCCTCCATGTCTGTCTCAATAACAGACTGTGGACTTTTCCTCCAAAAAATTACCAAACCTTTCTTAAAACCTGCTATGCTATCTGCTCTTACCACAACCTCTGGCAATGTGTTACAGAGCTTAACTATTCTCTGAGTGAAAAAATATTTCCTCCTATTGGTTTTAAAAGTATTTCCATGTATCTTCATTGTGTGTCCCTAGTCTTTGTAATTTTTGACAGAGTGAAAAATTGATCCACTTGTACCCGTTCTGCTCCACTCAGGATTTTGTAAACTTCAATCATATCTCCCCTTAGCCGTCTCTTTTCCAAGCTGAAGAGCCCTAAGCTTTTTAGTCTTTCCTCATACAAGGAGTTCCATCCCCTTTATCATCTTGATCACTCTTCTTTGAAACTTTTCTAGTGCCGCTATATCTTTCTTGCCATAAAGAGACCAGAATTGAATGCAATATTCCAGATGAGGTCGCACCATGGAGCGATACAGGGGCATTATAACATTCTTAGTCTTGTTAACCATTCCTTTTTTAATAATTCCTAGCATCCTGTTTACTTTTTGGCCGCCACCATACATGGGGTGGAAAGTTTCATCGTATTGTCTACGATGCCACCCAGATCCTTTTCTTGGGTGCTAACCCCCCAAGGTGGACCCTAGCCCTGTTCTGTACTAATCTGTTACTAATAATCTGTAATCATTTTAAACAATACCTGAGGCACTTCCTTCAAGCACTCCGCTCATTGAGTAAATTTCTTTTATCTGTACCCTTCTCCTCTAAGGCCAACTCCAGACTCCATCCCTTCTATTTTGCTGCACCGTATGCCTGGGACAAACTGCCTGACTCAGTATGAAGCTCTGTCTCTGGCAGTATTCAAATCCAGAGTCTAAACCCACTTTTTGAAGCTGCTTTTAATTCCAAACTCCAACCCATCTGCTAAGCACCTATGTCTGTCTTATCATTCCCTCTGTAATTCTCCCACCTGAGCACTGTGTATTGTGATATGCAGACTGTGCCTGCTAGGTCTGGCCCAAGAATTAAACCCCTGTCAAGAGCAGACAGTTCTCTGCCTCGCAGGTTAAAACTCAGTTTGGCATTTTACTTGACTTTCCTTCTGTCTCCAGTAGGAGGAGCCCAGGGGCTAGGTTGCAGTTTTCCCCTCCCCCACACTATCCCAGAGGAACTAACTGGAGGGTTTGGGGTATGGTTGCCAGCTCCTAAACCAGAGGTTTGAGCTGCTTGAGAGGAAGAGAGGAAGAAGCTGGGGATAGCAGCAGCTGCAAAGCTCAGGGCTGGGAGCTCTGCAGGACCATCCATTGCCAGAATGTATGGAGCTTACAGAAGCCGGGGCAGAGCTACCTACCGACCCACCTGAAGTCTCACAAGCCATGGAACTGGATCCTGAGCCAATTGCTGAGATGCACAACGGAGTCCAACTCATGGAGATATGCTGGATTACGGCAAGTGTTGGAAAGGCCTAGTTGGATTATAAATAACTGTGTTTGCTGTTGGGACTATTTTTGAAGTTGCTCTTTGTTAATTCTGCTGTGCCTGAAGCAGGATAGGATTTTTGTCAAGAGCTGTGCTGGACTTATGCTGTCTTGGTTTAAAGTTTTCTTTTTATTCCTTTTGGAAGGGTGACTGTTTGCAAGTTAAGGTGGTGGGGTATGCCCCACGTTTATGAGGTGGGATTGAGGGCCTAATTGTTGGCAGTATATCACCACGTGGAGCACACCACCTGTCCCAGCACTTTTGCTGCTGGAGTGATCAGTGCCGTTGCACTGATACAAGCCAAAGTCTTCCAGATAGGAGTAAAGACTGTTGTTTTTTGAATTATTTTGTTTCGATGGAACTTTACAAGCTGGAACTCTTGATTACATGAAGAGCCCGTTTTTGCTTAAAGATAAGGTTCCTTGTTTATGGGTTCAAAACCCCTTGATGACATTTTACAACTTTGAGACTATTTAGTCATTCCAACCCTAATGTTCTTGGGATTTTATTGTTTAATAAAGAATCCTGACAAAGTTTATTTTTGCTTATTTGAGGACTAGTATAAGAACAAACGAGTGAAGCAACCTGTTTATTTTATTCTGAAGAATAAATTCAGTCCTGGTTTTGATTTTTACTTACCTGGTTTGTTTGTGGTTCCTTTTGCTAAACCTTATTTTATTTTTCCTTGTATCACCCGCAGTGGCACACAAGAGCCATCCCTTGTCCCGGCGGTCCTGGACCCATTGCCCTGAGACTGTTGGTGACAGTATAGATGCACCTTCTTGTCCAGTTTTTCTGTCTTGACTAGATTTTAAACTTTTTTGAGCAGGGTCTGTCTCTTCTATGTTTTGATGTACAGTGCTGCATATGTCTAGCAGCACTATAGAAATGATAAGTAGTAGTAGTAGTAGTAGTCACTGATGTAGAGAGGGCGGGAGGCGCCCAGGGCAGTGGCGACCCCCTTGCCCTCTTCTCTTCACCCCCCCCCCCTTGCTTTCCCCCTTAGCTGTTTAGATTCCCTGATGTGAGAAGCATCTCCGACTTGCTGCCCGCGCCAGCTCTCCCTCTGACATCACTTCCTACTCGTGGGACCCAGAAGTAATGTCATAGAGGAGTACCGAGGCTGGCACAAGTATCAGATTGGAGCTATTGCTCACGCCGGTGAAGAGCTGGAGGTACAGTCGGGGGGAAGTGAAGATGCGTGTGCGGCAGGGGAGGAGTGGGAAGTAGCAGAGGTAGAGAAGAAGAGAGATGCCAGTGCCCCCACCAAAATGGTGCCTGGGGCGGTCTGCCTAGGGTTGTCAGGCCTGCCCAGTTCTGCCCATCCCCGCCCTGTAATGCTCTAATTCCGCCCCCAGTCCTGTCCTAGCCCCACTCCCTACTGCCTGCTCTTGTCAGGCAGGCAGGAAGTCCAAGCATGCACAGATGCCACATGATGATGTCACGTGGCGTCCACGCATGTATGGACTTCCTCACTGCCTGAGGCGATTTCAGGAAGCTTTTCAAACCCCAGACAAAGTGTCTTCCCTTCTGGCACCCCACACTGACAGCTCAGGGCCCATCTGGAGAGCCTTCACACATGTGCGGACATCATCACGTCGACGTCCACACACTTCCAGATGCCTCAAGCCACAGCCACTACCTTTAGTGTGCCGTGGCTTGACAATGTTTGCAAGACACTGGTTTATAGAATCGAGGCCTTTGTGTTTTCACCATTGCAGCTCAGTTATGAACTCTACAAATGCTGATTTAGGTCCTTTTAATAGATGTTTTGGTCCCTGAGATTTGTTAACAACTTAAATACATATTTACCACATAAAAAAATATTTGAATATTGAATTGTGACCCTGAGTAAGTCAGTTGCTCCCCCATTGCCCCATTAGATAGACTGTGAGCCCACTGGGACAGACAGGGAATTCTACTTGAGTACCTGAATAAATTCAAGTAAACCGTCCTGAGCTTCCCTGGGAGAATGGTATAGAAAATTGAATAAATAAATTATTTGTTTAATAACCTTCTAACCCATTTAAATCCTAAGCAGGTTACAAAAATCACATACATAAATGTTTTAAATGTATTACTTATAAAATTTATTGTATTTTCCCTAGTTTTTATACTTTGGTAAAGATTAAATAAGAGAGTCACATCTACTTGTTCTGGTCCACTTATTATTTATAGACCTCTACCATATCATGGAGCAGCTTGTTAGAGAACCAACGAGAGGAAATGCCACTCTGGATCTAATCCTAAATGGGTTAAGAGGACCTGCAAAGGAAGTAGAGGTAGTGGGACCGTTGGGAAACAGCGATCATAACATAATCAAATTCAAGGTTGAGGTAGGAATACTGAAAGGAAAGAGAACCATAGCGACAACTTTCAACTTCAGGAAAGGAAACTACGAAGCAATGAGGGAAATGGTAAGGAAAAAACTTAGGAACACTTCCAAAAAATGGCAAACAGTAGAACATGCCTGGTCTTTTCTCAAGAACACGGTGAGCGAGGCACATAATCTGTATATCCCCAGATTCAAAAAGGGGTGCAAAAAGAGTCGAACAAAAGACCCAGCATGGATAACTAAAATAGTGAAGGAAGCGATAGGCAATAAGAAAAACTCATTCAGGAAATGGAAAAAGGACAAAACTGAGGGGAACTGGAAAGAGCACAGGAAGTATCAAAAAGAATGTCACAGAGTGGTTTGAAAAGCCAAAAGAGAGTATGAAAAGAGGCTAGCTAGGGAAGCACGAGATTTCAAACCGTTCTTTAGATATGTTAAAGGGAAGCAACCGGCTAGGGAGGAGGTGGGACCGCTGGACAACGGAGACAGGAAGGGAGTGGTGAAGGAGGAGAAAGAAGTGGCAGAAAGACTTAACATGTTATTTTCATCTGTATTTACAAACAAAGACACATCCAACATACCGGAAACTGAGCAATTCTTCAATGGAAATCAAGCAGAAAAATTAACATCCATGGAAGTTTTTCTTTACCCAGCGTGTGGTGGACACCTGGAATGCGCTTCCAGAAGACGTAATAGGACAGAGTACGGTACTGGAGTTCAAGAAAGGATTGGACAATTTCCTGCTGGAAAAAGGGATAGAGGGGTATAGATAGAGGGCTACTGTTGGGCACGATGGACCTCGGGTCTGACCCAGTAGAGGCACTGCTTATGTTATTTTGTTCTTATGAAGTGAGCCTTGAAGATGTACGCAGGCAGATAGAAAAACTAAAAACTGACAAATCCCCGGGTCCGGATGGAATCTATCCAAGGGTTCTGAAGGAATTAAAGGAGGAGATAGCGGAACTACTGCAGCAAATTTGCAATCTATCCCTGAAAACAGGCGTGATCCCGGAGGAATGGATGATAGCCAACGTTATGCCCTTCTTTAAAAAGGGATCAAGAGGTGACCCGGGAAACTACAGACCGGTGAGTCTGACCTCGGTTCCAGGGAAAATGGTGGAAGCACTGATAAAAGAAAACATCGATGAAAATTTTGAAAGAAACGAACTTCTGATAACCAGCCAACATGGTTTCTGCAAGGGGAGATCGTGCCTAACGAACTTATTACACTTCTTTGAAGGAATTAACAAACGGATGGACAAAGGAGACCCCATAGACATCATATATCTGGATTTCCAAAAAGCCTTTGACAAGGTGCCCCATGAACGCCTACTCCGGAAATTGAAGAACCATGGGGTGGAAGGAGATGTACATAGATGGATCAGAAACTGGTTGGCGGGTAGGAAACAGAGGGTAGGAGTGAAGGGCCATTACTCGGACTGCAGGAGGGTCACGAGTGGGGTCCCGCAGGGACGAAGTGTGAGATAATAAAATTTGCAGACGACACCAAACTATTTAGTGGAGCTCAGACTAAAGAGGACTGTGAAGAATTGCAAAGGGACTTGAACAAACTAGGGGAATCGGCAACGAGATGGCAGATGAAGTTCAACATTGAGAAATGTAAAGTATTACATGTGGGAAACAGAAACCCGAGATACAACTATACGATGGTAGGGATGTTATTAAATGAGAGTACCCAAGAAAGGGACTTGGGGGTAATGGTGGACATGATAATGAAGCCGACGGTACAGTGCGCAGCGGCCGCTAAGAAGGCAAACAGAATGCTAGGCATAATCAAGAAGGGTATTACAACCAGAACGAAAGAAGTTATCCTGCCAGTGTATCGGGCGATGGTGCGTCCGCATCTGGAGTACTGCGTCCAATATTGGTTGCCATATCTTAAGAAGGACATGGCTTTACTCAAGAGGGTTCAGAGGAGAACGACGCGTCTGATAAAGGGGATGGAAAACCTTTCATACGCTGAGAGATTGGAGAAACTGGGTCTCTTTTCCCTGGAGAAGAGGAGACTTAGAGGGGATATGATAGAGACTTAAGATCATGAAGGGCATAGAGAGAGTAGAGAGGAACATAGAGAGAGTAGATTCTTCAAAGATTCTTCAAACTTTCGAATAATAAAAGAACAAGAGGGCATTCAGAAAAGTTGAAAGGGGACAGATTCAAAATGAATGCTAGGAAGTTCTTCTTTATCCAACGTATGGTGGACACCTGGAATGCTCTTCCAGAGAGCGTAATAGGGCAGAGTACGGTACTGGGGTTCAAGAAAGGATTGGACAATTTCCTGCTGGAAAAGGGGATAAAGGGGTATAGATAGAGGATTATTGCACAGGTCCTGGACCTGTTGGGCTGCTGTGTGAGCGGACTGCTGGGCACGATGGACCTCAGATCTGACCCAGCAGAGGCATTGCTTATGTTCTTATGTTCTTATGCCACCGCTGTTTTTTTTCTACAAAATGAAGAGTCCTAACCTCTTTAGCTGTTCCATCCCTTTTATCATTTTGGCCACCCTTCTCTGTATCTTTTCTAATTCAGCTGTATCTTTTGGAGATGCAGTGACCAGAATTCTACACAATGTTTGTTCATGTGTGCCTCTGCCAAGTTTTACTTTGGCAATTCCTTGCTTTGAATTGATGTCATTTCTTCTGGCGCAGCTGTTCTTTTGTTTTCTGGAAAAAAAAAAAAAAGATGGAGGAGCAGGACTCTGTTGATCATTTCTGAAACTAGCCCATCCTGTCAAATTGATAATAATGGCTGAGTTAGCAACTTGAAAAATGGATGTTATTACAGAGGAAAAGACACAACAGAGAAGCCCAAAATGCATAAACAACAGCGTCAATGAAGAAGCAGGTGACCCACCGGAGTTCATAAAGGTCTTTATTAAAAAAAAAAACTTTCACACACAAGACTCCTTAAGATCTAATTCTTACTTAAAATGCTGAGAAGATAATGACACCTGATTTCTTTTTAAATCATCTATTGATTTCTTGTATCTGTGGAATACAATCCAATTGATACTTCAAATAGCTATTGACATCTTATCTGCTCTGAATTAATTTGGAGATAGCAGGTCAAATAGTACTATCGGTTTTTATTGCTGACCTACAAGTGTTCATTCTGCTGCCCCTCAATATTTCCATGACATCCTGTTTGTCTGTCATGCCTGGTTAGATTGTAAGCACTTTTGAGCAGGGACTGTTTTCTTCTTTGGGACTGTGCACCGCTGCGTGCATCCGGTAGTGCTAAAGAAATAATTAATAGTAGTAATAATAGTCGTATATCAGAACTATCTTTGTGATTATTGGAAGCTTTCACATAAATCAAAAAAACTGAACAAAGGACAAATGGTCATAAAATGAAGCTGAAAGAAGAGAGGCTGCGAGAAACAGGGAAACAGAAAGTGGCGAACATCTGGAGTAGGCTAGCAGTGGCACCTGGTAGAAGAAACTCTGTAAAATAAAAAAATAAAAAAACTTATTAGCAAATGATAAACTGAAGTCACATACTTAACATAAAATAACATAGGGCTCCTTTTAGAAAGCCATGATAGCGGCTGCTGCTGCGGTAGTCGGTCTGACGCACATTGGGATTTAATGGGCGTTGGATCATTTGCTATGCGGCAGCCACAACTACAGCTTTGTAAACAAAAAAAAGGGGGGGTAATGTTTTTTAGGCTGCTAATACCTTTAAGTTTTAAGCAGTTAACATAGCAAAAGAATAGGAATAACACCTGAAATATACAGTACGGATTATCTAAACAATGCCAATGTCAGCAATCGCCTTAAAAGTGGTAGCCAATTGGTGTCAATCACGCCTTCAGCAAAGATAGGTGCCAGAAATGTAGGCCAGGATTGTCAAGAACTACATTTCTGGTGCCTATCTTTGATGTGAATACAGCGTTAGGCACGCCTATAGTGGAGGAAGCGCAATTCTGGCATATTTTATTTAAGTGAACATAAGTACATAAGAATAGCCTTACTGGGTCAGACAAATGGTCTATCAAACCCAGTAGACCATTCTCACGGTAGCCAATACAGGTCACTACTACCTGGCAAAAACCCCAAAAGTAGCAATATTCCATGCTACCGATACAGGGCAAGCAGTGACATCCCCCATGTCTGTCTCAAAAACAGACTATGGACTTTTCCTCCAAGAAATTGTCCAAACATTTCTTAAAGCCAGCTACGCTATCTGCTCTTACCATAACCTCTGGCAATGCGTCCCAGAGCTTAACTTTTACATAACATATAAAACATAACATCAAATATCTAGACCGCATAACCATAAGTTCAATGTGGTTTAACAAAAGATTGCAATATGAAAAATACAATGAGATCTATTTAGGCAGAAATTTTGAAAAAAGGAAGGTTTTCAACAGTTTTCTGAAATGTTCATAAGAACAAGATGTGAACTATTCTCTGAGTGAAAAATATATTTCCTCCTATTGGTTTTGAAAAGTGTTTTCCTGTAACTTTATCAAGTGTCCCCTAGTCTTTGTAATTTTTGACAGAGTGAAAAATTGATCCACTTGTACCCATTCTACTCCATTCAGGATTTTGTAGAATTCAATCATATCTCCCCTGAGCCTTCTCTTCTCCAAGCTGAAGAGCCCTAACCTTTTTAGTCTTTCCTAATACGAGAGGAGCTCCATCCCCTTTATCATCTTTGTCGCTCTTCTTTGGAATGCACCTGAGCCAACCAGAATCTTAGGTCTCTCTCCAAGTGCATTCTGGGATGCATTCGGCATGGCCTAAGACTCTAATTGGCCAGATCGCTTAGGCCTCTCCCATGGGAGGGGCCTTAAGCACCTGGGCCAATCAGGGCCTTAGATCCCTCCCCAGTGCATCCCACAATACACCAGGAAGGGGAAGGAACACCACTTTGTGGAGGCGGGCCTGCTGGCCGAAGGGAGTAAACATACCTCTGGCCACACAACGAAAAAAAGTACTGGTGAGGTCTGAGGGGATTTTGGGAGGGGTCAGGGGGGCATGCCTGCAGGGGGTTCCAACAGGAAGGAGTAAGTATCCCTCCTGCTGATGATCTTAGGGGGTATTCCGGCAGGAGAGACTGGGCATCCCTCCTGCTGGGGGATATCTTGGGGTGGTGGCAACAGGAGGAATTAGGCATGCCTCCTACCACAGTCATTTGGGGGTAGGGGGGCAGCTTCAGGGGATGGGTTCCCTGCCATGGCTGCTAAAATGATCACAGCTGGGAGATTCCTTGCTGCGATTGGCTCAGCAAGGGAAGATCGTGCCTAACAAACTTATTACACTTCTTCAAAGGAATTAACAAACGAATGGACAAAGGGGACCCCATAGACATCGTATACTTGGATTTCCAAAAAGCCTTTGACAAGGTACCCCATGAACGCCTACTACGGAAACTGAAGAGCCATGAGGGTGGAAGGAGACATACATAGATGGATCAAAAATTGGTTGGCGGGTAGGAAGCAGAGGGTAGGAGTGAAGGGTCACTATTCTGACTGGAGGAGGGTCACGAGTGGTGTTCCGCAGGGGTCGGTGCTCAGACCGCTGCTGTTCAATGCATTCATAAACGATCTAGAAACAGGGACAAAGTGCGAGGTAATAAAATTCGCAGACGACACCAAATTATTTAGTGGAGTTGGGACAAAAGAGGACTGTGAAGATTTACAAAGAGACCTGAACAAACTAGAAGAGTGGGAGGCGAGATGGCAGATGAAATTTAATGTAGAGAAATGTAGTCTTACATGTGGAAACAGAAATCCGAAGTACAGCTATATGATGGGAGGGCTGAAAATGGGTGAGAGCACCCTAGAAAAGGACTTGGGGGTATTGGTGGACAAGACAATGAAGCCGTCGGCACAGTGCATAGTGGCCTCAAAGAAGGCGAATAGAATGCTAGGTATTATCAAGAAAGGTATTACAACCAGAACGAAAGAGGTTATCCTGCCGTTGTATCGGGCGATGGTGCGTCAGCATCTGGAGTACTGCGTCCAATATTGGTCGCCATACATTAAGAAGGATATGGTGTTACTTAGCCTCCCAATTTACCTGTTATAGATCATTTAAAAAATACCCGTAATGATTTTATATTTATGTACCCCTCTATTAAGTCCTGTCAATTCAAGAGATTTTTAAATAAGACATTTGCTTTTCAATTAGGAAAATTGAATTCTTGGTTGACTCCTTTGATCTTTCAAATGTTTTCATATCCTGCTTTTAGAAGGATTTAAAAAACATATTTGTTTGACAAATTTATTACATAATTGTTCTTAACTTCAATTTTACTATGTTTAATATGTATATTTTACTGATTGTCCAGTTCTTCTTTGTGAACCGCCCGGATCTTTTGTGGGTGGGCGGTATACAAGAATAAAGTTATTATTATTATTTATTATTAAACGGATATAGCTACATGAAATGGATGTAAATGAAGCAAAACCTTAAGGGGCTCATAATCGAAAGAGAAACACGTCCAAAAACCGGCCTGTTGGCACTTTCGATTATGCCCCTCCACATGTTCACTCTTTCAAAAACGATTCAATCCATTTTAATACCAAACCTGTTATTCCAATTGATTGAAGTTGTTTAAGAAGAAGTTCATGACCAACTAAATAAAAAGCCAGAGAAAGGTCTAAGGAGACCACAAGAATTAAATTTCCAGTATCTAGTGAACCATGCAGTTTACTGTTCAGAGCTGTTCTAGTAGTCTCTGTATCTAAGACAGTTTCATAGCCTTCTATCTTCTGGTATAAATAAGTTGCACATCCCACTTTTGGTACCTTTTTTCTCAGCAGGTCACATATGTTCTATTCTATAGCATATAAATGGCATGTTTATTCCCTGATAAGCACTGAATTATAGCAGTGTTCAGAAAAAACTCCAAAACCATATTCACAGTTAACAAAATCATCATAGCCATGCACTGTCTTAAATGTCAATGAGCAGATTAGATTTATGCTGCCATTACCAGAGCATTTTCATACAACAAATTTTGACCCAGCTGTGAGGACAATCAGACTGTTTCGTGGATGTCTAATTCTAAAACCACTATATAATTAATAAGTACATTCTGCTGCATTAGGAAGCTCCATCAAAATAATTGCTTGATTTTAATGTTTTATTCTGGGACATTTAGTTCTAAAATTAACCAGAAACAACAAAGTACTAAAATTAACCAGAAACAACAACATTATTAAAATCTACTTTTTCTCTTAGAAAATACTGAAACAAACATTGCCACAATGTGAATGTTTTAAGTTGTTTTGCTAAATATATTTAGTCATATTTTCCTCCCCTAAGCAGCAGGACTAAAACTTGAAGGCTTTCTTTGTTCAAATGCTAGATGCCTTCTATAGTATTTAACAAAAAAAAGTTTGTTTTCCTTTGCGATGCTCTCCCACAGTTTTTGTTATGATAAGTTATGTTAAGTTAATCAGTTTTTCTATTCCACCTTTACCTTTTCAGTTCAAGTTGGGGAGAGTGTGGCGCAGTGGTTAAAGCTACAGCCTCAACACCCTGAATTTGTGGGTTCAAACCCACACTGCTCCTTGTGACCTTGGGCAAGTCACTTGTCCCAGGTACATTAGATAGATTGTGAGCCCGCCGGGACAGACAGGGAAAACTGCTTGAGTACCTGAATAAATTCATGTAAACCGTTCTGAGCTCCCCTGGGAGAACGGTATAGAAAATTGAATAAATAAATAAAAGTTCAGATTACATTACAAGAGGTTGGTTCAGTTACCCAGGAAGTTACAAAGGACATTTGATATGGACATTCAAAAGGGTTGCCAGTACAGGTAGATCAGTACAATTAGGAAAGGCAGATGAGATGTCAGATCAGCAAATAGTCTCTGTTCTTATCAAAATCAGTCTTTATTTTGTAAATCTTTCATTGATCATTTATTTATGTATTTGCATAATAAAGACTGATTTTGATAAGAACAGAGGCTATTTGCTGTTTACTGATCTGACATCTCATCTGCCCTTCTTTTACGTACTTGGACCTTCTTGCAGGGTGGATATATTTTGTCCTTTCTGGCTGTGTGGTTACTACAGTTAGGTCATGATTACAAATAAATAGTTACAAGTTCAAGTAGGTCATCGTTGGCTCATTGTTATGTCCCAGGAGTTGCATTAGACAGTTTAGAAATGGGTTTTTACAATTACCATTTCAGTTATTTCAGCGTTGGCTCCCTGTCTTGGTACAGAAATGCCAACTTAGAACTTTTCTGAACCTGAGATAATTTGCCTGGTGGAGACTTTATATTGTTGCATGCTGGGAATTTTAAGTGGAAAAGATTATTTTATAATAATACTATTAGTCATATCTACCAAAATATGGAAACAGAGAGTGGACAATACTTGGACTGGAAAAGTATCACGAGTGGAGTGCCACATGGTTCGGTGCTCGGGCCCGTGTTCTTCAACATATTTATAAACGACCTGTAAATTGGTATGATAAGTGAGGTGATTAAATTTGCGGATGATATAAAGTTATTAAGAGTAGTGAGGACACAGAAAGATTGCGAAGAGATACAACGCGACATAAACGCGTTCGAGGAATGGGCCACGAAATGGCAAATGAGGTTCAATGTGGATAAGTGCAAGGTGATGCATGTCGGTAACAAAAATCATATGTATGAATACAGGATGTCCAGTGCTATACTCGGAGAGAGCCTCCATGGAGACTTGGGAGTGCTTGTAGACAAATCAATGAAGCTGTCTGCGCAATATGCTGCGGCGGCGAAAAGAGCAAACAGAATGCTAGGAATGATTAAGAAGGGAATCACAAACAGATCTGAGAAGGTTATCACGCCGCAGTACTAGGCTATGGTGCGCCTCCACCTGGAATACTGCATCCAAAACTGGTCGCCGTACGTGAAAAAGGACATAGTACTACTCAAAAGTATCCAGAGAAGAGCGACAAAAATGGTTAAGGGAGGAGTTGCCGTACAATGAGAGGCTAGAGAAACTGGGCCTCTTCTCCCTTGAAAAGAGGAGACTGAGAGGGGACATGATCGAAACATTCAAGATATTGAAGGGAATTGACTTAGTAGAGAAAGAGAGATTGTTCTTCCTCTCCGAGGTAAAGAGAACGAGAGGGCATTCTCTAAAGTTGGGATAGATTCCATACAAACGTAAGGAAGTTCTTCACCCAGAGAGTGGTAGAAATCTGGAACGCTCTTCCAGAGGCTGTTATAGAGGAACGCAACCTCCAGGGATTCAAGAAAGGGTTAGATAAGTTCCTGTTGAACCAGAATGTACGCAGATAAGACTATACTCAAATAGGACACTGGTCTTTGAACTAAGGGCTGCCGTGTGAGCGGACTACTGGGCATGATGGACCACCGGTCTGACCCAGCAGCGGCAATTCAATGCGTTTGCGTACGCAGATGATATTCAACTTTTATATCTAATAGATCCTGAGAATCCTTCAGAATCAATATCAATTACCCAGAAATTTTGAGCAAATACATCAATGGCTCGCTACTAATAGACATGCTCTCTCAACATTTCCAAATCAAATGTAATGCTTTTTCCTTGGAAAGAAGGCCTAAAATTCGACCATCCCATTACTCTTATAGGTGCCACACTTCAAGCAGTTACTACCATCAAAATTCTAGGGGTCATATTTGATCAGAAATTGCCCTATCATGATCATATTAGCAGTTTAGTCAAATCAACATTCTTTAGGATACGACAAATTCGTTCAATTTCTAAATGGTTGGAACCAAAATCCTTAAACATACTGATCATTGATCATTTCTAAAATCGATTACTGTAATGCCTTATTTAAGGGTATTACTCAAAAAGAGATCAGGCATTTACAGCTAATTCAAAACGCCTCTATTAAAATTATCATGAATGCAAAAAAGTTTGACCATGTTTCGCCACTTCTTAAAAAAATCTTTATGTCCAGCTTTCATCAACAGGATTCTAATTCCCTATGCTTCCACTAGAACTCTTCGATCTAATGACCAACATTTGCTAACCGTTCCATCACTTAAAACCATTAATACAAGAAGACAATTCATTTTATCCGTTGTGACCCCTCAATTGTGGAATTCCTTGCCAATCTACTTAAGGGTGGAAAAAAAAGTTGACAGATTTAAGAGTCAGTTAAAATGCTTTCTTTTTAAAGATGCATTTGACTGCTAGACATCATAAAAACACCAAACCAAAGCAAAGTCCATCCTTTAAAAAAAAAAAAACCCCCACCAAAAATCCCTCCTTTTGTTTTTCTCCTTGATTGTTTCATCTGCCTCCAATTACTGTATTTCTATCCTACTTACCCTACTAGTCCAGTCTGTTTTGAAAGTCATGTATTTGCTATATGAACTTTTTGTTCCCCTGTATATTGTTATAAACTATTTTTAGAATTGTACATCACTCTGAATATATGATAGGGTGATTAAACAAATTTTAAATAAACTTGAAACTTGAAACTTCTTATGTTCTTATGGTGTTCCTCTAATTCAGATGAGGTAAAACAATTTGGTGTGATCAAATTAATGTATAAAAGGATTGATTAAAGTGGAGAAAAAGCAATAATATACAAATAAAGTCACAGCTAAAGATGATATTTCTCATGAATGTTTTCAAGTGGTTAGATCAATAGCTCATTGTTTGAAGATACAGTAAGCTCACAGATAACTGGTCAATATATCTTTTGCAGATAGCTGCACATCAAAGCAGCCACACTCCTTAGGAAATTTGCCAAGGGCTAGTGCATTTTGAATCATTGCTTGGGATATTATTCAAAGACTTACCAATTACTGTGCTTTTCTGGTTAAAAATACATCTAGTCATCATACCAAAAGGTTCTTTCCTTCTGAAAATGGAAGCATCTTTGTATCTCCTTTATTGAAATCAGGGAATTTAAATCTTAATCCTTGTTCCATTTATCTCCCAGTGTCTCAAATTCCTGTTATTTCTAAAGTGATTTAAGTGATGGTTTGCAGCAGTTTTCACAAGAGTATGATTTATTTGACAGAATATAATCTAGTGTTCCGAGCCGGCACAGTACTGAAACTTTGCTTGCAGCTCTCTTGAAAGATTTGAGATCCTTACTAGGTAAGTAATAACAAGGATTTGTAATGCAACTAGATCTGACAGCAGTTTCTGATTTGGTCAACCATGATGTATTACTTGTTGAATTAAGGGAGACTGGATTGACCGAGAAAGTGCTACAATGGTTTCAGGGGATTCTTAAAGAACCGTATTACGAGGGTGAGCTGGAAAGATTACATCTCATAAGAACATAAGAATTTCCATATTGAGATAGACCAAAGGTTTCCAACAGTGGCCAACCCAGGTCCCAAGTACCTAGCTAGATCCCACTTTTTGTTTCAATGATATGAAATGAAATGAAAGCTCCACATCATTCTCTTCTTGGTTGGGCTGAGAGCTTTTCAGTGGCCCCTCGTATCTTTACTCACTAGAGGGGTCTAAATGCTAACACGTCCATAGAATATAATGGGTGCATTAGCATTTAGCATGCACTAATATTTAGGGCTCCTTTTACTAAGCTGCACTAGTAGTTTTAGCGGATGGCAGGTCAAATGCGTGCAAGACAAAAGCACCAAGACAAGTTAGCACAAGACAGTTAAGCACAAGGATAATAGCGCACAAGATAGGCTAGACGCTAATGCCTCCATTGAGCTGGTGTTAGTTTTTCCACGTAGCACGGGGGTTAGCGCACGCTAATCTGCAGCGCACGCTAAAAACGCTACCACAGCTTAGTAAAAGGAGCTCTTAGTGTGTGCTAAATTGGCTAGTGTGCCTTAGTTAAAGACCCCCCTAGGTAAATTTACTCACATAGTATTCTATATTAGTTTAATGCTAATGAGATTGTATCGATTTTTCCTATGGTGAGTTCTATGTGTTGTTTTCCTAGTACTGTATTCACAGGTGGATGCATAATCATGGATGAAAAAAAAAAAAGGAAGAGAAAACAAAGATTTTGTGGTGGGAGAAATGATGTGGTGGCCGTTTTAGTCCACTCTTCAAGGTAATATGTAGAAATAAAACAAAAACATAAAGGAAAAAATAATAAATCAGATGTGATGCTGCTTGCAAGTCCCATTATTGCAAGGGTCAAAATCTCATTAAATCTGGAAATATAATTATTAGGAATTTTTACTAAGACTCACCGAACAATGGATTCTATTTTTTTGTTTTTAATTAAGAAAATTTATGGTCAGCTGCATCAAATTAGACAGATAAGTGTTTATTTAGATGAACATCCTTTGAGAGTAGTTTTTCAAGCCATAATTCTGTCTATACTAGATTACAGTCATATTGTCCTGCTGGGTAGATCAAATTATCGAGTTTTATGTTTACAGATGTTAGAAAATGTTGCAGAAAAAGCTGATGTTTAAAGGCTCCCTATTTACAAAGATCCGCTGAAAAGTTCTCAGTCCAAAGTTGGGGCAGTCTCCCTCAAGGACTATGCACTGAGTCCAGCGAGTTTCCACTTTTTTTGTCCTATAGTTTTCTGATGGAATGAAAAAAGTGGAAAATTACTGGACTAAAGGGCAAATTCTATAAGAAGCACCCAAAAGTTAGGCACCTACTTAGGCACTGTTCAGCGCGATTCAAGTAAAATTGGGTTCTGTTTAGTGAATCGCGCTGAGCGGCACCTATTTGGGCACCTAGTTTGGAGGCGCCCAATAAATAGGTCAACTCAAGGCACAATTAAAAGTTAGGCGCCCACGTGAGTGCTTAAGCACGCTTAAGAGCAGCGATTCTGTAAGAAGACGCCTAACACATAGCCACACCCACGCCTAACATGCATAGCGCCTATTTTTTTGAAGGCCGCCTAAATTTTTAGAGGCGCCTTGTTACAGAATCGGGCTTTCTTGATAGGCGCCTATGTTTCAATCAGTGCTGATTAAAAAAGCTTAATTGAGCTTGCTATTCAATTTAGATAGACGCCTATCTAGGTAGGCGCCTCCGAAATAGGTGCCTAACTTTAGGCGCTGGTTACAGAATTTGGGCCTAAGTTGGAGACTATCCCAACTTTGTTGGTTGGGCTGAGAATTTTTCACCAGTTGGCTGTTAAGGCTAGGGTTCAATTCAAACTATTGATCTTTCTGTTTAAAATATTACATACAGTAGTTTGTTTTTAATGATATGAAGAACTGGGTATCTTGATGTGTTCCAACTTGCATTCAGTTAACCAATTCAAAATTACACCTCTTCCAGTTTGTAATTTTAGGTGGCAGTATTCAAAATCATAATGCATAGACAATATTGGCCCACAGCTGTGGAAATCCTTGCCGTTTGATTTATGGCGACAAATCCTAGATTCATATTCCCAACCTGATCCCCCAGTAAAATTCCCCCTGATCTCTCAGTATTCCCTTATATGGAAGGCTTACTCCTAGTGGTAGTACTGCAAGACGACTAGAAAGAGTCACTGATGCCATTTTTAAACTCAGTCGGATTGGACAGGTGTGGAGGTGGACCACTCCTGCTCTGTCCCAGTACATAACCAAGGATTATTTTTGGATAAGTCTCAGGAGTGGCAAGTGAAGGGAGTCTTGTTAGCAGGCTGCAACGCCAGGACAGGATTGGAAAGGTGATTGGGGGACCATTCCGAAGAGGTGAAGGGATCAGAGGTGGAATCAGGTGGGGGATCAAAACTGGAGGGATCGTAGAGGATCAAAGAAATCAGGGGAATGCAACAGATGAATGGAGGCCAGACTGACAGACCAATATATCCAGGTCCTGGCTGATAGTCCTAGACATAGTCCAGCATTGAATAGCCAGGTCTGATTTAGCCAGCAGCAGTCAGTGCTTTAAAAAAAACACTGACAATTGGCTGAATATTGAATGGATGGCTTTTTAGAAAATATTTTAATGCTGATCAATTTTTATACAACATATTGCTATAATAGTCTTGATTTTACATTTTATTGCAACATCATTTATCTGGGGTCTTTCAAGAAAACTATTCAAAGACTCCGAATCGTCCAAAACTCAGCTGTCTGACTGAATTTTGGCATTAAAAAATGAGACCACATAACCCCCTATTACCAAAAACTTCATTGGTAGCCCCTGGAGGCAAGAGTCCTGTTCAAATTTGCCTGTCTTTGTTTAAAATCTATACTTGGCTCGGCCCCCACATACCTGGTCGCACATTTCAACTTGGACTGCCCCAGCAGGCCTACACGTAGAGTCCACATGTTCACCCATCCATCAATAAAGGCCTGCCGATACAAAAGATACCTAGATAGAACACTTGCTTTTCAAGCAGGCCAACACTTGCTTTCCAAGTATGAACAACTGGCTGAGCAACTTAATAACGCCCTCTTCATCCTATCTAAGTTTTAGAAAACTAGTAAAAACAAACTTGTTCAACCGATTTGTAACCTAAATGCTCCCATTGCCCTATCGCTTTACTCCATCTGATTTTTACCACGATCTCTCATTCCCGCACTGTTCTCTGCCTGCATGTATTGATGACTGTCCAGTGCACCTATTCTCACTGACTGTATCCGCTTCATGTACTTTAAAACCTTACTTTGTACCTATCTTCGCTGATTGTCCAGCTCCTCTTATTGTAAACCGCCTCAAACTACCATGGCTTTGGCAGTATATAAGAATAAAAATCATTATTATTATTATTATTTTGATTTTTTTTGGGGGGGAGGGGGGAGAGGTTAAATGGAATAAAAATACATGAATTGAATTGTCTTAAATTAATTGCAAACCTAAGTAGAGGATCATCTTGGAGCACAAAAAATTCCCAGCAAGGACTGAATATACAGGAGATTCAACAGAAAGCAAGATAGGTCACTGCGTGTTTTTGTAGTTATGATTCACAGTCTAAACTAAAACACTAATCCTGGTTCAAGGCTCAAATGGTCTTGCCCTGATACTCAAATGAGGAAGTCACTGGCCTTAGAATGGCAAGGGTGCTTCATGGTCATATTCAAAAATCTTGTGATGCTGCTAGAACCATCACTTATTTTGAGCCTGCAAATACAAACAATTTTTGAAAACTGCTTCAAATCACCTGCAGCAACTATAAAATCTCTTCATATATCAAAAAGACAAGTCTGATCACAGTGGTCTATACCTTGATAATATCAGCTCCAACTAATTTGAAATACTACAAACACAACAGAGAGAGGATTACAAGTGGTGAAACCTCATCACATCCTTCCTGTAGGGCCAAATTTAAAACTTATAAGAACATAAGCATTGCTATATTGGGGATGAACAAAAGTCCATGGAAGGATTGATTGAAAGTTGGAATTAGAACAATAGAGGATGTATGTCCTAATAATAAATTTGCATTCTTCTTCCACTTACAGCAGACATTTAGTTTATTGGGTAAGCAAAACTTTAAATGGATACAATTAAAACAAGCTATCCAAAAAGGAATTCCTGAATGGCATTCATTGAATGGTCAGCATAGCTTGCTATTCCTATGTTTTCAAGCAGAATTCCTTGGGCATCAGGCTTCCATGTGATATAAAGTGATACGGGAATACGAACCTAAAAAGTCTAAAACAGGCCTGTGAGATATTTGGAGTTACAATATAATATCTCAGAAACTCAGTGGCCTAGACCAGGGGTGACCACACTTTTTTGGCATACGAGCTACTTCTAAAATGACCAAGTCAAAATGATCTACCAACAATAAAATTTTTAAAAACACAAAGCAGAGAAAATGTTAATTATCATTTGCATTCAGGGTTTTTTTTCCAGAGGTCAAGGCAGATGACTTTAAAATATGCAATGTCACCTCAGTAACAACTATACAAAAATAGACAAATATACCCCCTCCCCTTTTACCGCGATAGCAGTTTTTAGTGCAGGGAGCTGCGCTGAATGCCCCTCGCAACTCCAGATGCTCATAGGCTCCCTGCACTAAAAACCACTATCGCGGTTTAGTAAAACGGGGCCATAGTTCAAAATATAGACCGCAGATATAAATTCTCAAAACGGACACATTTTGATCACTAAATTGAAAATAAAATCATTTTTCTTTTTTTTTTTTTTTTATTTATAATTTTGAATACTTTACAATATCCAACAATTCAAAAAGGAAAAGGAAATCACATAAAACAATGCATAATCAAATATTCATACAAAACTCCTTTCAAGCCTACATTAATGGGGAGTATGTCTTACTATTTTAATAACATAAAGTTCAAGAAATTAAAAGGATAATGATTCTTGGTTCATATTAATGAATCCTGAGTCATTCCTTAAACTAGGATACTATTATATTTAATTCTCCTCATTTTCCTCAGTTTGGTGAAACAAATCTCATTTCTATTTCTTTTCTCTTGCAATTAAAAATTGCTGTAGTTGTATTGGATCCCAAAAAGAATATTCGATATCTTGTAGTTTAATCATATATTTACAGGGAAATTTCAGGTAAAAGGATGCATCCAGTGCCAACACTCTATCCTTCAATTTCAAAAATTCTTTCCTCCTCAACTGTGTGGTTCTGAATACATCCGGAAAAATCCTGACTAAATCCCCACAAAATTTTGTTAACCTATTTTTGAAATAAAGTCTCATTATCAACATTTTATCCATCTCACTCATGCATGTTATTACCAGGGTGGACCGAGTCTGAATCACATCCTGTGTGTCTTCTAGAAATTCAGTTAGTTTTACCTCTGGTGTGGTCAGATGGTCCACCTCCTGGGCAGATTCAAGTTTTTTTGGAGAAATATAATAATAATTATTAATTGGAAAATTCTCAGCATTGGTCATTCCCAGTACTTCTTTAAAGAACTTCCTTAATAAAATCTCAGGTGACAGTAAATGAGTTACTGGAAAATTGACCAAGCGTAGATTTTTCACTCTGTTCATGTTCTCTATAGATTCAATTTTAGAATGTATTACTGTTGAATCTTTAACAGCTGATACAGAGATAGCTTGCAAATTGGTACATTGATTTTCCACCACATTTAGTCGTTTATCCAAACAACCTAAATTAACATCCACATTTTCCAATTTAGAAGAAACTAACTGAGAGTAATCTCCCATTTGCTTCATCATTGTCCTGAGAAAACCTTCAACTCTGGATATACCTAACCATAAGTCTTTTAAGGTAATATCCTGTGTTTCCTCTGTTCGTGTGGATTCATCCACTCCACCAGAAAATGTCAAAGGTTTAGGTATTTCAACATATACTAATTTACTTAAATGGGTGGATGAAATCACTTGAGCATCAGATATAGTGGGAGTTAAATTCCCACTATCACTGGGTATTGGATGAAGGGGAGGAGTATGATTGAGAGGACTTATTGAAGCTCCTGACAAGGAGGAATCCATTTCTGATGGTACCACTGGTGGATTACCAGAGAGTAATAATAAATGTCTGTCCATTGGACCAGATACCACTGGTGTGGAACTTTTAGGTTTTATCTTTCTTTTTCCCATATTCTAGAATCATACAAAAAGTTATAGAAAGACTTATATATTACCAACCGGCTTCCAGCTCCTGGTCTCCTCGTGGCTCCAAGGAGCTCCCAAGGGGCCTAGCATGCCCTTTAGGGCACGCCCCTTTGGCCACGCCCTGCGGCCGCAACTGCGGCAGCGGCTTGGATTTAAGACGCTGGAGACGGACCCGGTGACGTCAAGGGGTCCGTCTCTGTAGGTGCCTGTCCGCCGAAAACAATGAGTCCAACACGCTGCTGCAGGAGGCCAGGAACAAACGTATAGTCCCCTTGGGTGGTATCCTGTCAAATGTAAGAGTGCTCCCAATTCAACCACGGCAGCGGCTTGGATTTAAGACGCTGGAGACGGACCCGGTGACGTCAAGGGGTCCATCTCTGTAGGTGCCTGTCCACCGAAAACAATAAGAGTCCAACACGCTGCTGCAGGAGGCCAGGAACAAATGTATAGTCCCCTCGGGTGGTATCCTGTCAAATGTAAGAGTGCTCCCAATTCAACCGCGGCAGCGGCTTGGATTTAAGACGCTGGAGACGGACCCGGTGACGTCAAGGGGTCCGTCTCTGTAGGTGCCTGTCCACTGAAAACAATAAGAGTCCAACACGCTGCTGCAGGAGGCCAGGAACAAATGTATAGTCCCCTCGGGTGGTATCCTGTCAAATGTAAGAGTGCTCCCAATTCAACCACGGCAGCGGCTTGGATTTAAGACGCTGGAGACGGACCCGGTGACGTCAAGGGGTCCGTCTCTGTAGGTGCCTGTCCGCCAAAAACAATGAGTCCAACACGCTGCTGCAGGAGGCCAGGAACAAACGTATAGTCCCCTTGGGTGGTATCCTGTCAAATGTAAGAGTGCTCCCAATTCAACCGCGGCAGCGGCTTGGATTTAAGACGCTGGAGACGGACCCGGTGACGTCAAGGGGTCCATCTCTGTAGGTGCCTGTCCGCCGAAAACAATAAGAGTCCAACACGCTGCTGCAGGAGGCCAGGAACAAATGTATAGTCCCCTCGGGTGGTATCCTGTCAAATGTAAGAGTGCTCCCAATTCAGCCACGGCAGCGTCTTGGATTTAAGACGCTGGAGACGGACCCGGTGACGTCAAGGGGTCCGTCTCTGTAGGTGCCTGTCTGCCGAAAACAATAAGAGTCCAACACGCTGCTGCAGGAGGCCAGGAACAAGCGTATAGTCTCCTTGGGTGGTATCCTGTCAAATGTAAGAGTGCTCCCCGAAAATAAAATCATTTTTCCTACCTTTTTGTCTGGTGATTTCATGAGTCTCTGGTTGCACTTCCTTCTTTTGTAAATCCAATATTTCTTTCATTCTGCATTTCTTTCTTTCTGCCCCTCTCCTTTTCTTTCTGACTCTCTTTCTCTCTCTCCCTGCCTGCCTTTCTTTCTTTCTCTCCCCCACCCTCCTCTTTATTTCTGCCTTTCTTTCTCTCTCCCCCTGCCTGCCTGTCTTTCTTTCTCTCTTCCCCTCCTCCCCCCAAGCCATCGCGCCAATTTCTCCACTTCCCTGATTCTTTCCCTATCCCCCATAAATTAAGACTTCAACAAGCACAACATTCACATCTTAAAAACACAGACTGAACTACAACATTAGTATGAGTATGAAGTAAAAATGGCAGAGTACAATCTGAAAGAACTCAAGTTTAACTGATACTTCCACACCCTGCAACAATAAAGTTGAAGGGGATTCAAAAGCAACCTCTTGAGACACCATCAAGACTCAGATTTTCAAACATTTAATTGCAGTTCAAGCCACTCCGCCGATTTATCCTTACTGCTTCCCCGAGCCAGGCCAGGCGTGTACAAGCACCGGACTCACAAGACATAACATAACATTATATTTATAGACCGCATTACCAAAAAGTTCTACGCAGTTTACAAAAGATTATAAACATTAAACATAATCGTATATTTGAATGAGTCAGGTTTTTATCTGTTTTCTAAAATGTCTGTAAGAAACAGCTGTGATCAACAATGATCAAAATTCTTTTTCATGAGAAGCTGCCTGAGATGCTAAAGAGTGATTTAGGAATTTCTTGCTTTTACAACCTTTTACAGAAGGGAAATTGAACAGAGCATGAGTTTTCCTAGCGTCAGAGAGGAAGTTCCAGGCCAGCCAGGCAGCAATTGGCTGGCCCAAATCTTCCTTTCCGATGTCAGAATTGACAGCGGAGGTGAAGTCTTGTGAGTCCGGTGCTTGTTCGCGCCTGGCCCGGCTCAGGAAAGCAGCAGGGAGAAAAAGATCACAAAGGCAACGCGATCGACTCGTGATGCCTTTGCAATCTACTGGTCGATCGCGATCGACCATTTGGGCACCCCTGGCCTAGGCTTTGGAATCGTACAGTGAGATGTACAGCATCAGTCTCGATGAGACAAACTTTATACTATTTAATGTTTAACGTATTTTGGACTCCAGTGAGATTACAAAGAACAGATTCCACACGGTCTAATAAGTGTTGGCATTGCCAACTAGAAATTGGAACGTTAGATCATCTTTTATTTCACTGTCCTTTGATATTTGGGTTTTGAAAGTCCATATGGAGTAAAATAATTTCTATTCTTGAAGTCCCTATTCCGTTTCATATGGAATTATATTGTTCGGTACTTCAATTATGAATAGGAGCCTGCTCAATAGTTCCAAAGATAAACTTCTTCTCATTATGACAGGTGTGGCTTTCCAAATGATTACAAGAAATTGGAAGAATTGGGATCGATTAAATATGCCTTTTGGTGGGAGACTCTTTGTATGTATTACCGATATGAGAAAATGTTAGCAGAAAAAGTGAAAGAATCGCAAAAATTCATAGGAATCTGGGGTCCATTAGATTCTTTTGTTAAACAGCTTTAATAATAGTGTGAACCTGCCAAATCAAAGATTTTCTATTCTTCATACAAATCCAGAGAGGGAGGGAGGGTAGGGGATTATTTATTTTGCATTTCATGTATAGTACATAAGTGCTTTTAAGGAATGTTATTGATGGATAATTTGTTGCACTTTCTGTAAGATGGTTTAAAACCTAAAACTCATAAGAACATAAGCATTGCTATATTGGGGATGAACAAAAGTCCATCAAGCCCAGTAACCTGTTTCCAACAGTAGACAGTCCAGGACCCAAGTACCTGGCAAGATCCCTAAAGAGTAAAACAGATTTTAAGTTTCAAGTTTCAAGTTTATTAGGATTTTATATACCGCCTATCAAGGTTATCTAAGCGGTTTTTACAATCAGGTACTCAAGCATTTTTCCCTCTCTGTCCCGGTGGGCTCACAATCTATCTAATAAGCAATGGATTTTACCAAATCCATCTTAATAATGGCTTATGGAATTTTCTTTTAGGAATGTGTCTGTAACCAGATTTAAAAAATAAATAAAACCCAACTGGGGAGGGGTTCCATGCTGCAGTGTGGGCCCTGATTCTGTAGGTCCTGGCTCAGGGGCTAGGAAGAGCAGTGGACGACCAGAAGCTTTGTTGTGATCCAGGGGCAGCTCAGGGCAGAATCACAGTCTCAGGAAGCAGAGCCAAAGTTGAGGCAGGCCAAAGATGGATGTAGGACAGAAAGCAAAGGAGAGAAATACAGCAAATGGATAAGAAACAGAGTTAAGAGCACAGACAGAAAGAAGTACAACCAGAGACTGTGAAAAGATGATTAGAAAAATAAAATCACCAAACAACAAAGGTAGGAAAAATAATTGTATTTTCAATTTACTGATTGAAATATGTCAATTTTGAGCACTTACATCTGCTGTCTATATTTTGCACTGTTCAAAAAGAAATGCTTTCTTTAGGTTATACTGCATGCAGAGTCTGGCATCTTAGCACTTCATTTGTGTATAATGTGACTTTTAACCTCCCCCTCCCCCCCTTTTTTTTTTTTTTTTTACAAAACTGCCAAGAGGTTTTAGGACCGGCCGGCACGCTGAATGTTCTGCAATGCTCTGACGCTTATAGGAACTCTCTGACTATCAGAGAAGTGCAGAGCATTCAGCTTACCGGCTGGCACTATAAACCTCTTGCATGATTTTTATAAAAGGAGTGGGGGGTTAGTTTGTGGTCCTGTGTTTGCTAAGGGTTTATCTGTATTCTGCATGTGTGCCCAAGGCCAGATGTTCTTATAGGAATGAATGTTGAGAAGCGTTATTGATGTCATGACCCAAAGTAGCAAAATATTTGTCAGCTCTCCTTCAGCCCTTTTAAACCCAAAACGGCCCTCACTTAAAAATTAGCAAAGATTACTGCTTTAGACAGAGCGTGTTTATGTCACGTTGCAGGTCTTGGCAATCCTCCTGCATCTTCACTACTCTGAATAACTTCGTATCATCTGCAAATTTAATCACCTCACTCGTCGTACCAATTTCCAGGTCGTTTATAAATATGTTGAAGAGCAGGGGTCCAAACACCGAACCCTGCGGCACTCCACTCTTGACACTTTTCCAGTTCGAGTATTGTCCATTTACCCCCACTCTCTGTTTCCTATTCAGCAGCCAGTTTTTGATCCACGTGAGTATTTCACCCTCGATTCCATGGCTCACAATTTTTCGAAGTAGTCATGCATGCAGAACCTTGTCAAATGCCTTCTGAAAATCCAGATATACGATGTCAACTGGGTCACCCTTGTCTATCTGCCTGTTTACTCCTTCGAAGAAGTGCAGCAAGTTCGTCAAGCAAGATTTTCCTTTGCTGAAGCCGTGCTGGCTGGTCCTCATCAGATTGTGTCCGTCAAGGTGATCAATGATGCGGTCCTTTATCAGCGCCTCTACCATCTTTCCCGGTACCAAGGTCAGACTAACCGGTCTGTAGTTTCCCGGATCTCCCCTCAAACCTTTCTTGAAGATCGGCGTAACATTCACCACTTTTCAGTGTTCCGGAATCCTTCCTGATTTGATCGACAGATTAGCTATTAGTTGAAGCAGTTAAGCTATAGCCCCTTTCAGTTCCTTGATTACCCTCAGATGGATGCCATCCGGTCCCGGGGATTTATCATTTTTAAACCTATCAATCTGCCTGCATACCTCATCTAGACTGACCGTTAACCCTGTCAGTTTCCCATTTCGTTTCCTGTGTATAGCCTGTCGGCTTCCCGATTGTTGTGTTTATCCTCTTCGGTAAATACAGACGCAAAAATGTGTTCAGTTTGTTGACAATGGCTTTGTACTCCTTTAGCACTCTCTTTATTCCATGGTCATCCAACGGCCCCACCGCTTCCTTCGCGGGTCGTTTCCCCTTAATATATCAAAGAAATGGTTTGAAGTTTTTTGCCTTCTTGGCTATTTTTTCCTCGTAGTCTCTTTTGGCCCCTCTTATCAACATATGGCACCTGCTTTGATGTTGGTTGTGCTTTTTCCAGTTTTCAGCCGTGTTTTACCTTTTCCATTCCTTAAATGAAGTCTTCTTGTCTCTGATCGCTTCCTTCACCACTACAGTGAGCCACACCGGTTCCTTGTTCTTTTTCCTCTTGGATCCCTTGTTGATACACGGTATATATACATTTTGTGCCTCGGTGACTGTGTCTTTAAAAAGGGACCATGCTTGCTATAGCGTTTTTACATTGCTTATCCTCTTCTTAAACTTCTTCCCCACCATGAGTCTTATCCCTTCGTAATTCTCTTTTCGGAAGTTCAGTGCCGTGGCTGTCATTCTGAACCGATGTTTCACCCCTGCGTCCAGGTCGAAGCGGATCATATTGTGATCACTGCTTCCCAGCGTCCCTCCTACTTCTACACCTTGCGCCGGTCCTCGTAATCCATTTAGAATTAAGTCCAGAATTACATTTCCTCTCGTATTTTCCTTGACAAGTTGTTCCAGGAAGCAATCGCCTACAGCAGAAAAGAAGAAGGAGAGAAAAGCAGAGAAGAGAACAGGAGAGGGGAAGAAGGAGCAAGCAAAGGGGAATTGGCGAGAGGTAGCTATAAAGGAAAGATAGACTCCACCTCACTGGAGATGGAACGAGACTACTTGGAAGCAACATAAAGAGAGAAATTGAGAAGTTTTTAAACTAGGAAGAAGGGGAAAGCCGACAGTCGACCAAGAGTCGATGGTTCGGGAATTGGTATATCCATAGGATACCGTGCAGGAAGAGAGCGGGGAAGACTCACCGGATCATAGGCAAGAGAGAAATCCTGACAGATCGAAAGGAACACAAGAGGGAAGGAAATGCAAGCAAGTAACAGGCCGCAAACTCAAGTGTATGTACACGAACGCAAGGAGCCTAAGAAATAAGATGGGGGAATTGGAAGCTATGGCACAAAAAGATGACCTTGACATCATCGGCCTCACGGAAACACGGTGGAACGAGGAATACGTCTGGGACAATGTGCTACCGGGATACAAGCTATACCACAGAGACAGAGTAGATAAAAAATGTGGGGGTATTGCCCTATACGTCAATGAGGGAAGAGTCTACCAGCGAGAACCCACCGTTAATGAAAAATAAGGTAGAGTCTCTATGGGTTAAATTTCCGGAAATGATGATCGGCATCTACTACTGATCCCCAGGGCAGTCCGAAGAAATTGATAGAGAAATGATGGGCAAGATTAAACACAACTGCGGTCCTCTGGCCAATAGTTTAGTTCTCAAAACCCCAGCTTGTAGCTTATACTCTTCAGTAGTAGAACAAATCCTGCGATAACACAGAAACAACTTGGGCGCCTACTGGTGCCTTAAAAATCAGCACTGGTTAGAGAATCTGGGCCTTTTTTTGTATATCTTTTTATTGACAAAATGGAACAGAGTATCATACAACAAAGCATACCAAGAAACACAATGCAGCAAAACAGAACCCATCAAGAACAATACAAGGCATAAGAAGGGCACTGTCCGGGTCCAGGGCAGCCCCTAGACAAAACCAGTACCTGTGCAGAAGCAACTAAATCAGGTCTCTGTGCAAGAGCCAACCGGCAAAAGGTATAAGAAGATACATCCATTCCATTCCCAGTTTTCTTCCCATATGTCCCTCCCCGAACAAAAAGAAACAAATGGACCCCAACCAGCCCCCCCCCCTTCCACCCCACATAGACCCTTCGCACACCAGGGTGAAAAAAAAAGAAGAAAACAAAGAGCAAAATTGAAAGAGCAGGCAAGCCAGAAGGTACTCTACAAATAGAGCAATATGTCATACAAAACTTTATTTTTCTGTTTGAGCTGGTCCCAGTCTCTTTTTTACTTTCCTTGTGTCAATTTTCTTCTAAATTCGTTTCCATGTTAGCCTTTCCATTTTCCTCTCTCCTTTTTTTCTTTCTTTCCTTCTCTATATTGATCTGGCACTTATCTTTTTATGCTTTTGGTGCTCATTTTCAAAAGAAAAATGTCTCAAAAGCATCACTAAATGACAGATGTATGTTTGGGAAAATGTTCAAGTTGCAATTTTCAAAACTCAGATTTGAGACAGTTTTCCCCACAGCTTGTCTAAATCACATTTCTATCCTCACTTCCAACCCTTCAGACACCCATCCCCTTCCACAACCTTTTTCATGACTCTCATCTTCTCTCTAGTCTCAACCTCTTCCCTCATTTCATCACATTTCTCACCCCCATTTCACACCCTCAATTATATTCCCAACCCAACATACTCCATTCATACCTACCAATTGACAAGTCTTCACTATCCCCTCTACTGTACTGCTACGGGACTTCAATATGCCTGATGCAGACTGGAACTCATTTTCAGTGACAACCAGCGGTAGCAGGAGGCTCTTAACCTCCATAAAGGGAGCACGTCTCAAACAAATGGTAATCGAGCCCACTAGGGCCCAGGCGATCCTCGACCTGGTACTCACCAACAGGGAAAGCGTCTCAGAGGTCTCAGTAGGAGATACGCTAGCCTCCAGCGACCACAACATAGTATGGTTCAACCTTAGGAAAGGCTTCCATAGATCAAACATGAAAACAAAGGTACTCAATTTCCGGGGCACAGACTTTGCACATATGGGAGATTTCGTCCATCGGACGCTGCAGGACTAAGCGGAGACCGATGATGTAGAAGCTAAGTGGTTAACACTGAAATCAACCATACATGAAGCAACTAGCCGCTTCATAAAATCAATAAATAAACGACAAAGAAACAATAAACCCCAATGGTTCACCGCGGAGATCTCGCACCTCATTAAGGAGAAGAAAAAAGCATTTCTCTCCTACAAGCGCACGGAGAAACGAGAGGCAAAGGTAGAATATAGGACCAGGTCTACAGCGGTCAAAATGGCAGTTAGGGAGGCAAAACTTCGAGTGGAAGAAATTCTGGCAAAAACATTAAAAAGGGGGACAAATCCTTCTTCAGGTATATTAGTGACAGATAAAGGAACACAGGCGGGATAGTACGCCTTAGAAGACCGGACGGAAGTTACGTGGAAGCAGATTCCGATAAAGCCGAACTACTGAATTAATACTTCTGCTCAGTCTTTACCTGTGAGGCACCGGGACACGGTCCGCAGTTGAAGGCAACACAAAGCACAGAAGACCCGTTTCAGAATTTTGAGTTCACACCAGGTGAAGTTTACAGTGAACTGGCAAGACTCAAGGTGAACAAAGCCATGGGACCAGACAATTTGCACCCAAGAGTGCTCAGAGAATTGAGCGATGTCCTGGCGAAACCGTTGGCTGAGCTATTCAATCTCTCCCTAAGTAAGGGGAAAGTTTCCCTGGACTGGAAATTAGCTAATGTCGTTCCTCTGCATAAAAAGGGTTGCAGGGCAGAGGCTGCGAATTATAGACCGGTGAGTCTCACATCAATAGTGTGCAAACTCATGGAAACACTAATTAAAAGCAAATTGGACACGATCTTGAATGAAGGGAATCTTCGGGATCCCAGTCAGCATGGATTCACCAAGGGTAGGTCCTGCCAATCCAATCTCATCAGCTTCTTTGACTGGGTAACAAGAAAGTTGGACTTGGAAGAGTCTTTGGACGTTGTGTACCTGGACTTCAGTAAAGCTTTTGACAGTGTCCCACACTGCAGGCTGCTAAGCAAGATGGAATCGATGGGGTTAGGAGAGACACTAACTGCATGGGTCAATGATTGGCTGAGTGGCAGACTTCAGAGGGTGGTGGTTAATGGTACCCTCTCTAAAACATCGGAGGTGATCAGTGGAGTGCCGCAGGGCTCGGTCCTGGGTCCACTCCTTTTCAACATATTCATAGGGGATCTGACTCAAGGGCTTCAAGGTAAAATAACACTATTCGCCGATGACACCAAACTATGTAATATAGTAAGTGAATGCAGTTTACAGAATTATATGGCGCAGGACCTGCTTACATTGGAAAGTTGGTCCTCAACCTGGCAGCTAGGCTTCAATGCTAAGAAATGTAAGGTCATGCACCTCGGAAGCGGAAATCCATGCAGGACATACTTCTTGAACGGAGAAACTTTAACTAGGACTCCAGCAGAACGAGATTTAGGAGTAATCATCAGTGCAGACATGAAAACTGCCAATCAAGTGGAGAAGGCTTCATCTAAGGCAAGGCAGATATTGGGTTGTATCAATAGAAGTTTCGTCAGCCGAAAGCCTGAAGTCATAATGCCGTTGTACAGGGCCATGGTGAAACCTCATCTGGAGTACTGTGTGCAATTCTGGAGGCCACATTACAGTAAATATGTGCGCAGAATTGAATCGGTTCATACCAGGATGATCTTGGGGCTCAAGGGTCTCTCGTACGAAGAGAGACTGAACAAATTGCAGCTCTACACTCTCGAGGAACGTAGGGAGAGGGGAGACATGATCGAAACATTTAAGTACCTCACGGGACATGTCGAAGTGGAAGATGATATTTTCTTTCTCAAGGGACCCTCGGCCACAAGAGGGCACCCGCTCAAACTCAGGGGCGGAAAATTTCATGGCGACACCAGAAAGTATTTCTTCACAGAGAGAGTGGTTGAACAAGCTTCCAGTGCAGGTGATCGAGGCAGACAGCGTGCCAGACTTTAAGAATAAATGGGATACCCATGTGGGATCCCTATGAGGGTCAAGATAAGAAAATTGGGTCATTAGGGCATAGACAGGGGGTGGGTAAGCAGAGTGGGCAGACTTGATGGGCTGTAGCCCTTTTCTGCCGTCATCTTCTATGTTTCTATGTTTCTAAAGCCTCACTCAATCTCTTCCATCCATAATTCCCTGCTCTGCCTAGCCCCCAATATTCTCCAACTCAATTACCAAGTTCCAGTTATCTTCTGATTAGCTCTCCTTCTCCCCTTCGCACTGCAGAGTCCATCTACCTTCTGCTCTTTATGCTTCCCCTCACCATCTACAAATTCTATCCTTGGCCCAGCACCTCAAAACTGGTCTGGCTTGGACTACCGTTCTGGTGGTGATAGCCAATCTCATGGCATTTCCTTCACAAAGAGGCTGGGCCACATTTTTCCACACTGCTCAGTTTGAACCATGGAGAATCTGCTTGCTTTTGTGTGATTATATGCGTTTAGATTGTAACCCACTTAGAATTGTTGGATAGTGTGAGATTTAAAATGTTTCTTTAAATAAATAAAATATAAGTAGCGCTAATTTGGAAATAATAGAATGCCAATGGTAGGAGCATCCTTAACTCATAAAGTATGGAGTTGTATATGGTCTTCAAGAATGGAGAAGGATAAATAAATAAAAGTAATCTATTTCTTATACACACTTATAACCTAAACAAATTAGAAGCAAGAAGCACCCCATGTGCATTAATATTTTTGATGGAAAATACAAACAAATCTTCATGAATACATTATTTTCCTTCAAGACATGAAGCAGGCTGGTCCTGAGACATCTGCAAACCAAGAGCTGTACTATATCACATTGGTACAAGAGGAAAATCTTATATTTAATTTACTTTTAATTTAGATTTTCAGAGATACACTCCACAGCTGACACTGTTCAGTCAATTGATTGTACATGATCTGCATTAAGAGCAAATGTTTTTGTGCAGTAGCAGTTTAGTCTTTAAACAACCCTTTCATATAAAAGTACATCAGGGTGTCTTTCGCTGTACATCCCTGTGAATTTAAAAAGAACAGATCCCAATTAATAAACGTATTAAAGCCATTCACTTCACTAGAATACGTTTATAGATTTATCATTTCATTTGATTCCATTAAATTTTCAATCAACACCTCTGTGGCTTCAAAGTTATTTTCTGTCAAGTCTAAACCACCGCATCAAGAAGAATTCTGTCACATATTTGCCCAGGGCTCAATTCACTCCCCCCATGAGACTTATACAGATTTCAATCAAAAATTAATCCAATCCCACCAGATGAATACAAAATTAATTGGGTTTCTGTGCAGTGCTTCCCTGGTCCCTTTGAGCATGGGACCGGAGAAGCACTGCACAGAAACCCAATTAATTCCCGTTGTAGGCTGTTTCCATATTTCCGATGAGTAATGAGTATGGAGCTCATCATGATACTGGTTATCCCTCAATCCTCAAGTGCTGCAACCAAGTTGATTTCCCCATTGAATATGCTTGAGATCTACAGTATTTGCATACACTGCCTCCTTTGTATGCAACTAGGTCTCATGCATATTCCTTGGAGAAATCCTGAAAGCCCAACTGGGTTGTGGCCCTCAAGGACCGAAGTTGCCCACTCCTGGGTTATTCAGTCACACTTCTAATGTCAGTAACACTTGGAACTGGACAGACAAGGTATACAGAGCATGTTCATGGCATGATTAATTGATTGATTTTAGGTATTTATATACTGTGTATCAAGGTTATCCAAGCGGTTTACAATCAGGCACTCAAGCATTTTCCCTATCTGTCCCGGTGGGCTCACAATCTATCTAATGTACCCGGGTCAATGGAGGATTGAGTGACTTGCCCAAGGTTGCAAGGATCAACACGGTATTTGAACCCACAACCTCAGTAAAAACTAAGAACAAAAGTAAAAAGACTAGATTGCCCATGCTTCAGTAATCCACAGGGCAGGGTTACTGCATAGTCAAACTAGGCATATGCCTAGAACCCAAAGGAAACTCAGAAACCTGCTATATCTCCTGCATAAGGATGGTAAACTCCTCACAAAAGTAAAATATTTAGGTCCAGTTTAATTGAGTAAGGCCAGGGGTAGGTAGGCAATATAAAAATCAATAATCTGTCAATGGTCTACATCCATTTTTCTCAAACCGGTCCTGTTGTACCACTTAGCCATTTTGGTAGTCATCTCATTTACTGGTATTTACTGGTTAAAAAGAGTGGAGTTTGTGTTTACTATTACTATTTATTAGCCACTTTCACTTGATTTAATATATTATAAATATTAAAATTTTAACACCCCCCCCCCCTCTCCTTTTATCAAGCTGCGCTAGAGGTTTGTATTACTATGTTGTTATTAAGATGGTTATCATATTCGCATTGTATTACTGGGCATTTCATGTTTATGATTTCTGTTCTTGTAAACTTCAATAAAAACTTGAGGTTTTTAGCATGAGCCAGTGAGGTAAGTGCTCCAATGCTCTTAGGAATTCTAGGAGCATCGGAGCATTTACCACGCAGGCTCATGTCAAAAAATACTCTTGATAAAAGGGGCCCTAAGTAGCACATGGGCTTGTCATGCCACTGGGGCATGTGTGCACCAGAGGAGCTGAAAGCTTGCCGTCGTTAGTTTTACTGCCAACAGGGTTTCCCAAGATGGATAGGTTTCAGCGGAGATGTCAGACAAACGATGTGCCACCCAACTGGGCAGCAACAGATGGGCAGTGTTGGAGGCGGAGGATCGCGTTTGATGCGACAACAGCAACAGCATCATATTTATACTACACAGAATAAAGGCCCGACAATCTACTTCTGTATTCTGCCATGAAAACTTGATGATGTTCAAGTCCCTAGGACACAAACACAAGTCGATGGCATCTAAGTAGTATAAAAGTCACATAAACTGCAATAAAAATGAAGTTACAATACAAATGAAAAAAATACACATACAAATAAACTTTAATATGAAGAACTTATGAGTTTATGAATTAAGGAAGGGTACCTGTAAGTTGCAGCTTTGAAGATCACTCAAGGCTCTCCATTATCTTCCTCCTTATTTAATGATTATTTGAGAGATTAACTACTAAATTTACTTGCCCAGATATTTTTATCTATTCCTATGCAGAAGATAATTTTCTATTGTGTCCTGCAAAGGCTATTTTTATGGATTCCTTTCATTTTTTGAAGGGTATAATTGAAGATCTGAATTTATGGACATGTATTAATATCTTCAAACTGAATTAATCGAAGATAAAGGTATTGTGGTTTGATGCCTATGATACATCATCAATGAAAGAACTGATGTTGTCTCTGGAGAAAAACTACAAATAGAAAATACATCTAAAGCACTGGGGATTATTAGATTTTCCTAAGACCATCTTAATAATGGCTTGTGGATTTTTCTTTAAGGAAGTTATCGAAACCTTTTTTAAACTCTGCTAAGCTAACTGCTTTCACCTCAGTCTCTGGCATTGAATTCCAGAGTTTATTTATATGTTGAATGAATAAATATTTTCTCTAGTTTATTTCAAATCTACCATAAATAAAATATAAGTAGCACTAATTTGTAAATAATAGAACGCCAATGGTAGGAGCATCCTTAACTCTTCTAGGCTCTCCTGCTACGGACGGTTCTGAATCGGGGGGCCTCCTTCCAATGGCCTCTCCTCCTTCCATGACTCGGACCCATCCTTAGCAGGAGAATCTAGAAGAGGGCCTGGCTCGGAAATGGCAGGCGGGATTCCAACCCGGCAGGATGGAGAGAAAACAGCAGCGATTCCAGTATCAGCTGGCAAACCTCGGCACTGCATGACCAGTCACATCGCACAACAAATTCTGGACAATCAGCAGCTGCAGGATGCTATGGACCCTCTACAAGCCCACTTTTTTGAGGCTGCTTTTAACTCCTTGCTCCCACTCACCATAAGATACCTATGTCCATCCTACCATTCTCTCTACAAGAAATTCCCCAACTCCTATATGAGTGTCCTGTCTGTCTGTCTAAATTAGATTGTAAGCTCTTCTGAGCAAGAACCATCTCTTACATATTAACCCCCTCTTCTACAAAGCTGCGCTAGCGGCTGCTGCGCGGTAACGGCTCCAAAGCCCATAAAGATTTAAAGGACTGGGCAATGGGCAGACCCCACTTGGAATACTGCGTCCAACATTGGTCTCCCTACCTAAAGAAGGATATAAAACTGCTGGAGAGGGTGCAGAGACGAGCAACAAAACTGGTGAAGGGTATGGAAAAACTGGAATACGAGGACAGACTTATAACACTAGGATTATTCTCCCTTGAGAAAAGGAGATTGCGTGGGGATATGATCGAGACCTTCAAAATACTGAAAGGAATCGACAAAATAGAGCAGAGAAGATTATTTACATTGTCCAATTTGACACGGACTAGAGGACATGTAATGAAGCTAAGGGGGGACAGGTTCAGGACTAATGTCAGGAAGTTCTGCTTCACTCAGAGAGTGGTTGACACCTGGAATGCCCTCCCAGATGAGATTATTGCGGAATCGACCGTCCTAGGCTTCAAGAGCAAACTAGATGCATATCTCCTTAAGAGAGGCATGTAAGGATATGGTGGACTATAAATTACAACAGGTGTACACCTGGCAGGGCCTCCGCGTGTGCGGATCGCCGGACTTGATGGACCGAAGGTCTGATCCGGTGATGGCATTTCTTATGTTCTTATGTTCTTATGGAGAAAAATCTGGACAAACACCAGTTGGGCATAAGCTGCTGTGACAAGCTATGATAAGTATCCCCTCCTGATGAAGAGCCGAAACTCGAGTCGGGGGGTTACGGAGTTCGACATGATAAAGTAACAATACTACACTTTAAAGCACTAGTAGCACCTTATATTTTACCACTGCGGAAGAAAGAGGTCCCAACCTGCTGTTCATTACAGATAAGTCAAATTTGTTCATAACAAAGTGAATATAATTAACAACAAGGGGTGGACCAGGGATAGTAAAAAATGCTATGATGGTCCCTACAATAACCGTAGTTTGGTGTCATCACTAAACATAGGGTTATGTGGTCTGAGCACTTTTACAAATAAATATATGCATATAAATGTATAAGAGCTGTAATTAATTCAAGTATTTGAAGTATTTCATCACAGATTTAAAACAGTTATGTCCCTATTTGGTAGTACTTGGATATATAGATCAAACATTGCATTTTACTTCCAGGCCACAAGGCAACAGGTGAACGTTTTGCAGTGTGCTGTAAATTTTGTATAATTGCTATACCCCTGAGCTATAGAAAGAAACTGATATCTGTACTTATAAAACTAATAATTATCATCATTATCATCATTAGCATCATTATTATTACTCAGTTTTAGCATATCAATATTATCCATATGTAAGAAAAATTAAAAAAACCTGTTCTTACTCTTGCAGAAGATTTTGTGCCTCTCTAAATATATACCAACCTCTTAGAACTGAAGGCAAGCCAACGAAACCTTAAAAAAAAAAAAAGGATCAGTACCATACCATAGGAAGCAACACTTTTCATTGCAGACATTAATGATGGTCCTGGGAAATATTTGCTGTTTACTGTGAATTGTTGCCAATTTTAAAAGGCCGGCATTAACATTTATAACTCCAAAAATGAAATTGCCACCCAGTTTTAAATTCTGCACGCTCTAGAGCATGACTCACAATAAAACCTACTAACAAATCAAGTCACGGCTTCTGTTGTATGGAATGTTGCTGTGCCATCCTTCACTTCTATTAGGAGATTCCACAACAGTCCTGCTTAATAAGAAGTCTACTTATATGGAATATATTCACATTTAGAACCTAATGATGTTCACGCCAGGGATCTAAAGGAACTAAAAAGAAAATAGCAAACATATTACTGGTAATCTGTAATCATTTTAATCTACAACTATAGCTGAAGAATGTAGAGTGGTTACACCAGTTTTAAAAAAAGTTCTTAATGTCCATGTACCTAAGAACATAATAACATAAGTATAGTCTTATTGGGTCAGACCAATGGTCCATCAAGCTCATTATCCCATCTTCACAGAGGCCAATCCAAGTCATAAATACCTGGCAAAAATCCAAATAGAAGCAGCATTCCATGCCACCGATCCAGGGCAAGCACTGGCTTCTCCCATGTCTGTCTTTTTCTTCCCAGAACTTGTCCACAAGTTTTTTAAAACCAGCTACATTAAATGCTCTTACCACATCCTCTGGCAATACATTCCAGAGCTTAAGTATTCTCCGCGTGAAAAAATATTTCCACCTATTGGTTTTAAAAGTACTACTCTGTAACGTCATCAAGTGTCCCCTAGTCTTTGTAAATCTTGATGCAGTAAAAAAAAATTGATGCACTTGAACCCGTTCTACACCACTCAGGATTTTGTAGACTTCAATCATATTTCCCCTCAACTGTCTCTTTTCCAAGATGAAGAGCCCTAATCTCTTTAGTCTTTCCTCATATGAGAGGAGTTCCATCCTCTTTATCATCGTGGTTGTTCTTCCTTGAACCTTTTCTAGTGCTACTATATCTTTTTTGAGATAAGGAGACCAGAACTTAATGCAATACTCAAGGTGAGATCGCACCATTGAGCGATACAGACGCATGATAACATTCTTAGTCTTGTTAACAATCCCTTTTCTAATAATTCCTAGAATCTTGTTTGCTTTCTTGGCCACCACTGAACATTGGGCAAAAGGATTCAGCAGTTTTTCATACTCCACATGTGTTATAACAACTTTGAACAGTTTGGTGTCATCTGCAAATTTAATCACCTCATTCGAGATCCCAATTTCTAGATCATTTATAAATAAGTTAAATAGCACTGGTCCCAGTACAGATCCCTGCCTCACACCACTATTTACCCTCCTCCTTTGAGAAAAATGGCCATTTTACCCTACCCTCTGTTTTCTATCTGATAGCCAATTCCTAATCCACAACTGAACTTTGCCACCTATCCGATGGCTCTTTAATTTTCTCAGGAGCCTCTCATGAAGAACTTTGTCAAAAGCTTTCTGAAAATCTAGATACACTACATCAAGAGGCTCATCTTTATCCACATGTTTATTCACACCTTCAAAGAAGTCAAGCAAATTGGTGAGGCAAGACCTCCCTTGGCTGAAGCCATGCTGTCTTTGTCTCATTATATAATGTTTGTCTACATGTTCCACAATTTTATTTTTTATAATTGTTTCCACTATTTTGCCCAGCACTGAGGTCAGACTTACTAGTCTATAATTTCCCAGATCTCCCCTGGAACCCTTTTTAAAAATTGGTGTAACAACCTACAGTTGCAAATACTTATGTACCAGAGCACAATAGTAGCATCAGCACCTTCCAGGAGTCCACCAGTGGTTTCCATTTGAGGTTGTTTCTCCCCACAGAGAACTCATTCCGCTGTGGCCAGTTCCACCTTTGGTAGTGCGCCTTAATGTCCCTGCTGTCCCAAAGGCAGAGATAGCAGGGAAACATAGTAAAACCACCTTGGAGACCCATTGGGAATGCCACTATGTGAAGTCTCCAATGATTTCCCAGCCATACTCATCATACTTCAAGGTGCATAGTAAGGTCTTAATGCTGTTGTAATCCTCTTTGGGGTGCATTGAGTGAGCCAGTGGAAGAGACGGGTACATGCTTGACCCTAACATGCCCGGCAACTATAGACCTGTCTCCAACCTACCCTTCATCTCTAAGATCCTGGAAAAAATAGTGTTAACCCAATTACATTCCTTCATCGATGAACAAGGTGCCCTTTTCAGCTTCCAATCTGAATTCAGGAAATTCCACAGTATTGAAACCATCCTTCTCGACATCATCGACAACTGCTGGAAACTCATGGACAAGGTAATGATGTCCTTCTTGTGCTTCTGGATTTCAGCGTGGTTTTCGACACTATTGACCATCCTCTCCTCATTGAGTAGCTTTATGAAATTGGAATCCGAGACATTGTGATGGTTCTCCTCTTTCCTGAATAACAGATCCAAAAGTGTTTTGCTCAATGACATGCTATCAAAACCGAAACCAATCAAATATGGTGTTCCGCAAGGGGCTCTACCAGTGGCGTACCTAGCATATGTGGCACCCAGGGCCCATCATTTTTTGACACCCCCCCCCCAATCTGTATGAAAAACAAGAGTGTACCTAGGAAAAAGCAGGATCTTACATACTGTAGTGAGCAGTACATCAATAAACCCATTGTAAAACTAAACAAGCCAGACTAGTACAGATCAATCCTACACAGTCAATCCTAACAGAAAACCATGTCTTTTTGAACACACAAAAATTCATTCGCCTAGTATGTAATCACAAACTAACCCCTCCCCCTTTTACAAAACTGTAGTGTGGTTTTTAGCCATGGTGGTAACAGCTCAGATGCCAACGCTAAAAAATGCTCTACAGTTTTGTAAATGGGGAGATAGAATAAAAATATGTAGACAAAGAGTAAACTGAAGCACCAAGAAGCTGGACTCTGCATACAATGCAACACCACAGAAACAGCAATGCATCTCCCCTAAAGCAAAAAAAAATTAATAAAAATAATTTTTTTTCTACCTTGTCTTCTCTGGTTTTTGCTTTCCTCATCTTCTTGTCACTCTCTTCCTTTCATCCACTGTCTACCCTCTCTCTGTCCCTTCTATATGGCATCTTCTCTCCTATTCATCTTCCAGAAACATTATGCCTCCCCCTTCCATTTCTCCCATACCCCCATGGTCTGGCATTTTACTCTCTCCTCTCCCTTCCCCCACTTCCATCAGCATCTGCCCCCTTTCTCACCCTTCACTATGCTTCCATACCACCCTGACCCCCTTTCTCACCCTCCACACCCTTCCATACACCCTGACCCCCCTTTCTCACCCTTCACCATGCTTCCATACCACCCTGACCCCCTTTCTTACCCTTCCATACCATCCTGTCCCCCTTTCTCTCCCTTCACTGCCCTTCCATACCACCCTGACCCCATCTAACCCTTCACCATGTTTCCATACCACCCTGACCCCCTTTCTTACCCTTCCATACCATCCTGTCCCCCTTTCTCTCCCTTCACCATGCTTCCATACCACCCTGACTCCCTTTCTCATCCTTCACTATGCTTTCAAACCACCCTGACCCCCTCTCACCTTCCACACCCTTCCTTACCACCCTGACCCCCTTTCTCACCCTTCATGCTTCCATAACACCCTGACCCCCTTTCTCATCCTTCACTACACTTCCATCCCACCCTGACCCCCTCTCACCCTCCACACCCTTCCTTACCACCCTGACCCCCTTTCTCACCCTTCATGCTTCCATACCACCCTGACCCCCTTTCTCACCCTTCACAGCCTTCCATACCACCATGACCCCCTTTCTCACCCTTCAACATGCTTCCATACCACCCTGACCCCCTTTCTCACCCTCCACATGCTTCCATACCACCCTGATCCTCTTTTTCTCCTTCCACCACCCTACTATGCTTCTTTCTCTCTCCATCAAAATCAGCAAGTTCCCGCGATGATGACTACTGCTGCCTCTGCTCCGGAAGAGGTAAGAAATGTCAGAGGAGGGATGGGCCAGCAGACGCAGGGATTTGCGGCAAGGTCCCACCAGTGCATTATGGGTACACACACCTACAACACACCCCTTCCTCTACCCATCTCTACCCACAGTTGTGGCTTTACCACTTGAATTGCCATGTGGTAAATCTTTTTTTACCACAACAGCAAGTGTGGTGCACCTGCTGTATTATTTGTTGCATGGCAATACCCTACTGTACCTTAGTAAATGGGCCCCTATGTTTACTCAGCTTGGAATCCATCTGGAATGTTCTGCTAAAAAAAGTAAATTTCAAAATATTAATGTCCTGATCAAAAAAGCAAAGTTTAAGAGGAATGATAACCATTTTCTATACTTTTGTGGCATAGGTAATTAAGAAAGAATACATGGAGGGGCATAATCGAAAGGAACGTCTAAATCTGTTTTCATCTAAGCCGCAAATCGTCCAAAGTAAAAACAGCCTAGGACCCATTTTCGAAAAATACGTCCAAAATTTTTTTTGTTCGAAAATCGTCTAACTATACGTTCTGCTGATCTGATGATCATCCAAGCCACTAAATCATCTATTTTTATACCACATTTTCATCCAACTTTTCATCCAAGTCAAAAACGCCTAGAACAAGCCGTGTTGGACATGGGAGGAGTCTGCAAAGTGATAGACTGAACACCCAGACATGGCACCTAAATAGTGGGGTACCTTACAGGGCACTGCTGTGAACTTCACAAAAAGGGTGCCATGTCTTCTCACTACAGCTCCCTTATAGGTCATGGTGAGCCCTCCAAACCACCTCCAGAATCCCCTAGACCCACTTATCTATCCCCCTAATAGCCCTTATGGCTGCAGGAGCCACTTATATGCCAGTAAACTAGGGTTTTGGGGGTATATAGAGGAGTGCACGTTTAAGTATCAATGCAGTGATTACAGGGGCTTATGGGCATGGGTCCTCCTCTCCATGAATCCCTAACCCACCCCCAAGATGGCTTAAGCCGCCTCTATGCTGGACGACTAGGCTTTCCTATGCCAAGCTGCCAGGTGATGATGGTCTGAAGGCTGAATTTTAAAGGTGTGATTATGATTTTTATGGGGTGGGGGAGTCAGTGATCACTGGGGTAGTGTGTGAGGGTCTGTATTATGTGTTTTCAGTGCTTATCTGGTCACTTTAGGTGGGTTTTTGTGATTTAGACCATGTTTTAAAGGTCTAAGTCACAACGTCCAAGTTCTGTCTTGGCTCTGTTGTAAAACTTTCGGTTATACATGTTGTACAACTAAGTCTAAGCCTGCCCACGTCCCGCCCAAATCACGCCCTCGACACTCCTCCTGAAACGCCCCATTTAGCTATGGTCGTTCAGCGGCACTATTAAGGCCTAGGTCATGTAGAAATACGTCCAAAACCCCATTTGATTATCAGCACTTGGACGTCTTTAATTTATGATCGTCCAAGTGCCGACTTAGGACGGTTTTTGGACATTTTTCTCTTTTGATTATGAGCTCCTTATTACCCAGGAACAAAAAAATAAAATTTTGTTATATAGTGTTATAGGACATAAATAAGGTACTCTCATTAAGAGATTTGAAAACAAGTTGTACCTTTTTCTCCCCCTCCCTATCTCCTCCATCTCTTTTTTTGCTTTTTGCTTTCTACTTTTTTCTTTCAACGTTTCTACATCTAATGAGCTACATGTTCATTTCATTTTATACCAAAGAGACACACGTTCATTTCATATTGTTTATACTGATATACCATATTCTCACATAGTGCTTTGTTCCAACAATACCATAATGATTGAAATGTTCATTTTCACATATAACACATATATACTATGGGGCTCATAATCAAAATGGAAATGTCTAAAATCCCGCCTAAATCAGCACTTGGATGCTCAAAAAGCACAGTTACTTACCGTAACAGTTGTTATCCAGGGACAGCAGACAGATATTCCCACACATGGGTGACGTCACCAACGGAGCCCCGCAGCGGACAGCCTCGAAAGCAAACTTGCTTGAAGATCTCGAGCTTTCGAGTGCTGCATCGCGCATGCGTGCGGGCCTTCCCGCCCGAACTAGGGGGCGCATCTCCTGTGAGGATCCTCAGTTCAGATACCAAGCTAAGAAGCCAACCAGGGGAGGTGGGCGGGTTGTGGGAATATCTGCCTGCTGTCCCTGGATAACAACTGTTACGGTAAGTAACTGTGCTTTATCCCAGGACAAGCAGGCAGCATATTCCCACACGGCTCAGTTGACCCGTTTAGTAACTTTGAGTTTACGCCAGCAGTGTCTACGGTGAGCTGTCAAAGCTCAAGGTTAACAAAGCAATGGGGCCAGACAACCTGCATCCCAGGGTGCTAAGGGAGCTGAGTGATGTCTTGGCGGAGCCACTGTCCGCGCTCTTCAACCTCTCCCTTAGTACAGGCAGCGTCCTGTTGGACTGGAGGACGGCTAACGTCATTCCACTCCACAAGAAAGGCTCCAAGATGGAGACAGCAAACTACAGACCAGTGAGTCTAACATCGATAGTGAGCAAACTAATGGAAACTCTAATCAAACACCAATTAGATAAGATCCTGGATGAGGAGAATCTACGGGATCCCCGACAACATGGATTTACTAAGGGGAGATCCTGCCAATCCAACCTGATCAGCTTCTTTGACTGGGTGACGGGGAAGCTGGATATTGGGGAGTCCCTGGACATCGTGTACCTGGACTTTAGCAAAGCATTCGATAGCGTACCGCACCGCAGGTTACTGAGCAAGATGAGTTCTATAGGATTAGGTAACACATTGACGAAATGGGTTGGGAGCTGGCTTGGAGGTAGGCTCCAAAGGGTGGTGGTGAATAGCACCCCCTCCGAAATGACGGAGGTGATTAGTGGAGTACCACAGGGCTCAGTCTTGGGCCCAATCCTATTCAACATCTTTATAAGAGACTTGGCAGAAGGGCTTCGAGGTAAAATAACATTATTCGCCGATGACGCCAAACTGAGTAATGTAGTGGGCAAATGCACAACAGACGAAGATTCAGTGCCCGACAACATGATGCACGACCTATTCCTACTGGAGCGATGGTCTAGGACATGGCAACTCAACTTCAATGCCAAAAAATGCAAAATTATGCACCTGGGCAGCCAGAATCCATGCAAGTCTTATACCCTTAATGGCGAGATCCTAGCAAAAACGGTAGCAGAACGAGACTTGGGGGTAATCGTCAGTGAGGACATGAAGTCTGCCAATCAAGTGGAGCAGGCTTCGTCCAAGGCAAGACAAATCATGGGCTGCATACGAAGGGGTTTCGTCAGTCGTAAGGCGGAAGTCATTATGCCATTGTATAGATCCATGGTGAGGCCCCACCTGGAATACTGTGTGCAATTCTGGAGGCCGCATTATCGCAAGGATGTGCTGAGACTGGAGTCGGTGCAAAGAATGGCCACCCGGATTGTCTCGGGACTCAAGGAGCTACCATACGAAAAACGGCTTGACAAATTACAGCTATACTCGCTCGAGGAGTGCAGAGAGAGGGGGGACATGATCGAGACGTTCAAATATCTTATGGGCCGCATCGAGGCGGAGGAAGATATCTTCTTTTTCAAGGGTCCCACGACAACAAGAGGGCATCCGTTGAAAATCAGGGGCGGGAAACTACGAGGTGACACCAGGAAATTCTTTTTCACTGAAAGAGTGGTTGATCGCTGGAATAGTCTTCCACTACAGGTGATTGAGGCCAGCGGCGTGCCTGATTTTAAGGCAAAATGGGATCGGCACATGGGATCTATTCACAGGGCAAAGGTAGGGGAGGGACATTAAGGTGGGCAGACTAGATGGGCCGTGGGCCCTTATCTGCCGTCTATTTCTATGTTTCTATGGGTGACCTCCAAGCTAAATAAAAAGGGAGGAGGGAAGTTGGCAATTTACGAAAAAAGATTTTGCAAAACAGATTGGCCAAAATGGCCATCCCTCCTGGATAAAGTATCCAGACAGTAATGAGAGGTGAAAGTATGAACCGAGGACCAAGTGGCAGCCTTGCAAATTTCCTCAATAGGTGTTGATCTGAGGAAAGCTACAGATGCCGCCATAGCTCTAACTTTGTGGCCCGTCACTCGATCCTGCAGAGGAAGACCAGCCTGAGCATAGCAGAAAGAAATGCAAGCAGCCATCCAGTTGGAGATGGTACGCTTAGAGACAGGACGTCCCAACCTATTTGGATCAAAAGAGATGAAAAGTTGAGGAGATGTTCTGTGAGGTTGAGTACGTTGAAGGTAAAACGCCAATGCACGTTTACAGTCCAAAGTATGCAGTGACACCTCACCGGGATGAGAATGCGGCTTAGGAAAAAATACCAGGAGAACAATAGATTGATTGATATGAAAATCTGATACTACTTTAGGTAAGAATTTTGGATGTGTATGGAGAACCACCTTATCATGGTGAAAAACTGTGAAAGGTGGGTCCGAGACCAACGCTTGCAACTCACTGACTCGACGGGCAGAAGTGAGGGCAATCAAGAATACAGCTTTCCAAGTTAAATATTTAAAATGAGCCAAGTCAATAGGTTCAAATGGAGGTTTCATCAGTTGAGCCAGAACAACATTAAGATCCCATACAACCGGAGGCGGTTTGATAGGTGGATGAAGATTAAAAAGGCCCTTCATAAAACGAGCAACCAAAGGATGTGCCGAGAGCGGTTTCCCATCCAGAGGTTGATGAAAAGCAGCAATCGCACTAAGATGAACTCTAATAGATGTGGATTGAAGGCCTGACTGAGATAAATGGAGCAAATAATCCAGAACTGAAGCCAAAGAGGAAGATTTCGGCTGAAGACGACGACCGGAACACCAAGTCAAAAATCTAGTCCACTTCTGTCCATAACATTGACGAGTGGACGGCTTCCTGGAAGCCAGAAAAACATCTTGAACAGACTGAGAAAATTGAGAAGGATCTGTTATGCAGAAAGGAACCATGCCATCAAGTGAAGAAACTGCAGGTTGGGATGAAGTAAAGACCCCTGACTCTGAGTGAGCAGAGAAGGAAAAACCGGTAGTAGAAGAGGTTCCCTGATGCTGAGTTGAAGAAGAGAGAGCCAAGGTTGTCGGGGCCACCGAGGCGCTATGAGAATCATCGTGGCATGGTCCGACTTTAGTTTGACAAGAGTTTTGAAAATCAGAGGGAACGGAGGGAAGGCATAAAGAAACTGACCCCTCCAGTCCAGAAGAAAAGCATCCGCCTCGAGACGAAGAGGCAAGAAAATGCGGGAGCAAAACAAAGGTAGTTTGAAGTTGTTGGGTGACGCAAAGAGGTCCACCCGAGGAGTTCCCCAGAGAAGAAATACTTGACGAAGTGTGGGGGAGTTGAGCGTCCATTCGTGAGGTTGAAGCAGACGACTCAAATTGTCTGCAAGACAATTCTGTTGGCCCTGAATATGGACAGCGTGAAGGAGGATGTTGTGAGAAATCGCCCAATGCCACAACCTCAGAGCTTCCTGACAAAGGGAATGAGATCCCGTTCCGCCTTGTTTGTTGACATAATACATGGCTACTTGATTGTCCGTCCGAACCAGGACTACTTGGTCGTGAAGGAGGTGAAGAAAAGCTTTGAGAGCAAGAAAAATCGCTCTGAGTTCAAACAGATTGATGTGACATCGACGATCTGCGGTCATCCACAACCCTTGTGTACGGAGACCATCTACGTGGGCTCCCCAGGCGTATTCGGACGAATCTGTTGTGAGCACTTTCTGATGAGGAAGATGGTGAAACTGCAAATCTCTGGAAAGATTGGAAGAGAGCATCCACCAGCGGAGAGACTTCTTCAATAAAGGAGTCACCGCTATATGACGAGAAGGCGGATCTAGGGCCTGTTGCCACTGAGACGCCAGGGTCCATTGAGGAATGCGAAGGTGGAGTCTTGCAAAGGGAGTCACATGAACCGTAGATGCCATATGCCCGAGGAGGACCATCATTTGAAGAGCCGTGAGAGTAGACAGGGAAGCTATGTGATGACAAAGGCGTAAGAGAGTTTCTTGACGATTGAGGGGAAGGAAAGCTTTCATGTGAACAGAGTCCAACACGGCGCCAATAAATTGGATCGATTGAGTTGGAATCAACTGAGATTTTGGAAAGTTGATATGGAACCCCAGACTTTGAAGAAAAGAAATAGTCTGAAGGGTCGCTTGAGTAACCCCTGGAAGAGAAGGGGCTTTGATAAGCCAATCGTCAAGATAAGGAAAACCTGAAGACCCCGAGCACGGAGGGCTGCGGCCACCACGACTAGACACTTGGTGAAGACCCTGGGAGAGGTCGCCAAGCCAAACGGAAGAACCCTGTATTGAAGATGAAGGTTCCCCACCTTGAACCGGAGAAATTTGCGAAAATTCGGATGGACAGGAATGTGAGTATAAGCCTCTGTGAGGTCCAGTGAGCACATCCAATCTCCCTGATCCATGAGGGAGTACAAGACTGGAAGAGAGAGCATGCAAAATTTCTCTTTGACTAGAAATTTGTTGAGAGCTCGGAGATCCAGAATGGGTCGCAAATCCCCCGTCTTCTTTGGAACCAGGAAATATCTGGAGTAAAACCCCAGATTGTGTTTGGAAGGAGGAATCTCCTCCACCGCTCGAAGGCGAAGAAGTGCCTGAGCCTCCTGAAGAAGAAGGGGGAGTTGCGAAAAACTGGAAAGACACTCTCTTGGAGGGTGATCTGGAGGCACCTGAAGCAGGCGCAGAGAGTATCCCTCGCAGGTGACTGTGAGAACCCAGAGGTCCGATGTAATGGTTTCCCAGACAGATGTAAAAAGGGAAAGGTGACCTCCGATGGGTAGGGAGGAGTTTGGATGCAAGGAGGTTGGAATGCTCACCATTGGACCGTCAAAAAGACGGAGCGGGTTTGGTTGGAGCAGGCGCCTGGGACTTCTGAGGACGTTGTTGCTGGGGTCGTCTAGGCGGAGGCCTAGAGAAAGTTGGCATGGACTTCATAGGATAGCGACGAGCAGGAGGCTTGTAAGCTCTAGTCGCAGAGGGTTTCAGCTTAGGGCGAAGAAGAGAGGCAAAGGAGCGTTCATGCTCGGAAAGCCGTTTTGTAGCCGCCTCGATCGAGTCATCAAAAAGTTCAGAACCTTGGCACGGCAGGTTCGCTAAACGATCCTGTAAGTTGGGATCCATGTCCACTATTCTGAGCCAGGCGAGACGGCGCATGGCCACTGCAAACGCCGAGACCCTAGAAGAAAGCTCAAATGCATCATAAGATGCCTGCAACATGAAGAGATGCAATTGAGAGAGAGATTGAATAATTTGTTTGTATTCAGAAAGGCGTTCTCTGGGCCAGTCTGGACAAAAGGATGACAACTGCTTCAAAAAGTAATTAAAATAAGAAGTAAAGACATAGTTGTAATTCAAAATTCGGTTAGTCATCATCAAATTTTGATATAGTCTGCGCCCAAACTTATCCATAGTGCGACCTTCACGCCCCGGGGGGACTGTTGCAGACACCTTAGAAGGATGAGCTTTCTTCAGGGATGATTCCACCACTAAAGACAGATGAGAAAGTTGTGATTTCTCAAAACCTTTGCAGGGAACAGTGCGATACCGGGACTCCAACTTCGAAGGGATCGCCGTCACAGAATAAGGAGTTTCCATATTCCACAGGAAAGTCTGCTTCAGCACCGGTGTCATGGGCAGACGCAAAGTCTCCTTTGGAGGATGGGAAAGCTCCATATCCGCCAAATATCCGCCAAAGCTCCATATCCGCCAAATGTGTACTTGGAATCAGAATGCAAGTCGATGTTAAGAGCCTGGCCCATATCGAAAACAAACTTCGCAAAGGAAGAAGACTTCGACGTAGAGGCTTCCTGAGGGGAGGCAGAACGAGAACGAGGTGCCACTGAAAATGATGGGGAAGCCTCGCGTGAATATTGAGAGACTGGCTCCGATTCGAGACGTAAAGTGATGGAGGTTGCTCCAATGCCAGTCAAAGGCGGAGTGGTGGAATGCTTCCGCTTAAGACTCCGAGACGGAGAAGTGCGCGGAGTACGAGGTTTAGAAAGAGGAGACAGATCCCTAGACAAAAGTCTCGAAGGCAGAGTCCTCGACCTCGAATGCCTCGATGAAACAGAGGAGGTAACAGTACTCTGAGAGCGACGTACATGCTTCGAAGGAAGATCCGAAGGCCTCGAGCTCTTCGATGGAGGGATCTTCGAGGACTTGGACCGATGCTTCGATCGAGGTAAAGACATCTTAGAAGCTCGTTCAGGAGAAGAGTCCGACGAGGAGACCCGAGTCCGAGACCTGTGTCGAGGAGACGGCCGACAAGGCGCATGCTGCTGCTCAGGCTGGACTTGTGAAGACAGGGTCGAGGCCGGGATCAACTGAGCCACTATCGAGGAAATTTGCATAGTCAAAATCGACTTAAGCATATCCTCAAACATGGGGACAGAGACCAAGGGACTCGGAGTCCCAGGTGGTCTCGTGCGTTCCAATGAGGGCGACCTCGAATGAGAGTATTCCCTGGCCTTGGAAGCACGCTTCGAGGATGTTCGAAAAGATGGAGTCGAACCTGGAGCCCCAGGTTGCGTGGAAGAAGACTCCGTCGGCTTCTTAGGAATGGTACCTGAAAAGGAAGCAGGAGACTTACCCCCCAGTCCAGGCTTCGAGGATGCCGCCGAGGACTTCGATGCCGAGGACCCAGAGGTCTTCGAGGCTGAGGCCTGCAGAGGAGGCGATGTCGAGGGTTTGACACTCGAGGATTGTCCCGAAGTCGAGGGTTTCGCAGATGCCTCGGCCGAGGCTACAGCTTTGTCCGGCTCCATTCGAGGAAAAAGCTTGAAGAACCTGTCACAGCGGCGCTTAAAGGCATGAGGATGAAGAGTGAGGCAGCGAAGGCAATCTTCTGGGCGATGAGTCGTTCCCAAACAAAGCATACACCGACTGTGGGGGTCGGTAATGTAGATAGTTCTGCCGCACTGATAACACCTTTTGAACCCGGTGACAGGCCAGGACATAGATAGGACAAAGTCCGTGTCGAGAACGAGGGAGAGAGGCCTAGGCCTCAATCTCCCAACCCGACGCAAAGAAATACAACAAGAAAATTTTTTTTTTAAAAAAAATAAAAGATGAGATGAAATAGAAAACACAGCGACCGAAAAGAAATAACTACTCAGCCGCGGTGAAGAGAAGGCACAACGCTACGGAGACCGAGTCGACAAGTCTTCTCAGCTCCGCAGAAAACGTTGAACTGAGGATCCTCACAGGAGATGCGCCCCCTAGTTCGGGCGGGAAGGCACGCGCGCATGCGCGATGCAGCACTCGAAAGCTCGAGATCTTCAAGCAAGTTTGCTTTCGAGGCTGTCCGCTGCGGGGCTCCGTTGGTGACGTCACCCATGTGTGGGAATATGCTGCCTGCTGTCCTGGGATAAAGATAGGGCGTCCACGTGCCGATAATCAAAACAGGTTTTAGACGTATCTATAAACAGCTTAGACCTTTTCAGTGCCGCTGTATGCCTAGAGCTGAAAGGGGCGTTTTAGGAGGAGTGGTGAGGGCGTGATTTGGGTGGGACGTGGGCTGACCTAGATTTAGTCGTACTGCAAGTATAACCGAAAGTTTAACGACACTGCCTAGATAGAACTTGTATGTAGTGACTTAGGCAATCTAAATGCCCGAAGGTATTCAAAATGACCAGATAACCACTGCAGACACAAAGTACAGACCTCCAGACACTCCCCCCAGCGATCACTGACCCCCCACAATACCATGAAAATTGGAATAAAATCGTGCATACCTGCCTGCAGAATATCAGCACCTGGCATAGGAAAGCCTAGTAGAGATGCACATAGGTAGCTTAAGTAGTCTGGGGGGGAAGTGAACCATAGAGAGGAGGATCCAGGCCCATAAGCCACTCTAGTTGCATTCAAGGTGAAACATGTGCACCCCCAAAACCCTATTGTACTGCCATAAGGTGCCACTTGTAGCCATAAGGGATATTGGAGTGGTAGGCATGTGGATCTAGTAGGTTTTGGTGGTGTTTTGGGGCGTTCACCATGACCTATAAGGGAATTGTAGTGAGATGTTTATGTGGCACCATTTTTGTAAAGTTTGCACTAGTGTCCTGTAAGGTGCCCCACTACTCTGTTGCCATGTCTGAGTGTCCAGTCCATTACTGTGTTGTCCCCGCCCATATCCAAAAGGTCTTGTTCTGGGCATTTTTGACTTGGACACATTTTTGGATGAGAATGGGATATAAAAATAGACAACTTAATGGTCTGGACGATCAAATGGTTGGATGTAGAAGTAGATGATTCTAAAAGAAAGAACTATTTTGGACATATTTTTTGAGAATGGACTTTTGACATGTCCGACTTAGGGCGACTAGCGACTTAGACCCAAAATGGAATTAGATGTATTTTTTGATTATGCCTCTCCATGTTATATATGTTTATGTTGTTTCTACTTAATATATATATATACTCTCATATGTTTATTTGTATTTCTTATTGATGATATTTTAAATGTAGACAGCTGATGTTGACCTAGGAGCTGAAACACCGCTGTGTTGAGCCTTTTGAAGTCTTTGTTAAAGTAACTAAACCATTTGGGTATCCCATTGTTCTTCTTGGTCATCTCCACTAGGTTTGCTGTGCTTTTGGACTCTGTGGAAGATTGTTTCTTCTCTTGCTTTTTTGACTGTTTTGAGATAATGTCTTCACTACTACAAGCTAAACTAGAGACCTAGGGGTTTAGCCCCTGTATTTTGTGACTAACTGTCTCACTTAAAAAAATAGAGATTAACTTTCTAATTATTGATTGATTTATTTAAAAACTATACGGTTTACAAAAATGATTTGTCCTTTATTTTCTGACCAGGAGAAGACATGGGTTCTAAGGCAAGTACCAAACTCTTCAGGTTACGTGGCTTCAGTCTTGTATTTTAAATCCTGTATTCCATTGTTTTGTGGTGGGGGGTGGGAAGAGGAGGAGGAGTTGGGAGACTAAAGTAGTAATTTTTCTTTGTTTTGTTAATCATTATTGGAAAAGTAACTCAGGACACAGAATTTTCTATGATACAAATACCTTTCTTAAGTACATGTTTCAAGGGACGGCATTATAGATCAAGTGATCCCTGACAAAACACAACACCATTAACATCTGAAAATAATTCTTAATAGAATGTATTAAAATCAAGCTATGATCACAAAGTCCCTTTTTTGGTGCAATAGTGACATCACGTGTGAGGATATAGTAAATCTACAAGGCATATGACTTGCATGGCTAAATTATCCACGACAGATTTTAATGTGTTCATTCTTTAGAATTTATTTACAAGAAACCTAAAGAGCTGATATATTAAACTGCTGTAAATTTGGAGAGTTACCATGTGTGACCTTGCAAATTTATCATGGGCAATAAATCAGTCTATCTTGCCAAAAGCACTAACATAATGACATGCATAAATCAGTCACAGTTACTCTTCAGTGATAACGCTTACAGCAGACAGGATAAAATAGTTATCAGAGTAGAAGAGCCATGACAAATGATTAAACAATGGCTACAGAATTCTTCCACAGAAGCCCAACTGTGCTACTACAAAGCCTGTGGTGAAAGAAAATCGCTGAGAGCTACTAGAGGAGAGAAAAGGAGGATGAATACAGGGAAGGAAGAAAAAAATGAGGAGGAAGAAAGACAAGAGAGGAGAAGCAATCTAGACACTGTGTCAGTGGCATAGCGAGGGTAGGGGGCGCCCGGAGAGGAGTCACATTTCCATACTCCCCGCCACATGTGTACCTACACCCCTTCCCCACTGCCAAAACCAGGACCCCCTAACATCCCTCCCCACCTTCTGATCACCCCTCCCTTTCCCACAAAATCCTGGTGGTCTAGTAGGCAGGGGGGGTTGTATCAGACCCACCACCTAGCTCGAGAGAGATGCCCACTCCCTCCTGCCTTGAAGGGCTACCTCTTCATAATGACAGCCCTTCCCCCTCCCGGTGCATCCTGGATGCACTGGAAGGGGCGTAAGACTCCGATTGGCTCAGGTGTCTAGGGGAGGCACTCTTTGGTCCTTTTGTTTACACTGGTTATTGACAGCCTAGAGGCACCTGGGAGGGGCCTAAGGTCCTAATTGGTTCAGACCCGATACCGGTACACTAGGAGGAGCCTCTAGGCTGTCAATAACCAGTGTAAACAAAGGGACCTAAGAGTGCTTTTGATAAATCAAAGTGTAATTGAAAATTCCCTTTGCTGCAAAAGTGGGATTTTCTGGTATGAAGTAAAATTAAAAATGGCTACTGCTATGAGGTGGTGCCCTGATAGCCAACAAGTAGAACTAAGGGTTTTCCTCAAAGCACTACCCCAAGCTACCTAAGCATACCATCTAGGGAGAGTGCAGAGGGGTTTAGGACCAATAACAGTGAGGCTTTCCTGAATAAATATATCTACTGTATGCACTTCTATTTCTTTTTGCAACAATATGCTTTGTGATTGTAGCTTGCTCATTGTCTTTATACATCACTGTCTTATACAAAGAGACTGAGGGTGAACTTTTCCCTGGTTTTAATTCAGTAATTATTTGTTACCACTGCCAGGTTTTTCAGTGAATGGCCGGAAAATAGGTGCATGAAGAATTATTTCATGAAGACTAGAATTCTTCCTGGAGAGATTAAAGACTAACACTGGTGAGGCCTGAAGGAATCTGTGTCAAAAGAGCCATGATCCCAGGAGAACTGTTCAGGTCATTCATTCATTAAGCAAGTTTAAACTAGATAGACTAAGACAGCTGTATATCTTAAAGAAAGAAACCCAGGAGGAAATTGCTAAATATATTAAAAAAAATAAAAGAACTGATAGAACCTAACTAGTTTTGTTTTATTTTTATGAGAAGATAAGAAAACAAGTGCTTCAGATAATATAGGTATAACTATATATCAGATCTTGTCTTTAGGCAATTGTATGGACTATCTTCAGGTTTTTTTGTGCATTATTATCTTAGGTTTCATTGTGCCTATGAGGGCTATTTTCAGATTCCCCTGGTTGCCTGTGAGCTTATAGGTACTTTTATGTTTTTTCTCCTGGAGGAGTGCCTCTGAGAGTTCCCTTGGAAATTTACTGGCATACACATTAATAGCAGAATTTGGTATAACTTGACCAAAGGCTCTGGGAAGATCCTCATTAAGATAGTAGCTTTGGCCCATATTCTATAAACATAAGTGCCCTACCAGCATCTAAGTTAAGTGGGAAATGCCGTATAAGAGTTCTTTTAAAAGAGATTTCAAGGCGCCTACTGGCTTCTTTAAAAAATGGCAATACATGTCAAAGGTAGGCACTGGAAATGTAGGTCTTGAAAACCCTAGCCTACATTTCCAGCACCTACTTTTTCTGGAGGTGCGATTCTCTAAATGGTGCTGTCATATGGGACGCATAAGCATTATTCTCTCCCAGTTGGGTGAAAACGCAGCACTTGTACCTCATATTTTTGTTTGTTTGTTTTTTCAATGGGGAAGCAAAAAGGTGTTCATGGACTGGTCCTCCAGTGTCTGCAGCTCCAAGGTGTCTTGTTCAAACCACCATATCAGGAGCAATTTTGCAGACTGTGAAAGAGATGCAGCTGGCTACAGGAGACATGGTGGATCCTACTGGAGGTCGGGCTTCACTAAGCCTGGAACTTAGACAGGCACCGCTCCAGCCCGGAAGCGTGAGTCCAGTGGGAATGGCTTCAGCTCTGCTCTCCCTAGCACTGGAGGAACAGCAGAGGAACTTCTTGAGGAGAGTTACCCTACAGTGGCCCCAACAACGGCACCCTGTATGGAAGCCAAGAAAAGAACCACATTCAGGAATGAAACCTTGCAATTCAGAGAAATGGTTAAGCCTGCAATAATTAATATGGAGGCTCAGTGGAAGACTATTGAAGTTATGGACTCCAATCTCAAAAAAGTAGTTTCCGCATTAAGGAGTGATTGTGGAAATATCAACGCCTTGGTGAATTCCCAAACTGAGATCTTAAGGGAATACGGGGAGAGTATTAAACAAACAGGAAGAACAACTTAAGCAACTTAAGGAATTAGACATGGATATTATTAAAGAGAGGTCTTTTTATCCCCTAAAATGGTGTAGCATATGGAAAATTACCAAAGAAAAAATAATTTGAGATTGTTGAACTTTCCTAGATATCACATTGTGTCAGCAGTTGAGATGTTATGAAGATATTTACATTAAATTTTATTGATACCATCTGAGAGTTTACCACCAATTTTGAGAGCTCAATATCTCACTATTAGGAATAAATCAGGAAGCTCTACTCCTACTGACAACACTGGAGCTATGCATGGAAAGATGAATCTAACTAATTTTTGGGAAAACTCTCTAGAAGGTGTTGTGGATATGACAACTATTATTGTGATATTCGCTTTGGAATATGATAAAGATTTGGTTCTTTGGACCAATTTCAGACATTTAAATGAGCAATTTCTTGGTTCAGCAATTCTTGACATATCTCAAGCTTCACAAAGAACAAGGAAAGATTTCTTGGTTTATCATCCTAGAGTTCTGGCTTTGGGAGATATCTGTATTTTGAAGTTTTCCAGCAAAATGCTGTATATCGTTTGGTGGAAAAAAATTCTTTTTTTTTTAACCAAAGCAATTGTTGGAATTTATTGTGGCAAAAGAAGGGGTTGGAGTAATAATAGGATCAGTAGTCCCTCCCACAGATTAACACAAACTTGCTGCTGGTTTAACACCTCTTAAATCAACTCCTTTTGAAAATATAAGGGGTCCTTTTACTAAGGCGCGCTAACCGATTTATCACTTGCTAATTGATTTAGCGCGTGCTAAATGCTAAGGTGCATGCATTAAATTGGTTAACACGCGCTAAATCGGTAAGTTTCTATTGATTAGTTTTCTTTCTGTGGCCTCCCAGATTGTAGACTAAATAATTGATTAGTTTTTTGAATATGTGGAGGTTTTTACCATATACTGTATATATTTTCCTTTTTTCTTTTAGATTCTATGTTCAAGTATATTATATGCTTATATTTGAATGTGGAAAGTTGATAAATTTAAAATAAATAAATAAATGGTGCTGTCACGTAATTGACACGCTATCAGCAGCCGCTTTGAAGGTGGCCATCGACAACAGTGCTGTTTTATAGAATCTGTGCTTTAGTGCATATTTTGAACCTAATTTTGGGCACGAGTGTTTATACTTGTCAAAGGCTAATGAAAATCAAAGTGTAAAATGCTCACAACCAACTAATGGCAGTTAGGTACAGGAATGACAATATTCTATAACTTTATGCCTAAATCCTAGGAACACCCCTAACCCACCAATGCCATTTCCCTGGCCACATCCCCTTTGGAGTTGCTTCCGATATAACTTAGGCAAGCAGATTATAGAATATGGGCATAGGTCAGATCTGCTCATAACAACTGACTGCCAATTAGCACTTGTTCAATGACTGATTATCACCTAACCAGCCAATAATTGATTATCACTTAACCAGCCAATTATTTTACATGTGGATTTGTGATCTGCACCCAAAATTGCCTGCCTAGCTTTGGGTAAACTATATAAGATGCAGCAAGAAAGGTGTAAAAGTATCCACAAATCTGGAGAGTAAACACAACAGGGCTAATATTGGAGTACCTGATATTCAGACACCAGGGACTAGATGCTAAAGCCAGCGATTGTTGCTAAACCTGTTTTAATAGCTTTAGCAATGATCACATTTGCCAACCCGATGCAGAAAACAGCTCAACAATTGGTTTTCTGCACGATCGCTCATTCCCCGATCCGACCGAGCAAATAAGCTCATTAATATTAAAATGTCATGTAAACTAGTAGAGTGATTGATGCTCTAAAATGGCTTCCCGATGCACTTACCTGGCTAACCTTTTTTTTTTAATGGGCATAGATACTGTGCATTTTACACATGCACAATATCTGCTGAATTAGAAAAAAAAAAGAAAAAACCATCCCCCCTCGCCAATGACGGCTCTTTCCAATGAACTGACACTGGGAACTTACCCCCACGCCAGCACAAACGGAAGGAGGAATGCCCGCTTCTTCCTGCCATGCTGACCCCACCTCCCCCATGTGAGAAAAAATGGCAGAAGAGATGCCTATACCCTCTTGCCATGGTGACACCCCCCTCCTCGCAGCAGTAAAATGGCAAGAAGGATGTCCATTCCCTCCTGCCACCAAAAGCCCATTCCCGCACTAGACTCCCCCCAAAAAACATTCCCTACCCTCCCTCTTTCCTCACAGAAAAAAAGGCCGGAGGGATGCCCACTCCTTCCTGCAACTGGAGGTCCCCTAAAATCCCACCTCCACCCTTCGAACCCCTCCATACCATTTCAGAGACATTGGAGCAGGAAAAAACTCAGTCCATCCCGCTCGTAGGCCTGCCAGTCCAAAATGGTGTGCCTTTTTCTCTCCGGTGTATCATGTGATGCACGGGGAGGGGCCTAAGGCCCTGATTGGCTCAGATGCCTAAAGCCTCTCCCCTTGGCTCAGTCAAGCCAATCAGAGCCTTAGACTCCTCCCTCTTATATCCTGGGATACAGAGGGAGGAGCCTAAGGCCCTGATTGGCTCAGACACCTAAGGCCCTCAGGGGCCTTAGGTATCTGAGCCAATCAGGGCCTTAGGCCCCTCCCTATGCATCACATGATACACGGGGAGGGAAAGGCCCACCATTATGGACTAGTGTGCCTACGAGCGGGACAGAATAATAATAATAATAATTTTATTTTTATATACCGCCAAAGCCATAGTAGTTCGAGGCAGTTTACAACAAGAAGAGCTGGACAGTCAGCGAATGAAAATAACAATGGAGATTTTGGATACAGCGAGAAGGAAAAAAAATAACAGTGAGGATTTTGGTTACATAAATACACAATGTGGCGAAACAAGAAGATGTGAAAAGGGGTATAGTAGAGGGTTTAAGGGTTCCTGGTTACAAATCGGTTGAACAGGTTTGTTTTAATTAGTTTTCTGAAGTTAAGGTAGGTTGAGGAGAGTTTGATGAAGTTGCCTAGCCAGTTGTTTTGTTGACTTGCTTCCCTACCTTCTCTGAAAAGGTACGGGCAGTTGGGGGACCTCCAGTGGCAGAAGAGAGTGGGCATCCCTCCTGCCTTTTTTTCAGGGGGAAAGGGGGAGGATAGGGGATGTTTGTGGGGGGCACCTGGCATGGGGTTGGGTCTTTGGTGGCAAGAGGGGAGGGCATCCTTCCTGCCGCTTCACTGCTACAGGGGGCTGGTCAGCATGCCAAGAGGGAGTGGGCATCCTTCCTGCCATTTTTATCTTGAGTGGGGGGGGGCTAGGGATTAGCATCTGTGCCCATTAAAAAAAGAAAGAAAAAAAAAGGTTTCCTGCCCCAACAGCTCAGTGGCAGGAGGCTTTCCTCTGCCTCTCAGTTTTCTCAGTTGTTCGGGCTTCCCCTGCCAGCTCTGCACATGTGTGAGAGTCGCTCTCACAGTAATCGTACAGCAGAGTCAGGGATTATGACAAACATCCACGTGAATCATTTGCATGCAAACCTTATAGTGCATCAATAGCTTTTTCTGTTTCGGACAAAAAAATCAGATCGGAGCAGACCCACACGGACTTACTGATCCTCTTAGTGCATCTAGGCCCAGGACATTTAGGTAGCATGATCTCAGTTGATAGGACAGGTAGGCCAAATTCTCTTACTCTGGGCCAGATGCACAAAAGCTTTCCATAGCAGCAAGACTCATTAAAGTAGTCTCACTGTCACGGGAAAATCCCCTCCCGATGCACAAGGATTGTCCGTGGCTGCTGCCAATGCTCATAGCAGCCACTGAGAACCCTAGCAAATCCTTGTGATGCAATAAAAGGAACACCCCTCTCCTTAACGACGAATCGAGGCCGTAATTTACTAGCAACTCTGGAGCTGCTGTTAGCTGTTGTCTGTGTGTTTTGCACATACACAACACAAATACAACAGCTGAACCCATACAAATTTATGTTTTGCAACAATCCTGTGCCGCACTAAAAAACTAAAAATTAAGATCCATTCAATTGATAAGATCGTGATTATTTCTGGCTATTTGAGCTGATGTATGGGGTGACGTCATGTGGTTTTCCCCTTAAGAATGCGAATGAGAACACCGCATCCATTTTTTAAATCAAATGTGGCAGCCTTCTCAAGTATGAGTGAGCAGGTTTATTATCGTTAGGTGAGGAAGAACTGTAATGATGATTGTAAGCTTTATCTGTCTGGCAAGTTAGTAAATTTAATCTCTTTTTTGCAACTTATGCATCACTACTGCCCCGACCCTGAAGAAGAAGTTGAAACGTGATCGCATCGGGAGGGGTGTGCTGCAATTTAAAGCAGAGTCATTAGATCATTAGTATAAGATGCTTTTAAGATGAATATATGATACATAGATACAAGAAAAAAAAAGATATATGAAAAAAAAATTTTAAAATAAAAAATATTTAGGTAGGTTGCACAAAAGAAATGGTTACTGTGGATGGGCAGACTAGATGGGCCATTTGTCCTTTATCTTCCGTCATGTTTCTAATGGTGCCACGAGAGCTTTTTTGCTCTGATAGCAATCTGCAGATCCTTAATAAACACAGACATGCCATAGTAGCTTGATAGGCTTATGAAGATTCTTACTTGAATTTTGTTTATAGTAGCCTTATTATCTGGAGTGAAGTATTTTCTTATGTGTGTTTAGGTAATTTTATAAGTTGTTGCCTGAATTTTGGTGCCCTGAGGAGCCTACAAAGGGGTGCTGAAAACTTCCCAGCCCAACCATTCAACTTCCTAAATTCTGAGCGTTACTTTGCCACTGTAGCTGAAAAGAATGTTATCCTATTTCATTAAGTGCCAATTTGCAGAAACAATTTTCTATGTTTTTTGACATTGTTTCAGATCATTCATTGAACCATATCCACGTGATCCTCTTCTTGGTTGGGCTGAGAGCTTTTCAGTACTCCCTCATATTCTATAATAGAGTCTAGGTCAGGGGTGTCAAAGTCCCTCCTCGAAGGCCGCAATCCAGTCAGGTTTTCAGGATTTCCCCAATGAATATGCATGAGATCTATTAGCATACAATGAAAGCAGTGTATGCAAATAGATCTCATGCATATTCATTGATACATTCGCCAAAAAGAGCTATATGGTTATTACTCTAATTAAAATCATTTAGAATTTATTACATACTTAAAATACATTATAACTCACAATCAATTGCTCACTTCATATAACTTAATACCAATAAGCTTCCAGTTCCGGTTCGGTCTCAGCTGAGAGATCCTGGTTTGGAAATGTCTCAACGATCAGTGGTTTATACACAAAATATAATGAAAAACAAGAATATGATTTTTAATTGAACTCTGGACCATTGATCAGCCCCTGAAGACGCCGTCAGGTGAAACACAGACTTGTGTTGGGCACAATAGTTCATTTTTGATGAAATGAAGTATGAGCAAGATGAAATATCAAGTGGATGAATAAATTGAACCAAAGAACTAAATTTGCACAGTATCTGAGGAAGTCAAGTTTATTATTTAGACAATAAGTGAAATTTTTGATATGGACTTTTAATAGGGTGGGAAGGGTTGTTAGAAATATTTATTGGTATTAAGTTATATGAAGTGAGCAATTGATTGTGAGCTATAATGTATTTTAAGTATGTAATAAATTCTGAATGATTATAATTAGAGTAATAACCATATAGCTCTTTTTGGCGAATGTATTGATGTATTAATAGATTGAATTGGAATTTTAAATCCCGCTAGTGTATTAGTTGGTATGCATATTCATTGGGGAAATCCTGGAAACCCGACTGGATTGTGGCCCTCCAGGACCGACATTTGACACTCCTGGTCTAGGTACCTGAGTTCCATTATAGAATATGAGTGTAACGCAGCATCAGTGCACATAACATTTAAGCTTCCACAAAGCTGATGTATGTGCAGTCACCTAAATGCAGAGGAATAAGCGTACGAATTCTTTTAAGTTACACTTGTAAGCAAGAACCCTGCCCATGCTTTGCTTATGTGTACACCCTCTTGCAACCCTCTTGCAGCCATGCCTTGAATATTGTATGCAATTCTGGTCACCGCATCTCAAAAGAGATGTAGTGGAATTAGAAAAGGTACAGAGAAGGACAACGAAAATGGTAAGGGTGGGACAACTTCTCTATGAAGAAAGGCTAAAGAGGCTAGGGCTCTTCAGCTTGGAGAAGAGATAGCTCAGGAGTGATATGATAGAGATCTATAAAATTGTATGCAATTCTGGTCACCGCATCTCAAAAGAGATGTAGTGGAATTAGAAAAGGTACAGAGAAGGGCAATGAAAATGGTAAGGGTGGGACAACTTCTCTATGAAGAAAGGCTAAAGAGGCTAGGGCTCTTCAGCTTGGAGAAGAGATACCTCAGGAGTGATATGATAGAGATCTATAAAATACAGACCCCCCCCCCTCTTCTATTAAACTGCGCTAGCAGTTTTTAGCGCAGAGAGCCGCGCCAAATGACCTGTGCTTCTCACTACGCTCATAGGAACTCTATGAGCATCAAGAGCAGCACGGGCCATTCATCACGGCTTTCTGCGCTAAAAACTGCTAACGCAGTTTAATAGAAGAGACCCTGAATGGGGTCCAAAAATACTAGGACTAGGGGGCCTGCGATGAAGCTACTAAATAGTAGATTTAAACCAAAGAAAATATTTCTTCACTCAATGTGTAATTGAACTCTGGAATTCGTTGCTGGAGAATGTAGTGAAAGCAGTCAGCTTAACAGGGTTTTGAAAATTTCCTAAAAGAGAAGTCTATAAGCCATTATTAAGATGGCTTGAGGAAATCCACTAAATATTCCTAGGATAAGCAGCATAAAATCTGTTTTCTTCCTTAGGATCTTACTGGGTACTTGTGACCTGGGTTGGCCACTGTTGAAAAAAGGATGCTGGGCTCGATGGATCTTCTGTCTGTCCCAGTATGGCAACTCTTATGTTCTTATATTAGGCAATTTATCATAACTATTCATCATCATAACATAAGCTATTTAAGGCAATAAATAAATAACATATACTTTTGTTTTCATTAATGTAAAAGATTTTCTATGAGAGAATATGTGCCCACATATGGAAGTTTGTATTAATATCATAAATGTTTTGTGCAAAACAGAGCCATTAAAGACATCAGTGTAACAGATTAGATCCAATTAAATGTTTGCTATTTATAAATCAGTTTTGAACAATTAGAACAGCATATTTTTACATTGAATATATTATTGGAAAGAGATTTAGCTTTCAAACATTCCAGCAAGGACACAGATGTATATTCAAGACCAGAATAATATGGCTTTTAGTGAAGTGCTTCACATGTATCTCAATAAATTCACCAAAAGTGATTTTATGAGCACGGTACCATAAATTACATGTCTGATTAAGGAATGAAAAGTAGGCCAATTAATTATATCAGGTCACAGTGGGGAAACACATTGGGCTTGCAATAAAGAGAAAAAAAATGTATATGTTTGAAAGAAGAAAAGTGCATTTCATAAATTATGCAAAACTAATTAATACTCTTGACTGTTCATTTCATTTTGAAAAAAATGTGTGATAATTCTTTGTTTTCCCTTTCGGGAAAATTACTTTGAAGTAGTTTGTTAGTAAAGCATTGACTAGGCTGATACTATTTCAAGGTACTGCAAAGTATCAGAGACAGCTAAACCAATTTTCTATGTTTAACTTCCATGACCCTCAGACTAGAGAGGTGTAATCCTGAATAAGCCAAGCTATGAAGCTCTCAATAAAACAGGATGGGAGTTACAAAAAGAGCTATTCCAGCCTTTCCATGATAATTGGAAGTCATGTTATCCTAGATTTGAGGTAGGTTTATTAAGCTTAAATTATTATAGCTTTATTACTTATCTTATGTATACATCATTGTAATTGTGCAGCATTGTATATGTGTACAGTGAGCAGTCTCTTGACGGCACTGCCATGACAGTTGTGTTATACAACTAAGAGGCAGATTCAGTAAATGGTACCCAGAGTTAGGTGCCTGGATGATGTACACTGAGGGCCATATTCTATATATGGTGCCTAAAAATCTCATGTACCTTTTCTAGAATCACATGTAGGGGAAAATTCTACAAACAGCACCTTAATTTAGGCACCAGTGGGTGTCTAAGTTAAGAGGGAAATGCCGTTTCAAATGGTACTTAAATTTCAAAACACCTCAGCAAATGGCCCAAAAATCGTGCCTCAGGAGACACCTATCACCACTGTAGGCGTGGCTAACACCAGAAGTGGCATTATACACTGGTCGGAGCCTTTGGAAGCGTGATTCAAGTCAAAGGTAGGCGCTGGAAATCTAGGCCTTGGAAACCCAGCACCTACCTTGCCAGAGGTGCAGTTCTCTAAACAGCGCCATCGCATGATTGATACGTGATCGGTAGCTGCTTTTAAGGCAGCTGCCAACAGCACTGTTTAGAGAATCTGGGTGTTAGTATCTGTGTGCAACACATAACTTAGGAGCACCCATATAGGCCAACTGAAACCAGACCTAAAAACCTGCGACTAAGGGCTCCTTTTACTAAGATGTGTTAGGGCCTTAATGCGCGGAATAGAGAGATTTGAAGCAGTTTTCAAAAGTTGTTTGTATTTGCAGGCTCAAAATAAGAGATGATTCTAGCAACATCCCAAGATTTTTGAATATGACCATGAAGCACCCTTGCCATTCTAAGGCCAGTGACTTCCTCATTTGAGTATCAGGGCAAGGCCATATGAGCCTTGAAACAAGTTTAGGGCTCCTTTTACTAAGGTGCGTTAGGGCCTTAACGCGCGGAATAGCGCGCGCTAAATTGCCATGCGCGCTAGACCTTAACGCCAGCTTTGAGCTGATATTATTCTAGAAGAATACCGCGTGGTAATTTTGTGCATGCGCTAAAAACGCTAGTGCACCTTAGAAAAAGGAACCCTAAGTTGTGCATGTACATAACTTTTAGGAATACCCCCCCCCAAAAAAAAAAAAAAATTTGCCCCAATCCACCCCTGGCCAAACCCCTTTTCAAATTTGTGCACTGCAATTGGCACATACTTTCTACAGAATTGCACTTTCTATGTTGTGCATATAACATTTAATTAGTGCCAGCTGGCATCAATTACAAGGTGTTGATTGACAATTAAGTTGTACATGCACATCGGTTATGTGCACCAATATGCACGCACAACAGTGAGCACCATATACAGAATTTGGGGGTAAGTCCGGATTCCATAAAGTTTATTCCATGCAGTACTATTTTTATTGAATATGAACTGTGCAGAGGCATTTTTGATATGATGTCTAAATCTGAGTTTACAAAGAGGAGAAAGACAAGGTGGATGTCCCGATCTACCAAAAATGGTCTTTATTAAATTGTACAAATGTTAAAAGAGTCCCAACAAGGATCCCTGTTTCGACGCTACTAAATAATGCCTTCCTCATGGGACACTTGTATATAGTACAAACAAGCGCTCTAGTGCAGTGACTCTAGTGCAGTCTCTTGTTTGTGCATCTTTATCCCAAGACAAGGGGTTTTTCTCTTGTACCTGCTAAATCTGAGTTTAGACATTTTTCAGAACATGCACAAAAATACAGAACTAAACATGCTCATTTTTGAAAATGCATAATGTCTAGCTTGGTTTTTTTTAACCCTTTATGTGGCATTGTTACTCAGAAGCAACATGTGTCTTCTATGGCTTTTATGGGAAATCTGCATTTCCGAATGCCTTGTACTTGGCACTGCTGCTCTTGTTCAAGTTACGTAAAGCAGCTGTTTCACCATCCGCCAACTGAAGGGTTAAATGGATGTGTTTGTGCTCTGTGCATCTATCCTAGGTGCATCTATCTTTTTTTATCATTTTTGAAAAAAAGAACACGTCCAAATAAACGCACAGAACAAGCCATTGGGATGTAGAAAGGGCCAGCATTTGTACTTGATGAGCCACACAGCCATCTCAGCAGAGTTGTGGGGCACCATCCCCCTAACACTCCCCAAATATGTACATGAAACAGTACATACCTGCTTGTATGACAGTTTCAGAAGTTATGGCTAATCCTAGTAAAGCAGCAAGCAGGTTTCTAGAGTAGCCTGACGGGCAGTGTAGTCAACCATAGAGATGGGGACTCAAGCCCATACTCTACTCTAACCACATATGGTGGAATCTGTGAGCCTTCCAAACTCCACCCAAATCCAACATGTGAGGTGTCACCTGAAGGCATATGGGTTATTAATGTGGTGTACAGTTGGGTCCAGTAGGTTTTGGAAGGCTCGTCATACACCTTAAGGAGGTTATGGTGAGATATGTACCTGGGACCTTTTATGTAAAGTTCACTAGAGTGCCCCCTATGGTGCCCCCATAGGGGGCACTCTAGTGAACTTTACATAAAAGGTCCCAGGTACATATCTCACCATAACCTCCTTAAGGTGTATGACGAGTAGTGTGGGGTAGTGTGAGGTATGGGGTAGTGTGAGGGGATCATTCTTATGTGCCTGCAGTTGTCATCTGGTCAAACTCCAACCCACCTTCTAAGCACCAACATCTGTCTTATCATTCCATCTGTAATTCCCCCACCTGAGCACTGTGTATTGATGCGCCTTCTTGTTCAGCTTGTCTGTCTTGACTAGATTGTAAGCTCTTTTGAACAGGAACTGTCTCTTCTGTGTTGATGTACAGTGTTGTGTATGTCTAGTAGCACTATAGAAATTAGTAGCAGTAGTACTTGTGGCACTTTTTGGTCTATCCAATGAGTGTGGGATAGGGGTATGAGTGGGTATCATTTTCCACCATGAATGTAGTGGTTAAAGTGGCTTATGGGCTTAGATTCTCCACTCTATGGTTCACTAACCCCCCCACCCCCGGCTACTTAAGAGACCTCTGTGCAGCTCTACTAGTCTTTCCTATAGCAGGTGCTGATTTTCCGGAAGTATGTACATTTTTATTCTGATTTTTATGGTGGTGTGAGGGGGTCAGTGATCACTAGGATAGTGTGGGGGGGTCTGTACTTTGTGTCTGCAGTGGTTATCTAGTCACTTTGGATACCTTCTGGGCACTTAGACCTGGTTTAAATCACCTAAGTCCCAATGTATAAGTTCCATCCAGGCAGCCTCGTAAAACTTTCAATTATCCCTGCAGTACGACTAAGGGCTCCTTTTACTAAGCTGCACTAGCGGTTTTAGCGCGCGCTAAATTGCCGCGCTCCCTAGATGCTAACACCAGTTAAACTATCGCAGCTTAGTAAAAGGAGCCCCAAAGCCCCAAGTCTAGGTCAGCCCACGACCAGCCCAAATCCCGCCCTCCAACAACCCCACTTTCAGCTCTGGGCGTACAGCGGCATTCACAGGCTTAAAATGTTTCTGGATACGTCTAAAAAGCCATTTCAATTATTGGCACTTGGACGACCTGTATTTCTGTTTCAACTATGAGCCCCATAATGTTTATTTTTTATAAATATTTATGTCTCCAATCTGAGAAAACCCCACCCACTATGGTGTACAATTAATCCTGTTCGAAAACATAAATTTCATGAACAAGCTGACCCAAGAAAAAATGGACTCAAAGAAGGAATATTCTGTGCACTGAACAAAAACAGAGCATAAAGCAGAAGCACATAAGCAGACAACAAACTGTCAATAGAACTGCCCTACTTAAGGAAAACATTTTCCGTGCATCAAGGTTATGGCTTAAGTATTTCATTTTTCATTTTGCTATTTATAATATTTATTTTAGTATGGAAGGAAAGCAATCTCTCCAAGGCTGAAAATAAAGTGTTCCTATTATGTACAGTCAAACAATTTCACTTCAATCACATTTTTAGTCTCAGTTCTATGCAAAGAAAGACATGAAATTGTACCACCGTCTGTCTGATATGGCTTAAAGAGAGGCGACAAATGTTTGGATGACCAACAAGAACTTCATCAGAGAACTGAAGGGTTGCGAGTCATTAATGGGGGAAGCTCCATGGCAAAGAAACTCATGCATGGGATATTGGATAGAATCAGTGCTGAAAATAAAAGATCTAGTGGATCGATATTCAGCCCACAGCTGTAAGTGGTTACCGTAATAAGCCAGATAAACTAACCCCAAATATTCAATTCCAGGGCATGTGTGGCTGCTAATACTGACTACAGCCAATATTCAAACCAATGTCTGGTTAACTCACTGCATAAAGTTAGGACAGTTGTTTGCTGTCCTAACTTCTCCCACCCCCCACCCCTAACTGCCCTGAAGCCCATAGAGATTTAAAGGACTTTGGGGATTTTGCCATGCAACTGCCACTAGCGCAGCTTTGTAAAAGAGGGGGATTTTTAGTGGTTACTTAGCCAGTTAGTGGATTAAAAATCTGTTAACTAAGCTGACACTCTGCAATTTGTCAAATACCCCCCACCACCACCATAATTTAGGAGACGGGCAGTTAGCAGACATTTTAAGTGATGCGATTATTAAACATGGAAGACCAAATTAAGCAATTGATTAAGAAAATGTTTTAGAGACTGAGATAACTAGGTTACTTATGAAAATTTTTCCAATATGATCAGTTTAAGATCATAGTTCAGGGTTTGGTTTTGTCCCAAATTGATTACTGTAATGTTTTTCATACATGGGAAGTTTCGAGAAACTTCTCACTCAATTGCAGACGCTCCAAAAATACAGCAGCTAGGTTGCTACATTTCAAAATGCAATTTGATCATGTGATTAGGTTGCTGAGGAAGCTACATTGATTACTAGTTGCAGACTGAACATGATGTAATATCTGTTGAATAATTGTCAAGATTTTGCATGGCCAGTCACTTCTATATATGTATTGTCTGATTCGAATGCCATCTAAACTTTGCTTTTGTACAATCAACCAACGTCAGCTTTTACGTTTTCCTAATGCAAAAGGCTTTTGTTATAAATCGCAATTTATTGCAACCTTTTCCTTTCAGGCAGCTCTAATTTGGATTGAAGTACCAGTACAAATAAGAAATTAATTTGAATATATTTGACCATTTGTGGAGAAAAAGTGACTAAGATACGGGCAGAAGGAATCCCAGGCCCTCCTGCCCACAATGACCTCCCCCCCCAACAACTGCCCCCCAAACCTCTGATCGGCCCCCTGAACCCCCCACCCACTGACCCCATGACACCCCCCCACTGACCCCACGACCCCAACCCCCCACACCGACACCCCCCTGTACCTAGAAAAAGTAGGCCGGACGGACAGGTCCCAAGCCCATTCGGCAGGCCCAGCATCGCCCAAATAGTGGGCCTTAGGGCCTTAATGGGCCAGGTGCTTAAGGCCCCACCCATGGGGGGATGGTCTTGGGGGGGTCGTCGTGGACAGGAGGGCCTGGGATCCCTCCTGCCTGTTTCTTAGTGGGAGGTGAGGGGTCTTCAGGCAGGAGGGGTTGGGCTCCATCCTGCCCGAATCATATCGGGGGGGTGGGGGGTCTTCAGGCAGGAGGGGTTGGGCTCCCTCCTGCCCGATTCGATTGGGGAGGTAGGGGGCTGCGTCGGGGCAGGAGGGCCTGGGATCCCTCCTGCCTGATCCGATTGGCTATCTCTCCTGCCGCGATAGCGATTGGAAGTGCTGTACTTCCCAGGATTGTTATCGCAGCAGGGAGATGAGCCATCTCTCCTGCCGCAATTGTTGCTGGGGGGTGGTGGATTCTGTAACCAGTGTTCTTTTTAACAGACACCGGTTACAGAATCCAGCTTTAGGCAAAGGACTGGCCCCTCCTTCGCCTAAAAGATCTGTTTCTGGGCGTTTTGGACTTAGGCTCTTTTTTGTTTGATAATGTGTTGCAAGTGTAGACGTAGTGGTGATATGGCCGTTTAAACTGCTGAACGTAGAGGTAGGCCATTCTCAAAAAAAACTCATTTTGGACATTTTTTTTGGAGAATGGACATTTTCCCTGCTTCTACTTTCAACGTTTAGGGCCCTAGGCCATAAGGGGACTTAGACATTTTTTATTATGCCCCTCCATGCAATCAACATCTCCATAATAATAATTATATTAGCAATTCTAATAAAAACAATCAAATCTCAGTAAACCATAATTAATACATACAGTAAAAAAAATTTCCATATCAAAAATTAATCATTATATAAATACAGATTACAGTCATAAACTCAATTATTCAATTTGAGAAAGCCAATTGGAAAAAAAAATATGCTTTTAGGTGTCTTTTTTTTTTTTTTTAATTCTTTATTGATTTTTAATCAAAAACAGTGTCATACAAATGAAAAACCAAAAGATATTCCACATATTACACTATTATCTATACAGGTAACATAAATATCATTCAATAATTTCATTCAATAATTTCATTAATAATAGGAAGGAACTGTATATGCTGGGAGGAGAGAAGCTGATATGCACGGACGGGGAGAGGGATCTTGGGGTGATAGTGTCCGAAGATCTAAAGGTGAAAAAACAGTGTTGCAAGGCAGTGGCTGCTGCCAGAAGGATGCTGGGCTGTATAAAGAGAGGCGTAGTCAGTAGAAGGAAGAAAGTGTTGATGCCCCACTTGGAGTATTGTGTTCAATTTTGGAGACCGTATCTGGCGAAGGACGTAAGAAGACTTGAGGTGGTCCAGAGGAGGGCGACGAAAATGATAGAAGGCTTGCGCCAGAAGACATATGAGGAGAGACTCGAAGCCCTGAATATGTATACCCTAGAGGAAAGGAGAGACAGGGGAGATATGATTCAGACGTTCAAATACTTGAAGGGTATTAACGTAGAACAAAATCTTTTTCAGAGAAAGGAAAATGGTAAAACCAGAGGACATAATTTGAGGTTGAGGGGTGGTAGATTCAGGGGCAATGTTAGGAAATTCTACTTTACGGAGAGGGTGGTGGATGCCTGGAATGCGCTCCCGAGAGAGGTGGTGGAGAGTAAAACTGAGTTCAAAGAAGCGTGGGATGAACACAAAGGATCTAGAATCAGAAAATAAGATTAAATATTGAACTAAGGCCAGTACTGGGCAGACTTGCATGGTCTATGTCTCTATATGGCCGTTTGGTGGAGGATGGGCTGGGGAGGGCTTCAATGGCTGGGAGGGTGTAGATGGGCTGGAGTAAGTCTTAACAGAGATTTTGGCAGTTGGAACCCAAGCACAGTACAGGGTAAAGCTTTGGATTCTTGCCCAGAAATAGCTAAGAAGAAAAAATTAAAAAATTTAAATTGAATCAGGTTGGGCAGACTGGATGGACCATTCGGGTCTTTATCTGCCATCATCTACTATGTTACTATGTTTTTCCTGCATATAATAATATCATAATATATCCTAATATGCAATACAAATAAAGAATAAAGTTACCCAAATATCACTATCAATATTTATTCCCCTCCCTCCAACCCCCCCCCCCCCCATCCCCCTGGATGTGTAAAGATAAATAAACCAAAAAAAAGAAGAGATATGATGAAAATACATTATTATGTTTTTACAAATTTAGTCAATGGGCTCCAAATTTTATTAAATACCTCACTAAAACCCCTATATTCTGTGTTAATTCATTCATATCTGTATGTAGTACACACATTCACCCACCAAAATATATAATTAATTCTATCATGGTTTTTCCAATTACTTGTAAGGTGTCTTTTAAAATTTATGTATGATTCTTCTGTTCTCAGATCTATGGGCAAATTTTTCCATAACTGTGGAACTAGATAAAAGAATGCACAATCTCTAGTTGACGCAAGGTGTGCCTTCGAGATATGAGGAACGACTACCCTAGTGTTATTCAAAGATCATAATGATCATCTTGAGGCATAAAATAACACCAAGTTAGAAAGATATGAAGGCTATAGCTGAAATAATGCTCTATGTGCCAACATCAAGATCTTAAATATGATCCTAAATTCCATTGGTAACCAATGGAATTGTAAATACAGAAGTGTCACATGATCATGAATATATGCACGGCCTAATAATCTAACTGCAGTGTTTTGCACTGTTTGTAAACATTTCAGCTGTCCTAACCCAATACCTGCATATACTAAATTACCATAATCTAACTTCGACAATACAAAGGCATGAATTAACGTATGCAATGATTTCTCATCTAGAAAATCTCTAATAGCTCTAAACTGTCTTACTGCCCCAAATCATTTATCAACAATGATTGAAACCTGTGCCTCAAAAGTTAGATGACAATCTATTATAATCCCCAAGTGCCTGAAGCTATTTACTAGCTTTATATTATGATTATTCAAAGAAATATCTACTTGAGGTGTTGTCTTATCTCCTGAGATACAGCATGCTATAGTCTTAGATATATTTAAAATCAATTTATGTTCACTCAGCCATTCTTCTATTCTATTTAAGCCAACTCTAAGAGGACCTAAATCTAAAGCTGTAGATGATAATCTATAGACTAATAAGATGTCATCTGCATAAATACAGTATATGTACTGATTCATAGTTCCTGAATTCGTCGTGCCAAGGGACTCAGAAAGCTATTAAATAGAACTGGTGATAGAGCTGACCCTTGAGGTACACCACAATCTAGCGATTTATCCTGAGATATTGATCCCTCAGTGACCACTCTAAAAGTACATCCTCAGAGAAATGCTGGAAACCAGTCCCAAACTACTCCTGTTAAGCCAATCTCATGTAAGAAGTTTAGTAGAAGACCATGATCCACTAGATGAAACGCTAAACTCAGATCTACTGTAATGACACTACCATTGCAAAGTTCCCTCCATCCAAGATTGAGTGAACCTCACTAAGAAAGCCTGCTAGCACTGTCTCAGTACTATGCATTGATCGAAATCCTGCTTTCTTGGGTTAAGTACATTTGTTGATTCAATATAAGACACCAGCTGTTCTAACACTATCCTCTCTGTTAATTTTGCTAAAAAAACAAAGGTTAGAAACTGGTCTATAACTAGCTGGATTCAACATATCTAGATTTTTCTTCTTCAGAATCGATTTAATAATCAACTTTTTCCAACATGCAGGTACCTCTCCACTATTTAGGCTATTCTGTATTATAATTAAAGCTAGAGCTAATAGACCATGTCTAGAACTTGAAAGCCATTTTTAAGGCACCGGATCTAAATCACAAAAGGTGACATGCATAGTACTAAATAATTTTTCCAATTTGGATAAAGATGGTAATTGGAAAGCTAACCGACTAGATTTTCCTAAATCTATGGGCTCCTTTTACTAAGCTATGATAGCGGTTTTAGTGCACGCATTGAGTTGATGTTAGTTCTAGCCGCGCAGCACGGGTTTAGCGCGTGCTAAAAATGCTATCGCAGCTTAGTAAAAGGAGCCCTGTGTTTCTTTTTCTAAATCAGTCCTCAATGGAACAGTTTGACTAATTTGCAAATTTTTTAACCTGATTGTAAGTCTAGAATTTTTGAACAGAAAAAATCAGATAGTTCCTCTGCCGCTGGCATTATTCTAATCCTTTTATTGGAGTCCCCATTTTTTAAAGATGCTACTATAGAAAATAGTTGTTTTGTTTGGAACTTTCGCGGCTTCAGCGATGCGTTCCTGCAGATCATCCATAGTTGCGGGTACTGGAGGTATGTACACTCTGTCTTTCAAGTACCCCCCAAAGGAAAAAGTCACAAATAGTAATGTCCAGTTATCTCGGGGGGGGGGGGGGGCACTCGAGGAACACCTGATCATTTTGTTGCGTTGCATTTTCTGAAGGTTGTAACTTCTGCACCAATTGCAGCTTATAAGGATGAAAGTGCAAGCGATTGTATAAGATCCTGCTAACTGTGCTTTTGGGACTTGTATTTGCTGTCATCTTATTTCTAAACATATTCCAATAAGTTTTGATTTTGTAACCATTTAAAATCAAGGAGTGTTTTTGTGGACACGCTGTATATTCCATTTGACACTCTAGGCACAATGCAAACAGCACTTCAGTGTTAATATAAGAACATAAGAGTTGCCATATGATCAGACCAAAAGTCCATCTATCCTATTCCTAAAAGAGGCCAATCCAGGTCACTAGTATCTGGCAGAATCCTCCAAAGTAGCATATTGATGAAAAACTACTGTTAACTTGTCGATATCAATGTTCTATCTATTACAGCTCACTGACAATGGCCATCAGTCCACCTCTTTTGTAAACTGCATAAAACCAAAAGGCCTTAAATAAAAACAAAAGGCCATAAATAAAAATTTATGTTATGTTATTTATGTAATGTCATGTTACAGACTCCAGGGATAAGCAGTGGTTTTCCTAGCTCTCTTTTCTTAATGGTTTATGGATTTCACCTCCAGGAATTTGTTCAACATTTTTTTTAACATGGCTACACTATTTTTACAAAAAAATATATATAATAGCAAGTGGAATATTAATAAGACACACCACCAAAAAATATTCCAATAGATGCTCACTGCTATGGAGAAATACAGACTAGAGATAAGGATATGTAGTTATATGGAGAAAAGACCTCAGTTTCCTCTTAGAGAGGTCTCTATGTCTGCCGTACACAACTTAAAGCAGCATAGGAGAAAACATCCCTGGTCAGAAAAACTCCACTACACAATACTAGCAGAACGACTACTAGTTAGAATCAAAAAGACTAATAGTTAGAATCAAAAAACTTATCTCTTAAGGTCACCGTTCTCCAGGTGAGACAAGAATCCAGTTAGGTAACATAGGATTATCACATTAATCTTCATTCATTAAGACTCCCATTACCTCTCTAAGAGGAAACTGAGGTCTTTTCTCCATATAACTACATATCCTTATCTCTAGTCTGTATTTCTCCATAGCAGTGAGCATCTATTGGAATATTTTTTGGTACACTATTTTTACCCCATCTTCTGGCACTAGCCAAAAAAATACCTTCTCCACTTTGTTTTAAATATACTACTATGAAATTTCATGGCATGTCCCTTAATCTTTATACACCTGTCTTATATTTGCACACAGACCATTAATTATATGCAACACACAGAAATTAATTATATGCAGCACAGCTGAATCTCATTTCAATAAAGCTGGGTCCAGTACAAGAGCAATTTGCAGCCCAGCATTGGTCTTAGCTGTGCAGGGTAGAGGTCAGTGGGAAAATATTCTTCCCACTGCCTACAAAAACATAGAAGCCTAAAAATCTAATTGGTGAGCAAATTTCAAACTAGTATAATAACCCCTCCCTTGCTTAAAATTACTAATATACACAAGTGACCTATTCCATGCATTTGAACGATTTCCCACAGAATCCTATACCTGCTCCAAAATTTCACAGCTGCCATAAAGTGAATTATTTAACTCTAAGAGGCCAATATAAGCCATTGCAGTGTCATTTGCATTCTTCCATTCTTAGACTACATAACATTATTTAAATATGAAACATGTTTCCATTACTGTTAGCCACTGACGCTCACATATTTATTTATTCACTCTATACCATTATCCCAGGGGAGCTCAGAACAGTTTACATGAATTTATTCAGATACTCAAGAATTTTTTCCTGTCTGTCCCAACAGATTCACAATCCATCTAATGTACTTGGGGCAATGGCTGTGCACAATTTCCTGATCCCTATGTCTGGACTGCCAATCTTGTGGCTCTTTCTGCCATAAGCTCCAATTCTGCCTCTCAGTGTAGCAGTATTTGAATGTGGCTTTTTTAACTTGTTGATGCTCTCTCTCTCTCATCACATAATGTTCCTCTGCTTATCATGCTATAAAAGTTGGTATCTCCTGAGTCACATCAGTACAGGATGCAATTTAAAAGAAGGGGCAGTTGTCCAGCTCTGACTACTATACCTGCTCTAGAACATAATCTGAGTCATCCTCATGAATTCAGTTTTCAGAATTGGATGAGTCCTTTCTGTCACTATCATATGTCAGCTATGCAATGTCTTCCTCTAGAGTGAAAATATCCTTTTTTGAGACTTTGGACTGAAAAAAACAAAAATAATAAAAATTTGTGTAATTTGACAATGAAATGCACCACCCCCAAAATAAAGGTTTCATGTTCATAGCTAGTGGGTCTTCAAGGCTTGCCATGAAGCTGTAGGGCATGTAAGGTCCCCACACACACATACAAGGAGGAAGTCTGTCTGGCTTGCAATCCATAGACTTGAAGCAATAGACATAAAGCTTCTGATGTTTTGGTCCATTCTCCTGTTTACTTTCTTTTTCTTCTCTTTCTCTCTGATTCTTTACTACTCAACAAAATAAGATACGTGTCCCTCATAACATTCATAAAATAGCAGGAAGGACTTTTGTTTTATTTTGTTATGGGGTTTTATTTGTGGGGAGAGGGCTTAATGGTGAGAGTACAAAGCAATAGAATTCATGAAGACTGAATAAATTCCACAGGCAAGTGGTTTCATATTATCTCTCCTCAATGAATAGCTAGTAAACAAACATCTTTCTTTTTCTACAAAGTCTTGTAAATAGCTATTATTCAAATCTGGAAGGCTCCTAGTTCTTAAAAAAAAAGCTTTAATTACTTTTGCTTCAGGATATTGATAAGATTGTCAAAAGTCTGGCTGGCTCAGATATATAGCCTATCTGAACAATTTTTTTGTCTTCTCCAGAGGCTTCAAATATGTACTGGTGGTGCATCTATTATCATGGCAATATATCAATAAAGCCATTGCTGTACTGTCCCTGGACATCGTATACCTGAACTTCAGTAAAGCATTCGATAGCGTACCACACCGCAGGTTGCTGAGCAAGATGAGTTCTATAGGATTGGGCGACACATTGACGAAATGGGTTGGGAACTGGCTTGGAGGTAGGCTTCAGAGAGTAGTGGTGAACGGCACCCCCTCCGAAATGACGGAGGTAATCAGTGGAGTGCCACAGGGCTCGGTCCTGGGCCCGATCCTATTCAACATCTTTATAAGAGACTTGGCAGAAGGGCTGCGAGGTAAAATAACATTATTCGCCAATGACGCCAAACTAAGCAATGTAGTGAGCAAAAGCACAACAGACATAAATTCAATGTCCGACAACATGATGCACGACCTACTCCTACTGGAGCGCTGGTCTAGGTCCTTGCAACTCAGCTTCAATGCCAAAAAATGCAGTCATGCACCTGGGCAGCCAAAATCCATGCAAGACTTACACCCTTAATGGTGAGATCCTAACAAGAACTGAAGCAGAACGAGACTTAGGGGTGATCATCAGTGAGAACATGAAGATTTCCAATCAAGTGGAGCAAGCTTCATCCAAGGCAAGGCAAATCATAGGTTGCATACGCAGGAGTTTCGTCAGCCGTAAGCCTGAAGTCATTATGTCATTGTATAGATCCATGGTGAGGCCCCACCTGGAATACTGTGTGCAATTCTGGAGGCCGCATTACCGTAAGGATGTGCTGAGACTGGAGTCGGTCCAGAAAATGGCCACCAGGATGGTCTCGGGACTCAAGGATCTCCCGTACGAGGAACGGCTGGATAAGTTGCAGCTGTACTCACTCGAGGAACGCAGAGAGAGGGGTGACATGATCGAGACATTCAAGTATCTCATGGGCTGTATCAAGATGGAAGAAGATATCTTCTTTTTCAAGGGTCCCGCGGCAACAAGGGGGCATCCATGGAAAATCAGGGGCGGGAAACTGCACGGGGACACCAGGAAATTCTTTTTCACTGAAAGGGTGGTTGATCGCTGGAATAGTCTTCCACTTCAGGTTATTGAGGCCAGCAGCGTGCCTGATTTTAAGGCCAAATGGGATAGACACGTGGGATCTATTCACAGAGAAAGGTAGGGGAGGGTCATTGGGGTGGGCAGACTAGATGGGCCGTGGCCCTTATCTGCCGTCTATTTCTATGTTTCTATGTTACTGGATTCAGGCTTCATCAATGAACTCTTCAAAACTAGGTTCTAGAGCAGAACTTCCCCAACAAAACCTGCTTTTGGGGTCACAACCTAATTGGGCTCTGCATAGGTACATCATTATTCTGTACCTTGAGAGGGGTCACAAAGTTTTATTTGGCTGCAATTATGGGCACACTGGCATAAAAAGATTAGGGAATACTGTTCTCTAGAGCATCAAATCATTAGATTCTGAGATGACTCAGGATGCAGTTACATCCTTCATCCAGGGGGTGAAGAACTTATCAAAAGAGTGGGATTTGGGTATGATTTTATGTGATGATCTTAAGGTGGCCAAACAAATTGAAAGGTGACGGCAAAAGCTAGAAGGATGCTAGGGTGCATAGGGAGAGGTATGGCCAGTAGGAAAAAGAGGTATTGATGCCCCTGTATGAAACTCTGGTGAGACCTCATTTAGAATATTGTGTACAATTCTGGAGGCCGCACCTCAAAATATATAAAAAGAATGGAGTCGGTCCAGAAGAATGCTACTAAAATGGTGCGTGGTCTTTGTCATAAGGCGTATGGGCACAGACTTAAATATCTCAATCTGTATACTTTGGAGGAAAGATGGGAGAGGGGAGATATGATAGAGTTGTTTAAATACTTATGTGATGTAAATGCGCATGAGTTGAGACTCTTTCATTTGAAAGGAAACTCTGCAATGAGAGGGCATAGGATGAAGTTAAGAGGTGATAGGCTCCATAATAATCTAAGGAAATACTTTTTTTTACAGAAAGGGAGGTAGATGCGTGGGACAATCTCCCAGAAGAGGTGGTAGAGTCTGAGACTGTGTCTGAATTCAAAAGGGCCTGGGATAGGCACATGGGATCTCTCTGAGACAGAAAGATATAATGGTTACCGCGGATGGGCAGACTAGATGGGCCATTTGGCCTTTATCTGCCATCATGTTTCTATGTTACATTCCCTGTAGAAAACAATGAGCTTAGCTTAGTTTGGACCTTCTCAGTTTTTCATCCACAAGGTCAAAACCATTTTTGTAGGTTTTGTAGAGAAGATGATTTGTTCTAAGGTCCTTAAACGATAATATTATGGAACTAAGGATAAAAGTGATGAGGAGGAAGAGGAGGTGTTAGCCAAAAATGGCACATTTCAGAAAATAGAAAGCAGTCTCTAATCAGAAAAAATAGGGATAAGTTCTCGTACAAGCAATGGCAAGCTAGATGTAAAACAATAATAGTGCAGGACAATAAAAACTTTGAAAAAAAGATAACTGAAGAGGGGAATACAAATTTATCTATTAGGGCCACTCTAGTTCTGCTCAGAGCATGGTCAAATCATGCCTCCTTGCCAGATACACATTTTAAAGTTGTAGACACTCGTATATCCTGGTTTTGTAAAACTGGAACTTAGTAATTTATGCAAACCTAAAACACCAAGTAGCAATTCTAAAATAAGCATCATAGTGTATTTGGATTTTTAGTAGAGGCTTAAGAAAATACCTTATATAAAAGAGATATGAAGTAGGAGCAATGCCTGTTTGTAGATTGGAAACTAAGACAAAAAAAATAGAGAGCAGGACTAAATGGTCAGCTTTCTATATGGAGAAGGGTCATTTTGACCCTGAAACTTGGAGCATCTTTCTGTCTAATTTTTTCCTCTTCTCTGCCATTCCTCCATTCTACAAATCTACATTTTCTTCTCTGCTGCAACCAATTATGAGTCACCAATTGTGAGTACATCTAACTTATTTATTCAATATAATATATTTCAGAAAATTATAAGGACTGCCTGTGTGTCGCTTGGTGTGTTAAGGTTTAACTATCTGCATAATTTAGCCAGGACAAGAAGTTAAACTAGGGCAGAACAAGGTCAAAGCTAGTGTCTTTGCTGGACCACAGATAAAGAAGATCCTGGAGTAGAAGGAATTTCCCAAGAATCCAACTAGGAAGGATAAAGTTACTTGAAACAGCTTCGTTTTTGGTCTTATGATTGACAGGGCCTTTCCTCTACCGCTCTGTTCTTCAACTGCCAGTCCACGGACCGGTGCCAGTCCACAGAAAATTCCTGCCGGTCCACACAGGACCGGCGAGATCGACATCTGCAATTTCCTGTCGGTCCACGCAGGGCCGGCAAGATCGACAGCTGAAGTCCGTGCAGGGCCGGAGATTCATGGGGAGCCTCCGACAGTGGCTTTCTCTCCTCCCAGAAGCTCTTCTTACTTACCAGCACAGTGATTCAGGAAGGTAGCCTGGGGCTTTTTCTGAGTCGCTGCCGCCTCTGATGATGCAACTTCCTTTTTCCTCAGAGGTGGTATGACCCAACAAAGGACCCGAGGCTGCCTTCCTGAATCGCTGCACTGGTAAGTAAGGAGAGCTGCTGGGAGGGGAGAAAGCCACTGTTAGAGGCTTGGAAGCTTCTGGCAATGGTAAAAAAAAAAAAAAAGGGGACAGCTGTTACTGGACCTGGAGGGAGGGAGGAAGGAGAGATCCTGCTGGGAGGGGAGGAGGGAAAGTAGTCTGGGAAGCTGCTTGGCAAGGGAAAAAAAAGGGACAGCTGCTACTGGACCTGGAGGGAGCGAGAAGGAGAGATGCTGCTAGGAGGGGAGGAGGGAAAGGAGTCTGAGAAGCTGCTGGACAAGGGAAAAAAAGGGACAACTGCTACTGGACCTGGAGGGAGGGAGGAAGGAGAGATCCTGCTGGGAGGGGAGGAGGGAAAGTAGTCTGGGAAGCTGCTTGGCAAGGGAAAAAAAGGGACAGCTGCTACTGGACCTGGAGGGAGCGAGAAGGAGAGATGCTGCTAGGAGGGGAGGAGGGAAAGGAGTCTGAGAAGCTGCTGGACAAGGGAAAAAAAGGGACAACTGCTACTGGACCTGGAGGGAAGGAGAAGGAGAGATGCTGCTGAGAGGAGAGGAGGGAAAGGGAAGGGAAGAGAGTTACTGCTGGACAGGGGGAGGAGGGAAGGAAGAAGAAAAAAAGAAGGAAACAACTGGTAGGGAGATTAGAGGAGGGGAAGGGGAGAGAAAGGAATGAGATGGGAAGGGGGGGCCAGCAGAGAAACTGAGAGGGATAAAGATGCTAGATCTGGTGTAGGAGAGATAAAAATAAAGAGAGTAGTGAAGCTGGAATGAATCATGTAAAAAGGAGAGAGGGGGCATAGGCTGGATGGAAAGAGGAGAGGGGTATAGAAAGAAGACAAATACCATATGGAAGGGAGAGAGGTCAGACAGTAGATGGAAGGGACAGATGCTGGATTGAAGAGACAGAGAGGGCAGACGCTGGAAGGAGGAGAGTGAAAAGAAGATGAAAGCAAAAAACAGAGACAACAAAAGGTAGAAACAAATAATTTTATTTCTATTTTGTGATTAGACTATATCAGATTTGAAATATATATCCTGCTAGAGCTGGTGTTAGACATAACTGGGGACTGCAAAGTCTAGGCAGTGGCTTAGGGCTCTCTCTGACCAGGGGGCAGTTGCCCTAGTTGCACTTCCCTAACCCTATTCCTATCATGTGTGACTGCAGTATTCTGTTAGCATGATATTTCTGGGTAGCATTCTGTAATAATGTAGCTTATTCAGTTTTCTTGATGAAAGAGGGGATATATGTGAAGAGGAGGGGAGACAGGGGTTTTGTTGATCCTTGCTCTGGCAACAGACCAGATAGTGGTAGCACAACAGTGATATCGTCAGCTTAAATGTGGAAGTTGAGATTTAGGCTTTGTAGCAGGTGTCCCAATGAAATGAGGTAGATGTTGAATAGGGTTGGCGATAACGGGGAGCCCTGGGGTAGTCCGCAGTTGTTATTCCAGCTAAAGGAGAATTTGTCTTCTTTGAATACCTAATAGGATCTGAGATCGAGGAATCCCTGGAACCAATTGTAAGTGTTTCCTGTAATGCCTAGTGATTCAAGACAGTTCAACAAGATGGTATGGTCAACTAGGTCGAAGGCACTGCTTAGGTCCAGTTGGAGAATCATTGCACTGGAGCCTTGACTGAGAAGGGAATGTAGATGGTTTAGGAGAGAGGCCATTATAGTTTCAGTGCTGAAGCTGGGTCTGAAACCAGATTGGTTATTATGCAGTAGGTTGAATTTGTCTAGATAGGTATTTAGTTCAGCATTTACCAGGCCTTCCATTAATTTGGCAGCCAGAGGGATGTTTGCGACAGGTCTAAAATTGAAAAGGTTGTTGGATGGGGTTTTTTTGTTCTTTTTTATAGGAGTCTTCTGGGAACTTGCCAACGGATAGTTGTAGGTTGATCCAGTTTAGTAGTTTAGCTTTGAAGTTGATAGGGGCCGATTTCATCACATTTGGGGAGCAGGGGTCCAATCTGCAATATGATTTGGCATATTTGTTGTAGTATTTGATGAATGTTTGCCAATCAGTCTCCTTGATGTTAGACCAACTCATGTCGGCTTTAGATGCGTCTGGGTCCTGGGGGATGACGTAGTTCCAGTGGGAGTCGAGTGCTTGGTAGAGCGTGTCTTGATTTTTTATTTTTGAGTTGAAAAAAATCGGCTAGGTCATCTGCTGTAGCTGTGGATTCTTCTACCGGGTTTGTGTAAGGGTGAGTATCATACAAGTCATTGTTTAAACAGTTTGCTGCTGTTTAAGGAGGTGTTACCTATAATGTGGGCATAGAAGATTTTTTTCTTCTCTTTGGTAATGTTCTTATTAGCTTTCTTCTCTTTGGTAATGTTTTTATAGCTTTATTAGTAAGCTGCAGAAAGTAACAGAGTGGTTCAGCTTTGTGTTGACTTAAGATTATAAGCAATTACAGAACTGTAGTATATTGAAGGAGGGCTGTGGAACCCAGATAGTGAATCCCACTAATCCATCTTCCTTCACTCTTACTGGAAACTACTATATAGCAAAGCTAAAACAATTCAACAATTCATCATATTACACTCTGCCCCCCTACCCCCCCCCAAAAAAAAAATACCTTAATGATACAAATAAATGTCCAAAGCAAGCAGATCACTTGAGAAGCCATATCCCAAGGGTTTCTCAACTATAAAACAAGCAAAATGACTTGACATGCAATATCTCAATGCCAGCATTTTGGAAGAAGTGCCTCAAAAAGTCTTTATATATATATATATATATCTTTATTCATTTTCATTCTAAAAACAGTGCATGCAAAAATTGCATAACAAGTTACCTGAAAAAACAGCACTTATATCCAACAGTGAAATACATAAGAATAATTTTCACCCCCCTACCCCCTGATTTCAATATATTCAAGATACCAATACAATAGTACTAACAACTCATAAATAAACCAGTCCCTATACATTATTCTTCTCCCTCCCACCCACCCCCCTTCCCTGAATGTGTAAAGTATAACCAAAAAACCCATGAGGTCTGACTGTCGAAAAGAATTGCAGAGAAAGCATGTGCTGAACATTTGTGTGAACACAGTCAAACAGAAAAGGCAAGGAAGGTATCTTTTCAACTAATAATTAGTCTTTATTGAAACAATGATGGTCCCAACAAGGATCCCTGTTTCGGTGTATAAAACGCTTTCCTCAGGGGACACAATTAGAGGAGATATAACACTTATAAAAATATTTAAAATCATAAAGAATAAACCAGCAGAAATAACATGACAGTCTAAAAGAAAACTATGTAAACAATGTTAAAATATAATAAAACTGAAAAGGCTGATGTCATCAAGTAGAAAACATTTGTGAGATATGCAGCACAAATAAAAAAATGTAATCGTGGTACATAAAGCATATGCATTCATATACATTGAAGAACAAGCTTAGAAATCATGTGTGATTAGATAAAAGAGCGTAGCCAAGCAGACAATATGGAAATATAGTAAACCGTATGGGGCTAATGTCATAAGGCAGAAGGCACTTGAAAAAACATGGATACCAATCAATATCTATGAGAGTGGTGCTGTGGTGAGACAGTGGGGAACATTTGTGTGAATAATCTTGGCAATAGCTTTTACCTTGTTTTAGATACTGGATGAGTTTGAAGCAGCTACATGCCTGGAGGGATAGCATGGTAGCAAAGCCCTAAATTGAATATGTGAGTCAGATTCGGCCAGCAATGATGAGCACCTTGTAAACACTGACTGCTGCCCAGCCAAAACATGAGATATAAGTGGGGAAATCACATAGATGAAGGCCCAGGGAATGTTTTCCAACACATCTACATGCGCTATCTATATTTCTGCGCATGTGCATGTCTGTATTTATGCATGTAAACACATGTGAGTGAATGAAGGTGTTTGTATCTTGGAAACATTGAGAGAGTCAATCTGAACTGGTCATGAAATGGTGGTAACAAGTGTGACAATATATTTAACCAATACTGTAGATATATCAGTGTCAACAGCAGGGCAGGATTAATTCTTCGAGGGCCCCTAGGCACACAAGTACACTGGGCCCCCCTGGCCTTGCCCCGCCCCATGTATCTGTTTTCTTATTTACTTCTTTATTTCCACTTGTATTTCTTTCTTTTTTAAAATCCAAAACAAAGATTAGCATACCAGTGCAGTTTTTCTTCTATGCCACCCCCAAACATCTCTGAACAAATTCCCCATCCTTCCTTCCCTTCCCACCTACATACCCAGGACTTTAACTCTGAATCCTTTCCGTATGTATATAAAAGTGTTCAAATATATTGTAAAGCAGTAATACTATCCGAAATATAAGTCTTTATTAATAACCAAGTTTACAACGCCTCTCAACTGCCTCACTCTATGTTGACCAACTATAACCCATATGTATGTATAAACAACCAAATCTGTAACTCCTCTAGTACGTTCCACTCCATGTATGTTAACTTGTAATGAAACAACAAGGCAAGCAGTCCACCAAAGAATCCAACATGAAACAAAAGAAGATCGGCAGACAATAAGGAGATTCAAATCAGGTTTATTAAAGGTGCTCCCAAGAACCATACCCGATGCATTTCACCAATCAAGGCTAGTCAACGTTAACAGAAAACCATGTCTTTCATACACACAGAACACAGATACACCCTCACCCAGTATGGAATAAGTAATTACAAACTAAAAATAGAAATATGTACCGTATTTTCGCGGATATAACGCGCGCGTTATACGTGATTTTACGTACCGCGCATACCCCTCGCGCGTTATATGCCTGAGCGCAGTATACAAAAGTTTTTTAACATAGTTCCCACCCCGCCCGACGCCCGATTCACCCCCCCAGCAGGACCGCTCGCACCCCCACCCCGAATGACCGCTCGCACGCGCTCCCACCCGCATCCACGATCGGAGCAAGAGGGAGCCCAAGCCCTCTTGCCCCGCCGACTCCCCGACGTCCGATACATCCCCCCCCCCGGCAGGACCACTCGCACCCTCACCCCGAAGGACCGCCGACTCCCCAACAATATCGGGCCAGGAGGGAGCCCAAACCCTCCTGGCCACGGCGACCCCCTAACCCCACCCCGCACTACATTACGGGCAGGAGGGATCCCAGGCCCTCCTGCCCTCGACGCAAACCCCCCTCCCTCCAACGACCGCCCCCCCCAAGAACCTCCGCCCGTCCCCCAGCCGACCCGCGACCCCCCTGGCCGACCCCCACGACACCCCCACCCGCCTTCCCCGTACCTTTGTGTAGTTGGGCCAGAAGGGAGCCCAAACCCTCCTGGCCACGGCGACCCCCTAACCCCACCCCGCACTACATTACGGGCAGGAGGGATCCCAGGTCCTCCTGCCCTCGACGCAAACCCCCCTCCCCCCCAGCCGACCCGCGACCCCCCTGGCCGACCCCCACGACCCCCCCACCCCCCTTCCCCGTACCTTTGGAAGTTGGCCGGACAGACGGGAGCCAAACCCGCCTGTCCGGCAGGCAGCCAACGAAGGAATGAGGCCGGATTGGCCCATCCGTCCTAAAGCTCCGCCTACTGGTGGGGCCTAAGGCGCGTGGGCCAATCAGAATAGGCCCTGGAGCCTTAGGTCCCACCTGGGGGCGCGGCCTGAGGCACATGGGCCAAACCCGACCATGTGTCTCAGGCCGCGCCCCCAGGTGGGACCTAAGGCTCCAGGGCCTATTCTGATTGGCCCACGCGCCTTAGGCCCCACCAGTAGGCGGAGCTTTAGGACGGATGGGCCAATCCGGCCTCATTCCTTCGTTGGCTGCCTGCCGGACAGGCGGGTTTGGCTCCCGTCTGTCCGGCCAACTTCCAAAGGTCCGGGGAAGGGGGGGTGGGGGGGTCGTGGAGGTCGGCCAGGGGGGTCGCGGGTCGGCTGGGGGGAGGGGGGTTTGCGTCGAGGGCAGGAGGGCCTGGGATCCCTCCTGCCCGTAATGTAGTGCGGGGTGGGGTTAGGGGGTCGCCGTGGCCAGGAGGGTTTGGGCTCCCTTCTGGCCCAACTACACAAAGGTACGGGGAAGGTGGGTGGGGGTGTCGTGGGGGTCGGCCAGGGGGGTCGCGGGTCGGCTGGGGGACGGGCGGAGGTTCTTGGGGGGGGCGGTCGTTGGGGGGAGGGGGTTTGCGTCGAGGGCAGGAGGGCCTGGGATCCCTCCTGCCCGTAATGTAGTGCGGGGTGGGGTTAGGGGGTCGCCGTGGCCAGGAGGGTTTGGGCTCCCTCCTGGCCCGATATTGTTGGGGAGTCGGCGGTCCTTCGGGGTGAGGGTGCGAGTGGTCCTGCCGGGGGGGGGGATGTATCGGACGTCGGGGGGGGCATCAGGCTTTCAGGATGGGGACAGACCTTCAAGGGGGGACAGGACTTCAAGGGAGGACAGTGCACGGAAGTCAGGGGGGGTGAACGGAGAGTCGGGACAGCGCACGGAAAGTCAGGGCGGGCGAAAGGAGAGTCGGGCAGCATGCGCGTTATATGCCTGAGCACGGTATAGAAAAGTTTTTGTACATATCATCGTGATTTCTGCGCGCTATACCCCTGTGCGCGTTTTACAATGGTGCGCGTTATATCCGCGAAAATACGGTAGATAAAGGTTAAATTGAACCAGCAAGAAGCCAAACTGCATACAGTGAAATACCACAGAAACAATGACACATAACCCCCTAATACTCTGCAAAATATAAATATAGCAGATGTAAATTTGTAGAAACTGACACATTTTGATCACTATTGAAAATAAAAACATTTTCCCTACCTTTGTTGTCTGGTGATTTCATGAGTCTCTGGGGTTGCACTTCCTTCTTCTGACTGTGCATCCTTTCTTTCTTCCTCCTGCATGCTTCTTTCCTCCAGACCTCATCTCAACCAACATCTCTTTCTGTCCCTCTATAAGTCCAACTTTTTCTTCCTCTCTCCCTGCCCAACACACCCATTCCCTCCTCCAACTTTAAACTTTTTCTTCATCTCTCCCTGCCCCCTCCCCTTTCTTTTTTTCTTTCTCTCTCTCTCCCTGCCCCTCCCTTTTCTTTATTTCTTTCTCTCCCTGCGCCCTCTTTCTTTCATTCTCTCTCCCTACCCCTTTCTTTCTTTCTTTCTTTCTTCCTGCCCCCTCCCCTTTCTTTCTTTCTCTGTGTCCCACCCCCCCCCACCCCCACGGCCACCACCTCCGCTGCTAATTTCACCAAGCCACCGCCGTGATTTTTCCCTGCTTCCCCGACACGACGGGCCTACAAGCCTTTCTGCACGACGTCAATTCTGACGTTGGAGAGGAAGTTCTGAGCCAGCCAATCACTGCCTGGTTGGCCCGGAACTTCCTCTCCGTTAGAATTGACTTGGGGGGGAAGGTTTGTGGGCCGCCACGTCAGGGAAGCAGGGAGAAAGCAGACTATCATCGCGGCCCAAACACAAGGCAAGGGTCCAGGTCAGCTGCTCTCCTTGCTCCCCCCTATCGCCGGCCCTGCCTGCCAATACAGTTGAGAAGGGGAAAAGATGAGGAGTTCCAGCCAGCAGGGGAGGGAATGCTGAACAGTACGGGGGAGGAGGCAAGAGATCGCTTCTCCCCCCACAGCCAAAATTGTCCTTTTCAGAGGGGCCCTGACTCAGCAGCTGTTCTCACAAGCTGCCGGTGGATGCCCCAAATTTTTCCCTCTGCAGCATCTTCCCGTTTCCAATAGGGCAGATCGCAACAGAGGGAAAGCTTTGGGGCAGCCGGCGGCAGCTTGTGAGAAGAGCTGCTGTGTCAGGGCCCCTCTGAAAAGGACAATTTAGGAGTTTAACAAAGAAGTTCAGACCGTGGGACTACCTGAATCTGTTGGGCCTGTTTGCTCCCCCCTAATGCCGGCCCTGTGGCCCCCTGACAATTCCGGGCTCTAGGCATGTGCCTCCTGGGCCTACCCTTTAATCTGGCCCTGGTCAACAGGTTTCAAAGGTTAAGTTTTACCATTTAACCACACTGTCCAAGACAATAGGTTATCATGTTTTATCCTCCATCAGAAACAGTATACGTAACACCAGTAATAAACTACATGTTCCGTCACATGGGAGGCAAAACAAAAGGAAACCAACAGGAACTGCAGGAAAGATGCAAAGCAGGAAACCAAAACAAAACTGTAGAAAATCTACAAGGAGCAGGAATTTATTCAATAAAAGTCATAAAATCATATATAAAAACATCAATAAAATGATTGTATCCAAAAATTGGTTTTTGTTGTCATACGTACCGGACCCAACATGGTCCGTGTTTCGAAAAACACTTCTTCCTCAGGGGTCCTACAAGAAATGGTATTGTAGTATGGTATGAGATATTGAGCGTGGGGAATTGTGCTATACCAATTGTGTAAAAGTGATAAAAAATGAGGTGAGATGTGAAATCAATGGTGCTTAATGAAGCCACTTGAAAATAGTGACAAAATACTAGATCCAATGTGTATGGGCTAGATGATAAGTGAATGTTTATGGGTGATAAAAGTGAAAAGAGTGAAAGGAACATGGGAGACAATTCTATAACACAAGTGCTGACATTTACACGCTCATTACAGGAGTAAATGCTTAGAGCAGTGATTCTTAAACCTGTCCTGGGGAATCCCCTAGCCAGCTGGGTTTTCAAGGTATCCTTAATGAATATGCATGAGGCATATTTGCATAATAGAGGTGACAGCCATGCAAATCTGCCTCATGCATATTCACTGAGGATATCTTGAAAACCCAATTGGCTGGGAGTCCCCCAGGACATTTAAGAACCAGTAGCTTAGAAAACAGGACTTAAAATTACACACACTGGCAGAGCTTGGATGGAGCATTGGCGGGGCTCAGACTTATATATTAACTTACAAATACAGTAAGTTATGCAGGTATCTGCAGCACTTAGGTACTAACACGCCAATTCTATAGCTGGCATAAGTGTTCATGCTTAAATACATACGCAGGTATTGTATGTACTAAATTACGCTAGTTTTCTATAAAGTATCCACCTGCTTTTTTTTTTTTTTTTTAAATAGAATAGGCTCCAACCACACACCTTGTGGGTGCCAAATTATAGGTGCCCCATTATAGAACTGCCCTTCATATGTAACCATACATAGTAACTGTTAAGCGAGCCTCTTTTACAAAGCCTCGCTAGTGGCTGCGCTGCGCTAACGGCCCCGAAGCCCATAGAGATTTAAAGGGCTTCAGGGCTGTTGCCGTGCGACAGCCGCTAGCGTGGCTTTGTAAAAGAGGCCACAAGTTTCACATTAGACTTTATAACAAAGAAATTAAAATACATTTTTAAATAGCTAAGAGTCAGCCCAACAAGGACATGGTGTTATAGGAGAGCTGGGGAAGATGGGGGAAGTCCCTTATTTTCAAGCACTCTGTGCTTATGTGTGAATGTGTTTCTGTGTATTTCTCTGTGCGAAAAGATATGAGCAAAACCCAACTTAATATGTGCATGTGTGTGAATGTGTATATCTCTGCATATATATGTTGTATGTGTATCTATGTGTGTGCATATATTCATGTGTAAATCTTTATATCTGTGAGTTTATCGATACGTGTCTGTGGATATATTTGTTTCTGTATGTGTATGAATGTATCTTTACATGTGTGTGTATGTGTGTGTGTGTACATATTTATATCTGTATGTTTGTTAATGTGTATATGGGTGTCTGTATGGGGGCAATTTCTCTACTTGGAGACTCTATCTGCTAATTAATCTCTAGTATTGACCTTCTTTTTTTACATATGTTTTGTATTGAAAAGTGGTAAAGAGAACACATACATGAAATTCAAAACAATCATAAAATGGGCAAGCAAAGAATTATAGAATGAGCAAATGGAGACAAGAAGAAACAAGTCAGTCATAAGACAGCGTAGAAATGATGCGCTACTCTACACACACCGAAGTTTTGAATTATGAGCACAGTCTATCATGCTAGCTCCCACTCTCCACTGTCCCCTGACAAGGGCATAACCATCATGCACACCACCCATTCATACTCCCCCCATCCTCACCCTCTTCCCTCCCTCCCAAGCTCCTCATCCCAGTCCCCCCCCCTCCCGGTTCCCTCCCCCTCCCAAGGCTTATGAATATCTTTTTGGTGGCTTAGTATTGCATATACCATGACAGGAGTGAACCTAAGCCAGGGTATGTGGAGTATGATTTCAGTTATAGCCTTCAATCCATAACCCTACTCCTCCACTGCCCACCAACCTAGCCAGCAGATTAATCATTCCCCTAACTGTATCCATGGCATCCTGTTTGTCTCTCTTGTCTGTTCAGATAGTAAATTCCTTTGAGTAGGGACTGTCTTCTTCATGACTCTGTACAGCACTATGTATGTGTGGTAGCACTCTAGAAATAATTAATTGTAGTAGTAGTAGCAGTCTGTCAAATTAACTGTTTGTATCTATGTGGCTATGGGGCACATTTTTAAAGTACTTGGATGCACAAAGAACTAGATTCACTAACCTGCCTCTCCATGCCCGATCCATGGGCGATTGCATGCAGGCCGACGAATTGAGCATGCACAGACCATCTTCCTTGACTGTAGATGGTCTGCGTATGCACTGGCCCTTCGTGCCCGGCAGAGCTTTTTAACTTTTTTTACTCTGGTTTTTTTCTACTTCGCGAGCCCATGGTTTTAACCCACAGGTTAAAAATCACAGGCTCACACTGCAGGGAAGGGCAGGTGAGTCGGGGCTGAGCAGGGCAGGAGATCAGGGCTGAGCAGGGCGGCATGACAGATCTGGAAAGTCGGGGGCTGAGAGCAGAAGATCGGGGCAGAGAGCAGGGAAGCAGGGCAGAGAGCAGAGCGGCAGAAGGCAGGACAGTCGGAAAGGACCTAAGTGACTGATCCTCAGCAGTTGCTTATTTTTGAATCGGTCAGCCCAGTTGGTGTCCCTCATTTTGTTTAGTGAATCGCTGCCTGCCTCCATTTGAATGCCATTCCCCTTCATTTGCATGCACAGATTGGGATCAGATCGGTAGGTTAGTGAATCGGGTCGGGAGGGAAAACGGGTCGCAAAGAGCTCGCAAACCGATCGGTTTGCTTAGTGAATCTAGCCCAAAGTACCATAGAAACTTATGGTACTTTGTATATCTAAGTGCTTTGAAAATGAGCTCCTATGTGTTTAAAACTCCCCCTCTATCTTCTCCTGATTATAATCAACCTGTCTTTCCTCGGGCAGTTTCCTGACACCGTGGAAGCTAACGAGCATCCACCCAAGCATTTTAAAAAAAAACCCTTCACTTGATCCCTCAGATTTGGCCAAATATTGTCCTGTCCATGTCTAAAATCCTAGAAAAGATCGTCTTCATTCAAATCTCCTTCTGTGACACATCTTCTGCCCTGCATGCCAGCCAGTCAGAAACCAACATAGCACAGAAACTTTGATAACTGCCTTACTGTTCTCCCAAGGGAGCTCAGAACAGTTTACATTAATTTATTCAGATACTCAAACATTTTTCCCTATCTGTCCTGGTGGGTTTAAAATCTATCTAATGTACCTGGGGCAATGAGGAGATTGAGTGGCTTGCCAAGGAGCATCATGGATTTGAACCCACAACCTCAGGGTGCTGAGGCTGTAGCTTTAACCACTGCGCCACACACCCTCCTTTCCTAATGTCATACTTGCATCCTTTTTTCTACATGTTGGTTCCCTTCTTAAAATGTCTTCCAAATTTACTTTAACTCCGCTTTAGACGCTCTACTTTCCTCTCTACATATTGGCGTTCTTTTCCTACTTTATTGAAACAGTTCTTCGAATGTAAACCACTTAGACCTGTCAAGTACAGAAATTGTGGAATAGCAGTTGTTAAATGAATAAATAAAATAAAAACTACATACTGTATGTATATCCATATAGGGAAACATGGAGAAGCCACTTCAGATGGCAGACCGGAAAGCAGACAGCAATGGATGCAGCAGACAGAAGCAGGATGTTGAGCTACCCAGTTTTCTGAACCGTTTGCCATATGTATGACTACCTCCCCTATGGGAGGTGGTCTTATGTATGCACTCAATGCGAGGAACTGGAGGGCCTGAAGAAGCAAATCAGACTCCTAGAGGTCAGAAGACTGGAACTAGAAGCACTTCGAGCAGTGGAAGAGGAGGACAGAGAGGCAGCAAACTTCATGGCAGAGGAAACCATCGAGGAAGAAGTCAAGGAGTTAGAGAAGTTCATCGAGGAGGCATACAGGGAGGCCATGGAAAATCAGCAACAACAGTGGAACTGCCAAGATACACCTACAGTGAGTGAGGAGCACCTGGAGGACAAGCACAAGGATGGAATAAGTGGCACAGCAATGAGACCTGGAAACAGCGGAGGGAACTCACAGGAGGACAAGTCTGGTACAAGCCAATGCCAGGATGAGGGAAGATGGAAATGCACAGAGGACACGGACCTACGGCTGGAGAGATGGACATACACCAGGGACATGGACCTGCGGCTAGAGAGACAAGAGAAGATAGAGAGGACAGCAATCGTTGTGGGGGACTCCATCATCAGACAAGTCGACAGCCATATAACGGGAGTAAGAAACGATCAGCTGGTGACTTGCCTACCAGGAGCCAATGTAGAAGATATAATGAGCCGCATCGACAGGATTATCGACAGCGCAGGAGAGGGAGATACGGCGGTGGTGATCAACTTGGGGACAAACACCGTGAGCAACAGGAACTACAGCAGGGAAGCATTGAAGGACCAGTTCTGAATATTAGGAAGGAAGCTAAAGACCAGAACGCCGAGGGTAGTGTTCTCGGAGATCCTGCTGGTACCCAGAGCTGACGAGAAGAGGCAGACAGAGCTGCAAGCAGTCAACACATGGATGAGGCGCTGGTGTGAGGAAGAAGGATTCCACTTTGTGTGCAACTGGATGACATTGTGGGGGAAGAGCAAGCTAGAAAGGAAGGATGGACTCCACCTCAGCGGAGACGGAATGAGGATACTTGCAAGCAACATCAAGTGAGAAATTGAGAAGTTTTTAAACTAGGAAGAAGGGGAAAGCTGACAGTCGACCAAGAGTCGATGGTTCAGGAAATGGTATACCAAGAGGATACCTTGCAGGAAGATTGCAGGGAAGACTCACCGGATCATAGGCAAGATAGAAATCCTGACAGATCGAAAGGGACACAAGTGCGAAGGAAATGCAAGAAAGTAACAGGCCGCAATCTCAAGTGTATGTACTTGAATGCAAGGAGCCTAAGGAATAAGATGAGAGAATTGGAAGCTATGGCACAAAAAGGTAACTTTGGCATCATCAGCATCACAGAAACATGGTGGAACGAGGACACCATCTGGGACACTGTATTATTTTTTTATTTATTTTTATTTTATTTTATTTCTTATATACCGCTATACCGTGCGGTTCAAAGCAGTTTACAATGAAGATGTATTACCGGGATACAAACTATACCGCAGAGACAGAGTAGGGCAAAAAGGTGGGGGTATTGCCCTATACATAAAAGAGAGAATTGAGTCTACCAGAGAGAGCACGCTAGAAACGAACAATAAGGTAGAGTCTCTAAGGGACAAAATTCCGGGAACAAATGGAACTGAAACAAAGATCGGCATCTACTACTGATCCCCAGAGCAGTCTGAAGAAACTAATGGAGAAATGATGGACGAGATTAAACACAACTGCAAGGGAGGCAACGCAGTTATCATGGGTGACTTCAATTATCCGGGGATAGATTGGAACCTAGGCAACTCCAGCTGCAGTAGGGGGACCAAGTTCCTGGATGCTGTAGGTGACTGCTTCCTGGAACAACTTGTCAAGGAAAATACGAGACGAAATGCAATTCTGGACTTAATTCTAAATGGATTATGAGGACCGGCGCAAGGTGTAGAAATAGAATGGGTGCTGGGAAGCAGTGATCACAAAATGATCCACTTCAACCTGGACACAGTGGCAAAACATCGATCCAGAACGATAGCCACGGCACTGAACTTCCGAAAAGAGAATTACTAAGGGATGAGACTCATTGTGGGGAAGAAGATTAAGAAGAGGATAAGCACTGTATAAACGCTAGAGCAAACATGGTCCCTTTATAAGGACACAGTCACCGAGGCACAAAATCTATATATACCGTGTATCAACAAGGGATCCAAGAGGAAAAATAACAAGGAACCAGCGTGGCTCAGTGTAGTGGTGAAGGAAGCGATCAGAGACAAGAAAGCTTCATATAAGGAACGGAAAAAGTAAAAAACAAACAAAAACTGGAAAAAGCACAAACATCAAAGCAGGTGCATAAGGGGTAAGAGGGGCCAAAAGAGACTACAAGGAAAAAAATAGCCGAGGCAAAGAACTTCAAGTCGTTCTTTCGATATATTAAGGGGAAATGACCCACGAAGGAAGCAGTGGGGCCGTTCGATGACCATAGAATAAAGGGAGTCCTAAAGGAGGACAAAGCCATCGCCGACAAACTGAACACATTTTTTTGCATCTGTATTTACCGAAGAGGATATACAATACACAACATACCAGAAGCCAACAGGCTATACGCAGGAAACGAAGAGAGGAAACTGACAAGGTTGATGATCAGTCTAGAAGAGGTATGCAGGCAGATTGATAGGCTTAAAAATGATAAATCCCCAGGACCAGATGGCATCCATCCAAGTATAATCAAGGAACGTAAAGGTGTTATAGCTGAACTGCTCCAACTAATATCCAATCTGTCAATCAAATCAGACAGGATTCCAGAAGACTGAAAAGTGGCAAATGTTACACTGATCTTCAAGAAAGGTTCGAGGGGAGATCCGGGAAACTACAGACTGGTTAGTCTGACCTCGAAACCGGGAAAAATGGTAGAGGCGCTGATAAATGACCGTATCATTGATCACCTTGATGGACACAATCTGATGAGGACCAGCCAGCAGAGCTTCAGCAAAGGAAGATTTTACTTGATGAACTTACTGGACTTCTTCAAGGGAGTAAACAGGCAGATAGACAAGGGTGACCTGGTCAACATTGTATATCTGGATTTTCAGAAGGCGTTCGACAAGGTTTCACATGAACGACTACTTCGAAAAATTGTGAGTCATTGAATTGAGGGTGAAATACATGGATTAAAAACTGGTTGGCTGATAGGAAACAGAGAGTGGGGGTAAATGGACAATACTCAGTCTGGAAAGTGTCTCGAGTGGAGTGCCGCAGGGTTCGGTGCTTGGACCCGTGCTCTTCAACTTATTTATAAATGACCTAGAAATTGGTACGACGAGCGAGGTGATTAAATTTGCAGACGATACAAATTTATTCAGAGTAGTGAAGACAAAGAAGGATTGCGAAGACCTGAAACGTGACACAAACATGCTTGAGAAATGGGCCGCGACATGGCAAATGAGGTTTAACATGGATAAGTGTAAGGTGATGCTTGTCGGTAACAAAAATCTTATACACGAATACAGGATGTCCGGTGCAGTACTCGGAGAGACCCCCCCAGGAAAGAGACTTGGGAGTACTGGTAGACAAGTCAATGTAGCCATCTGCGCAATGCGCAGCAGCAGCAAAAAGGGCAAACAGAATGCTACGAATGATTAAGGAGGGGATCACAAACAGATCGGAGAAGGTTATCATGCCGCTGTACAGGGCCATGGTATGCCCCCACCTGGAATACTGCATCCAGCAGTGGTCGCCATACATGAAGAAGGACATAGTACTACTTGAAAGGGTCCAGTGAAGAGCAACTAAAATGGTTAAGGGGCTGAAGGTGTTGCCATACAGTGAGAGATTAGAGAAACTGTGCCTCTTCTCCCTTGAAAAGAGGAGACTGAAAGGGGACATGATCGAAACATTCAAGATAATGAAGGGAATAGACTTAGTAGAGAAAGAAAGGTTCTTCACTCTCTCCAAGGTAGAGAGAACAAGAGGCACTCTCTAAAGTTAAAAGGGGATAGATTCTGTACAAACGTAAGGAAGTTCTTCTTTACCCAGAGAGTGGTAGAAATCTGGAACGCTCTTCTGGAGGCTGTTATAGGGGAAAACACTCTCCAGGGATTCAAGACAAAGTTAGACAAGTTCCCGCTGAACTAGAATGTACGTAGATAAGGCTAGACTCAGTTAGGGCACTGGTCTTTGACCAAAGGGCTGCAGCGGGAGCAGACTGCTGGGTATGATGGACCACTGGTCTGACCCAGCAGCGGCACTTCTTATGTTCTTATATATATTTGTATCTATGTCAGGTCTTGAAATTGCCTATCCTATTAAAATGCATTGGCTATTTTTGTTTTGGAGAGGTAGAGGTTTACTTCTCTGGAACCCCTAGTTCAATCTGGCCCCTTTTCAGACCCAGTTTATCTTTTCTCCAATTTTTTTTTCCACCACACCAAATTTGATCATGTACTACCGAGTTCTTGAAGGGTTATTTTACTCCTGGACAGATGGACAGAAATTCTCTACTTTTTCTGTATAATTTCTTTCCAATTTTCTATTAGGTTAGAAAAAATTAAAAACTCTTTTTTTTTTTTTTTACTTTATTTAGTTTTTAATGGCAACCAAAAGTGCACTACAATTTACATACAATAATAATAATAATAATAAAATAAGTACTTATAAACAATCAGAATCTATACAAAAGATAAAAATTCCCTCTCCCATCCATCATTACCATCATGAATAATACCAAAACAAAAGATATACCCCCTCCCGCTCACAACCCCCCCTCCCCGGATGTGTGGGTGCAATACAATGGAAAATAAAATAAAGATAAAGGGCAACTATAACAAATCTACAAAAGACGTCAATGGACCCCAAACCATTCTGAATATCTTATTATGCCCCAGCAAGTCAGCATTCATTTTCTCATACTTATAAGTTAAGCATAAGCATAAAAACTCTAATTGAAATCAGAGAAGCATCATGGGAGTAATTATAGAACTGGCTTCATCAAATGAGGTGCCTAAGGATGCACAGTAGAGCCTATTCTATAACTGAAACTAGGTACATGGATTCCATTAAAAAAATACTAGCATAAGCAAGTATCATGTGTAAATGTATCAAGGACACATGTAACTTTCGATATTCTGTACTGTAATTCATACATATATATGCCCCCTTGCATTTTTGCATTATGTAAATTAGGGGCATCATTAGATAATAGTGCTTAGGCGCCCTTTTGCAGATAATTGTAGACATTTATGTACATTAGGTGGAGCAGAAAAGTGGGTGCATAGATTGTAGAACTGATCTTCACATGCTAAGCATACGGATAAATATAGTTTGAACAGTGTGAGTACATTTTCTTATGTGACTAACTTTGCTTCTAAAAAGTTTCTTCACATTCTTTTGCCCATATCCACTTTTAAACAGCTTGCAGCAAACACTTCAGAAGATGCAATTCCATTGCTAGGTTTGGCACAAATCAACTCTAGTAGTTAATAAATCCTAGAAATAATCTAAGAGAAGACATATCTTTTGACTGTGGAGCTTCCAAAACAGGTTGAATCTTTTCTGGTGATTTATGCAGGCCTCACACATCAATAACCTGCCTGCAGTAGGCTATTGATCTTTAAAAAGAAACTCACATTTTACCTGATTGGTTCATAACTGATATTACTCTAGAAGTTTTGTACTTTGGTCAAATGTTATTCATTCTTTATTCCTGTTAAAAATAATATCATCTAAATAGAACTACAGGAGCTGAAGTAATATCAAACAATAGTTTATTGTACCTTCTGTGTACAGAGGTTTTTTTTATATATATGTATTGATTGTGAGATATGATCTGGAATCTTCCTTATCTTCTATTTCGAGGTAGGCCTCTGGCAAATCAAGCAAATGAACCTTTATCTGTTACCATAGCAAAAGTAGAGGGTGCTATTCACCTTATAGTACAGGAACACCCTTTCTTGCCTTTGAAAAGCTAGTTGTATTAAATCTATACACTAATAATAAATTTCAGATATAGCCTCTAAGACAACACAGATTAGCAGATTAAAACAAATAACAGGAAGAACCCCAGAACTAGGATGGGAACTACTTGATTTTCTGCATCATGTCTCGTTTATGACTATGGTCAGTGGTTTTACATTGTATAGGGGCTCTTTTCCAAAGCTGTGGTAAGCACTGTGGGCTGGATTCTATAAACTGCGCCAATATCAGTGCCTGCCTACAAAACAGCTGCTAATCATGTGTCCATTATGCAACGGTACCATGTATAGAATCACAGCTACCTTAAAAACATATGCACCGAAAATGTGGGCCAGGGTTATGAAGACTACATTTCTGGTACTCGTCTACAGAGGAGCATAAGAACACTTAAGGTTATTTCCGGCATTAACCACGCCTACTTTGACCTTAGGCATTCTACGGCACCTCCATAGATGTGATGAAGTCACCATTTTTGTAGGTGCCTCAATGTACCTACATTTTTTTTTTACGATTTTTAAATTGTTTTTTAACAGCTTTGCCAATTAAGTTAGGCACCTAACTTAAAGCGCCATTTATAGAACATGCCCATGTGGGCTAACCACAGTTTAAAATGGCATCCTGTAGTAATTTTTTAATGTGTGCATGCTAAAAAAAAAAATTTATTTTATTTTCATAGGAGGGGGTACATGTCTGCAAATTAGTTAGTTTGTTGTCATTGCCATGTACTAATCAATTAGTTCAGGTTTGGCGTAAGAATCCCTACTGCCTTCAAAATAGGTGGTGTTAGGGGCTCATGTGTTAGATTCAAACAGTTTTATTGATGCAAACATCCTCAAATACAACATCAAAGCACAACAATAATGCATCAAATATAATAATATAATATACATAATTTTTAAAAAAAAACTAAATTCCACTTTCAATAAACCCCCACTTTAATGACTACATGCTAATGAGAAAATTAGCATGTGACTATTAACGGGAAAATTGGTCATTTTACCCAAATAATACAACTGGCCTTGGCACATGGGAAAGACCTATATAGGGGGGAAAGGGAATGGGGATTTGTATACTGCCTTTTTATGGCTTTGACATTCAAAGCGGACAGCACTGTAGGATTTAGTGACTTGCTCAGAGTCACAAGGAGCAGCACCAGGATTTGATCTCACAACCTCTGGGTGCAGAGGCAGCAGCTCTACCAGTGAGCCACAGCCCCCATATAAGGGTGTGCTAAGGCCCTTTTTTTTTACTGCAGTTTCGTAAAACTGTCCCATAACATATGAGGGCAGATGTAGGGGTCCTTATACTAAGCTGTGGTAAGCACTAATGCATAATTACTACAGTTTAAAAAGGGTTACTGTAGGATGTGTTGTGGTGGTCCATGGTAAATTTGGCAATTTGCACACACAGGTTATCTGCTCTAAAAATAATTTTTATTATCTGGGAAGGAGCATATTTGGGGGTGGAGAGTGAGTGTGACAGTACAAATCAGTGTATGGGGCATTGCTACACGTTAACTGATTAGTGTGGGGTTAAAGAGTGAACCCTTGCTACCTTCAAAATGGGTCAATTCCAATCATCCATTGAAATGAAAATCAGCTGTTGATTCTCATTTCAATCTACTGTATGATTGAATTAAGTTATGGTGATTATGATTATGAGTCTACTCTGCTCTTAGGACTGTGTTGAATTATCATAAAGTGTGGACAAGAGTATGATTTAACCACCCTTTTCTGTGATCTTCAAAATGGGTGGCAGAGCACGTGTGGTAATATTTTTAATGGTCGCGCACTAAGGGGCAAATTCTATAAATGGCGTCCCAATTGTAGGCAGCCATAGGTGTGAAATATAGCTTATACACTTGTATATGGATGTATTATAGTGATGAAACAAACAGCCATGGAGAAGCTAAGTACTTCCTGTTGGTATTCTTTGCTTTGCTGGACTTGGACGTTTTGGCCCCCTGGACAAGGGGCAGAGACAATTGTAGTGAATGGTAAAGTGTGTTTTTTTTATTTAATTACCGGTATATCTTTTTTCACACTTAGCACTGTTGGGTGCACTTTATTGAAAAAAACACGGAGTAGAGCCCAGGGATGTTTCACAGTTAACACTCTTCTGGGTGTAAGCCAAGTGACAGCCTGTACCACTGGGTCTTCCAGTGGGTGGCTATGTGACTGAGGGCTCTCCCGTGTATTAATAATAATTATTATTTACAGATTGTGGTGTGTAGTTCTGCTGGTTCTGCTCTTGTCTCTCTCCCTTGTCCAGTTACTATTCTGGGGGTTTGGGAGGTTTTTGCTTTTGTAATATATTTAAACAACAGCAAAGCTCAATACAATGCTCTCTTATACAAATGAAGAGTGTGTCTCATATCTCTTGACACATCGTGTTTCGGCAAGTCTGCCTTTTTCAGGAGAAGTGAACCTTAATGTCAAGATGAGTAAGGAAAAACACTTTGAAAAATCTTTGTCCTGATAAAGGCAAACTTGCCAAAACATGGCCATATCAAAAGATGTGAGAGACTCTTCATCTGTATAAGAGAGGATTATATTGAGCTTTGCAGTTGTTTACATATATTGAAATTGACTGAATCCTGATTTTCTACAAGCCCCCACTTTGTTTATTTCTCTGTTATAGAGATGAAATAAATCTCAATATTACATTTACTCTATTAGAAGTTGATCATATCATTAGAAGAAGGCTTACTGCTGAATTCTAAAATCAATAAAATTTGTAGGATGGAGTGTATGGGCTGCAATGCAGGATTCTCTCTCAGGCTTTTCACCAAAACAAAGGACCATTTATTAACGAGAGAAAAGAAACACTTTTTTATTGACTCATTCTGACTCATTGTTCTCTCCCTCTCCCCCTTCCCTCTCCCTTTTGACACAGTCAGCAAAAGGAACAAAGGGCTTTGTGATTCCTGAAAGGAATCAGAAGCTATTGATTTTTATTTCCTCTGCTGCGTGCAGTTTTGTGACCAGAAACAATCAATGAATAGTAATTTTACAGACTTACTGCAATTAGTTTATCCTCAAAATCCTGGCCCAAGATCTGAAGAATTACAAGAAAAAAAAAAAAGACAGAGAGGTTCAAATGTGTGGTTTAGTAAATAACTGTAGAACTTACTAAAGGTATTAAGCCCTTAACGCACTGTTAGCAAACATAAATAGGGCTACCATAGAAATGTGTTAAAACATTTTGTGGTATTTTTGCTAATTTGTGCGCACTAATCTGCACATTACAAATTTTTCAAAAAAATTTTTTTTTACGAGGCGTATCATGAGCAAAGAGGGGGAAAATTCCTATGTTATCCAGCAAGTACACTATAATACAGAGTTTTTGAACTGACATTTAATGCCAGGAGAGCTATTACCTTTTTGGCATTGTACCCAAGAATTGAATAAGATATTTGTAACCTAATCACTGATAGCATATGACTGTCATCTACCGGATATCTTTGCAACCCTGAGGCAGGCTTTAATGCCGAAACATGGACCGTGTCGCGTCTGCAATTAAGATTGTATTCAGTATTTGATAAAAGACTGTTTTATTGACTTTTTAATAAATATTTATCTACTTGTTTATCCCTGGTTGATGTGTACAGTTCCATCCCCACTTCTTCATTCTCTTTCACTCTCTAATGCAAGTTAACACAGGAACACTTATGATCTCCTAAATAGGAAATCATGTTATTTTTTTTTCCAAGTACCATATACTATTGAGAAAATTAGCATACCACCTAGAAACATAGAAACATGATGGCAGATAAAGGCCAAATAGCCCATCTAGTCTGCCCATCTGCAGTAACCATTATCTCTTTCTCCGAGAAATCTCTCACATGCCTATTTCAGGCCCTTTTGAATTCAGACAGTCTGTCTCCACCACCTCTTCTGGGAGACTGTTCCATACATTTACCACCCTTTCTGTAAAAAAGTATTTCCTTAGATTACTCCTGAGCCCAGTGGTGTACCTAGGGTATGTGGCACCCGGGGCCCATAATTTTTTGACACTCCCCCCCCATGTAAAAAAATATTTTTTGTAATAACCATGAAACTGAATAAATGGTCATAATAGAAATAGGCAGTGAAAATTTTCTTTTATTGAACCTCATATATGTAATCATTATTCCAAATATACCATAACATAACATAAATTATGTCTGAATTGTCATGACATAAGAAGTACATATGGAGTAGTTGCAGGTGATGCTTGGGACAGTTCCGATTGTGTTAGTTCGGTTTTATGTGTTTTTTGAATAGAAGGGTTTTTATTTCTTTTTTGAAGGTTTTGTAGTTTGTGGTCGAGGTCAATAGGTTGTAGAGTTGGGGGTTGAGTGTTGCAGCTTGAATGGCTAGGAGGTTGTCGAACTGTTTTTTTCTTTTGACGTTTTTGGTTGGAGGGTGTGTGAAAGGTACATGAGTTCTCCTATGTCTGGTTGAGGTGGATTGAATTATTTAGCTGAAGAAATTAGTTACCCCCCCCCCCCCATTCCACACATTAATTCTCTTCCATTTTTGTTCCCATTCTAAAAAACACTGATAAGTTCCCAGAAAAAAAAATACATTAAAATAAGAAGTGAAAACAAAGGCCCCTACAGATGAGAACATAACATAAGAATAGCCTAACTGGGTCAGACCAATGGTCCATCATGCCCAGTAAACCATTCTCATGGAAGCCAATCCAGGTCACTAGTACCTGGTCAAAACCCAAAGAGTAGCAACATTCTATGCTACCGATCCAGGACAAGCAGATGTTTCCCCCATGTCTTAATAACAGACTATGGACTTTTCCTCCAGGAATTTGTCCAAACTTTTCTTAAAACCAGCTACGCTATCTGCTTTTACCATAACTTCTGGCCACTTCATTTTTAAGCTGAGATCTTTCCTTCCAAACAGAGACTTTGCTAGATGTCAAATACAGCACAAGGTAACTTCACACGGACTTAGCTGTGCAGGAAATGTGAATCTCCTCATACACCCACCATATAGTGCAAAAATGTGCAAAGGTCTGGTTTTTTCTTTCGATCACTACATAGACTAATGCCACACAAGCAGCGCTGTTACAAACATATTCTGTAGGTCAGTGCTAAGGTTAACAAAATTTCCTTCCTTGGACCAGAAGGAGATACTGACAAACCACTGGAAGAGATCCCAAAACAACTACCCAGGAACAACACCCAAAGACCCACTCAGTATGTGAACCAGTTGAGTGGAGTGGACTAACTGGGGGGTGGAAATGGGCCCGGAGTTTGCTCAGCAGAATTTCCCAGATCACCTCTTCCTCTCAACACATTTACACGCTGCCACCACCACCACTAGGAACACCTCACCGGGTAGGCCAGCAATGCTATAAACTTTATAAAACACATTATTATATTTTCTTATAAAGCACATATTTTAACTGAACTCTCTGACATCCTCAGCCTTTCCATTCACAAAAATAGAAGGAAGAAAAGTTCCCATTTCCTGCTGTCTCATGTCCCTGGCCTATACAATATTTTTCTTCTGCAGACCCTTCAAAAATCTGACCAAATCCTCATTTCACTTGCATTATAAAGTACTGAGGATGCCATCTCTCCCCAATCCCAGGTCCTAAAGCCTAAGACAGTAGTGCAAACTAGTGCTGCCAGATTCAGGAAAAAAATTTCGATTCGATTCAGCCTATTAAATTGGTTTATCGATTCGATTTTTCTGCCCAATTGGGTGTTTTTTTCAAACATCTTGGTGGGTTTATTTTATAGCTTTTTCACCCCCCTTTGGTTTCTCCTAATCACACTGGCGCTGTGGTGTAAATAAAATAAAGAAACAAAAAGGACTTTTCCTCTCTCTGTTAAATCCTAGCTCACGTTTGCGGTATAACACCAGCTCTGGCAGGATACACATTTCAAATCTGACATATTGTAATCACAAAGCAGAAAATAAAATTAGTTTTTCTACCTTTTGTTGTCTGGTTATTTTTCAAATCTTGTTGGTCCAAGGCTCTGGTTGTCTTCTGATAACTTGCTTGCCAGGGTCTCCTTCTTTCTTCTTTCTCCGTGCTAACCATCCATCTGCCATCTCTGTCCTCCCATTCCGTTTCCTTTTCCTCCCCCGGATGTCTGGCATCTTTCCTTTTTTTTGTCTCCCTCCACAGATCCACCTTTTCTTAACTACCCTTTCATCCAGCAGCTCTCCCTCCTTCCCCATTACCCCAAGGTCTACCATCTCTCCCTTTCTTTTCCCAACTACCCTCCTAACCAGTATCTCTATCCCCCCCTCCACACCATCCCTTGTGTCCAACTTCTCTCCCTTTCTGTTCCTTCCCTCCCTAAAACCCATGTCCATCATCTCTCTCTCTCTCCTCTATTTTCAGACCCATTATTTCTTCCCATCCAAAGTCCGGCATATGCACGTCTCTTTGAACCCCTCCCCCTTCCCTCCGTGTACTTCTACACCAGGGCCCCCCTCCCCTGAAGGCCTGTCCCCCCCTTAAAGGTCTGCATCCCACCCCTGAAGGCCTGTCCTCCGCTTGAAGGCCTGCCTGCCTGTTCCCCTTGAAGGCCTGCCCCCCTGAAGGCCTGTCCCCTCCCTTGAAGGCCTGCACCCCCCTGAAGGCCTGCACCCCCCCGAATGCCTACACCCCCCTCAAAGACCTGTCCCCCCCTTGAAGGCCTGTACCCCTCGAAAGCCTGTCCCCCCCTTGAAGGCCTGCCTGCCTGTTCCCCTTGAAGGCCTGCCCCCCTGAAGGCCTGTCCCCCCCCTTGAAGGCCTGCACCCCCCTGAAGGCCTGCACCCCCCCTTAATGCCTACACCCCCCTCAAAGACCTGTCCCCCCCTTGAAGGCCTGCCTGCTTGTTCCCCTTGAAGGCCTGCCCCCCCTGAAGGCCTGTCCCCCCCTTGAAGGCCTGCACCCCCCCAAAGGCCTACACCCCCCTCGAAGGCCTGTCCCCCCCTTGATGGCCTGTCCCCCCCCCTGAAGGCCTGCACCCCCCCAACGGCCTGTCACCCCCCCCCCCCCCCGAAGGCCTGCCTGTCCCCCTTGAAGGCCTGTTCCCCCCCAAACGCCTGCACACCCCGGAAGGCTTGTCCCCCCTTTGAAGGCTTGCCTGCCTGTTCTCTATGAAGGCCTCTCCCCCTGAAGGCCTGTCTCCTCCTCCCCCTCCACAAGGTCTGCCTGCCCGCCCCATCCTGAAGGCCTGCTGCCCCCCCCCCCCCACTACCTCGACGGACCGCTCGGCCCCACCACCACGAAGCACTGCTCATTCCCCCCGGCTTCCCCGCTTCATTTCCCTGGGGAAACAGCCAGCGATCTTTGCTTGCTTCGGTTGTTTCCTCCGCCGCGGTCCCGCCCCTCCTCTGACCGCCCCCCAAGCCCCCCCCTTGGTACGCCACTGCCTGAGCCTATAACCTCTTAACTTCATCCTATGCCCTCTCATTCCAGAGCTTCCTTTCAAAAGAAAGAGTCATCTCATGCACATTTATGCCATGTAGACATTTAAATGTCTCTATCATATCTCCCCTCTCCTACCTTTCCTCCAAAATATACATATTGAGATCTTTAAGTCTGTCCCCATATGCCTTATAACAAAGACCACTGACTATTTTAGTAGCCTTCCTGTAGACCAACTTCATCCTGTTTATGTCTTTTTAAAGGTGTGATCTTCAGAACTGTACATAATGTTCTAAATGAGGTCTCACCAGAGTCTTATACAGGGGCATCAATACCTCCTTTTTCCTGCTGGCCATTCTTCTCCCTATGCACCTTAGCATCCTTCTAGCTTTTGCTATCACCTTTTCAACCTGTTTGGCCACCTTAAGATCATCATATACTATCACACCCAAGTTCCACTCCTCATTCAGGCACAAAAGTTCTTTACCCCCTAAACTGTACTGTTCCCTGGGATTTTTGCAGCCCAAATGCATGGTCTTGCATTTCTTAGCATTAAATCTTAGCTGCCAAATGTCAGACCATTCTGCAAGCTTCCCTAGGTCCTTCCTCATGTTATTCACACCATCAATAGGGTGGCTACTCTATTGCAGATTTTGGTATCATTGGCAATGAGGGAAATTGTACCTGACAGCCCTTCAGTGATATTGCTTACAAAAATGTTAAAAAGAACAGACCTAAGAACTGAACCTTGAGGCACACCACTGCTAACATCCCTTTCCTCAGTGTGATCTCCATTAACCACTACCCTCTTGCTGCCTTCCACTAAACCAATTCATGAACCAGTCTGTCACTTTGGGGCCTATACCCAGGGCACTCAGTTTATTTACTAGATACCTTTGTGGAACACTGTCAAAGACTTTGCTAAAATCTACAACTTTGCTAAAATCTACAACTTTGCTACATATACAACTTTGCTAAAATATACAACTTCTAGCATATTCCTTCTATCCAATTCTCTGTTCATCCAGTCAAAGAAATTAATCAGATTTGTCTGACAAGACCTGCCTCTAGTGAATCCATGTTGCCGCTAGTGAATCCACTGGATTCCAGAAATGTTATTATTCTCTGTTTTAAAAGTGTTTCCATTAGTTTACTTACCACAGATGTCATATTTACCAGCCTGTAGTTCCCTACTTCATCTTTACTTCCACTATTGTGGAGAGGGACCACATCTGACCTTCTCCAGTCCTCCGGAACCACTCTAGACTCTAAAAAATCATTGAAAAGGTCAGCCAATGGAGCTGCCAGAACGTCTCTAAGTTCCTTCAGTACACCATCCTGCCCCAAAATCTCAGAATTCTTTTCCTCTTACTTTTACTTACTTTCCTTACAAAATGGTTTGTTGCCCTTACAATAGCTCCTTTCAATTTTGCCCACTGATTTTCTACTTCTTCCAGATGTTCCCATCCAGACAACAATTATTTGACATAATCCCCCATCTGAACAAAATTCAGAGCTCTCTGTCTTAATATTAGACCACACCATGCGGTGATCACTGGATGCCAGATGATCACCAACTGTAACATCAGAAACACTTTCCCCATTTGTAAGTATTAAGTCCAGTGTGGCCCCATCCCATGTGGGTTCCATTACCACTACTGGAACAGTTCTCCTTGTAGAGAATCAAGGATCTCCCTACTTCTAGATGACCCTGTAATAAGGATACCCCAATCAACATCTAGTACAGTGTTTCTCAACTCAGTTCTGGAGTACCCCCTTGCCATTCAGGTTTTCAGGATATCCACAATGAAATATGCATGAAAGAAATTTACATATAATGGAGGCAGTGTATACAAATCAAGTTTATGCATATTCATTGTGGATATCCTGAAAACCTGACTGGCAAAGGGGTACTCCAGGACCGACTTGAGAAACATTGATCTAGTATGTTAAAATCACCTATTAGTAATATTTCCCCTTGTAAACTAATACATGCTTGTTGCAGCTTAAAGTGCCTTACTGCGTCCCACTGTAATTTTGGCATCTATGTGTGCTACCCACATGGGGTCAAGCCTGGGAGTAGAGAGTAGGCATGTTTTGCACTAATTGGTTAGCGCAGCTACATTGTCATGTGGTTATCATGTGAGCCCTTACCGCCTACAAAATAGATGGCAGTAGGGGTTCATACACTAATGGGAAAATTAACCTTTGCCAAGTAATAGAAACAAATTGGCAATCTGACCATTTTACCCCTGTGAAAAATGGCCTTAGCATGCAGGAATGACCCATGTAAGCACAAAGGCCACTTGTTTGGTAAAAGGGCCCCTAAAAAGGAGCTACATTAAATCTGGGTTTAATGGGCAAGAAAAACCTGCATTAAAATGTATAAATCTCAGATTTTACTGCACTTTAGTAAAAGGATCCCTTAGATCTTTAAAGAAGGCACAAGGAATAATGTAATTCGTATGAGGAGTAAGTCATGCACAAAAGGATAATTTTATAGAGGACTTTTTACACCTAAACCCAGTTGAACCACGTGAAAGGCTTTGTGTAAAATTATCCCATATATAAAAATATGTATGATGAAAAGAATTTGCTCACTGTTAGGCAATCTGAGGGTAGCCCTGTTCAGGGGAGGAGTTTGAATGAAGCACAGTTGGAGTCTCAAATGTGCCCTAAATTTGTTACAGCAAGTTGGAAAACACACAAAATGAGGCATTATTAATCAACAGTACAAGAAATGCGGAGATACTGCCTAGAATGGCAACTCCAGGAGGGCATAAACACCAGTATGGTAAACAGGATAAAATTGCTGATGTATTATTTCATAGGGCTGTTCATTATCTACTTACTTATATTTGCTGAAAAAGTGTCAAATCCTCATATTAGCCATTCCAACATTTCATCAGAGGTCATGACAGCCATTTTGTGATTGGAGCCAACATGGGCAGGAGCAATCCCCAGTCACTCCCGAGTCCTGCCCTTGTCGGCTCCAATCTAAAAATGGCTGCAACTAGAGATCATGGCAACCAGAGAGGAGATGGGCAGGGGATAGGTGGTAAGTTCAAGGAGTGTTCATTCTGTACACAGGGGAGCTTCGGCTGCAACTGAAACCAAGCGGCAAATTTTGGACATGAATTTGATTTCAGTCAAAACCAAATAAACTGATTTTGGTCACCCTCTAGCTGGAATGTAGGCATGATCACTTATACTTGCTTGCATGCAGGTGTGAATGAAGGTGCACACTTTATGCATAGATTAGCATATTTGATAACCTAAGCATTTGCATGCAAAATCCACTCATGCTCTGCCCACACTGACCCCTATGCATGCTCACTAGCAATCACATGGCACATAGTTTTACACCAGTCTGTATTTCTGTGTAGTGGCATAGTGAGGGAAGATGGCGCCCAGAGTGGAGGCACCCAGCATCGCCACCCCATGCGCCCTTCCCAGTATGCTCTTCCCCGCTCCCCCAACATCGCTGCATTCACCCCATACATCTTCACAGGCAGCGAGCAAGCTGAGCCTTCCTTCTGACTTCATATCCTAGCCCCATGAACAGGAAGTGACATAAGAGTGAGGGATGAAACCAGCGTGAGCACTGTGGAGGACAGTCTGCTCGTACCCGTCCCATCCCATCACCGGAGAGAGAAAGAGGAGAAGCGTCAGCACTTCTGCCAAGTAGGTACCTGGGGAAGTCCACCCTGCCCCCCTTGCTAGGCCACTGTTTGTGTCTGTAGCCACATACACATGTGGATGACATTAGAAAATGTCTCCAAACGGGTTAGGTTTAGGTTAGCTTTGATAAAGAACTTCAGTCTTAACCCTTTAATTGACAGATGGTGAAAACGGCTGCTTTATGCAACTTGATGTTGAACAAGAGCAACAGTGCCAAGTAATAGGCATTTGGAGATGCTGATCTCCCATAAGAGCTATAGAATCACATGTTGCTTCTTAGCAACAATGCCAAATAAAGGGTTAAGCTATAGTATGTGGAGAAGGACCTCAGTCTCTCAAACGTACTACTATTGTTTGCTGAAGTACTTGCATTGTGCCAAACAGAACTTCCTTCTAGAGTTCATAAAGTTGTATAACATGCCAGCCTATCCAGGTGTGCTTGAAAAATTCATTTAAATCAAGCCTGTGGCTCTTGCTAGAATGAGAAATGTTCTGTATTTTTCTGCCACATTTTTTTCTCTAGCTGCATTTCCTGGTTTTTAAAAATCTTCTCCCTCTCTACCTGATTCACAGAATAATTGCTTGCAACTGACACTTATCAATATCAGTCTGGTGTGTTTTTTCCTTTACCGTTATGTCCAGTTGACTTGCATCCAGCTTTTTGTTGGTTAACACAGGGATGTCCCAGGTGATCATAACCTCTTCATTCCCCACAGTTCTCTTAGGCTTGTGATCCTAATGCTTTTCCAGTGCTGCAATGTGGTGGTGTTGCCAAAGTTTCCAATGGATGCATTTATTTATTTATTAAATGTGTTTCTGTTCCACATTATCACAGCAGGTTCTAAGTGGAGTACAAAATAATTACATTGGCATTAAAATAAATACACATATTGCAAATGCAACTACATAGACTAGGGCAGAACAAAAATAATCCATTTCTTCAAACACTAAACCCTTGTTTCAGTCTTATCCATCAGTTGTGCTAAAAGCAGGGAGGTAGGTACATGGAAAGGCAATGCTGAAAAAGTGTGCAGGAAATAGGGACACAGAAGGGAGGTACTGGACAGTAAGAATAGTGATGAAGAGGGAAGATGGATGGTGCACCCAGAGAGAGAAGAAATGTTAAATGGATAGTATACCCTGCATGGTCAGGAAAAAAAAACCCCGAAGAAATCAGAAAAGAGACACTGGAACGAAAGTGAATGGAAAAAGTAAAATGCTCAAACAAAGGTAGAAAAAAAAGTATTTTATTTTGAATTTATTAATTGGAATATGGTAGCTTTTGGAAATGCACATCTTTGATACCTTGCATTTCAGTTTCTATTTCTCTGTGTTTGCTATATATATAAATATACAGAGCCTGACTTCCAGTAACTATAAGTCGAAACCCCAATTTTTCCTCCAAAAAGGAGGAAAAATGGTTAATTCAAATATAAGACGGGCGGCTTAATATTCAAGTGTCCTGCCCTGCCAAGCTCTGCACCCAGCCCCCTCCCTGTCAGGCACTGCACTCAGCCCCCTTCCCTCCCTGCTCTGCCAGGTTCTCCACCCTGTCCCCCCTGTCATTGTACCTCCTCTCTGCCAATATCCTGCATACTGCCATGCCTTCAGTATCATCCACATACCTGGAATAACTGGTGATCCAGAGGTGAGCTTTCCGTGCTCCTGCCCTGCTGCTGAGCTGGTTGCTTCTGCGAGTTCTGGCGGTTCAGCTGTACCAAGCAGGAGCGAGCTTCTTACGCTGCTGTTCAGTGCTGAGCGGTTTCCTGAAAGGCTCCCTTGAATTTTCATGAGACTTGCCACAGTCATTCAGGAAGCTGCTTGGTGCTGAGCAGCAGTGCGGTAAGTGCACTCCTGCTCAGTACAGCTGAACCACCAGAATTCACAGCAGCAACTGACTCAGCAACAGGGCAGAAGCATGGAAAGTTCACTCCTACCCCCTATACCTCTGGACCACCAGGGATCCCAGGTACGCGGGTTATATGGAAGGCGCAGCTGCATGCAGGATATCGGCAGAGAGGAGATACAATGTACAGGACAGGGAGGGGGCAGGGTACAGAGCCTGGTGGCCCAGTGGAGGCCTGGAACAAGTCTGGGAGGGGGTGGGTAAGCACTGGGCACTGACCCGAATATAATCCGAAACTCCCATTTTTGGGCCAATTTTATGGCCCAAAAATCTTATTTTATATTCAAGTATATACAGTACTCCTCAAGAATACAATTCTTCACATATAAAATTAAAAATGAAAGCCACTATAATTGTTAGGGGTAGAGGATATAGTGCAATGTGATAGTTATTGGGGTGTAATCATATTAGAAACAAGACAAGATTAGGTGCTATTATGTTTATGGCTGAGAGGTATATGCTCAAATATCCATGGTAGCATTCTTTCTGAGAGGAGAGAAAAAAGGGAAAGGGGCATTCTCTTTCTGGAAGGACGCATCTTTCCTAGAGGAGAGGAGTAGAAAATATATCTTTGGGTAGTATGCATTATTTTGCTCTGAGCTTTGATAAGTTTGGGGAGAAAAGCTATACTGTAGATTTCCTTATATAGATAGTTTAGATTTTAAGAGAGCAAACTTTACTTAACTAGTCCCCATAGAATAATAGTCTTTTATAGTTTTACAGTTTTTAAGCTTGAACTTTCTGCTACAGATAGTCTCTGGCAGGCAGAGCAGGGTCTGGCTTAGTTTCCAGGTAAAATGCAGCCAATAATTCTAGCAAAAACAAAAAACAAACTGCAGACTCCTATGTACCAGATGCAGGCAATGTTTATTATACCAAATATTTTATGCAGTTGAAAATACCACCTTATAAAAAAACAAGGGACCTGACATGGTCCATGTTTTGGAAAACACTCCTTTCTCAGAGGTCTATGGTTGCTAAGGTATAAAGTAAACTGCAATAAAAGGTATAAAACAGCTGTCTGTATGGTATCCTTCTCCACTTAGAGTGTGCGACGCAAAACTAATAAAACAAAAGCGAGTATTTTCTGAAACACGGACCGTGTCAGGTCCCTTGGTTTGTTATAAGGTGGTATTTTCAACTGCATAAAATATTTGGTATAATAAACATTGCCTGCATCTGGTACATAGGAGTCTGCAGTTTATTTTTTGTTTTTTTGTTTTTGCTTTGGCTAGTGATACTGCAGTTTTCGTTGGATTCCTTTGTGTTGCCAATAATTCTAGCTGCATGACTAAGGTCTTGGATTTGTTAGAAGAGCTAACAATACCAATTCTGTGCTATAATTAAGTCAAATTCCAGATTGAGGGTGACCCAGTGTTTGATGGTTTAAGAGATCATCTTGAAGGTGTATACCTATCACTGCTTCTGCAATGTAAAACTGCAGTGTAAAACTCTGAATGTAAAAATCAATGATACATCTACAGTACAGCTCTAAAAAAGGGACTATGAGCTTTTGCAATGTCTAAATTATTATAGACATGTTAGCTACATGTCTATAATTAAGTATGTGGAAGGATCAAGTTTGGCACCTTTCAGAAGAGGGGTCAACAAGATTTGTCCCTTTTCAAATGGAAATTTTTCCTCCGTCAGTAATTGATTTACAATATAAGTAATTCTAGTCAAAAAATAAAAAGGAGCTCTTTCATCAGCTTTGCAGGACATGAATCTAGAGTATAAGAGCCTTTGGCAAACTTCCTAATCAAATTTGAAATATATATATATATTTTTTTTTTTTTCTGTAACTACAGAAAAAGTACTCCAGGTGGAGTCTGCTGGAAGCCCATATGTTATCATTTTGTAATGGACTTGGCATGACATATTTGTCTTATTTAAAGTTTTAGATTCCTTAGAAATATCTTATTAATTTTATCTTTAAAATAAAAGACAAAATTATCTTGTATGAGAACTAGATTTAAAGATCGTGCTGAAATATGACTATCTTGAACAAAAAATGTAAAGAGAAACAAAAAAGAAGAGTGGACATAGTAGAAATATCACCCAAGGAGGACACCAAGAAATTTGTAAGATTCCAAAACATCCCAATCACCTTCTGTTGCATTCTTGACACATGTCTTAATACAGTGGTTCCCAACCCTGTCCTGGAGGACCACCAGGCCAATCGGGTTTTCAGGCCAGCCCTAATGAATATGCATGAAGCAGATTTGCATGCCTGTCACTTTCATTATATGCAAATTTCTCTCATGCATATTGATTAGGGCTAGCCTGAAAACCCGATTGGCCTGGTGGTCCTCTAGGACAAGGTTGGGGACCACTGTAATAGAAGCATAATAAAGATTAGCAATACCAATATCCTCAGGTTTGGAAATTAGTAACAGCTCTTTAAAGTAGTGTATTTAGAAACATGATGGCAGATAAAGGCCAAATGGCCCATCCAGTCTGCCCATCCACAGCATCCATGACTGCTGATAATAATTCTCACACTGGGCATTCTGAATAATACATTTTTTTTTTTCTTTAACCTATGGTCTGCTCTGCTCTTTTTGTGGATTATGACTTGCAAATCACCACCTCTTTGTGGCTCTAATTTTATTATTTTTTTCATTCATAACTATACTGAGGAGGGAAAGAGAAGTTACTCATTAGATAGTGGAATAAGAATGTTTGACTACTTCCCATTTTCACTCACTAAGTTACCAGTGATAGTTGTCAAAAAGAAGTAGAGAGATTAATTACCCAGCTGTTGAACTCCTCGCACATCTGGGGAGCAGTGTGTCCTTGCTGGACACATCATTATTTATTAAGAAAGCTGATAAAATTAGAGCTCAGCTATATTATTAGTTTAAGCTACCTTACAGAATCTGCAGCTTTTCCTCACCATTGCAGGCAAATACACCATTAGACTTGGGATATGCTGTTGAATGATTCAGTATTGAAATACTGGCTCCCAGTTCGTTTTAGGATCCAGTTTAAGTGTGCATGTGTTATCTTTAAATTTCTCTATGGAATATTTGACCCTTTAGTCCCCTTATATTGGAATACTTCTAGATCGTGCCACTCGAGGATTACACAGAAATATAAACTATCGTTCCCCTCTTTTAGGGGAATCAAATCTGTTGGGAAGCTTAGTCAATCTATTGCATTCAAACTGGTAAAAACTTGGAACAGACTCCCTGACTGTTAGATTGGTAGGTCAGCTACAACAATTTCGTAAAGCCCTAAAAACTCTGTTGTTTACACAATATCTTAATGACTCACCTACTGAACGGACAAATTGATAGCACTTTAACATTCTCTTTTTTATGTTCGCATCTTTTTTATGTATTCTGGTCTTAATTATTTGTGAACTGAGTCGAGCTCTGTTAGGAGATGACCCGGTATATAAACTAAAGATTACGGTAGACTAGGCTAGATTAGACTATTTCTTCTTATGTTCATATTCACCGCTATGAAAGCAGAAAGATATCTATTCTAATGGAGAAATGAAAACAGCTAGATTTCTGTCCCAACAGAGAAATTAAACACATTTATAATGACTTGTGGAATGTTATCATGAGATTATCATAGTCACTTGGGAAAGAATTCTACTACTGTACTATGACCCTCTTGCCTAACTGTGGATTTACTTACTTGCAGTCTATGTGTCAAATTCAGGAAAACTAAAGTTTATCATTTAGTATTAGATAAAAACTCTCAAAACTACTGACCAAAACAACAGACATAAAAGAGTTCCGTAAAGAAATAAAAACACTACTGTTCAAAAAATATCTCCCATCACTCTAACCACCACCCAATGAGTTCCCAATCAATGCCTTTGTCTGTGATCTAGAATGTACTGTAACTCTTTTACACTACACCCGATTTAACTTGATTCAGTTGATATGTATTATCTTCTGTGATATGTATTATCTTCTGTGATATGTATTATATTCTGTGAAATTGAAGTATCATAATTCTTTACTGTTCCTGTAACTTACTCTTATCCTGTAATGTAATTCTACTGGAATTGCCCAGATATCTTCTATATTGTAATCCGCCTAGAACCGCAAGGCACAGGCGGAATAGAAATCCCTAATGTAATGTAATGTAATGTAATATAATGTAATAAAAAGGAGAACAATAGGTTAGTAATACCCTCTGTTCATAGAGCTAGGTGGGAGTCTTCACGAAATAAAGCGTTCTATTTTGCAGTTCCAAATTTATGGAATCATTTGCCGCGAGAGTTAAAATTAGAGGCAAATTTCAAATCTTTTAAAATTATGTTTAAAACAGTGTTGTTGTGTTTTGGGTTTTTATAAGAAGCATTCGGACAAGATTTGAATCAATCTGAAATTACTCATATCTTCTAAATGTTTTGGATCTTCAGTCAGCAGTCCTGTGAAATTTTAAATCTTAATCTTAATCTTATTGTTTTATTTAGGAGTGAATGTTTTCTTGTATGCTTGTGGTTTGTGTGGGTTAGGTCTATCTTGTTTAACAATGGAGCTCTTTTTATTTTTTTCAATATTTTATTGCATTTTGTAAACCACTTGGACCAGTAAAATGAACGAGCGGTATAACAAGATTAATAAACTATACACCAATAATCTGGAGGGGAAATACCTGGAAAGTAGCTAAACCATATGTGCCACAAACTGTTCAAAAACAACTACTGTCTCTCAAGAGTATAACTTTGATTATCTGAGTAAATAAGGATATAATAAAAGAAAAACCCAAGTGCTGGAGTCAGGTCATTGTATGCTGTGTGTTATGGCAGCGTATGATTGATCAAGGGCTGGGGTTCTGCAAATTGCCCCGTTTGAATAATACATATTCACACTTCCTTAATCTGTGTGCAGAGATGTATTTGATAGCTCAAGGATGAAAAGCCAGAAAAGACCACTGCAAGCTATCTCATCAGTGCAACGTAAAAAGTGAAGCCTAGGTTTTGATTCAATCTCATTATAAGTCTCCAGGACTCAGGCGACCCATCCTGGATCATTGTTTGGGCAATGCATCATCAGAAGACGAAGTTTTGTGCATGCATATCTCTCCTCTGTTCTCCCTGCTGATGAATTACACCGATACATCATCACAGTGACTGCATTCTGATGAGATATTACTGCAAGGAGTGTTTGGTTTGAACTGTAGTTCTTCAATGCAAAAAGATTATTCACATTTAGAGGATCCTTAGAGATAACTTTTGGACAAAAAAAATATTAAAAAGTAACACACTGGAAAATAAACATACAAATTGGGCATTGATCCTTCTGTGCCACCAATCCTTTACAACAAACAGATATCTTGGCTGCTAAAGTCATTCAAACACAGTGTTCACAGAATCATCGACGATCTTGTAACAGTCTTTAAGTGACCTTCACTGTTTTCTTATGAATAGTACAGAGGGGAGGTTGTGGTGCAGTGGTTAAAGCTACAGCCTTAGCACCCTGAGGTTGTGGGTTCAAACCCACACTGCTCCTTGTGACCTTGGGCAAGCCACTTAATTTCCACACACACCCCCTCCCCATTGTCCCAAGTGCATTAGATAGATTGTGAGCCCGCCAGGACAGACAGGGAAAAATGTTTGAGCACCTGAATAAATTCATGTAAATCATTCTGAGCTCCCCTGGGAGAACAGTATATAAAATTAAATGCATTTTTCTATGCTTATATAAGTATTTCTGAATAAAACCTCATCATTAGTAAAGTAACAATTGGGGAACAAGAGATGGCTGAGTCATACAGTAGCAGGGTAGTGCAATGCTATATGGAAAGCCCACTGTTTGAGTAGTGGGCTAAAAACAATGGCCAAACCATTGACATGGAAATGTTTATTTTGGATGGTGGGTTGGCAGGTGGGGGGGGGGGGGGTGAGGGATGAAGGACCAAGGAAAAATAAGGATTGTTGGTAAGGGATGGGGTTAGTGGTTAGGGATGAGCTTGGCATTGTAGGATACAGAGACAGTTGCTAAGGAAACGGATGGGGTTCAGAGGTTGAGAGAAGAATTTTTATAGGGCAAGGCAGGAAGTAGAATTCCAAGAGAAGGAAAGTTAAGGTTTTTGGCAGTTTGGATGGTATGAGGCTATGGCATTGGTGGAGAGAGACTGGGTAGCATTGAGTGATGGAGACGGTAGGGGGATTTTTAAAGCAGCTTTGCTTACTCTTTGCCACCCTCTTGGTGGTATGGCAACAGGACTGGTGGGAGGGGAGGCGGAGCAGGCATTTTGTTGCTGGGGGGGGCTGAGAGTTTTGGAAGGTTTCTTGTTTGTGTTGCTGGGCTGTAGGATCACAGCTATGGGAAGAGAGGGGTTCTTCCAGACAGCCATCAGTATGGGGGTGAAGGGGTTTAAAGGAAATTATTGGTGTATGGTTTACTTATGTTCAGTACTGCCACAGGTAGCTGTTAGGCCGGCAACAACACAGGTCTTGTGGAGGAATTTGGTTTGGTATGAACATGAATACACTTACTGGATTTGACAGGGCAGCAAGGTCATTGTCAACTAGCTGACAGGAGATGGTGAAGTAGAAGGCTGCTCTGGAAGAATAGTTAAATTGAATTTTGATTTGTTACATTGTTACTGGTGGAATTGTTAAATAAAGCTGCAGCCAAGAAACTTTTTCCCAAGAAAGTTGTACAAATTGTTATTTTGTACTAATTATTAAGACTCAAATGTGACGGAAGATGGAGTCCGTAGAAAATGCCTGGACCATACTCAAGGGCACAGTGCACGAAGCACAGAACCTGTGCATCCCCAAGTACAGGAAAGGGTGCAAAAAAAATAGAACAAAAAACCCAGTGTGGATAACAAATGCAGTGAAAAAGGCGATAAGTGACAAGAAAGCATCATTCAAAAAATGGAAAAAGGACAAAACAGAGGAGAACCAAAAGGAACACAAAAAACACCAAAAGGAGTGTCATCGAGTGGTTAGGAAAGCAAAAAAAGAATATGAAGAGAGACTGGCAGGGGAAGCAACAAACTTCAAATCATTCTTCAGGTACGTTAAGGGGAAGCAACCAGCAAGAGAGGAAGTGGGACCCTTGGATGATGGGGACAGAAAGGGAGTGGTAAAAGAGGAAAAGGAGATAGCTGACAGGCTAAATAAGTTCTTCACGTCAGTTTTCACGAGGGAGGACACAACCAACATTCCGGAGCCCAAGGAGATCGTAAAAGGAGAGCAGGATGAAAATCTGGTCCAGCTAGAGGTGAGCAAGGTGGATGTCCTCAGGCAGATAGACAGGCTAAAGAGCGACAAATTGCCAGGTCCAGATGGCATTCACCCAAGGGTACTCAAGGAACTAAGGAACGAAATAGCTGAGCCACTTCGACAAATATGCAACCTATCCCTAAAAACTGGAGAGATTCCGGAAGACTGGAAAATAGCAAATGTCACGCCCATCTTCAAGAAAGGCTCAAGGGGAGACCCAGGAAACTACAGGCCGGTGAGCTTGACCTCGGTCCCGGGAAAGATGATGGAAGCACTGATTAAAGACAGCATCTGGGAACACATCGACAACTATGGGCAGCTAAAGTCGAGCCAGCATGGCTTCTGCAAGGGCAGGTCATGCCTCACGAACTTATTATACTTCTTTGAGGGGGTAACCAGCCAGGTGGATAAAGGGGAATCCATAGATATCATTTACCTTGACTTCCAAAAAGCCTTCGACAAGGTGCCACACTAAACTAAACTAAACTAAACCTTAGGTTTATATACCGCGTCATCTCCACGGAAGTGGAGCTCGACACGGTTTACAGGAATTAAAATAGAGAAAGGAACTCCAATGGGAAGGGCTGTTAGATAGGAAGGAAAGAGGGCTTTGAATAATGGGGGATGGGGGGTGGTTACATTTTGGAGAAGAGCCAGGTTTTCAGATGTTTTCTGAAGTGTTGGAGGGAGGTCGAACTCCGAAGATGGGCGGAGAAGCTGTTCCACAGCTCGGTGATCCTGAAGAGGAGGGATGTTCCAAGTTTTCCTGTATGGGAAATGCCATTTAGAGATGGGAAGGATAGTTTAAATTTCTGAGTGGATCTGGTGGAGTGAGTACTCGAGAGCCAGGATAGTGGAAAGAGGGGAGGAAGGATGCCGTGAAGAGATTTGAAGGTGAGACAGGCGCACTTGTAGCGAACCCTGAGGGTGACTGGGAGCCAGTGAAGTTTAGACAGAAGCGGGGAGACATGGTCGAATTTGCCCTTTGTGAAGATTAGTTTAGCCGCGGTATTTTGAATCCGTTGGAGTCTGATGAGACTTTTCTTTGTTAGGCTTAGGTAGATGGAGTTGCAGTAATCAAGTCTGGATAAGATGATGGATTGGACTAGGACAGCGAAGTGTTGTTGGTGGAAGCAGGATCTGACTTTTCTTAGCATATGAAGATTGAAAAAGCATTTTTTTACTAGGGAGTTGATGTGGTCGTTAAAGGACAGTGTAGAGTCGATGATGATTCCCAGAACTTTGCTAGAGTGCTCAAGCTGCAAGTTGGTGCCAGAGGGAAGTGGGATGTGGGAGGGTAGCTGATCCAGTTTCGGGCCGAGCCAAAGTAGTTTTGTTTTGGTCTCATTTAGCTTCATTTGAACGGTGAGGGCCCAGGATTGGAGATTTGTTATACAAGATGAGATGTTATCAGAGAGGTTGGTGAGGTTAGAGTCGGTCTCTAGAAGTATAAGGATGTCATCGGCGTAGGTGTAAAGTGTTTCAGAGGTGGATAGTTGGAGGAGTTTCAGGGAGGACATATAAACATTGAAAAGAATCGGGGATAGAGGTGAACCCTGAGGGACTCCGCAGATCGGTTTCCAAGGGGAGGATGAGGTACCATTCGTGCTAACGAGGTAGGAGCGGGAACGTAAGAATTTTGAGAACCAGTCTAGGACTGTGGAACTTATGCCAATTTCAGAAAGTTGGAGGATTAGTATGTCATGGTGGACAATGTCGAAAGCTGCGGAGAGGTCAAATTGGAGAAGAACAGCAAACTTATTGCGTGAGTGGAGTTGTTGGACTTTTGAAATTAAAGAGGCTAAGAGGGATTCGGTGCTGTAGTTGGGTCTGAATCCATGTTGGTAGGGTAGGAGAATGGAGAATCTCTCAAGATAGGATGAGAGTTGGGTGGCTATGATGGACTCCAGCATTTTGGTCACGAAAGACTACTAAGGAAGCTATGGAACCATGGGGTGCAAGGGGAGGTCCACCGATGGATCAAAAACTGGCTGGTGGACAGGAAACAGAGGGTTGGAGTAAAGGGACATTACTCAGACTGGCAATGGGTCACGAGCAGAGTTCCACAGGGGTCGGTGCTGGGACCGCTCCTATTCAATATATTCATTAACGACCTGGAAACAGGAACAAAATGTGAGGTTATTAAATTTGCGGATGACACCAAACTATATCGCAAGGTCAATAACATGGAGGACTGCGAAGATCTCCAAAAAGATCTGACAACACTGGAAAAATGGGCCAAAAAGTGGCAAATGAGTTTCAACATAGGGAAATGCAAGGTCATGCATATAGGGAAAAAAAACCCGATGTACACTTACAAAATGGGGGGATCAGCGCTAGGGGTGAGCGACCTTGAAAGAGACCTGGGAGTGATGGTAGACACAACATTGAAGGCGTTGGCGCAGTGTGCCACGGCCTCAAGGAAAGCAAACAGAATGTTGGGTATCATTAAGAAGGGTATCACGACCAGGACAAAGGAAGTCATCCTGCCACTGTATCGTGCTATGGTGCGCCCGCACCTGGAGTACTGTGTTCAGTTCTGGTCGCCGTACCTCAAGAAGGACATGGAGGTACTTGAGAGGGTCCAGAGAAGAGCAACTAAGCTAATAAAGGGCATGGAGGACCTCTCATATACTGACAGACTGAAAAAGCTAGGGCTTTTCTCCCTGGAAAAGTGGAGACTTAGAGGAGACATGATAGAAACCTTCAAGATCATAAAGGGCATAGAAAAAATAGACAGGGACAGATTTTTCAAATTAAGGGGATCAATAAGTACAAGGGGGCACTCAGAGAAATTGAAAGGGGAGAGGTTTAGAACAAACGCCAGGAAGTTATTTTTCACACAGAGGGTGGTGGATACATGGAACGCGCTACCAGAGGATGTGATAAACAGGAGCACGCTACAGGGGTTCAAAGAAGCTTTGGATAGGTACTTGGAAGACAAAGGGATTGAGGGGTACAGATAAGAGTAAAGGTAGATTATAGGGATGGGATTAGAGGTAAGTTACAAAATTAATCAGGGACCACTGTTCAGGCACTAGGCCTGATGGGCCGCCGCGGGAGCGGACCGCTGAGCAAGATGGACCGCTGGTCTGACTCAGCGGGGGCAACTTCTTATGTTCTTAGGCATCACTAGGCATCCCCCGTGGTAGGCGGTATTTTGGCCTATTTACCGGTGCTTAACTACAATGCCTAGAGACACCTAAGTCAACCATGCCTATTCTCTGCCCCTAACAATACCTACTTTTCAGATAGTCATCCTTAGACGTCGGAGGGCACCTTCCTAGGTGTGGCTAGGTGCCATGTGGATATCCATGAGCAACCTAAGTTATCATTTTAAAATTTGATTTTTAAATGGGTTCTTAATGGTGTGGTCAATTACCATACCATTTTACCCATTAAAAACAATTACATTATGCATGAATTTTAGTTAGGTGGTGTCGCTAGGTGTCCGTGATTAGGGCGCCTAGTAGTGCCTAAACTAGGCGCCGTTTATAAAATCAGGCCCCCCAGTATCCATGTTTATAGGCCCCAGCCAAGGACTGCTGCTGCAGTGATTTGTCTAAATGAGTTGGGAAGAATATACAAAGGCATCAGAACAGGGAAAACCACAGGGGCCATGGCCTCCCTAAAGAATAGTGGTCTCTCGATTGGTGCCCGCCCTCCAACCCGCTTCCTGGTGTTCTCATTTTAAATCTTCCAGCAGCTGCTACGCAGCATCAGTGCTTCTGGGGGCAGACCTGCTCACTGACGCTGCGCAGTGGCTGCCTGAAGATTTAAAAGTACAGCGCTGGGAGCAGTTGGGTGGGGAGTTGGGAGCAGAGGAGAGACCGCACCGTAGGATTCGGCGGGCCCTCCCCCCAAACCAAGCAGCGTTCTGCTGCCTATGATATATAAAATAGGAGAAAAATCCTCCATGGTTGCAATCAAAGGCTGGTTCTGGAAGTTCTGTGAAGAAAAAGGGGGAAAGGGGACTTGTATACTGCCTTTTTGTTGCCTTGGCCTTTTCAAAGCTGACATTCGGTTAGACAAATTACAGCTATACTCGCTCGAGGAGCGCAGAGAGAGGGGAGACATGATCGAGACGTTCAAGTATCTCACGGGCCGCATCGAGGCGGAGGAAGATATCTTCTTTTTCAAGGGTCCCACGACAACAAGAGGGCATCCGTGGAAAATCAGGAGTGGGAAACTACGAGGTGACACCAGGAAATTCTTTTTCACTGAAAGGGTGGTTGATCGCTGGAATGGTCTTCCACTGCAGGTGATTGAGGCCAGCAGCGTGCCTGACTTTAAGGCCAAAAAGGATCGACACATGGGATCTATTCACAAGGCAAAGGTAGGGGAGGGTCATTAGGGTGGGCAGATTAGATGGGCTGTGGCCCTTATCTGCCTTCTATTTCTATGTTTCTATTCAAAGTGGGCACTGGAGGATTAAGAAGTCCTTTTAGTAAGGCGCACTAACCGATTTAACACATGCTAAAGATTAGCGCACGCTAAATGCTAAGGCGCCCATAGAATATAATGGGCGTTAAATCGGTTAGCGCGCCTTAGTAAAAGGACCCCTACGTGACTTGCCCAGAGTCACAAGGAGAAGCACTGGGATCTGATCTCACTCAACCTCTGGGTGCAGAAGCGGCAGCTCAACCGGCGAGCCACATCCCTCCCTGGTGCAGAACACCTTTAAGGAATGCAGGCTTTGAGTTCCTGGGTGCTAACAATGGTGAAAAATATGATCAGCTTAACATTTGCATGAGGGCCACACACACACACGAATGAAGTAGTAGTAGCAGCAACTGAGGATTTTGGAGTCCTTGACCATCTATGTCATTTTCTTCGTCATACATATTGAGTGATAGTACAGCTATTTCTCTATACCGTTCTCCCAAGGGAGCTCAGAATGGTTTACATTCATTTATTCAGGTACTCAACATTTTTCCCTATCTGCCCCGGTGGGCTCACAATCTATCTAATGTACCTGGGTCAATGGGGGGATTAAGTGACTTGTCCAGGGTCACAAGGAGCCCACAACCTCAGGGTTCCAAGGTTGTAGCTTTAGCCACTGCACCACACACTCCAGATGTCAAAATCTTAGATGCTCTTATAGATTCACATAGCACATCATATTAGCAGTGTAATGATAGCTTCATTTTTTCACTAAAATTCATAATCCCTGTCACTCACCAACAATAATTCATATTTTTTGTTGTTAAATGGATGGATAACTAACATTTTATGTGTTGTTCATCTACCTAAGATGTCACTGAAGAGAACTGAATTAATTCAAAATAAAGGTGCACGTCTGCTAAAAGGCTACAATCATTTTTCTTATAGACTAAAATTTAAGACCTTGGCTTTGATGTTTTGTGTGTTAACCATTAGTACTTGTTATCTCAAGTGTCATTTGTTTGAATAGTGAACCCGTTAGAACTTTTAACCTTCACAGAGTTATATTTGGTAGGTTAATACTAGTTTAAAGGTTTTGGGGAAGCAATTTTTCCAAAAGGGTTAATTTTGCATATTATTAATTCTTTTGCTGGAACAGTGAAACTTCTGGAACTACTGCAGTGTTTGAAGATTTAAAACTTGAAGATTTTATGAACAGGTGTTTGATTCTTCAGCTAAAGATAAGTGTTTTTCTAACTTTCCTGTGCCTGATTGACCCAGATACCTAAGACCCCTCCCATAGCATACATACAATATAAACAAGATACGGTAACATCTGAACCTAGAACTCTTATTGTGAAATTCACTGCAGTAACCCCTCTGCTCTCTGGCTCAAATATCTGTGTTAACATCTGAAGCTGCTTGGGCTGAGAACTTTTCAGCACCCCCCCCCCTCCTAATACAGGTAGAATGCACTGGTTTTAAACATCTTTGGGTAGTGGAGGGGGGTCAGTAACCACTGGGAGAGTAAAAGGGGGTCATGGCATAATCCCTGCAGGCTCCAGCTCTTCTCCCTCCACCCCCCGCGGCCCCTCCCCTCGCGTTGAATCAGTGCAGCTGTTGCTGAGGCTGGAGGAGTGGGCTGCGCATTCCCACTGTCACTCCCTGCGCTGTGTCAGCATCCGAACCCAGGTCCACTCGAGAGCGAGCCCTCAGGACTGCACCAGCCTAGCTCGGCAACGTTGCTGCTGCGAGAGATATATTTTGGCTATCGGCCCTGACGCAGTGGACCAACAACGATGTCCACGAAACGCTGGCCGCGTCGGCTTAGCCATTAAATAGGCTAAATAAAGAATCGGACGTGCAAGCCATAAAGAAAAACTGCTTGAGATAAGTAACTCAGCTGCCTATCAAATAAATAATACACTTTGCAGAGGGTTCAATCTTAAACTTTATACGATTGAATTTTAGGATAACATTTAAGTTTCACTTTTAAAAGTTTTGGACTTTTAATCACAATATTTAAGCTTCACTTAAGAAAATTATTAAAAAACTAAATTTAAGCTATTTGGCCTATGACTGGAGTATGGAGCTGTAAGAATACCCTGACCATCTAGTCCATGATAGGACTTTGCATATGCTCCGAATCTGAGGCCTGGTTTCTTGAATAGGATTATGATACCTACACAGTGTATTTTTCATATTAAGTGGTGATTCTTTTGTATATGAGTAAGCGATATTTTGACCACTTGGGTTGATTATATTTAGTTTATAATCCCTGCAGTGGTCATCTGGTCAGCTTGGGCACCTTTTTAGAATTTAGATGCTTTTAAAACAGGTCTAGCTCCAAACATCTAAAAAAAAAGTTCAGGACTTATTGTAAAAGGTTTGATTATGCCTGACGAGCGTCCAAGTTCTAAGCCCACCATAAGCCTGCCCACAACACACCTCTAATATGCCCTCTTAACATTTGGATGCACTGAAGATGAGAATCGCCATACTGGGACAGACTGAAGGTCCATCAAGCCCTGTATCCTGTTTCAAACAGTGGCCAACCCAGGTCCCAAGATCCCAAGTAGCAAAACAGATTCAATGCTGCCCATCCTAGGAACAAGCAGTGGATTTCCCCCAAGCCATCTCAATAATGGCCTATACACTTCTCTTTTAGGAAATTATCCAAACCTTTTTTAAACTCCATTAAGCTAACTGATTTCACCACATTCTCCAGCAACAAATTCCACCACATTCTCCAGCAACAAATTTCAGAGTTCAATTACACATTGTGTGGAGAAATTTTTTTCCAGTTTGTTTTAAATCTATTACTTAGTAGCTTCAGCATACGCCCCCCCCCCCTAGTCCTAGTATTTTTGGAAAGAGTGATTCACATCTACCCTTTCCACTCCACTCATTATTTTATAGACCTCTATCAAATCCACCCCCCCAAGCCTTCTCTTCTCCAAGCTGAAGAGAACTAGCCACTTTATCCTTTCCTTCTAGGAATATCGTCCCATCCCTTTTATCATTTTCGTCACCCTTCTCTGTATCTTTTCTAATTCCACTATATCTTTTTTGAGATACGGCAACCAGAACTACACACAGTATTTGAGATGCAGCCATACCATGGAGCGATACAAGGGCATTCTAACATTTTCATCTTTGTTTTCCATTCCATAGTAACATAGTAACATAGTAGATGACGGCAGATAAAGACCCGAATGGTCCATCCAGTCTGCCCAATCTGATTCAATTTAAATTTTTTTTTTTTTTTTTCTTCTTAGCTATTTCTGGGCGAGAATCCAAAGCTTTACCCGGTACTGTGCTTGGGTTCCAACTGCCGAAATCTCTGTTAAGACTTACTCCAGCCCATCTACACCCTCCCAGCCATTGAAGCCCTCCCCTGCCCATCCTCCTCCAAATGGCCATACACAGACACAGACCGTACAAGTTTGCCCAGTAACTGGCCTAGTTCAATCTTTAATATTATTTTCTGATTCTAAATCTTCTGTGTTCATCCCACGCTTCTTTGAACTCAGTCACAGTTTTACTCTCCACCACCTCTCTCGGGAGCGCATTCCAGGCATCCACCACTCTCTCCGTAAAGTAGAATTTCCTAACATTGCCCCTGAATCTACCACCCCTCAACCTCAAATTATGTCCTCTGGTTTTACCATTTTCCTTTCTCTGGAAAAGATTTTGTTCTACGTTAATACCCTTTAAGTATTTGAACGTCTGAATCATATCTCCCCTGTCTCTCCTTTCCTCTAGGGTATACATATTCAGGGCTTCCAGTCTCTCCTCATACGTCTTCTGGCGCAAGCCTCCTATAATTTCGTCGCCCTCCTCTGGACCGCCTCAAGTCTTCTTACGTCTTTTGCCAGATACGGTCTCCAAAACTGAACACAATACTCCAAGTGGGGCCTCACCAATGACCTGTACAGGGGCATCAACACCTTCTTCCTTCTACTGACTACGCCTCTCTTTATACAGCCCAGAATCCTTCTGGCAGCAGCCACTGCCTTGTCACACTGTTTTTTCGCCTTTAAATCTTCGGACACTATCACCCCAAGGTCCCTCTCCCCGTCCGTGCATATCAGCTTCTCTCCTCCCAGCATATACGATTCCTTCCTATTATTAATCCCCAAATGCATTACTCTGCATTTCTTTGCATTGAATTTTAGTTGCCAGACATTAGACCATTCCTCTAACTTTTGCAGATCCTCTTTCATCTTTTCCACTCCCTCTTCGGTGTCTACTCTGTTACAAATCTTGGTATCATCTGCAAAAAGGCACACTTTTCCTTCTAACCCTTCAGCAATGTCACTTACATACATATTGAACAGGATTGGCCCCAGCACCGAACCCTGAGGGACTCCACTAGTCACCTTTCCTTCCTTCGAGTGACTTCCATTAACCACCACCCTCTGGCGTCTGTCCGACAGCCAGTTTCTGACCCAGTTCACCACTTTGGGTCCTAACTTCAGCCCTTCAAGTTTGTTCAACAGCCTCCTATGAGGAACTGTATCAAAGGCTTTGCTGAAATCCAAGTAAACTACATCTAGCATATGTCCTCGATCCAGCTCTCTGGTCACCCAATCAAAAAATTCAATCAGGTTCGTTTGGCACGATTTATCTTTTGTAAAGCCATGTTGCCTCGGATCCTGTAACCCATTAGATTCAAGGAAATACACTATCCTTTCTTTCAGCAACACTTCCATTATTTTTCCAACAACTGAAGTGAGGCTCACCGGCCTGTAGTTTCCTGCTTCATCCCTGTAACCACTTTTATGAATAGGGACCACATCCGCTCTCCTCCAATCCCCAGGAATCACTCCCGTCTCCAGAGATTTGTTGAACAAGTCTTTAATAGGACTCGCCAGAACCTTTCTGAGCTCCCTTAGTATCCTGGGATGGATCCCGTCTGGTCCCATCGCTTTGTCCACCTTCAGTTTTTCAAGTTGCTCATAAACACCCTCCTCCGTGAACGGTGCAGAATCTACTCCATTTTCTCGTGTAACTTTGCAAGACAATCTCGGTCCTTCTCCAGGATTTTCTTCTGTGAACACAGAACAGAAGTATTTGTTTAGCACATTTGCTTTCTCCTCATCACTCTCCACATATTTGTTCCCAGCATCTTTTAGCCTAGCATTTCCATTTTTTATCTTCCTCCTTTCACTAATATATCTGAAAAAAATTTTATCTCCCTTTTTTACATTTTTAGCCATTTGTTCTTCCGCCTGTGCCTTCGCCAAACGTATCTCTCTCTTGGCTTCTTTCAGTTTCACCCTGTAGTCCTTTCTGCTCTCCTCTTCTTGGTTTTTTTTATATTTCATGAACGCCAACTCTTTCGCCTTTATTTTCTCAGCCACTAGGTTGGAGAACCATATCGGCTTCCTTTTTCTCTTGTTTTTATTGATTTTCTTCACATAAAGGTCCGTAGCCATTTTTATCGCTCCTTTCAACTTAGACCACTGTCTTTCCACTTCTCTTATGTCCTCCCATCCTAACAGCTCTTTCTTCAGGTACTTTCCCATTGCATTAAAGTCCGTACGTTTGAAATCTAGGACTTTAAGTATCGTGCAGCCGCTCTCCACTTTAGCCGTTATATCAAACCAAACCGTTTGATGATCGCTACTACCCAGGTGAGCACCCACTCGAACATTAGAGATACTCTCTCCATTTGTGAGGACCAGATCCAATATTGCTTTTTCCCTTGTGGGTTCCGTCACCATTTGTCTGAGCAGAGCCTCTTGAAAGACATCCACAATCTCCCTACTTCTTTCCGATTCCGCAGACGGAACATTCCAGTCCGCATCCGGCAGGTTGAAATCTCCCAACAGCAGAACCTCCTCTTTCCTTCCAAACTTTTGGATATCCACAATCAGATCCTTATCAATTTGCTGCGATTGAGTTGGAGGTCTGTAGACTACACCCACGTAGATAGAAGTTCCATCTTCTCTTTTCAGAGCAATCCATATCGCTTCTTCCTCTCCCCAGGTCCCTTGCATTTCGGTCACTTGGATATTGATCTTTACATAGAGAGCTACTCCTCCACCTTTATGACCATCTCTGTCCTTCCTAAAAAGATTATATCCCGGTATGTTTGCATCCCATCCATGTGATTCACTGAACCATGTCTCTGTAATAGCAACAATATCTAGATCTGCCTCTAATATCAGGGCTTGCAGATCATGAACTTTGTTGCTTAGACTGCAAGCATTTGTGGTCATCGCTTTCCAGCTATTTTTCAGCAATAATCTCCTTTTTCGTATGGATTTTTGTGTCGTTTCACTTTCCGTTGCAATACTAAGAAATGAGTTGCTGATATTGCTTATGTTGCAGCCTTTACTACTATCACATCTTTTCTTTTGCCGGGGGTGGTCTCTATAATTGTCCTTCGTACATACACCACCCCCACCTTCTAGTTTAAATGCCTAGAAAAATATTGTCTAAATTTCTCTGCAAGGTTTCTTTTTCCTGCTGTAGTAATATGTAGCCCATCAGTGCAATATAGCTTCTTGTCCTTCCATGTATTTCCCCATCCTCCTATGTACCTGAAGCCTTCTTGATGACATCAGGCTCTGAGCCATCTATTAAAGTCCTCTATGTTTTTCACTCTTTGCTCTCCTTTTCCATATTCAGGCAGTATTTCAGAAAAAGCTAAAGTCTTTACAAAAGGTTTCACGCCCTCACCAAGCTCCCGAAAAGCTTTCTGTGCTGCAAGTGTGGAGTTGTTGGCCAGGTCATTTGTTCCCAGATGGATAACAACATCAGTGTTAAAATCCTTAGTTTCTTCCTTAATTATAGTCAGTATTTGCCTGGAACTCCTGGTAGCTGAGGATCCTGGAAGACATTTCACTATTTTGGACTCCTCGCCCTGTGTTCCAAGGTTAATGCCTCTGATGATGGAATCCCCCAACAGTAATAGTTTTCTGTTTTTGGCTTTTTTATTTGTACTTAGGGTGCTCTTGTTCTCTTGAGTTTCCTTCATTGGTTCCAGTCCCACCTCCCTTCTGTTTTCCTGAGTATCGCAGTGCACTAGTGGAGCGAAGGAATTCTGTAGAGGTAATATTAGTGAAGGTGAATGTTTCTGTGTTACATGTCGCAGTCTTCCTGAGCTTACTGTGACCCATTTATTCCTGGGCTGTTTTATTCTTTGAGGTAGAGGTGGTAAGTTGGTATGATTTTGTGGAGTGATGGAAGCTGCTTTAATTGTATTCAATTCCTGTTTAAGTTTGCAGAGCTCCTCCTTAATACTGGCAAGTTGAAGACAGATGGGGCAAGCCTTAAACCTCCAAATAGTATGTCTTGGAATTAAAGCACCACAGTGATTGCATAGAATAAAGGTCATCTTGATTGGTTGTGAAGTGACCAGAAATATAGGCTCTATACCACCTAAAACACAGTATTTTAAACAAAACTGCAGGTTCTATCAGTGCTACCCTAAAACACAGGATTTATAACAGGATTTTCCCTACTTTAGTCACCCTGAACCACAGGCACCAGAAATATAGGCTCTATACCACCTAAAACACAGTATTTTAAACAAAAATGCAGGAAGAGGAAATAAGATTTAACAGAGGAAAGAGAAGGATTTATTTTTTGTGCTTTTTTATATTTTTTTTTAGTAAGAAACAGGGAGGAGAAGAGAAATTAAGCAGATATAATGCTGAAAACCAGTGAAAAGAGCAGAATATGAAATGCTGAGTAACTTAGCTTTTAGAAGTTCACAGGGCAGCCTTGTTTCAGCAATTCCTTTCCTGATAATTCCTAACATTTGATTTGTTTTCTTAGCTATCGCCGCACATTTAGCTGAGGGTTTCAATGTATCTTCAACAATGGCACCTAGATCCTTTTCCTAACATAGAACCCAGCATCACATAGCTATAGTTCAAATTCCTCTTTCCCATATGCATCATTCTGCACTTGCTCACATTAAATGTCATCTGCTATTTTGACATCCAATCTCCCTGTCTCACAAGGTCCTCTTGAAATTTTTCAAAGTTTTCTTATGACTTAACCCATCTTTATTTGTATACTACCAATACCTCCATGAGGTTCACAGTGCTTTACATGAGTAATTATGGTGATACAAATTAAAAACAAGTATTACAATATTTAGGAACAATTCATAACAAATTCTTGAAAGAGATAGGTCTTTAGGTCTTTTTTGAAACATTTAAAATTAGATTGCTTATAATGACAGGGGTTGCCATTCAACAAATCACATATAATTGGAAAGACTGGAGGAGATTAAATTATAACTTTTGGTGGAATTCTTTATGCCATATCTATAAAATGGAAAGATTTACTGCGTTACAAAAGGGATATTTTAAGAAATTTCAGGATGTGTGGAAACCATTAACAAAATATTGTCAGGATTAAGTAAAATTATTTCCCTTATGTTTATTAGTTTATGAGGTAGGGAGGGGGTATTTTATTATTACATATATCATACAATAATGGAGTATATGGTTGGGGGGGATGGGCGAGGGATAGGGAGGGATAGGGATAAGAATATATGTAATATACCAGTAATTGTTTATAAGTGATGTATTTATTGTTACTGTGAATGAAAATATTAACACTTAATGTAATTTGTGAAAATGAATAAAGAATTATAAAAAAAAAAAAAAAAAGAAAAAAGATTGCTGGTTAATATTTGTTGGTAATGCTTTCCACAGTTTTGCTGCTTGATATACCCAAGTGGAGTTGACAGTTCTATTGTATCTAATGTTCCTAATAACTGGATACCGAAAAGTATCATTGTTTCTTAGGTTCAAAGATGGGTTATTAGAAAATTTAACAAGATGTGGCATATAATCAGGAGTTTCTCTATACCGTATTTTAAATAGAATACAATAGAGTTTATAAAGTATTCTCCCTTTTATGGGAAGCCAGTGTAATTCACGTAAATAAGGTGTAATCTTATCGCTTTTTTTCAATCTGAAGATTAATCTAATGGCTGTATTCTGAAGCCTTTGTAGTTTTTTTTTTATTTTAAATTTAGAGCGATCTAGAAAGGTGACATTGCAATAGTTCAGTTGAGACAAAAGTAAAGATTGTACTAATAGGCGGAATTAATAATTATCTTAGTACTTGCTAATCCTTCTAAGTTTCCAGAAAAGACCAAAAGACTCTCCAATGTTGGCCTGTAGTTCGGAGCTGGACGAAACATCAGAGCCACTATAGACAGAATCTTGACTTACATAGCCCTGCCCACAAACCTGCAATGAAACAGCAATAGATTCTGAAAACTTATAGCTCTTTATGGATGTCTGCACCAGTGCCAGGACCAGAGTTGAGTTCTCCCAGGTGGCTAAGGACAGACTCTGCCCTTCCATTTACCCATTAGCACAGGTTTTAAGGAGCTACTGCTTATGCACCCAATATTCCCAACACCATCTTGAAACTTTCCTTGGGCCTATGGTAAACTTATATGTGTTAGCAATATTAGCATATAGTAATATGCTCACACATGTTAGTAATTCTAATTGCATATACCGTAAGAATTATGAAAATTAGAAGACAATAAAAATTACAATCCACCTGGATTTTAGAACCTATTTAAAAATAGAAACATTCCAGGATCACAATTAAGCAAAGAAAATGAGGTCAACTACCAACTTAACCAATCTAGCAGATTTCTATACCCATAATTAGTTCTTTTCTAATCCATATTGCACATCATTTACAATTACTCACGCGCTGTTCCTCAATAGAGTGAGCTCTAAAATCTTAAAAAGGTTTCTAAATACAAACAATGGGGTACATTTGTTCTCCAAGGAATCATTGTCTTACTCGAATGCTTAATTATGTGTATCTCATCCATCATTCATACACTACATGCACAAGAATTTTTAAAAAGACAAATGTGTCTTAAACTAGACTTTTGTGTGTGCAGACAGTACAGTACATGATTTTAAAGGAGAAATGACATTTTCCTATCTTTTATTTAGCCATTAGTGATAGCTTTTGATGACCAGGGAATAAAAGAACTGTCAAGTACTGTAGTGCAGAATAAATAAGGTAATTTAAATTGCTTTGAGAACTAGCAGATAATTCAGTAATAATTTACGTAGTCATTTACCAATGGACCCTCAATTACTGTTGTCTAAACCACAGGATGCATTAGCTGCCTTAATGTCCAGAGTGACCCATAATGGACTTGCAGTATGATTTAATAATAACATTATGGCTATGAAACCTATGTAACATAGTAAATGACAGCAGTGGTCCATCCACTCTGCCCAGCAGTCTCACAATCATCATCAAGTAATTATTCATTTTACTTGCTAAGTTCTTCTATAAAATATCCCCCCCCCCCCATTCCCAATAAATAAGGCCTGCACTCAGATTATATGAATGTGGTATAAAATATTGGCCAAACAGCACAATAGTTCAAGTTAAATTTTCTGTTGAGAGTATAGCCCAAACTTCAGATTGGAAAGGTGTATATTCTCATACCCCTCCCTCACAGTAAATAGTACTATTTATACACTAAGGTGGAAAAAAAGTATTTATAAATTTAAAAGCAAAGTATGGAAGATCCGGTGAGGAAATAGTACATAAAGCCTGACATAATGAATTTGTATAAGTGCTAGGTGGTACTTCTGAGGATCTATAAACGTTATACTATTTACTGTGAAGAGAGTTAGGAGGGGTAAGAGAACATATACCCTTCCAATCTGAAGTGTGGTATAAAATATGCATACTTTCTCCTGTTCCATCTTGCCATATACCATAGAAGTCTGTCAGGCTTGGACTTGGTTTTAAAATCACATTTCAGACATATGCAGCATTCTACTTTTCAGAAGGCAATTAACCAGCACTGCTAATTCATTCAAATAATTACTTATTTGAAAGGCATAACAGGACAGATTCTGGTTTTATGAATGCCCAATTGTTTCAAAAATATATGTTTGCTTAAATATTGGAGATTTCTTCTATGTACTGTGCAGGATAAAGCCTCCATTAGCACTCCAAATATGCTCTCAGGCCAGGATTCTAAAAAAAAAAAAAACAAAACCACGTTAAAAAGCGACAGTCTGCTAGCGCAGCTGTTTTGATAGCAAATTGAAAAAAGTGAGACATTTTCAAAATATCATGCATGCAAATGAGGTCAGCGGACAGCAGCAAAGATTCGCTAAATTTGCATGTGCAAATCAAAATTCAATATATAGATCGCACAAAGACTATTACAATCAGTCAGATTTCTAGAGAAATAAGTTCTCGCTGTATAAGTTATAGTTTTTTCTACTATTTAAGATTAAAAGATAAAAAAATATTTAAAAAAACTAAAAAAATTTTAAAAATACATATGAATGGTGGAGGCCAGCCGATGAGGAGGCTAGCTACATTAGGCCTGAACTAAAATGAAATAATAGCCACTGAGGTTAATCCTCCACTTTGTATGCTGATAGTATTTATATAAATTATGACTCTGAAGCAAAATTGATAATAATACATGAAGATTTGTGGAAGAATATTTGATGATAAAAAAATGTATACAAAAAAATAATATATAAAAAAAGTATATTTACCCTGAAGTAAGGACTGTATACTGATGATTGATCTTTTGAATGCTTCAGAAGATTTTTCTAATTAAGTTCAATAGTTTAGCCATACAATCACTGCTTTTATATAAATGATTTTATGTGTGTTTATCTGATGATTATTTATGTCCACATTGTAGTTGTCCCCTGAGGAAGGCAAGTCTGCTTGCCGAAACACGGATCCTGGTTGGGACTTTCCTAGGATTCCATTTACCTGGGACTTCATATGGTCTTCTTAAAGACCTAGGACTTTTGGACTTTTTAGACGTTTGTTTTGAATAAATGTGACTCATGACATCTCACTTGCTTCTTTTTTGTGCTCTTTGTATTTTTGCCAAGGCCAGCTTGCTTCTGTTTTTTCCCTGCCCTATTGAAATTATAAACAACCATAGAATAGGAGGCAATGTCCTAGTGTGACCTAGGAACTACGAGTAGTTACAAGATAGCTGATCATTTAAACCTACTCTGTCTTTCTCAGTGAAGAAGGGTGAATAGTTCCATGCTCACATCACTGCTCTCCTGAAGTTATGGCATTGGCTCCCTATCCATTTCCACATACATTTCGAACTTCTCCTATTGACTTACAAGTGCATTTACTGTACAGCTCCTCAATATCTCTCCTCTCTTATTTCTCCCTCTACTCCTCCCTGGGAACTCCGGGCAAGTCTCTCATATCTGCACCCTTCTCCTCTACTGCCAGCTGCAGACTATATTTCTTCTCCTTTACTGCACCATATGTCTGGAATAGACTGCCTGAGTCAGTACGTCATGCTTTGACCCAGGCAATATTCACATCCAGACTAAAAGCCCATTTTTTTGTCATGCTTTTAACTCACTCGCTTGTATATTACCCATGCCTGAGAAACTTTAACTCTCTACTTGTCCTGTTTGTTTGATTAGATTGTAAGCTCTATTGAGCAGGGACTGTCTCTTGAATGTTGTAATGTACACAGCGCTGAGTACATCTAGCAGCGCTATACCATACCATAAAGTTTCATTTATACTGCAAATTTCAACTGGCATTAAGTTCTATAGAAATGATTAGTATTAGTAGGATATGAATGAATCTTTTCACTCAGGTATGTATTTGTTTCCTTTCTCTCTCCAAATGAACTGCTTATGTGATGTAGCTCTTTCAGTGGACTTCTGACTTGGAATATCTGCCTTTATTGTTTAAGCTGTTGCTTAAGGCTTAGTTTGTGGTTGCTTTTGTACATAGGGTGCTAGATTTCATAACATCTAAGTCATCTCTGATCTAGGTTTTCTCTGCAATGCTTCTTCATCTACTAATACAATCACAAGGAGTCGTAACAGAAATAAATGTTTCCCTATTCTAACTTTACATTTGTGCTCACTCTAGTTTTTAGTCACACTCTCTCAACCAAATTGCCAGAAACCAATCTTTCTTAACCTTACAGTGTCCTTTTAATTGCCAGTAAACATGGGATGCTGTGTCAGCAAGGACTTCAATCTTTTCAGCAGCTCTGGTGAAATTTTGCACTTTTCCCTGTTTCAAATACAGGAGCTCTATTTAATATTTGGTTTTCTCCACAATCGATGAAGAATTAATTTACTGGCCAATAGTAATTCAGAAACCCAGGACTACAAATTCTTCTGCCAGATTTATAAGTGCTGATAGCTTATGAACATTCTGAGATTCTTTACTCATTTTTAATTTTAAAAATAGCCTTTCCTTTGATACCACCAGGGATGTAACCCTCACAATATTCAGAAAACCATCACAAATTTATTTGCTGTCGGGCTACTTATGCTCAAAGTGAAGAGAGCAGTTTTCCATTCTTCTGTCAGTTTTCCCATTTCATTTTAAACCACACTGACAGCTAGCTGAAATGTCTCTATATCTATGTCAGAACCAAAAAAATAACCTCTTAATGGGTACTTTCCCAGGTTAGCCAGTTTTTATTTTAAATATTTCTTCAGCCCCTAATTACTACTTACTGAAGAAGATTGTTTAAATCAGGGGTGTCCCAACCGCCGTAAGCGGCCACGTGAAGTATTTTGTGGTGGCCCCAGTTGAGGGCAATGCAGTGCTTTCCTCTGCTGCCCCCTGTTGTTTACCGTCTTGCTGGCTCCCTCCTCTGTCTTGCTGCAGCATTTGCGCGTTTGTGCGGCCCCCAGAAACATTTTTTTGGCCAATGCGGCCCAGGAAAGCCAAAAGGTTGGACACCCCTGGTTTAAATATTTCCAGAATTTCTACTCAAGGGGCCCCTTTTACAAAACTGTGGTAAGTGCACTGAAACTCATAGGGATTGAATGAGCTACCACAGCTTTATAAAGGGGGCCCAAAGAACATATGCTTTCTGCCCCACATATATCTTACTTTCCGAGGAATATTTAACTTGTCTTTCAAACAAATACACAACAATCTCATTCACACTTTACTTTTTTTTTTTTTTTTAAATCTGTATTCATTTTTAAAACTCACAATAAGTGTAACATAAAATACAATCATTTTATACTTTAACATTACTTAATATATCCTCATATTCTAACTCGCATCAAATATCCCCCTCCCTCATACCCAACAATTATTCTTAAGCATAAGAAATTATAAAATATTCCCACCCTTGACGTGTATGAACAAAAGGGAAAAAAAATAATATTTATTCTATGCAGTAATTTCAATCTTTACAGTATCTTGTTAATGGCTTCCAAATAACCTGAAATTTTTTAAAATTTCCCTGCTGCATGGCAATTACCCTTTCCATTTTAAATATGTGACATAGAGTTCCACCAAAAGCTATAATTCAGCCTATCCCAATTTTTCCAGTTATTTGTAATCTGTTGTATGGCAACCACTGTCATAATAAGTAAAAGCTTGTTATTATTAGAGGATATTTGGCTCTTAGCCTCATTGACATGCCAAACAATATGGTGTCATAGGATAATGCCACTGGATTATCTAACAAACTATTTATTTGACCCCATATTGATTTCCAAAAAGCAAGTATCAATGGACAATAAAATAACAAATGATCTAATGTCCCAGCTTCAAGATGACAGTGCCAGCATCTATTAGATTTAGAGCTATCTAACTTCTGTAAACGAACTGGGGTCCAAAATGCTCTATGTAACAGAAAAAAACAAGTTTGTCTCATAGATGCAGACACTGTACATCTCATCCTCCAAGCCTAAATACGTGGCCATCGAAATGCAGTAATTTGATATTTGATCTCAATGCTCCAAATGTCCCAAAGACCGGTTTTTGGTTTCTTATTTAAAAATCCAGATATTAATTTATACCACTGAATGGCCTGATGTCCCAGTAAGTCTACCTGAAAGCATAAGAGCGACAAACTATACTGATTACTGAGATTTTTCCATTCAGGGAACCCTACCTGAATGGCCTGTTTCAACTGCAACCATCTATAGTTTTGTGATTTATTAAGACTGAATTTGTGTTGCAATTGTGAAAAATCAAGCAGCTTACTATCTGAAATAACATCATCCAAAGTACGTATACCCGCCTTCATACAATATTTCCAGATGACCTTAAATCCGCCAATTTGAATCTTGGAGTTCAGCCATAGGGTCTGATGAGTTGATTTATGAACCAAAATAGTTGTTAAATTATTCACACATTTTAAGGTTTTCCATGTATCTATTAGGATTCTATTATCCTTATACAATCTAGGCATCTTAATACTTAATATATGACTCAGTCTCAATGGTAACATGAGTTGCCATTCCAATCTTAACCAGTCTGGGAGATTTTCCATGAGCTCAGGGAGGATCCAGTACATACCCTTTAAAGAAAGTTTTAGGAGGCTGGACAGCTACTTGTGTGCTGTGAAATCAGCCCCTCCTCCTCCTCCAGAAACAGACCACAGGTATTTTGAAACCACTTTGGAGACTTTAACATTGAATGGACAGGGATTATTATTTTTACTCCCCTGTACATTAAGTAATGTAATGTAATTTATTTCTTATATACCGCTACATCCGTTAGGTTCTAAGCGGTTTACAGAAAATATACATTAAGATTAGAAATAAGAAAGGTACTTGAAAAATTCCCTTACTGTCCCGAAGGCTCACAATCTAACTAAAGTACCTGGAGGGTAATAGAGAAGTGAAAAGTAGAGTTAGAGGAAAAATAAAAATAAAATAAACATTTTAACAAGACAGCATTGATCTAAATACTTTGGAAGGTAGAAGAGAGGAGAGAAAGGAATAGAAGCAGAAGGGGGAGCCGTTGAACAGTAGAATTCTGGAGAAATTTAAATGATAGAAATAGAACAAAACAAAGACAAAAGGCAAAACAATAGATAAGATTAAAGATAAATCATAAGCTGGAAAGAAAAATAAAATAAAACTTTGTCTTCAATCCACGGTTTCAGCGTCACATTCCTGGCAGGTTCGGGTCTGTGGGTTCTTGGTGGTTGCGGATGGACCCGCTGCTGCTTAGGTGTAAAAGCAGTTGTTTTCCCAATGCTGCTGATATTTAAAAGCAGGCAGATTGATCTCTCCAACAAATTGTATGGTGAAGAGCATATACGTCTGGCTGGATTGGGATAAAAGCTCTCGATAGTGGCGGCTGGTCTTGGTGCTGCTTAGGTGTAAAAGCTGTTGATCTCCTACTTCTGATGATATTTAAAAACAAGCATATTGATTTTTCCAACGGAATGCTGGGGGAAGAGCTTACTTGTCTGGCTGGATCAGGGCAAAGGGCTCTCGGTAGTGGTGGCTGGTCCTGTTGCTGCTTAGGTGTAAAAAACAGTTGATCTTCCTAGTGGACTGCAGGGGGAGGTGGAGCTCACACTCTTGGCTGGATCGGGTCTGTGGGCTCTTGGTAGTTGTGGATAGTTCCGCTGCTGCTGAGGTGTAAAAGCAGTTGATTTCCCACTGTTGCTGATATTTAAAAGCAGGTAGATTGATCTCTCCAATGGACTGCAGAGGGAGGAGCTCACATGCCTGGCTGGATCGGGGCAAAGGGCTCTTGGTAGTGGTGGCTGGTCCTGCTGCTGCTTAGGTGTAAAAGCAGTTGATTTTCCTAGCGGACTGCAGGGAGGGTGGAGCTCATATTTTTGCAGGATCGGGACTGTGGGTTTTTGGTGGGTTGGTCCCATTGCTGCTTAGGTGTAAAAGCAATTGATCTCCCACTGCTGCTGATATTTAAAAGCAGGCAGATTGTCCAGGGAGAGGAGCTCTGCACTCAAACTGCCATCCTCCTCGCCTCCAAGTATATACACGCATAGACATGCTGCATGTGGATAAGGGATGGGGGGGGAAGTTGGTGGATATTGTATGGTCAGATCATGCTCCCTTTTGGATGGATGTGAGCTGGGGGGCCCCGAGGGTGGGTGATAGTTAGGAAGATTGAGCAGGGGATATATGAGTTTTTAGAGCATAATAACATTGAGCAGTTTTCCTAGGTGACAATATGGGAAAGCTTGAAGATGGTGTTAAGGGGAGAACTTATCTCCCTGGCATCCCATAAAAAGAAGAGGAGGCAGAAGGAAGAACAACAATTGAGGGCTACCTTGCTTAAGTTAATGGAGCAACATAAGAGAAGACAAGGAGGTGGGCAATTATGGCTGCAGATTCAGGAAACTAAGATGGCCTTGGGGAAATTAAATTTTATCTGGAAAGACTCTGGCTTAAATATTTTGAATCAGGAAATAGGGCTGGGAAATTGCTGGCCCATAGGATTAAACTGCAGCAAACCCATGCTAACATTATGTCCATTAAAGCTACAGATGGTTCTATCTTACTGGCTAAAGCTGATATTCAGAAGAGATTTTGTGAATTTTATCAGGATTTGTATACTCCAGAGTAGCAGAGGTCCGCTGAGGATATTATTGAGTATTTAAAGAATTTGGGGTTGCAGTCCATCTCTGACCTTGAGGCTCAGGGCTTGGATGGTGATTTTACTGTAGAGGAGGTGCAGGAGGTTATCTGCCAGCTGAAACCGGCAAAATCACCTGGCTTGGATGGGTTTATGCAGTGGCATACCAAGAGGGGGCAGGGGGGGGAGATCCGCCCCGGGTGCAAGCCATAATGGGGGTGATCCCGGCCTTGGAGTCATGGCCCGGGAACTTCCCTTCTCATGGCCCGACCCCAAGGCTTTCGCGCCTCCCTTTACCTGATTGCAGCAGAACGCAACCTTCAGAAAGGATTGCGGGTAACACTGCACAACAATTTTTTGGTTAAGTCTTGATTCCTGAAAAGTTTTTGGTGATTATGACAGGTACCAACTTGGTATGCTCAAATATGGTTTTGGTTTTACTGCATCACGTAAGAACTATGAGAAATAGACATTTTTATGTTTACTGACAATAAAATATATAGTCAAGTTTACGTTTCGCACAAGCGACTAAATGAAACAGAATTAAAAGTGTTTTGCTCCCGAGTTTCTTTTATATTCAGTGTCTGGTGCATCACGTTGTAGCATCCAACAATAGTCGGCAAGCATTGACGGATTCCAATTGCCCTGGTATCGTTTCTCCATCGTAGCTATGTCTTGATGAAACCTTTCACCGTGCTCGTCACTCACAGCACCGAGATTTGCGGGGAAGAAGTCCAAGTGTGAATGGAGGAAATGAATCTTGAGTGACATATTGCACTTCATTCTCTTGTATGCTTTGAGAAGTTTGTCTACCAGCTGAATGTAGTTTGGGGCTCTGTAATTGCCCAGAAAATTGTCAACAACGTCTTTCAAGGCTTTCCAGCCAATTTTTTCCGGCCCAACTAACAGATCTTCAAATCGCTTGTCACTCATAACATGTCTGATCTGGGGGCCAACAAAAATACCCTCTTTGATCTTGGCATCAGTTATTCTTGGGAACATCTGTCTTAAATAACGAAAACCTTCCCCTTCCTTGTTCATTGCTTTCACAAAATTCTTCATGAGTCCCAGTTTAATGTGAAGAGGAGGCAAAAATATCTTTGTCGGGTCAACAAGCGATTCATGTGCTACATTTTTCTGTCCTGGAACTAACTTTTTACAGAGTGGCCAGTTCTTTCTAGAATAGTGCGACTCTCTGTCTCGGCTGTCCCATTCGCAGATGAAACAGCAGTACTTTGTATAGCCAAGCTGCAGTCCTAGTAACAGAGCAACGACTTTGAGGTCTCCACAGATATTCCAGTTATACCTGGTATACTGGACATACTTTAGTAACATTTCCATATTCTCATATGTTTCTTTCATATGTGCTGCATAGCCAACAGGTACTGAAGGATAAACGTTGCCATTGTGCAACAGAACAGCTTTCAGGCTTAACATTGACGAATCAATGAAAAGACGCCACTCTTCCGGGTTGTGATCACAACCAAAGACCGAGAACAATCCTTCAATGTCACAACAGAAACAGAGACTGTCGACTTGTGCAAAAAAAATTTGGTTATATCATGATGCCGGTCTCGAAACACAGAAATTTTCGTACCTGGTGATAGCAAACACCATTCCTGCAGTCTCGAACCTAGCAGCTCAGCTTTTGCTTTTGACAGACCCAAATCTCTGACCAAATCGTTCAATTCGGACTGTGTTATCAGATGTGGATCGCCTGATGAGGATGGTTCAAAATCCGGGTCAATGTCACTGTTAGAACCCTGCACTGCAGTTTCTTCATCTGGTTCGTCTAAGGTCCAATCCTCTGGTGGTTTCGGAACTGGAAGACTGTCATCATGTGGCATGGGTCTCATTGCTGAAGGCAGATTAGGATATTCAATTGACTTCTTGTTTTTGGCAGAGAAACCAGACACATTAGTCAAACAGAAATAACAGTCCGTCACATGGTCTTTCTGTTCTCGCCATATCATCAGAACAGCAAATGGCATCGTCTTTCGAGTACCTCTGAGCCAGGCTCTCAGACTAACAGCACATGTCGCACAGCAAATGTGAGGCGCCCATTGCTTGTCTTGATCACCTATTTTGCAGCCAAAATACAGATGATAGGCTTTCTTTACAAGGGCAGTCATCGAACGTCTCTGAGGCGTAAGTGTATATTCCCCACAGATATAGCAGAATGTGTCGCGGCTGTTACGACACCGACGAGACATATTGCCCGACACCAAAACGTCTATAGCATCAAGCTTACTTACTGTTATATTGCTACAGCTACTATACTACTATACTTTACTATACTGATACTATATACACACACGGACTATCTATATTAACCAAATGAGCAGGATCGGTGTATGGAAGCCACCATTATAGCATGGTGAGACAGCGCAAGCTCGTTCAGACCTGCCCAGACATGCCCAGGATGTCATCTTCCATAAAACAGCTTCCAACCTGGCTAGATTTTATGCATGGACATACCCAGGCGGCACAAACCGTTGTTGATAAGACACTTATGGGAGAAAAAATTGTTTGCATCCAAATATAAGAAAAAATCATGACAAAATTGAAGATTTCTCTGAAATGGTACGTGATGGGTAATTTTTGATGTAATATTCATGATCAGCACCCAAAATTCTATAAGAAACACCCAGCAGTGTTCAGGAAGCAAAAACTTTGTTGTGCAGTGTAATTTAGCGATCCCTGTAGGTTGCCATAGGCCTCAGGAGTTGTTGTCCCTCTGCCGCGATCCTGCCTCTGACGTCATATGCCAGACTTTGGGGGGAAGAAATAATGGGTCTAAAAACAGAGGAATGGGAGAAAGATGGTGGATAATGGGATTTAGGGAAGGAAGGAACAGAAAGGGAAAAAAGTTGGACACAAGGGATGGTGTGGAGGGGGGATAGAGATACTAGATAGGAGGATAGTTGGGAAGAGAAAGGGAGAGATGGTGGACCCTGGGGTGGTAGGGACGGAGGGAGAGATGCTTGATGAAAGGGTAGTTGAGATGGATGGAGATGGATGGAATCTGTGGATGGAGATGAAAAAAAGGAAAGATGCCAGACCTCCAGGTGAGGGAAGGGAAACGGAAGTGGAGGACAGAGATGGCAGATGGATGGTTAGCATGGAGAAAGAAGAAAGAAGGAGACCCTGGCAAGCAAGACAACCAGAGCCTGGGACCAACAAGATTTGAATATTGACCAGACAACAAATGGTAGAAAAAATAATTGTATTTTTTGTTTTGTGATTACAATATGTCAGATTTGAAAAGTGTATCCTGCCAGAGCTGGTGTTAGACCGCAGATGTGAGCTAGGATTTAACAGAGAGAGGAAAAGTCCTCCACACCATTTGAGCTCTATAGGGGGGACAAGGCAGGGGTTCCTGCTCTCTCCTTTGCTTTTTGCTTTGGTAATTGAGCCTCTCGCGCAAAAGTTACAGCTGTCGAGCCAGGTCAGGAGCCTTCGGATCACTGGGGTGGAACTTAAACTTTGGTTATTCGCAGATGTTGTTTTAGCTATTGTAGAGGGTTTGGTACGGTCACTTTTGGCCCTTCAGGCTGTTATGGCTGAATATGGGCAGTTATCCGGGTTTAAAGCTAACAAGAATAAGAACGAGATTTTGAATATATCGGTACCCGTTGCAGATATTCCAGCGATATAACACATGGTCCCTTTTCGGTGGGTGAAGGGCCCACGTAATACCTACCTGTTTGCCTTCCCATCCTTATAGGGCTGTATCTACAAGAGATTCCTTGATGGATCTCTGTCATTCCAAGCAGGCAAATGGAATAAATGTCTAAGCACCCTCATTTCAAATTCACCCTCCTACCAAACTTTCAGGAAATCAATTAAAACCTAACTCTTTGATAAATTTCTCTGACTCCCTCCCTGCCTTGTATCTCTGATATGCCTCTGGATATACCTGACTAATCCCGATTTACTAAGATAATCTGAATGTCTTGTATGTAACATCGCTGTCTGTGTACAGTGTCTTCCTCTGTAAACCGCTCTAAACTGTTGTGGTACTGCGGTATACAAAAATAAAGTTATTATTATTATTTGATACTTGGGGATTCAGCTGGGGGGTGATTGGTCTGCTTTGTTTCACCTTAATTATATCCCATTGGTCACCTCATTAGAGATGGACTTTGCATGTTGGGATAAATTATATCTCTTTTGAATGGGTAGAATGGAGGTTGTAGGGATGATGGTACTCCCTAAATTTCTGTACTTATTTCAAGTTTTGCCTCTGAAAATCCCAAAAGTGTATTTCCAATGCTGGCATCGGAGCATTTTGAGATTTATCTGGGGAGGGAGGTATGCTTGAGTGACTAGGTACGTCATGTTCAAGTTCAAGGGGGAAGGGGGTCTGGGCATTCCTAATTTGGAACAGTATTGTTATGCGGCGCAGCTTCGAGCAGTAGTGGATTGGCATGCCTCACCACTCAAATTATGGGTACAGGTGAAACAAGGGCTCTTGGGGGGTCTCAGAGGCATTGAACAGCTTAGACACCTTCAGTGGGTGGGCTTCAGAGAAAAAGACTTAGTGACATAGTAACATAGTAGATGACGGCAGATAAGGACCTGAATGGTCCATCCAGTCTGCCCAACCTGATTCAATTAAAATTTTTTTTTTTTTTTTTTTTTTAATTTTTTCTTCTTAGCTATTTCTGGGCAAGAATCCAAAGCTTTACCCGGTACTATGCTTGGGTTCCAACTGCCGAAATCTCTGTTAAGACTTACTCCAGCCCATCTATACCCTCCCAGCCATTGAAGCCCTCCCCTGCCCATCCTCCACCAAACGGCCATACACAGACACAGACCGTGCAAGTCTGCCCAGTAACTGGCCTAGTTCAATATTTAATATTATTTTCTGATTCTAAATCTTCTGTGTTCATCCCACGCTTCTTTGAACTCAGTCACAGTTTTACTCTCCACCACCTCTCTCGGGAGCGCATTCCAGGCATCCACCACCCTCTCCGTAAAATAGAATTTCCTAACATTGCCCCTGAATCTACCACCCCTCAACCTCAAATTATGTCCTCTGGTTTTACCATTTTCCTTTCTCTGGAAAAGATTTTGTTCTACGTTAATACCCTTTAAGTATTTGAACGTCTGAATCATATCTCCCCTGTCTCTCCTTTCCTCTAGGGTATACCTAGATAATTAGTTATAGTTAATTATGGTTATAGATAATCTCGTCACTAGGTGGACATTGAGGGTATGGCATGAAAATTATAGGAAGCTAGTGGGTAAGGCCAAAGGGGTGTGCTTTCTTCCTATCCGGTTTGCTCCTGATTTTCTACCAGGTAGGTAGGGGGGAATTTTCCTTCGCTGGGAGCACTGGGACCTTCAGTGATTTGGCCAGCTTTTGGAGGGGGACTCCATTATGGGGTTCCCTGAAGTTCAGGCTCAATTTCACTTGCAGTCAGGGGATTTATTTCCTTATTTACAAGTGAAAAATTATCTTATGAGGGCTCAAGTGGTGGATTCCACAGCACTACGATGCTCCCGGTTTGAATCTTTGCTGGGTGCGCAGGGGTGCATTTCGGTACTGTAATCACCTGTTACAGGAGGATAAGGATCACAAGACATCTTATATAAGGGCTTGGGAGTAGGATTTGGGGATCACCTACTTTGGAGAGGAATGGGAACAGATTGCCTTGAGAATTCACCATGTCGCGGTGGCTCCGCAATTGGTGGCTTAAGCTTCTAGTGAGATGGTATATTACGCCCGCAGTGCTCATCAAAATGTATACTTCATGTACTGATAAATGTTGGAGGGACTGTGGATTTTTGGAAACATTTATTCATATGTGGTGGGGATGTCCCAAGCTTGCGGAACATTGGGCTCAGGTGTTTGGATATGTGGGTCAGCTTCTCCAATGTTGGGTGGTCATAAGAGCAGAAACTGCATTGTTGGGGGTGATGCCAAGGGGGCTGGAGGGCACTCAGGATAGATTGACCCGTTTGGTCTTTACGGCAACCCGGATGGTGCTGGCTCTTCATTGGAAGAGTAGAACGGTGCCTAACTTGCTGATGATGAGAGAGAAATTGGGGTGGGTATGTGAGCGATAAAGACTATCTGCTTCGCTGACTTGTCGTTGGCAACAGTTTGAAGATCTTTGAGGACGGTTTCTTGCAGTGGAGTGAACGGATAGCTCAGGGTCTGAGGGTTGAAGTGGGGAGAGGGGAAGTGTCTGGATCTGAGGGTGGTTGGGATGTGGTCTTGTCCTAGTAGGTTTGTGGCTCTTAGTTTTCTTCTCTGTGGTAGGGGGCTGGGCACTGTAGTGGTTTGGTGGTATATCGGCTGTCTCTTCTGTGGGGGGAAGGGGGATGGGGGACTCTTTCTGATTCTGTATGGGTTTCTAGAAAATGATTCACACTGTTCATGTGCTTGGAGTGTTGCTGCTGATTTTCTTGAGGCTTTGTCTGTTGTACTTTTCCTGTTATGTTTGTGTGATATAAATAAATAATTATTTAAAAAAAGTAAGTACAGTGGAGAGGTCCAGGAGGCGGCGGTGGGTCAGAGATGGCCCTAAAGTTATTTGCAGGCCAGCTGTGCACATCCTCTCCATGAATATGGAGAGGATGTGTATTGCTTTTCAGTAAATAAATATGTTTTGGTTTGAAGTGAAACTACAGTACTTACTGGCAACCTGCTTTTTTTTTATCTGAGATCTGGCTTAGCGGGAAGAGAAAACTAGTGGTCTTCTTGGGAAAATTCTATATCTCTGTCTAGAAAGGAGCTATTACCATCCACACAGTCCTAATCAGCCTTGTACAGTGAATGATTCATCACTAGTTTACCACAATATCCAGTCAGCCATTTGATTAATAAGAACCCTACAGCCTGTGCCTGGCATTTACCTCCATTGCAAGGTTACAAACTAAAGATAAACACCTAGACTTCTCACTTTAAACATATGTACTAGGGCAAGAGCTGAAGGATTACTTTATGTTTGACTTGTCTACATGTCTTATCTAAATTGTAGGTTCCATAAAAAAGAGGGAGAGTCTCTTCTTTGTGTATCCATATCATTCTGTAGAACTATCAAAATGTTAAATACTAGTAGTTGTTTCCATAAAATTAACTCATTTCTGAGTCAGTTGCTAGATATCTCCTGCCTATCGCTAAGGGTCAGGCAGAGTCTGGGCAGAATGCCAAACTGCAGCCGTGGAGTCTCAGAACCAGCCCCATTTTGAGATGATGTTTAAGGTAAAAAAAAGAATCCTTCGTGAAGGAAGGTAGTTTCTTAATACTTAAGGGCTCCTTTTACTAAGGTGCGCTAGCATTTTTAGTGCACGCACAAGATTAGCGCAAGCTACAGCGCGCGCTAGCTCAAAAATTACCGCCTGCTTAAAAGGAGGCGGTAGCAGCTAGCATGCACAGCATTTTAGCGCGCGCTATGCGTGCGCTAAAACCACTAGCGCACCTTTGTAAAAGGAGCACTTAGTTGTAAGTTAAAAGTAAGCAAAATCCTATCTAAAGCTAATAATGTGAAATGTGAAAATTCACCTGGTTTGTAAGAGATGTTCAGCCTTATCCTGTTAATCTAAGTGAAATGGTCTAAATGTGAACATGTTTGTAACAAAAAAGATATTTTGTAAAGTTTGACTTAAATTGTAGTGCAACATGGATCACAGCATGTTCTAGCCCAGTGTTCTTCAACCTTTTTACACCTATGGACCGGCGGAAATAAAAGAATTATTTTGTGGACTGGCAAACTACCAGGACTGAAATTTTAAAAACCTGTTTCTGCCCCTTCTCCACGAGCTCGGTCCCCGCAAACCATCTGATCCTATCCCACAGCCTAAGTTATGATTTTATATTGAACATATTTTATTAAAGTATAAAAGGAAACAATATTCTGTACAATTGTCATTTTATAAATATAAATAATACAAAGCAAGGATCAACAAAACCCCTGTCTCCCCTCCCCTTCACATAAATCCCCTCTACTATTAAGAAAACTGAATAAGCCAAATTATTACAGAATGCTACACAGAAATATCATGCTAAAGGAATACTGCAGTCATACATGACAGGAATAGTGTTAGGGGAGTGCAACTAGGGCAACTCCATCCAAACTGAAGTCAGTAATCTGTCACAAAAGTTGACAGTTTGCTCTATCAGCTTGAAGAAAGAGTTTCCACACTTGAGGATGATATGACTCAAACAGCCACTGACAGGAAACTTATTAAACAACTGGTGAAAGATCTGGAAACTGCTGAAAATTTTAGTAGGATGAACAATTTTTGAATTTTGGGATTTCCTGAGGGATTGGAGGGAACAAATATTATTCAATACCTGGAGGGATTTTATCCCTCAAGTTCACCCCTCCTTTTAAAATAGAGCAGGCTCACCGATTGCCAGCTTATAGACCAAGTAAACAGGGAGGACCAAGACCTATCATAGTCAGGATGTTAAGGCATCAACAAATGATGCAAATCCTGATGGCTGCCAAACAAATGGCAGGAAAAAAAGATCTCAATATTGACTGATTTTGCCAGGAAGACAGCTGCTGTAAGAAAGGAGTTCCTCCTTTTGCGTCCACAGCTTCAGCAGATGGGGGCAAAGTATGGTCTCTTTTATCCAGCGATTATGTGGGTAACTATGAATAATAAGACTATTAATTATGAAGATCCAAAAGATTTAAAGGATTTTATTCAGAAACAGGATGACCAAATGGTTTAATGTTGAGTTAAATTAATAGAGGGTCCATATAATGTGTTAAAATGAAAGATAAGGACAAGAACTAATTTGAATTTCTACTACTATATAAGTTTTGTAAAAAGTTTATAATATCATTAAATACTGCAGTTGGCAGTGGAACTTTGAGAATTTTAAAAGAAGGGAAGGAAAAAAAACTACTTTCCATTTTTCACTTCGAGCGATCCTCATTTGCATAAGTGATGATGTCATAGTGTCCTGCTGCTAACTTGGTTGGATTAAACTCTGAGACTCCAAAAGTTTCCAGGAGAATATTAATTTGTGGCATTCACAGAGAAGTCCTTGCCTGGGGGTTGCTTGGAGCGCAGCCTCATGAAATTTTCTGCTTCAGAAGAACAAAACGGAAACCATTACATGGGGAGGAAAAGTGTTGGGGAGGGAGAAAAAAAAGTTACCACCTCGACGGGTTGTGCACTTGCTCCGCCATATACTCCACTGGAAGATGAAAGGAAACACCTTGCCCAGCAAATTGTCTGGAATTAAGACCCAATGCTGGAACAACATTTCTTTTACTCCTGATAAACCCAGTACTCCCCCTCCCCCCCTGTCCTGTTTTCTTTTTCCTTTCCTTTGTTTGCCACTCCACCCCGTGCATTCCCCTTACCCCATTCCTTACTATTCCTAGAGCCTTGTGTACCTCCTGGGTTCTTAGCCTTACCCCCAGACTTGGCAATAGCCTTTTTTGGAACCATCACCCAAATGCCTATATAGAAAAAAAAACCCCAATCTCTGCAGTTTCTTCTCTTGGTTTTTTTTATTTTAAATATCTATGCCCAAGCAAACCCCCAGTACTCACACCCCGCATCAAATTTCTCCCCAAACACTCTTCTATTACCCCTTCTCACACCCAAAATCCCCAACACCACTTCCAAGTCATAACTCCCAACTTTTCCCTTTGTTAGTTTTTGGTTTTTTTTAATTCAGATTATTTCCCCCCAAGAAGATACAACCCGAGAAATACTACAGCGCTGCCACCTAGGTTCCCAACCATCCTTGAACGTCACCAATCTCCAAACTGCTCCCTTTCCAACCCCTCAATATCCAGACCTACCCACCGCCAAAACACTTCCGTCCTTGCCAAGCAGAACTCCTCAACCCCTGCTGCACCCGCCACAAAAAGGGCTCAATTTCGTTTCTTCTGTCAATTACCCTCACTAAATCAAACTCAGACTTCTCCTCCCTGAATCTGCCATGTCAACATGTTTTAATTACCCAACCCAAAGCAGCGCCAAACAGGAAACTACCACTCCTCCCCTTAAGCAGCCATTACCGTGAAGCAGACACGTCTTTTTTCTTTTTATAGCTAATTAACCCCAGTGATGCAAGCCACAACTTCAGATAGTTTGTTTTATTATTTTTATAAATTCCTTTCAGTGCTGCCCTCTGGTCCTCTCCAAAATGCATCAGCAAATAACCTTACCTCCAGTTTGCAACCGACTCCCTTCAAGACACCGACAAAGCTCCACAAAACAACAGTAAGTAAAACTTACTCCTCACCCCTACCAAAAAATTACTCTCTCACAGACTCCTACTCCCTCACCTACTCCCTCACATCTACCCTCTCCCACACCGACCCCCAACTAAATTATGCCGCCAAAACTATTTGTTTCAACATTCTATAATCCAGCTGTTTTCCACCAATCACTATGCCCAATCCACTTCTCTCTTTCTCCTGACAACTACCCTCACCCAATCCAAACCCCTCCTTCTTCTTCTATATTCCCTGTCCCTAACACCTTCTCCCTCTCCTCCCCCCTCCCCCCAACTATAAGCTTTTTCTTCTATTCCTAGGCTCAGCTAATGTTATTAACCTGTCAGTTTAAACTCATAACGTGTATCTCATAAACCAGACGTGCTAGCCAAATTTCAATTACAGATCTGAAATCAGCATCATTAAATTAACTAAGAACACTTTTTAAGTTCCCAGTAGCAAAGAAAAACTTTTTTTTTTGTTGACCAGTGATATGATATACTGTTTTTCTGTGGTTACAAAGTGGTTTATATATTATATACAGGTGCTTAGTTTCTACCTGGGGTAATGGAATGTTCAGTTCCCCTGGTTTTTAGGCCACTGCACGAACCATAGACTATTCCTTCCCAGTTATGTAACAAGGAAGGTTGGCGCCAGGGGCAGTAGCGCCTGTCATCGCCATGTTCCCCCCTACTCTTCCCCACTGTTCCACTGTTTATTTTATTAGAGATGTTTCATTGTGAGCCATTTTGGTTTAAGCAGCATATAGCTACTGTGCTGTAAATAAATAAATACTAAATTCATATAGCTGATGACAAAAGGCCTATAAAGCAGGGCCCTGTTTTCCCAACCAAATAGGAGCAGGATTTGAACACTGGCTGTCAACTTGCCACAGCTCTCATTCAACCAATTATGCCAGCACCTGTCCTATCATTTTCTTTTCTTTAGCAGATGATAACCTAAACTCGGTCAGAGAATACAAGGGAGTAGCAATGGTGAAACAGATGTCCACTAAATTTGTGCATTTCTCTCTTCTACTCTAGACATGTCATGGTCCTGAGGGACCTCGAAGCCCTCCAAACAAGGTTCTGTACCATCTGGAGGACTCAGTGGCTCAAACAGGAGCTGACAGCTAAAGAAGGTATAGAGCAGCTGTATTGTACCTGCACCAGTCCTATATAGTGGGTGCTTTTCATATCAGTGATGACAGCAAATTACAATATTGAGCCAAACAAAATGGAGAACAACAACTAGTTAATATATACTAGCTCAGATATAATCTAAGAACCAACCAGTATAAACATATTAAATATTGGAAGAAAAAAGCCTCAGAAATCATAGGGAGCACCTAGCTGTTTAGTGCCTCCATATTTCATTCATAAAGAACAAAAGAAAAACTGCAGACAAGTGTACAAGATGCAGGCTAAGTTTATTATTTTAACTATTTCACGCGGTTAATGTTACCACCTTTTTACAAACCGAGGGACCCAACACGGTCCGTGTTTCGGTTAGCACGCCTTCATCAGAGGTCCAAGGTTGACAAGGTATCAAATTAAACCGCAAAAAAGAATAAACGAATGCCTGTATGAATCAAAGAAAAAAGTTGACCAAAAGACTCTGTATGAATTCACACAACCCTCTCTTTTACTAAGGTGCTCTAACCGATTACTGCGTGCTAATCGAATTAGTGCGCGCTAAACGCTAATGTGTACATAGACTATCATGCACGCATTAGTGTTTAGTGCACGCTAAATCGATTAGCGCATGCTATTCAGTTAGCGCACCTTAGTAAAAGAGAGTCTAAGTGTATAGCCCTTGATGGAGACTGTCCCAACTGTTGGTTGGGCTGAAAACTTTTCAGTGGCTCCTCACAGATTATGAGCAGCTAAATTTACATGATACTTAAAGCTACAGGGGGTTTTCTTGATTTTTTGGTTACATTTACAAACATTCTACACATCTCTCAGAATGGCTCAAGACTTTCACAATGGTGAATGATTATAGAAGTATCTGATTTTGTCTTATCTAAGGATTGAAGTAGGCTCTGAAACAGTTTATAGCTATTCTGCATGCTGTTTTAGATTCTTTGATTTGTAATTTGTCCGTTTGTAATTTTTGTATTTCATTACTTTTTATTCTTCATTTAGGCCTATATTTTGATTAAAACGTGTAATCACAATTAATCGTGCAATTAATTGCGCAGTTGAAGGTATGTTGTTTACTTATTTTTGTTCCCTCTGCATCTCCTTGTGACTCTGAGCAATGGAGGCTTAAGTGACTCGCCCAGAGTCAAAAAGAGACTGCAGGGATGGGAGGGGGGAATATATAAATAACATATCTTTGTGTGATTAAGCACAATATAGCATTTAATTGAAACATCAAGAACTTATACAATTCAAATATTTGTGCAAGTATATTATCAGTTTGTTCGGGTTTATGATGCTTACCATTAGCATAAAGAGTGACTTCTTTCCCGTTCCTTTTATTTCAGATTTTGCTCTGTACCAGGCTGACCCATTAATTCATTCAGCGTGGAAAAGAAAAGACTCAGGGGAGATATGATAGAGATCTATAAAATACTGAGAGGAGTGAAATGGGTAGGGGACATGCAATGAAGCAACTAATCAGAGAAAATATTTCTTCACTCAGGGCCAGATTCTACAAATGGAGCCTAGTTTGTAGGCACCGAGAAAAAAAATGGCATCTACCGCACGTCAATCAAATCAAGGCACCATTTATAGAATCGCGCTTAGCAGCACCTAAATTTGAGTTAGGCATCGTTAAGTGTAATATAAGCCATGGTTTTTCTGGCCTACAATACAGGCACCTACCTCAAACCACACTTATACTCTCCTCGCAACTATGCCTACTTTTCAGTTATAATTAATTGAATTAGCACTGATGTAGATCAAGCTGTTATGAGTGAGCTTTTATACACACCGGGGATCTTCAGAATACCACCCGAAAGAATAGATCAATAAGATCAAGTAGATCAATGTGGCAGCACTCCTCACAAGGTCCCTTTTTCATCGGTGTATATTCTTATTAAGTTCATTCGTGCTAAAGTTTGATAAATTAATTTAGTGCTTTAAATGTGAAAAAGTATTTAACTATATTTCATCTTTCATCCTATTAACCACATAAACATACTTTAATCATTTAGTTCCATAAATATTATTACACTTTATAACAAAGACTCCGGGCCTGTTTTACGAAGCCGCACTAGCGGCTGCTGCGCGGTAACGGCCCCGAAGCCCATAGAGATTTAAAGGGCTTCGGGGCTATTGCTTTGTGAAACAGGCTCTTAGCTTGGTCAAAGTTGTTACTGCACCAGTCCCCCTCCGACGCGTTTCATACTTCTTCAGGGTCGGGGGTCACTAAAAGTGCTGCAAAGAGAACTTAAATTAGACCAAGCAAGTAACTAAAAAAAGATTAGTTAAAATCTGTAACTAAATTGCTTACCAAAAACTTTAAGCAGCTCGCTGACTCCATTAATTCAATCGCCAACGATGCCACTATGCCCCTCTATGATGTCATCCAATTCAGAACCAATCCCTGGTGTGTACAAAAGCTTGGTCTACATCAGTGCTAATTCAATTAATTATTATTGTCATTATTTGAGGTGCCTAAAAACAGTTTATTTTTCAGTTAGGCATCACTAGGGGCCTAGGCTTATTTACTCCTTCAGTTTTCTATACTGTTCTCCCAACAGAGCTCAGAATGGTTTACACGGGGACACCAGGAAATTCTTTTTCACTGAAAGGGTGGTTGATCGCTGGAATAGTCTTCCACTTCAGGTTATTGAGGCCAGCAGCGTGCCTGATTTTAAGGCCAAATGGGATAGACACGTGGGATCTATTCACAGAGAAAGGTAGGGGAGGGTCATTGGGGTGGGCAGACTAGATGGGCCGTGGCCCTTATCTGCCCTCTATTTCTATGTTTCTATGTTTCTATGCATTTATTCAGGTACTCAAGCATTTTTCCCTCTTTGTCCTGGTGGGTTCACAATCTATCTAATGTACCTGGGGCAATGGGGGGAGGGGGGATTAAGTGACTTTCCCAGGGTCACGAGGAGCAGCATGTGTTTGAACCCACAACTTCAGGGTGCTGAGGCTGTAGCTTTAACCACTGCACCATAAGCACCAGGCAACACCTAACTAAAATTCATTCAAAACTTTCATTAATGTTTCTTTAATTTTTTTTGAGTTAAAATGACATTTTCAATTAAAATGCCAATTAAGCTCAATTTATAAAAATAATAATAATAATTAAGTTTTGCATGAATTTCAGTTAACAAATAAGGAAGGATAACAAAAAAATATAGGTACCACCAATCTAGGCACTTTGCAGCGCTGTTTATGGCATCAGGCCCTAATGTGTAAGTAAACTCTGAAATTTGTTGCCAGAGAATGTGGTGAAAGCAGTTTGTTTTATAGAGTTTAACAAAAGGTTTGGATAATTTCCTAAAACAAAAATCCATAAGCCATTATTAAGATGAGCTTGGGGAAAATCCACAGCTTATTCCTAAGATATGCAGCGTAAAATATGTTTGTACTTGTGATCTGGGTTTGTCACTTTTGGAAACAGGATATTTATTTATTTATTTGAATTTTTATCCCGTCCTCCCAGTAGCTCAGAACGGTCTACAAATGAAATACTGGGCTTAATGGACCTATGGTCTGTTTCAGTTTGGCAACTGTTATGTTCTTATGTTCTTGTACTCTTAATGCACAAGTGTGGAGCATTTTGACATGGCTGTGTTCAATTGCAGATGGGCAGACTGGATGGGCCATTTGGCCTTTATCTGCCATCATGTTTCTATGTTTCTATGAAACCGCACGTCCCGATGGCAGGTGGTGGAAGGTATCCTACTGCCATCTGGCAGCCAATTGGGATGCGTGTAAAATAAACAACTCTGAGGCAGGTCATCCACATTGTAGGCCTCCAGAGCATAGCTATGGAGATGCATAGCAACACGTGCAAGGCATGGCATGGGTGCGGCTTCGCTCAGAAGTGGTCTTGGGCTGGCGTAAGCATCACTATGCATCTACGTAGACGCGAGACAGATGCCTTAAATATAGACCTGCAAAATGCTGGCCTACATTTCAGGCATCTGACTGGGACTGTAAACTTGATTCTCTTATGGACGCCAACGTGCAATCGACACACGATCAGCAGCCACTTCTTAGGCGGATGCCAATGTCGGCATTCAAAAGAGAATCAGGCCTTGAAAGTGCAATATGAAGACCTTGGTGCAAATTGCAGAGTTTTGTGTGGACATAAATGGCTAGCAGAATTTAATAAATTGACCCGTAAAGATTTTCCATTCAGTATTTCAGATATCAGGGTCTAAGATATCATGAGGTTCATTTTCAAAGCTTTATACACAAATAATTGCGCTTGCAGGTCCAACTTCAATTTAAAAGAGATCCTTTCTATTACCTTTGATATATAAAAACAAAGATGTACGAGGGGCCGCTGAAAAGTTTTCAGCCAAACCAATGATATGATATGAAAAGAAAAAAATAAAAAAGAAGTGTCAAGAAAAGTGTGGAATAACTTGTAACTTTCATGGCTGCATATCATTCTCTTCTTGGTTGGGCTGAGAACTTTTCAGCAGCCCCTCGTAAGCCCAGATCTCTAAAAGAAATAAGTCAGCGGAATCAAAATCACCATGCCAACATCACCACAATTATTGAAAACAAGCTGGTATAAACTCAGAGGAACAATGAAAAATTATTTTCAAATGCAATTTCAGAGAATTGAAATGCTTCATTGTCAACAAAAGCTGTGTCAAATATGTTACAATATTCTACAATAGTTTTTTGATCCTGGTAAAAGAAAACTTTTTTCCTTCTAAGTGGGGTTTAATGGAAAAAGTACCCAGCATGATATTCTTTCATCTCAATTATATTACAAAGTTTTACAATATATGTAAAATAAAATGCATTTAGAACCTTAGGTAAGCCATTTCTTGACACATAAATGCATTAGGAAATAGAAATTGCTAATTCCACATAGCTACACCCCTTAATTTAAAACTATTTTCAATATAAAATATAATCACTTAAAACAGTTCAATAAGCTACCATTCTACTACCCAGATAAAATTTTATAGGTCAGCAAATTTAAATTTAATTCTTGGACTAGAATCACTAATTTGTTCCAGTGCAATTAACTACTTTGAAAGATCCATTAACATGGTAGTTCATATGAAGCATTTAGTGCTCAAAGCCCAGTTTTTCAAAGCTGCATTTAGGTCCTAACACTTCCAGCTTCCAATTTCCAACATTTTAGCGCGTGGTAAATGTTAAGGCCATTATAGTCTATGGATGCATTAGCGCACTAATATTTAGCATGCGCTGAAACGGCTAGCTTGCCTTAGTAAAAGTATATTTGTTTTTCATTCCCTCTGTAGCCCCTACCTCTTCATCCCTTCTATGTCCCTTCATAAGCACCATGTATAGATCCACCCTGTGTCCTGTGTGTCTTGGCGTCATTTAGGCCTTCTTTAACTAAGCTGCAGTAGAGGTTTCTACTCAGCCCAGAGCGCTAAATGCTCTGACGCTGCTCCGACATTCCTAGAATTCCTACGATCGTCAGAGCAGTGACGGAGCATTTATCGCTCCGGGCTACGGTAGAAATCTCTACCATGGCTTAGTAAAAAGGGGGGGGGGGGTTAGTTTGTAAGCTCTTTTGAGCAGGGCCCATCTCTTGCATGTTTAATGTACAGCACTGGGTGCATCTGCTAGCGCTAGGATTTTACAAGGCCTACATTTCCAGCACCCAGGGTCCTTCCTGAATCACGGCCAGTGGTGCATAGCGATGCCAAAGTCTGGCACCACCCCTAACCACGCCGATCTTTAGGCTTCAGCATCACTACATGTCGCTAGCAACCAGGGACCTAGGCGCTGGTCCCAGAGGCGGCATAGCAAAGGCTATTTCTTTTATGATGTTTTAATTGGGGTTTTAATGATTACAGCGATGTCTTGTTCAATTGACCAGCTTTGGCTGTTTTGAAATGACACAATAGTTGTCCGAGGTCTTTTTCCCTCTTTATGGAATGATTTGATGTTAAGATTTACACTATCATAGTAAATACGATCCTATGGGGGAATAATCTTTTTCATCTCTACTTTGAACATTTGACACCCAATTTGGAGGGCCATTTCTAGAACAGCCCTTAGCATGCATTTTTGGGAGGGGCATCAATTTTGGGCACCATTTACAGAATTGAGTCCTAAGATACAGAATAAGGGGGTTAGAATGTAAACCCTTTGGGGAAGCAAAGTCATTGAACCTGAATATTAATAGCACAGTACAGTAGTGCTTCATAAATCCAACAGTGCTATAAAAATGATTAGTTTTACGATTGTAAGCTGCTAGTTGTATTCATACTGCTGCATTAACATATACTGTACGTTCTCATTATTTACAGTAGTGCGTTTCCCGAAAATGTTCACAAACCATGAAATCATGAATAACGAAATGTTGAGTCTATGGGAAAACAGAGGTTAGGTTCCAGCGCAGTACACATTGTGTCTCAAAATTGCGGAAAGTGAATAGCAGCTCTTATTGAGAAAATAAGGTTTGGTTCCTGCACGCGACAGCACTGTACAGGCTTGTATCTCACTCTCTGGACACTTGGGGGACCATATCTGGAAGCAAATTGCAGACACGAATTGAAAATGAAAGCAAAAAAAGCTGACTTTTTTTTTTTAGAGCAGATCTGTGAATATGCGAACACAGTAGCACGGATGGAGAATATTGGTAACAATAGATGCAACCACAGATATGTGAAATCACGCAGCGTGAATGTGCAAATAATGAGAATAGATTGTAGTATACTGAAGAAAAACCGTGTTACCACAGGAGATAAGTGAGGGATTGCTGCTGGAAAATGTATACACAGTATAGCCAAATAAAAGGTAGTGGCAATCAGGTAGTTTCTCAGCAGCAGCATTCTATATTCTGCACAAGAAATCTCAGTGTGCCCACAGTAAGCATATCAAACCACACTCTCAAACTGTTTACAGCACAGCAAACACAAAAACCACGTGAAACCTACGGGGCTATTGAAAGATATCTCTTAGTTCCCTGGGAGTGTGGCAAACGAAGACTATCAAGCATATGATCTAAAGGCCAATACTGTGAAAATTGCCACGAGGTAGGAAAAAGCCTCAGATCCCCTCCTCCACCAAAACAACTACTGAGACTGTAAACAAGGGGAGGCTAAGCGGGGTAAACTCAATCACTGGCATAAAAAACCTCCTCGTGTAATATTTCACTAAGAAAAAGCCTTGTGCAATGCAAAGAAGTCCTCAATCTGCCAACAATACACCGGGAAACTAAATATCTGTTGGCAACTAATGCTTAAATGATCTCAATGGAGCAATGCTCGTTGTAATAGAAAAAAATGCATAACACACATCGACGATGGCCAGCGTTTCACTTCTAATAAGCTGCCTCAGGACGTAAAGGTGAGCTCTACGCTTGTGGAGATGGTGCGGTATACAAACCTAAGGTTTAGTTTAGTTTAGTTTAGTAATCTTTCATTATAGCTCCGGGTTAGAATCATGGCGGCTCCTCAAACGCAGTAAGCATGCCATAAGTTCTCCTGTACACTCATTCTTGGCATTTTTCTCTCCAATTTGTTGTTGGTGAGAAGAGTCTGGAGGCTACCAAGTATACATTGACTATAATTACTTCAAAAGTTCAAACAAAACTCAAAATAAATGTTATTAAATATAGAAATACAACAAGAATCGGTAAGAAAGATTATGTTTTGGGGAAAAGCTCTGGAAATTTTAAATGAATGAAATCTGGATTGAATTATGCAAACTGTTTCACCCAGTAGCATCACTTTCATGACTACAGGAGATTCTACTATACTTCAAACTGTTCCCAAGATCATTATCACCCCTATCATAGCAGCTTTACTTCAGCACAATCATCAATCCTAATTCTTAAACCAGCCTAAAAAAAACCCTCCTTATGAGCAGAAAGAATAGAAGCTGTTGTATTATTACTTAGCAGCAGTATTGAAAAACTAAAACAATGTCATTTCAGCTCAGCTGTGAAGAAAGACAATTCTCTAATGTCTTTGTATTCAACCTGTCACTGATACAGTGTCTGCTACAGAGAGCAGATCATGTCTCCTATATCTGCTCATTCTGCAAAGATGTCACAGGCCAGTCATCGGAAATCTGACAGGGTTCTCCAGTCTGTTCTAACAATGACCTCTCCCTTCCAGTTAGAGCCTAAACTATGGAAGAAGAGACAGAGATGGAGAAGGGGAACGTGCTGATGCGGAAGCATTGGGAGCGGAAGGAGCTGCAGGCCAAAATTCAAGGGATGAAAAATGCTGTAACAAAGAACGGCATGAAAAGGAGAAAGCAGCTTATAGAAGATGTTGTCAGGCTTGAGGCAGAAATAAATGAGAGACACCGGCAGGAGGTGGAACAGTTATTGATAATAGAAGAGACAGATGATGCGTGATACTGTTTTTATGTTTGTCTGTTGATGCACTATGAATGGATGCTTAGGTATTAGACGGGAAATAAATTTTTAGAATAAATAAATAAATGTTGCTCACCAATTTTGGTGTCCTACTGTATCTAGCAGTTTGGTGAATCTGGGAAAGGTATCAGGAACGTCTCCATATTTGGTCTTTAAAAGCCAGACAGCAAGTCAATTTCTATTCTGCTCTATCATCAAATTCTAGGCAGATTACATTTAGTTACATACAAAATAAAGCTAACATACATAATAAAATATACAAGATAAAAACTGATGACAATCAGCAAATCAAATCATTGTCTGACTCTTATTCTACCATCAGCTTTTTATCAAAAGAGAACATTAAACTCCTTCATATGCTTGCAGAAGCAAAAATGCCCTCAGTTCTCTTTTAAACTCTCTAAAATTTTTCATTTTTCTCATATCAGCAGGTAAGCAGTTCCACAGTCGGGGTCCAGCAATATAAAATATCAATGTTCGATATTCATCTAATAGCAGTGAAATTTTTAATGACAAAGAATGTTGTAGGTATCCACTAACTTTAAATTAAAGATGCACTAAAGTAAGTGAAAGTGTTATATTTGGGTACTTTTATAGAGAACCCATTGCTATGATCTCAGTCTTTTATATTCCAATTTCACTGAAGGGAATTTGTTGGAAATGAAATGCTGATGTGCAGCACTGAATAAATCGTGGACCTCCTCCTCTCTGAGACAGAAAGAGAGTAAACTGCTATTTCTTAAGTTACAACCTGATCCTTTGGCAGCATTTTGTGTCTGTGATTGACTGAAAGAATTATTTCATGAGTCAAATATGCCAAGCAAGGTGTTAAAGAGAAGAGTTCAGATAGATTTTGAACCAGAAATACAAATGTAGGTCAAGGTACTGTGCTGGAAGTTACTCAGGAGGTGAGCTCTCCACAGTAGGTGACTCTTTCAGGAGGTCACTGCATTTCCAACCTTTGCAGAATAAGCTCTTTGTGTGATTGAATTGAGAATTCATTCCCCTCTACAGATTAAAGGTTGTGATACTCTGTTGCCCTCATACTGATCTCAAGCTTTCTAACCTTTCACATCAGTCATAATGAAAGAGAAGTGAAACAGTCTGTGAATGTGATGCCTGGTTAAAAAAGGGAAAATAGGAAAAAAACATAGTTCATATTTGCAGATTACAAAAAAAAAAAAATCAAAGTCACTCAGTATCTACACATTATGTGATTTTAATAACCATTTTCACAAGAATATGAAAGTCTGCAAAATCTGCTGCCAGATGAAAAGATATCCAAGCTCATATTCAGATCATAGGAGATTGCTGGCAATCTTCCACAGTCTGAATCAGTATTGGAATTTCAATGCCATTGCCTTATCTGGCCACTGGCATTGTATTTCTGGTCTATATTTGGCTGGCTGAGACATAACTGACTATGCTAATATTCAGCGGCTAGCCAGTCTCAGTCTCAGTCTCAGTGGTCAAATATATACAACACTTTTAGGCGGTTGTCTTTGGCCGCCAAACTTAGCCAGCAAGCTGCTGAATACTGGCAGTGACTGGCTATGTCACATGATATGGCCAGTCACTAGTGAATCCAGAGACCAGGGTATTCAGTGTGAGATAGCTGGCTATCCTCCTCTGAATATCGGCAGATAGCCGCTATGTCCTATTTAGCTGGTTGGGAGCCATTCCTGACCAGCTAAATAATGCTGAATATTGGGCTCATAGAAGTGTATTTACTCTTTTGGAGAGGAGAGAAGTAGAGGAGATATCTCTGGTTTAGATGCATTATTTTGCTCTAGCTTTGATAAGTTTGGGGATAAAAGCTAAATGGTAGGTACCTTTATATAGACAGTTTAGATCTTAAAAGAGCAAACTTCACTTAGCTAGTCTCCATAGAATAAAAGTCTTATAATTTTACAGTTTTTAAACTTGAGCTTTCTGCTAGAGAAAGTCTCTGGCAGGTAGAGCAGCATCTGACATAAGGCCAGATTCTCAAAACTTGGTTGCCTTTAACATGGTCGCTAAACCAGTTCTAGCTGGTTTAGCATGCATGTATTTTAGCAGCAGATTATCAAAATGGCTTACCTTGTGACTTGTACTTTAGCCAAGTCTTAAAGATTTTAATGCTATTTGGCATGTCAAAGCAGCTTCTGATTGGTGTAGCCTGACTTTAGTTCCCAGAAGAGGCTGTCAGAAAATGCCGCGAATGACTGAGTCTGCGAATCACGAACCGTGAATTTGTGTGGGTATACTGTATTATCTGCTGGCTGTGGTTCATGATAAAATTTGACAAAAACAATTCAATTAGCTCACAATACATGCATGAGTAGCACGTGCATTTTTCCAAATTACCATGGAATGCCTCAGCTCACCCTGCAATAAGCCATTTTTTACCGCAGTTTGGTAAAAGGGCCCCTAAGATTGAAGGTTCTTTCTCAGATTATTTCTAATTTGTGTTAAGTTTTCAAGTTCCTGATCAAGGCACGATATTGGGAGATTTCTGAACAAAGGTAATCAATCAAAATAAGAGCTCCTTTTATTAAGGTGTGCTAATGGATTTAGTGTGTGCTAAATGCTATGAAGTTCATTATATCCCTACGGGTGTCTTAATATTTAAAGCATGCTATTATCTTGAGCTATATCCATTAGTGCGCCTTGGTAAAAGGAGGCCTAAGAATCTAACACTTGTTAAAAGCTTCTTTGCTATAGCACAAGATAGAAAATGTGAAGAGAATTTGACCAGAGCAAAAAAATTGCAGCTTTTTTTTTTTTTTTTTGTAGAACTAAACTTAGCTCCGTATCAGGTTGTTTATATTCCAGCCAGTTGTCTGATAAGCAACTTGTGCTTTTCTTTGAAAAGGAAGACATTCCCTTTTCTATGTGTAAAGTTAGGATTTTTCCTGATGTGTCCAGGCTGCCCAACATAGGAGAGGCTTTGTTTCAATTACAACAACTGGTGCAACAATTTTCCATGCAAATGTACAAGGGGCTGCTGCAAAGTTCTCAGCCCTAACCAAGAAGCGAATGATGTGAAGCCATGAAACCTACAAGTTATTCCACACTTTTCTTGACAATTTTTGTTTTAATATGAAATTATTGGAATGCCATTTTGATTAAAAACTGGTTGGCAGATAGGAAACAGAGAGTGGGGGTAAATGGACAATACTCGGACTGGTAAAGCGTCACGAGTGCAGTGCCACAGGGTTCAGTGCTTGGACCCGTACTCTTCAACATATTAAGAAGGGGATCACATACAGATCAGAGAAGGTTATCATGCTGCTGTACCGGGCCATGGTTCGCCCCCACCTGGAATATTGCATCCAGCACTGGTTGCCATACATAAAGAAGGACATAGTACTACTCAAAAGGGTCCAGAGAAGAATGGCTAAAATGGTTAAGGGGCTGGAGGAGTTGCCATAGAGTAAGAGATTAGAGAAACTAGGCCTCTTCTCCCTTGAAAAGAGGTGACTGAGAGGGGACATGATCGAAACATTCAAGATAATGAAGGGAATAGACTTGGTAGATAAAGACAGGTTGTTCACTCTCTCCAAGGCAGAAAGAACAAGAGGACACTCTCTAAAGTTAAAAGGGGCTAGATTCCGTACAAATGTAAGAAAGTTCTTCTTCACCCAAAGAGTGGTAGAAATCTGGAATGCACTTCTGGAGGCTGTTATAGAAGAAAGCACCCTCCAGGGATTGAAGACAAAGTTAGACAAGTTCCTGCTGAACCAGAACGTACGCAGGTAAGGCTAAACTCAATTAGGGCACGAGTCTTTGACCTAAGGGCTGCCATGAGAGTGGACTACTGGGCACGATGGACCACTGGTCTGACCCAGCAGTGGCAATTCTTATGTTCTTAATATGTCTGTCAAATACTCCACATATGCTGATGATGTTTTAATATACTTCACACCCAGTTCTATTCCTGCTATCCTAGAACAATTCACTCATATTCTAAAGTTGCTGGTTACAAACTTAGTATGTCTAAGTCTGAATTAATGCCACTAAATTGCCAAGTTATATCCCAATATAACTTCAAATGCATTAAAAATAAGCTAAAATATATAGGTATATATTTACCCTACTATTGACAAAACAATTCAGATGAACGAAGAATTTGTGCTTCAAAAAGTCAAAGACTTATCTAAGCAGTGGTCGCCACTACAGTTGTCATGTAGACACTATAAAAATTATGATTGTTCCCCAAATAAACTATATTTTAAGTATGCAACCGATATATTTTCATACAAACTTCTATCAGAAGGTGGAAAGTTTACTAACAATTTTTCTTTGGAACAACAAGCCTCCATGTATTGCTCTTAAAAAATCTTAAAGCTAAGAAAAAGGCTGGAGGAGTCAATTTTCCTAGTTTTGGGAATTATCATACCGCTTATATTGATAAACTGGCTTCTAGATGCTTTCTCATTGGTAATTCTCCATCTGATCATCCCAGCTGGATCCATGCTATTGTTCATAATTGGAGCAATTATCCTATCAATTTTTTTTACTTTTATTCAATAACAAAATATCAGGAGGTAAAGATAGATTACTTTGAAGTGCCTCTATTGCAGTCAAAGCAATAGATTCCGCACTCCCTGTGGCGTAATCCAATACAACACATATGTCTATTTGGAATACTGTCAGGTTCAAAATTGAAGATAAAGTCATCAGCTGAAACTTGAGGCAAGCTGCTGATATTTGGACTCTTCAGCAATTAAAATCTGACAATGAACGGATGACTTTTTCTGAAATTCAGGATAAATATCACGTACTATACCATCAATTTGTTAAATGGATACAACTCCAACATTGATTAAGATCCTTTGTCACAGCCTCTCAGCTCACTAGTAAGACATCAAGGGCTCCTTTTACGAAGGCGCGTTAGGGCCTTAACGCGCGAAATAGTGCACGCTAAAATGCCACGTGCACTAGCCGCTACCGCCTCCTCTTGAGCAGGCGGTAGTTTTTCGGCTAGCGTGCACTAATCAGGTGCGTGCACGTAAAACCGCTAGCACACCTTCATAAAAGGAGCCCCAAGCTTATTGGATTACATTAATAAAATCTCTTGTAAGAAAGGAGCAGCCTGGTACAAGTGTTACGTGTCAACAAATTTGGTAGATCTATTGGCACTGAGTCTGTGTGGGCCTGTGAACTCAAGATGGAAATATCTGATAAACAATGGGAGCAAGTTTGGCTATCTGTACATAAAACGCTGAAATCTTCCACCATTATTCAGTCTATATATTTCAATCTACATAAATCCGTATGGACTCCTTACAAGCTGAGCAAAATGAGATCTAATGAGTCAGATAAATGCTGGTCTTGCACAGAGCAGGATTAATTCGTCAAGGGCCCCTAGGCACATAAGTACATTGTGACCCCTGCCCCGCCCTACCCCTTCATGTGCTCAGGTGGAAATAGGAAGCAGCGTCAGAGGGAAGCTTTGGGCAAGCAGCACCGCTTGCAAAATTACAGTTCTCATTGCCTTTCTTACCCCCATTGCTTGCTTGTCTTACTTTCCATCGATGGGGGGGGGGGCCCACATTGCCGATCGATGCTGGAGGGGTCCATAGCTGTTTGGAAAAAACAATGTTGATGCCCTCCTTCATCGGGCCCCCCTGACCATTTCGGACCCTAGGCACGTGCCTACTGGGCCTATTGGTTAGTCCTGCCCTGGTTTTGGAATAAGGAGATGGGTACTTTGGTTCACTTACTTTATCAATGTGATTTATTACAAATATATTGGCAGAGAGTTTGGGTTTCCATTTGCTCTTTGATTAATATTCATGAGCCATTGACCATATATATCATAATGGTGGGTAGTCTTTCCATAAAAGTGTCAATTACAGACGAACAGTCCAAATTATTACGACTTCTACTTAACTTAGCTATTAAAATAACGTTTACTCACTGGAAGGACTTTTCAAATATTGAATACATGGAATGGTGAGATCTAGTAAGTCTAAGGGCTCCTTTTACAAAGGTGTGTTAGGGCCTTAATGTGCAGAATAGCGCGCGCTAAATTGCCATGTGCACTAGCCGCTATCACTTCCTTTTAAGCAGGCGGTAATTTTTCAGCTAGTGCGCGCTAATCCAGAGCGTATGCTAAAAATGCTAGCACACTTTTGTAAAAGGAGCCCTTACTGCCAAATGTGAAAGAAAAAAAAGGGTTGCTTGCATATTGTTTAAAAATTTGGTATCCTCTCATAAAATATAGCAACATATCACATTTAAAATGAATATTATTATTATTTCTCTAAATGGTAATGTACATCCATGCTGTTAGTTTCTTGCGTTAATATAGGTTGGCTTTAAAGCCAACACTATAAGTATTTTTTTTGGGGGGGAGGGGGGTTATTGCAAAAGATATTGTTTTAAGAACTACTGTTGTAATCTATTTTGTTTATCATTTGTTGTTAGAACATAAGAACATAAGAACTGCCATCTCCGGATCAGACCTTCGGTCCATCAAGTCCGGCGATCCGCACACGCGGAGGCCCTGCCAGGTGTACACCTGTCATAATTTATAGTCCACCATATCCTTACATGCCTCTCTTAAGGAGATATGCATCTAGTTTGCTCTTGAAGCCTAGGACGGTCGATTCCGCAATAATCTCCTCTGGGAGGGCATTCCAGGTGTCAACCACTCTCTGAGTGAAGCAGAACTTCCTGACATTAGTCCTGAATCTGTCCCCCCTTAGCTTCATTTCATGTCCTCTAGTCCGTGTCAAATTGGACAATGTAAATAATCTTCTCTGCTCTATTTTGTCGATTCCTTTCAGTATTTTGAAGGTCTCGATCAAATCCCCACGCAGTCTCCTTTTCTCAAGTGAGAACAATCCTAGTGTTATAAGTCTATCCTCGTATTCCAGTTTCTCCATACCCTTCACCAGTTTTGTTGCTCATCTCTGCACCCTCTCCAGCAGTTTTATATCCTTCTTTAGGTAGGGAGACCAATGTTGGACGCAGTATTCCAAGTGCGGTCTGACCATTGCCCTATAAAGCGGCATTATAACTTTCTCCGATCTACTCGAGATTCCTTTCTTTATCCAAGTTTCCAAGTTTATTAATTTTTTAATATCCAGACCATCAAATGAATATCTGGCCGGTTTACAAAATATAGTAAAAGTAAATAATAATTAAATACAATGAAGTGAACGAAAATGACATTAACTAGACTAACTGGAAAGTGAGGATAGGAGGGGAAGGAAGGGAGAAGTTACATATATTAGTTAAGATAGGAAAGGGTGGGGGAAGGGTTGAACAAGTGGGGTATGGTAGCTTTGTTGGAGCGATTACTTACTCGCATTGAAAAAACGAAGTAAAAAAGAGAGAAAGGGATCTAGGGACGGTCATAAGCGTCTTGGAATAAGAAGGTCTTTAAGCCAGTCTTGAAATTAATTAGATTTTGTTCGTCCCGAAGGTATTGTGGAAGAGAGTTCCATAGTGTAGGAGCGGTTACTGCAAAATTAGTTTTTCGGGTGTAGTAGAAATCTTTGAGAGAAGGAATGAAAAGGAGTTTTTGGTCAGTAGATCTAAGTGTGCGAGGGGAACATTGTGGAATCAGTAATTTATCGAGGAATAGTGGTTGATGGGAATGTTTAATTTTAAATGAGAGTAGAATGATTTTGTAGGTTATGCGGTGAGTGATAGGGAGCCAGTGGGCCTCTTTGAGTAGAGGAGTAACATGTTCAAATTTTCCTTTTTTGTATATTAGTTTTATAGCAGAATTTTGTATTAATTGAAGACGTCGGAGCTCTTTTTGAGGAAGTCCATTTAGAAGAGAATTGCAGTAGTCTAGGTGGGAAATGACTAGGGAATGTATCAGTATGTTAATTGAGTCAGTGTCTAGTAAAGGGCATAATGATCTAATGGTACGGAGTTTAAAAAAACAAGTTTTTACGACCGAACTTATGTGGTCATGGAAAGTAAGTTCACTATCAAGTATAACACCAAGGAGTTTTATTTTGTTTTCCATTTGGAGAGGTCGAGATTTGATTGATATTGTTCCTAAAAGTGATTCAGATCTTTTTATTGGTAGAAGAAGCCCGCAAGATTTTTCAACATTAAGTGAGAGTTTATTTGAATATAGCCAGTCACTTATAGTATTTAATTTATTATTTATTTGATTTATGTCTGAGATGTTGGAGGTATTGATAGGGTGAAGAAGCTGTATATCATCGGCGTAGGCATATATTGTAAATCCTATAGACTGTGCCAAAGTAAGAAAAGGAGATAGAAATATGTTGAAAAGTAAGGGAGATAAAATAGAACCTTGTGGAATTCCAAATGTTTGTGGTATGGTTGGAGCGGTTTCGTTTTTTACTTGGACTTTGGAGAAGCGTTCATGAAAATAGGATGAAAACCAGGAAAGGGCACTGCCTGTGATACCACAGTCTTTTAATCTGGACAGAAGAAGAGGAGGGTCAATCGTATCAAAGGCTGAAGATAAGTCTAGAGAAATTAAAATAACAGATTTCTGATGTTCATGATAGTAGTGTATAGTTGAAATAAGACCTAGTAAAGATAGTTCCGTGGAATATGAAGAGCGAAATCCAGTTTGACAAGGATGAAGGGCGTGAGTTTTGTCGAAAAATTCTGTTAATTGAGAGTGAATAATTTTTTCAGTAAGTTTAGAGATTAGAGGTAGGTTGGCTATAGGGCGATAGTTTTTAGGTAGGGTAGGATCTGTATTGTATTGTTTAAGCTTTGGGAAGACAAGAGCTGTTTTCCAAGCGGATGGAACGGAGGAATCGGAGAAAGATTTGGAAATCATTTCCCACAGATATGGCCCAACATTCTATTTGCCTTCTTTGCCGCTGCCGCGCATTGTGCCGACGGCTTCAGGGTCCTATCTATCAGTATACCCAGGTCCTTTTCTTGTTCACTCTTCCCCAGAGTTGCACCTGACATTGTATACTCGTATTCCTTATTCTTATTGCCTAAATGCATTACCTTGCATTTCTCCACATTGAACTTCATCTGCCATTTCTCCGCCCATGTTTCTAACCGACACAAGTCGCTCTGGAGTTCCTCTCTATCCTCCTGCGATCTGATTGCCCGGCACAGTTTTGTATCGTCTGCAAACTTGATGATCTCACTGGATGTTCCTTCCTCCAGGTCATTGATATAAACATTAAAAAGGATCGGCCCAAGTACCGAGCCCTGGGGTACACCACTAGTCACTTTCTCCCAGTCGGAGAACTTCCCATTTATGCCCACTCTCTGCTTTCGGTTTTCCAGCCATTTTCCTATCCATCTTTGTATATCTCCCTCTATGCCATGGCTTTGTAGTTTCCTGAGAAGTCTTTCGTGTGGAACTTTGTCGAACGCTTTCTGGAAGTCCAAGTATATTATGTCCACTGGCTTCCCACTATCAATTTGCTCGTTCACGGTCTCAAAAAATTGGAGTAAATTCGTCAAACATGATTTCCCTTTCCTGAATCCATGTTGACTGGGTTTCATCAAGTCGTGTGCGTCCAAGTGCCGGACTATGCTATCTTTGATCAGTGCTTCAACCATCTTGCCGGGGACAGACGTAAGACTCACAGGCCTATAGTTGCCCGGTTCCCCTCTCGATCCTTTTTTGAAAATTGGCGTGACGTTCGCTATCCTCCAGTCGTCCGGTATCTGTCCAGTTCTGATTGTCAGGTTTGCAAGTTTTTGCAATGACTCTCCGATTTCAACCTTCAATTCCTTTAAGACTCTCGGGTGAATTCCATCCGGTCCAGGGGATTTGTCACTTTTAAGTTTATCGATCTGATAGTATATCTGGTCTAAGTCCACTTCAACTGTGGTGAGGCTATCTTCTATTTCTCCTGCAAACACTTTCTCCGCTTCAGGTATTGTTGAGGTGTCCTCCTTCGTAAAGACGGACGCAAAGAAGGAATTTAGTTTGTCTGCGATTTGTTTATCTTCCTTGATGTACCCTTTTCTTCCCTGGTCATCCAGGGGTCCCACTGCCTCTTTTGCAGGTTTTTTCCCTTTCACGTATCTAAAGAAGGGCTTGAAGTTTTTGGCCTCCTGGGCTATTTTTTCCTCATATTCCTGTTTTGCATCCCTCACCGCCTTGTGACATTTCTTCTGATCATCTTTATGTTTGTTCCAGGCTTCGGTTGTCTTTATGCATTTCCATTTTTTGAAAGAGTCCTTCTTTTCTTTTATGGCTTCCTTTACCTGTATGGTAAGCCATGCCGGTTCTCTTTTGCTCTTTGTTCTCCGATCTTTGGGAATCCTCGGAATGTAGAGATCTTGTGCTTCTGTGATAGTATTTTTCAGTAGGGACCATGCCTGATCTACCGTTTCAAGTTTGTCCACCATCTTCTCGAGTCGTTTTTCTACCATGGCTCTCATGCGATCGTATTTACCCTTTTTAAAGTTTAAGGTGGTGGTTAAGGTTTTGGCATGTTTCCCTTTTCCGATGTTAAGTTTAAAGTTGATTACATTGTGATCACTCGTTCCCAGTGGAACCATGACTTCTACTTCTGTTATTCATTATTTGTTATTATTTGAAATTTCTAATAAAAATTTATTGAACACACACACAAAAAAAAAAAGAACATAAAAAAAAGTTGTGGAATAACTTGTAAGTTTGAAGCTCCACATCAGTCTCTTATTGGTTGGGCTGAGAATTTTTCAGTGGCCTCTCGTATAGTTAAGAATAAGTGTATTGAGCCTCTCCATTTTCTGTTTCTCTTACACATAAAGATGTTGACAATCAATAATAAATAAATTATTTCTATTTGTCTAGACTAGAGAATGCAAAAGATTGTAAAGGCCAGCTCTCGGAGAAGACTTTTCATTAATGCTGATTATTTAGGAGCTGGGATCAGTGTGTAGCTTGTTTTTATGTGATATGCAGGGGTCCTTTTAGTAAGGTGTCCTAATGGATTTTGCATGCGCTAACAATTAGCACATGCTAAATGCCATGCAGGCGATAGGAATATAACAGGCTGCATGGCATTTAATGAAGGCTAATCATTAGCACATTTTAATAAAAGGGCCTTAAGCATTTAAGTTTAATGCACTGTGCATTGTTTAATGCAGTGCAATGTGTTTTTAGTGTAATGATTGCTTGGGGGGAGTTGGTTTGTTTTATTTATTTATTTTTTGCTATTCTGTTCTGTAGCCTTTTGGAAGGATGATATACAATTAACATTTCTATTCTTTCTGTATTCCATTACTTCTTGCTATTTGTTAAATGAATTGCCTCTTAATTTTCTTAAAGGATGTAAATGTTCTTTGAATACCAATATAAATCATTTATGATTTCCTTTTTTATTTTCAATTGTGTTTTGATTGCAGTTCAATAAAAAAGAATTTCTTCTCAGCAGGGACTGAAGTGCACTTGGCAGTTATCTTGCTCTCACCAGAACTAGATGTCATTCTCAGACATGTTTGATGACTCTGAAAATTAGTTTTATGGATTTCTAAATTAGCGTTATCTGTTGTTCCACTCACAGCACAGCTTCAGTGAAAACAGGCCTGCTGGTTAGACCAGGGACTAATTTTCCCAAACTCTTCCAGACATTGATCACTTTCCTCTCTCCTCAGCACATTATCCCAGAATTAAATATGTTCCTTCAATTCTCCCAGCACAAGTCCCCCTCCCATCATCCAACTGCAAATCAGCTATTTATCCAAAGCCCATCCCTCACAAAGTTTCACAGCCATGATGGAGAGATTCTCCTCCTTCCTTCTGCATTAATATAACCTCCATTCTTAGGACACCTAAGACTCAACTAATGGTTAGTGGACAGGATGATTCCCTTTTTCCACAATACTCAGTAATGCTGGATGCCAAATCGGCAGGAGAAAAAAGGGAATCCTCCTGCTTCTTAATCATCTTGTGACTTTGGTCTACCTTGCCGATTGATAGTAGTGGTTAGATTGGGAGTGTAATATTTTTGCAATTGTAGATATGAATATTGAAATAACATGGATCTTGAAATCTGTGTTTTATTCTTTGTAAAGTCTGCATTTTACTCGGAACCCAATAAAAGTCCTGCTGCAGTCATCCTGGTCCACCTGTGTGGTCATGCCAACTTTTCCTTTAATTCTTTTGCATTTTTTAGAAAATTACAGTAGCTAGATGTGAAGATGCTTTCAGAGTTCCTTCAAACATACCTAAAGGGGCAGTTATTTCTGAGTTCTCACCCCCAGCCCCATTCTCCCCCCACAAGTAAAAAAAAATCCAGGAAGAATCCCCTTATTCCACCCCAGTACCCCCAACTAATGTATTTAATCCCACTTGAATTTATTTGCATTGAAACACAGCTCTACTTGCACTGGACCTAATTTACCCCCCACCCTTTTTACAAAACTGTGCAAAACATTTTTAGTTCCAGCTGGCACGCTGAATGTTCTGCACTGCTCTGATGGTCATAGAATTCCTATAATCGTCGGAGCAGCACCGAACATTCAGCATGTCAGCTGGCACCAAAAACCTCTTGTGCAGTTTTGTAAAAGGGGGTGTGGTAGTTTTGTGATACAGGAAGCTATCATATGAATGCTGCCAATATTGCATGACTTCTTGATTTAATGTACAATACACATTCCCCCAAATTCTATAAAAAGCACTAAAAATTGTTCATGCACATTTTGATGCAGTCACAATTTGATTAATGAGTCAATTAGCACAGTTAATAGGGATTTTAAACAATTATTGTCACTAATTGGATTTAATTCATATGTTTGCACATAAATTTAGGCATGGGAGCCATACCTAAATTGTATGCAAAGTCCAAAAAGAGGGCACAAAATTGGGAGGGTCGTGGGCACATTGAGGCATTTCTCCAAGTTATGTGCATAATTATAGAATAAGGGGGGGATCTTTACTTAATTTAGGTGTGAGGATTTGCACCATGTTTCCGTTAATGTGAATGGCCATGCCTACAGTTTCCTGTGCTAAGCACTATTCTATCAATGGAATTGAACTTTGAGCAAATCAATAAAAGTAGGGATTGAAATATGACTTCCACATAGGACCCCCAGTCTCTAATCAGTGTCTTCTTCAGGAGTCTAATATTACCAAAATGGTAATCCTGGTTAATCTCCTGATGAAGACACTTTGTTGTGTTGTATATGTCAGCACTCAATTAGAACAATATATTTGTTAATAAATCGATACTGTTTAGAGACTAGGGTCCTATGTGGAAGTCATCTTTCAATTCCTACTTTTACTGATTTGCTGATTGTATCATGGGAATCTTTCTTCTGTTCTTTTGCTGTGGTGTGTGGAACTTTGAGCTCCATTTATAGAATAGCGCTCAGTGGGATTTATTTGGCATACATTTTTTTTAGGTGCCATATATAAAGTCTAGTCCCAAAGTTGTAGTAGGTCTAGCAGGTGAGATTTAGTCACATTCTTAGTCCTGGATCTAAAGCCAGTTATGGAAGAGGTTGTTTTTGATTTAGTGGCATGTGGCAGCCATAGAAATATGGTACACAAAGAACCAGGACTGGGATACACAATAATTAATTTACCCCCTCCCCTTTATGAAATCACATTAGGGATTTTTATCGCAGGCCGTGATGGTAAAAGCTCCGACGCTCAAAGAATTCCTATGAAAGGAGAAGCACTATAATTAAGTGACTTCAATCTGTTGATTGGGATATCTCAGCTGTGGTGTCATCAAGAACTAAACTAAACTAAACTAAGCCTTAAGTTTATATACCGCATCTTCTACACAGAAGTGGAGCTCGGCACGGTTTACAAAGCTTAAAAACAAAAGGAGAGAAAGGAGAGAGATTTACAGCATATAAATAGAGGGAATATAAGCAGGGAAATAAAGTTATATGTTAGAGAATAGCCAGGTTTTCAGTTGTTTGCGGAATAATTGGAGGGTGCCCAGGTTCCGCAGCGGGGTAGTGAGATCGTTCCAAAGGCCTGTGATTTTAGAGAGAAGGGATTTTCCCAGTTTGCCTGCGTAGAGGATACTGTGTAGAGAGGGGAAGGATAGTTTATGTCTGTGGATGGATCTGGTGGTAGCAGGCCTCGAGGCGTTAAAGGATAGTGGGATTAGGGGAGGGAGGATGCCATGAATGATCTTGAAAGCCAGGCAGGAGCATTTGAAATGAATTCTGGGAATCACTGGGAGCCAGTGAAGATTAGTTAGGAGTGGGGAGACATGGTCAAATTTGCGTTTTGCAAAGATCAGCTTGGCTGCAGCATTCTGGATAAGCTGGAGTCTTTGAAGATTTTTTTTTGTTAGGCATAAATATATGGCATTACAGTAGTCGAGTTTAGAGAGGATGATGGATTGGACAAGGACTGCGAAATGTTTTTGGCGAAAGTAGGATCTTACTTTCCTCAGCATGTGGAGGCTGAAAAAGCATGATTTTGCCAGGGAATTGAGGTGATCGTTGAGGGAGAGGGAAGAATCAATAATGATGCCGAGGACCTTACTAGAGAACTCAAGGTGTAGAGCGGAGCCTGTGGGTAGTGTGAAGAGGGTGGGCAGGTATTCTAATTTAGGGCCGAGCCAGAGTAGTTTTGTTTTTGACTCATTTAGTTTTAAGTAGAGAGAACCTGGGTTCTTTCCCAAGTAAACTGTTTGGCCATTATGATAATAGAACCTGCACACAGGAGGGAATACTACTGGGCCTAGTGCATTCAACCTGGTGTCATAGTGGATGATCATTTGGAATCCAGTGATTACTGAATGGTTCATTATTAGAGTAAGATAGTGATGTGGTTTGTGCAAAAGAGAGCCCTAGACTTCATGAAAACTGATAATATGATAGAGTAACTCAGTAAGTCAGTAACTAGATGGGAGAATCTATAAAAAGTAGATAAGCCATGGGCCAAATTAAAAGGAGTCATTATAAGATCAAACATTTTTATTAGGAAGGTAAAGATAAGAAAACATAGAAACATGATGGCAGATAAAGGCCAAATGGCCCATCTAGTCTGCCCATCCGCAGCAACCATTATCTCTTTCTCTCTTTCACTGCACAGGAACACTCATGACTGGGCCTCTGATGTGTACCCCCTTCTTATGTAAACTTCCTTTGCAGGAGAAACTGCAGCAAGGAGGTAGGAATTTACTGGAGCAACTGGACCATGCAGGGATGGGGGACTCTGGAGCTGGAAGGGGGAATAAGAGATGGATGATGATGAATTACATGTGGGAAGAGATTATAGATGATGTCATGGGCAGGAAGAGAAGGGAGATGGGGAAGGAAGAGTTGGGGGATGCAGAACAGGTATAGGGGAAGGGAACAGGGAGGGAAGATGCTGGACAAAGGAATGAATTGGTAGACAGACAGAAGAGATGCTGGACCACCTGGGCAGGGGGGACTAGAAATGAAAATAAGTGGTATAAGAGATGGAGCTGGAGGTGAGGTTGGGGAAGAATTAAGATTGGAGCTTATTACCCCCCCCCCCCCAAACAAAAAGGCATTCTTCTGCCCTTGGCTTAACAAAAAAATGTGTTCAGTGTTTACTGAGAACTGTAGAGAAAACCAAAAATAGGAAAGGACTTGATTTAAACCTCAATTTTCTGAGGAATGTGTTCATGCAGAAATAGATAAAAATAGATAAAGCAATGGTAAGAGTATTAAGGGAACTTAAAGGAGTTCTAGCAATTCTGCTGTCTGATCTTTTTAGTACTTCTTCAAGTCAAGGCAGGTCTCAAAGGACTAGCTAAAACAGAGGTGGTTCCTTTTCACAAAGGTAGAAGTAAAGTGGAGGTTAGAAACTACAGGCAGATTTATCTGACCTTGAAAGTGAGTAAATTAATACAACTACTGCTAAAATAGGGGATAATGCCATTTCTGAAATCTTATCAATTTCTTTGACTGGGTAGCTAGAGAGTTGGATCAGAGGAAAATGTAACATGTTGGTTGCTTGGAGTTTTATAAGGCTTTCGGCATAGTTCCATACTGACTGCTGATTGATAAACTGAGCACGCTATAAACTGGTTAAGAGATTTCATTTACTCTTACTGCATTAGTAGACTTAATTAACAGCACATGATACAATGATGCAGTACGTAACGCAGCAAGATGGAGGCTCTCCAGTCTTTTGCACTGTCACAAGTATGATTATCTCCCATGTGGTGAGAGATTATATGATGGAAATGAGTCCAATCCCTGGAGGCTAGAGTAGGAGGAGCTAAGGCAGATACAGAGATATACAGAGGAGACCTTCAGTGATATAGTGGAGAGATTTCACCTCAAGTCTGACATCCTCTGCGCTGTCATGGAGGAGAAAGGTTACCCAAAAGGAAAGCATCTCCTTGGTGTGGCTGGAAGTGATTCTGAAGCCAGGATCTGCCCTGTCAGTGATATATTATCCTGTTGCACTAAGGATGAGTCTCCAAAGGCATCTGCCCAGTTGGTGGTTCAGTCATTAGGCATGAAGATATCTGAGTGGCTGGTGGTCATTTAACTGCCTGGTGCAAAGATGGTGGATCTCATCTGTCATCTAAATAAGATTTTAGGCAATGCTGGGAAGGTGGCAGCCATCTTGAAACATGTGGATAACAATGACAAGGAAAACATAAAAGGGAGGTTCCGAAGCCAAATATAGGTTTTTAGGTAGAAAGCTGCTATGTGTTGTGATGAGGCTCTTTTGAACCTGGGCGGGGCAGCCTATTAAAAATGGACAGCTATGTGGTGGAATGGGCAAGCATGAAAAATAAAATAGCCATTATATTTTCTTTCCATTGCTCTGGATTTATTAGTCAGGGTTTGTTTATAAGATAAGGACCTATCCAAGGGCAAAGGAGGAGGGTTTAAATGGCTAGATAAAATTACAATTGGAGAAGCCAGAACACAAACCAGATAAGACAAACAGGGGATAATATATTGATCTAAATATGTGTTTTTGTGCTGAGGTCACTGGAAACAGGGAGAGAGCAGCATTCTCTTAGGACCCTAGAAATGAATTTGATAGCTTTGTTGAAGGACCAGAGAAGATACACACAGGCTGTAGCTTAGTTTTATGAAGTCCAATTGTTTCAATGTGTTTTCAGTCTGGTCTCCAGAGATCTGCTGGAGAGATAAGGGTTGGCTTTTGACCTGGTTGCTACAGAGATGGACTTTTCTTCTTACTACGGAGATTACATTCCAGGGGAGGGGGTTCCCTCTCCTTTTTTGCAGGGTAAAGTTAGAAATGCTAATTGGATATACAAAATGATGAATTAAATTTTAGTAAACTAATAACATAGGGACTTTCATATTTAAGGGTTCAGATTGAAATATAATTACCTCTAACAATTGTACTGGAGGATGCATATAGGAAAATGTAGGGTTTGTGGGAGTGGATTGGCCACTCCCCTTTCCTTTCACTGAGACACAGGATTGTCAGTGCATGCTCTTAAATGACTCAGTAACATGGGAGCAGTAGTTCGACTTTTAAAGAGAAATGATTTAAAGCTGTGTGAATGGATAATTTTTCCTCTGTAAGTATATTGTAATACTTTTTCCTGGTTTCTTCTGTACCTTTTCTTTATTAGATAAACTAGTATTAAAATGTAACTTTTAGGAATTCTTGTGTGAGGGGATGGACACTCCCCCAATATGCATACAAGCGCCTTATATGGTATCAAGTATTCATGACCAATTAGATGCAGGCAGTAAAATGTTGTCATGTATTAGGTATATTTAAGTGAACCTAGCAGAACAGAATTTTGAGGGCGTTATGTCAGGGAAGTTGCATTTACACTCTCCAACTTGTAATGTTCCTCCATTGTACAAATGAATGCCTTGAAACAGGACTGTCTGTTGAATTTTAATAAAACAATATTTTATCTGAAATATTTGTACAATTATCATCATGTCAGTGCACCTATGTGCAGGGTAGAACCAAAACTCTGCTCATTTGACTGCCTTAAAGTTAATATAAGATAGCCTTACTGGATCAGACCAATGGTCCATCTAGCCCAGTATCCCGTCTTCACCGAGGCCAATCCAAGACACAAGTACTTGGCAAAAACCCAAATCATAGCAGCATTCCATGCTACTGATCCAGGGCAAGCAGTGGCTTCCACCATGTCTGTTTCAACAGCAGTTTATGGAACTTGTCCAAACCTTTTTTTTTTTTTAACTCTGCTTTGATTCTGTTGAATCTTCACCCTGATCTTCACCCCTTAGTGTAATTTCAGCTTGTGAGATCATCATTTTGTTCTTTTGGTATTATGAGTAAGCAGACCAAACTTGATTTTATCTGTGCTATAGGACAAACAGCCAAAAGATCAAAGTCTAATTCTGTACTGTCAATGCTGGGAACATCAAAGAATTCAGATGACTCCTTAGCTGCCATTATGCAGGAGATCTTACAATTGAAGGATTTGCTTTAGGATAATAATAGTGCCATTAAGACAATTCAAAAGGATTTGGCATATACTAAAGAGAAGATCCTTGATCTTATGGCTAGAATGGATGTTTCAGAGAAACAACTTCTCATTCTGATGATATTTTTATATTGCATAGGTGGGTAAACAAGATACAGTAGTTGGAAAGGCATTTTAAGGATCTAAATAACATGCTGCAAAGAAATAACATTTGTTTGGTAGGTCTACCTGAATAGATAGCTCCAATAGGTCAGCATTTCTTGAACAATTTTTGGTGTGAACTCTTGACCTGCATTTTGATTGCGCATTTGAAGTGGCATATGCTTACGGGACACTATCTGGAAATCCTAATGGTTCAACATTTCCCAGGCTGATTATAACTTGTGTGTTGCATTACTCGCATGTTGCACAAGTTCTGCAAGCTGCTCGAGGGCATTGAATTTCACATTTCCCAGATCTGAATAAGAACACTATGCTCAGTCTTTTGACCCAGCGTTAGCTACCTGAGATGTTTACATTTCACTGCGAGTTTTATGAATACGGCTATCTCTTGGATCAGCTAAGGTAATTTCAATAAGGGACTCCTAATGAAGGCATTTCTACACACCGAAACCCGAACCGTGTAGGGTCCTTTCCATCTAATTGGTTCTTCATATGCTTCACCATCTGCCAGCTGTTATCCTTTTGATGTACTTGGCGTTTACTGTCTGCATGCTGATTTGCAACACTGGACTTTTGGCAAATTGCCATGGTATATGATAAGGTGGAATGATTTGCATTAGTTTGGGACTATTTGACAGTATTACCAGCTGTTATTATTTTACTGCTTCTATATTTTATTTTATGTCATAAATAAACCTATGGGTTTCCAGTTAATCAACTCTATTTTTGTCGGTTTCTTGGTTTACTGGTGTTTTGGTTTTTCCTCTCTTCAGTGGAGTACTGAGGTTCTTTGTTTCTTGTGCCCATTAAGAACACTATGAACCATTGCAAGCAATTCTTAGTGCTGTGAGAAACTGAGGAAGGCAAAGGCGCAATTTGATCTGTTTTATCCAGCGTATTTGAAAGTGGCATTGAATAGAGGATCTGAGAAGTTTCACAGGTGACCTATGGCAACCACTAGAATGCATTGCAACATCATTCCTGAATTGTTAGATCTCCTGGCTCTTCGTTAGTGGCCTAGTGGTTAGAGCAGCTGCCTCAGTATTCTGAGATTATGAATTCAATTCCCACTGCAACTCCTTGTGATTCTAGGCAAGTCACTTAACACTTCATTGCCCTAGATACATAAACTGCTTTGATTGTAAATACACATAGAAAAAGTGATATACTGGTGTTACTGAACTTGGATTGCAGTTTCACTGCTGTTTCCAGTATGGAAACCCACTGATTTTTTTTGGATGGGTGTGGTTTGTTTTTCCCAAACTCTGAGTGTGAATGGTTGAGCTTATTGGTGAGAGTGATATATGTGATGTGTGACAACGTAATTTTCTTCTTGCTATATTTTTTTTGTGGATCAATGTTAGTTGCAGCTACCAAAGTGGTGAGCTTTCTGAGCAATATGTGTTGGGCTGCTTTGGTTGTTGTTACTTGCTGCAGCTTTTTGTTGTCTTTGCTGTTTCTGCCTTCAAGGGCCATGATCTTCTGTAAAGATTCAATCATAAAAGCCTCCAACATGTTAAGTTGCCCGGAAAGCTTATCCAGTCTTGGTTCTAAGGCCTGAACCACAGTGCTGATGAGTTGGGCAATGTGCGCTGTGGCCAAGGGCAGCGTGGATTGTACGGCCTCCTCCATGATGGGGTCTTCAAGTGGCCTCGCTTTCTCCCTGTCTCCCTGTTAATTAATGTTTATGTTTAAATATTGTTTGTCAGTATCAACAATCAAAGGAGGGGAAAGACACAATACTCAACAGTACAATACATACTCTCACTGTGTCTACCTATATATGTGCCTAGTGATCGATCGAGCTACAGAAATATCTATCAATTAGATCTCAAAATCCCAAAGGATAAATACTCAAAAAAAGCAAAGTTCCCTATAGAGTCATTCGTTTTATCATTGGCATGCTACCGGAAAAAAGCCAGAGAGAAAAAAACTCTCTTCTATTTAAAGAAGAAAAATTTTCTGGCCAAAAAAACAGGCTAGATTTAATTACTCGTATGCACAAAAAAAACTATATCAAAAGGTTATTATACTTCTTGGCAGTTACTTAGCTTCAGAGCACTTGTTTAATTCTCAGATTTACTGCTTCCTTATGTGTCCATCGGTGATCATATTTAAACTTTTATCCAAATCAAAAGATGGTTGTAATCCATAATTTGCAAAACTCTCTGCAATACTCTCAAAAAGAGATCTTGCAAGACCTTGTTTCACGGGTCGCTGAATCATGAGAATAACCTCTCTCAATTCCAAAACTGCACCAACTGGCTAACATGGCTCCGCTACTCAAAAAAAGATGCCATGAATGACATCACATAAGGCACAAAATTGAAAAAGAAAGATTTAAAGAGGAGCCCACCTTCAATAAAGTGCATATGGAATAAACAGAACTTTGCTTTTAAAAATTACTGAACTCAAATATTTCATTTCCATTCTATTGCTGTATTAAGGCCATGTGGTTCAACTGTGTGCAATTCAAAAATTAATATTTGCTCTTGCCGACGTAACCACATTTTGATATCGCCACCTCTAGTGGGAGCAGTAAGTTGTTTAAGAAACGTACAACGGAGACTGTCAAGGACAATGAAAATACTCAAGAAACAAAAAGAAGTCTTACAATTTAAAACCAAGAGGGTTTATGATAAAGTAATCACAGCTGAACAGATCCAACATGGAGCCATGTTTCAGCAAAGGTTGCCTGCCTCATGGGTCACAAAATCTTATGGAATGCTACCAAATTGTGCAGTGACTTTGGCTCCCTTTTATTAAGCCACGGTAGAGCATTCTAACACTAGCTGGCAAGGTAAATGCTCCAATGCTCATTCGATTCCTATGAACATCGGACCATTTACCTCGCTGGCCAGCACTAAAATATTCTACCATGGCTTGATGAAAGGGGGCCTTTATGTGCAATTCCAAGTCTTATCTGCTGAGAAATTAAGTTTCCTTTCTGATAATGCCAAAGTTCTAAAGCAGGGGTGTCCAACCTGCGGCCCAATGAAGTATTTTGTGTGGCCCCGGTCGAGGGCGATGCAGTGTTTTCCTCTGCTGTCCCTGGGTGTTTACCATCTTGCCGGCTCCCTCCTTTGTCTTGCTGCAGCATTTGCACGTTTGTGCGGCCCCAGAAACATTTTTTGGGCCAATGCGGCCCAGGGAAGCCAAAAGGTTGGACACCCCTGCTCTAAAGCATGAGAAAATAGAAACCAGACCATAAAAATCCAACTCTCTGTGGGATATCCAGGCTGAGTCTGGAAAGTACCACATTACTGTCTCAAGACATAACAGTACTTCTTTTCAAAATCAATTCTACAAAATATTCTTAAGACGCTCTATGACTACTTTTAAAGGAAATAGCTTTTAGGCCCCCTTTTACTAAACCACAGTAGAGGTTTCTACCGTGGCCCCAGGCACTACATGCGCCGACACTGCTCCAATGCTTATAGGAATTCTATGAGAGCTGTCACACCCACGCTCTGGCGCTGCGTTGCGAGCCCCGGGATTGTGACACAAGACTCTGGCCCGACATGTCCCTCATTACCGAAGTACCCTTCAGGACTTTGCGTGGCTTAAGAACAGCCTAATGAGGGCATGCCAGGCAAGAGGCTGAGGCAGAATATAATCAAAGGTTTTATTATGTTCACTGGTTGCATTGAACAAAAGGAAAAATGCTTCAGCTTAGCAGACCTCACAACAAGCACTCAAAACTATGAGGCAAAACACAAGCTGTTCAAACAGAGCAAAACTTTCAAAGAAATCCAGTGTCCAGGTTTTTGGGTGTGTCCCATCTTAACCTACAGTTCCACTGCCTCTGGACTTTGTTAGCACATCTATAAACAGTCCTGTTCACCAGAGCAGTTTGGATTTATTAACTTTCACTGAGCTGCTTCAGCTCCAGCAGCTGTGTCATTTCACAGGCATGAAAAATTCAGAACAGAAACAAACTTTAACCAAAACTGTGCAACAAGAAACCTGGCCAGCATGTCACCTGGTTGTCACAGCCTAACGTGGCTTATCACATACTGTAGTTCTGTAAAACGTATTTTCTTCTTTAGCACAGAATTCAAAAGGTACACTCAGCTCTGGGAACGTGCAGGCTCTCAGCACAGCTCCCTGCTGTGCCGTTCAAGTAATTAATCATGCACAGCTGTGAGGAAGAACCCTCTGGGCTCAGCTTGGCTGCTAGCAGAGAGAACAAAAAAATGCCAAAACATTTGCTAGCTTTACAACTAAAGCTTTCAAGCAGCAATTAACAGTTCATTATCAGCAGGGAGAGACATACAACTCCCCTTCAAACTATCACTGGCATAACTGGTAGCTTCACTACTGTGGACACAGGCAATACACATCCCCTTACTGCTTATCAATGTCCATGGACACCTCCTCCAGTCCTACCAGACTCTCCTGGATTTCCATGGGTTCCCCTGGGGTTCCTTCCTCACTCCCTGGGTCAGCAGTAAGCTCTTCCGTGTCCAACATTTGCCAGTCTCCAGCCTCCTCGGGCTGTGGATGAATCTCTCCTGTTTGCCTCCAGGCTGCTTCCCCCCTCTGAGTTCTCCACTGTCCCATTTTAAGCTGGGAAGGGACACTCCCATTCAGCCTCAGTGGGGGAGGAGCCTTCCAAACACAGGCTTGTTCTATCTGCCTAAGTGCAGGAACCTTTCCAGTCTTAACCCTTGCCTGGACAGGCTGCTGGAAAGGAAGTAATCCTTTAACAGACATGGGCACCTGCCTAACCTGTGTGTAGCTTTTCTGTTTAAGCCTTTACTGCTCTGCCTCATCTGATTCCACTTCCAGGTCTGAGCAGTAGTCAGCCAAATCCACAGACGAGGCTTCTACCTGGTCAGCCATTTTACAACAGGGTATACTGTATCTCTTCCTAATCCTTGTGGCGAAACCCGGTCCGGACTTGGATTTGTCATAGGAAAACCATGAAACGGGCTTGGGTTTGTCACAGTGCCAAAGCATTTAGTGCTCCAGGTCACGGTAGAAGTCTCTACCACAGCTTACTAAAAGGGAGGGTTACTAAGGAATCCAGAGTAGTCACATACATGTTTTTCTATCAAATCTTATTTTATATTTACTATTGGATTGATATTTAGCCAGGTCTGTCGGTGTTTTGTTTTGCACTGGCTGCAGCAGTTAGGAATCTTGTTAATGCTTTGAAATATTTCTTACTTCTCGACTATCCATGTGTAAACAAAATTATTTATAGGTACAAATCAGTCTTAACATCACAGCTTTCTTGCCAAGCTGCAAGATGGTGGAATTCGTTACCATCAATCTTGAGACGCTTAAGTGATTATAAACAATTTTGTAAAGTTTTGAAAACTTTTCTTTTCTTTTTTTACATTTGTCTGCTAGACGTTAAAGATTGGTGGTTGTATTTTGGGACTATCTTAAATTAAATTTATTCTGTATTTATCTTGAGAATGCTGAGCGGTTCTTAATATGAGCTGTTATGGACTCTTGAGGTAGTTGAGAGTTACAAATGTCACATGTAATATAATATTCAAATAATGTTCAACAATATCATGCATTCAGGTACCACATAACAATGGGAAAAGAGTGCCACAGGTTTAATTTTCAAAAGTGGAGAAAAGACCTCCATGTCATGGTGGATTTAATAAAAGATTCAATCCTCTGGAGAAAACAGCTTCAAAAAGAATTTTGAAGATGCAGACACATCATCGGTCTAGAGAAACTCCACTCTATGCAATCGTTCCCTACTTGAGTAAAAATATTGATCATATAAATAGCATAATAACTCTGATAGCTATATAACAATAGTCCTCACAAAACTCAAAGCAAAGAAAGAAACAAAAACTTATCTGCAGCAGGAATTTCTTCCACTAGTTATGTAGGCAGGGTGCAGAAAAGAGGTGTTCACACAGAGTCCGAATGTATTCAAATAATGGTCAGCACTGAATTTTGGGCAATATCTATCTGGATATTTATTTATTTTAAAATACTTCTATTCTGATTGATCTAAACTATTCTCAATAGTTTACTTTCAATATACACAATCCCCACTTTTATTAAACCGCGATAGCGGTTATTAGCACAGGGAGCCATACTGAATGCTCCGCGCTGCTCCCAATGCTCAAAGAGTTCCTATAGGCGTCGGGAGCAGAGCAGAACATTCACGGTTTAGTAAAAGGGGAGGAATATTCATTAAGCATGAGACATAAACATAGTTACAATACCTTAAATCTCACAAGGTCATCTCAATCATTGTTACCCATCTCGTGTTCTGCAAGTGCAGCTTCTTCATTTCCAAACAAGACCATGTTCCTAGCTGCAATATCAATTTACGTTCTCATAAAATTGTAAAAACAGATAAGTCTTCAATTCTTTTCTGAACAACTCTAAGAGCGCCTTTTACTAAGTTGCGATAGCGTTTTTAGCGCACACATAATTTTAGCACGCGTTAAACCCACGCTACGTGGCTAGAACTAACACCAGTTCAATGCTGGCAGTAGTGGCTAGCGCACGCGACAATTCTGTGCGCGCCAAGCACGTACTAAAACCGCTATCGCAGCTTAGTAAAAGGAGCCCCTAAGTTCTGAATCTCAGTCTAAGGCAGTGGTCTCAAACTCAAACTCTTTGCAGGGCCACATTTTAGATCTGTAGGTACTTGGAGGGCCTCAAAAAAATAGAAATGACAATTTTGTATGAGGTAAAACTCTTTATAGCAGGGGTGCCCACACTTTTTTGACTCGCGAGCTACTTTTAAAATGACCAAGTCAAAATGATCTACCAACAATAAAATAAAAAAAAACACAACGCACACTGTACGCATAGAATTGTTAATTATCATTCCTATTCCGGGGTTTTTTCAAAGAGGTCAAAGCAGATGACTCTATGCACTGTCACCTCAGTAACAACCATACAAAAATAAACAAATATCCACCCCCCCTTCCTTTTTACTAAACCACAATAGCAGTTTTTAGCGCAGGGAGCTGCGCTGAATGCCCAGTGCTGCTCTCGATGCTCATAGGCTCCCTGCGCTAAAAACCACTATTGCGGTTTAGTAAAAGCGGACATATTGTAAAATATAGACAGCAGATATAATTTCAGACACATTTTGATCACTAAATTTAAAATAAAATCATATTTCCTACCTTGTCTGGTGATTTCATGAATCTCTGGTTGCACTTTCTTCTTCTGACTGTGCATCCAATCTTTCTTCCCTTCTTTCAGCCTGTATGCTTCCTCTCCTCCACACCTCATTACCTCCCCCAACTTTTTCTTCCTCTCTCCCTGACCTTTCTTTCTTTCTCTCTTCATGCCCCCTTTCTTTTTTCTGTTTCTTTCCTTCTGTCTCCCTGCCTGCTCCCTTTCTTTCTTTCTCCCTGCCCTTCCCCAAGCCACTGCCATTGCCGCTGCCATCGGGGAACAGGACCCAAACCGCCACCAATGGATAACAGGCCCCAAAGCCGACGCCACCCCAAGCTCTCCCTGCTTTGGGCCAACCAGCATTCCTCTCCCCGATATCAATTCTGCCGTCGGAGAGGAAGTTCAGCAATTGGCTGGCCTGAACTTCCTCTCCGACAGCAGAATTGATGTCGGGGAGAGGAAGACTGATCGGCCCGATAGATTGCCAAGGCAAAGTAAATCCTGGGTGATCGACTCACTTTGCCTTGGCGAGCTACCGGTCGATCGCGATCGACCTATTGGGCACCCCTGCTTTATAGTTTATAAATCTTTTCTTTTAGCTAAGTCTTAATAATAATACTGTAATTTATAGCTAAAGAGACATATGATCAAGAAACTGTTTAATTTTACTTTTGTGATTAGGATAAGCATACCGAGGGCCTCAAAATAGTACCTGGCGGGCCGCATGTGGCCCCCGGGCCACGAGTTTGAGACCACTGGTCTACGGGGTAAAGCATTTCACAACTGTGGTTCAACTATTAAAAAAAAGAAAAAAAAATAGTGGAATGATATGCTTCCAAATATACCACCTGGAATGACTTGCACAACTTCTAAAAAGGCCTTTTGTGCCAATCTCACATTTCTGGTCAGTTGATATAAGTGTAATCCATCTGGCTAATGGACTGAATACTGCTGCTAAACAGATGATAAGCAACTTCACCTCAGCTCTGCCCAAGGACCACCCTAGCCCTTTCTGGACAGTGTCAGGATGACCTGTAAGGATACTTGGCTGCATTTTCCAGATAATTAATGCTGGCTGTTGTTCAGGTAGCATACAGCTGTGTTTCCCAGCCAATTTTTCTGATCTTTCATAAAAAGTTATTTGCTCCCATAGTGTGATTTGAATGAGTTTTGTTCAGGGTTAAGGAACGAGCTGCCAAACAATGAGAAACACGTGTGACTCCTGCAGATTATAGGTGATACAATGTTACAATTGTGATAATACTATATTTCACATTTCCTTTGACTGCCTTTCATAGAACGCCTTTTTTTTTTTTTACTTGCCAAATAAAATTGCAAAGTACAAAAAAAAGTTAAACAATATGGTAATTGCTTTTCTGAGCACACGTTCTTATAACAAAGACAAGTTAATTAGGATACTACATTTATATTCAGACATCCAAAGACATTTGATCTTCAGGGACTGTTGACAAATTCATGAAACATGTTGAAGATTTCAGCACAGAGCTTCAGGAAATTAGAAGGCAGCATCAAATCACATGACAGCACTTACCATGGGAAACAGGATTCTGCCTGTTTATTTGCTGATATATTTTACCAAAACATCTCTTATGTGGGTCAAAGCTTTCATTTTATTTTTATTTACTCAGTTTTCTACATAAATTTATTCAGGTACTCAAGCATTTTTCCCTGTCTGTCCCGGCGGGCTCACAATCTATCTATATTTCTCCCTCCGTATTCCCGGGGGATAGGGGCAGAGCCAGACCGCGAATGGTGAAATATTGCGAATATCTTCTGGTCCGGCTCTGACCCACCCCTGCCCCCCTCCCGCCTTCCCCCCTGCATCCCGGCCTTATCTGGTGGTCTAGCGGGCTTTCGGGGCAGGAGCGATCTTCCTACGCTCCTGCCCCGTGCAGATCGTCAATAGGAAATGGCTGCCGTGAGTTCCTGTAGTCTCTCAAGAGTTTGGATGGGTCTGGGGTGGAGTTGGGGCAGGGGTACTTGGTTGGTATTTGTTAGGCTTAAGGGGTACTTGGCTTGAAAAGGTTGAGAAACACTAATCTAGTGGGCCAGAGAAACTGAGTCCTCTGGCTGGTTTTGTCTCAGTTTGGGCCCCTTGATTTAGAGGGAAGTTTTATAACAAGCCATTTAGGACCGGAAGCCAAGTAAGTGCCTATTTAAAAAAGACACACAGGTACGTACTGGAGTATTTTATAATGCCAATACTTTCACACCAGTTCTTTATGTAAAAGTTTAGAAGATTAGCATATGTGTGCACATACATGTGCACATGTGAGACATGCATCTATACACTATTGTGTAAATATACACATCTGCAATAGCATGTATTTTACATGTGGGTGGGACACATATTTCTATTTGTAACATATAGATTACTATGAAATACACAAGTATCAATATTACTTAAGCACACACATGCTAGCTCTATGACTGATGTAAGTACTCTCACCTAAGCATGTGCCAACATTAGCATTGATTAAGGGCCTGTTTTATAAAGCCGCGCTAGCGGCTGCTGCGTGGTAATGTCCTAGAAGCCCATGGAGATTTAAAGGGCTTCGGGGCTGTTGCCGCGCAGCAGCCACTGGCGCAGATTTGTAAAACAGGTCCTAAGTCTATTACTCAATTAAGTTATGTGCCAATATTGATGCCTAACTTTAGGCGGACTTTATAGAATCAGGGCCTTTAAGTCTTTATTTTAAAAATCAGCAGCGCAAAAACAGCTTAAATAATGGCAGCATACATTTACACCAGCTTGGGAGCTGGTATAAATATATGTAAATCAAGTGCTTGGGTAGGTGTATATTTTATCAAATATAGGGTCTTCTTATTAAACTGCAGTAAAAAGTGACCTTAGCATGCCCTTGCACAGGTCTAGTTGCAAAAGCGCTCTGATTCTGCAACTAGACCTTAGCAGTGCGTTCGACCTAGTAGACCACTAAATCATGCTACTATGCCTAGATGCAATGGGGCTCTCAGGGAAGGTAAAGAAATGGTTCCAAGAATTCCTAACAAACAGATCCTACTGTGTAGCCAGCAATGGAAATTACTCCAACCCATGGAAAAACCCCTCGGGGGTGCCCCAAGGTTCCCCACTATCACCCACACTGTTCAACATCTACATCACATCCTTAGGTCATCTACTACAAAAATTAAACTTAAAGCATTATATATATGCGGACGATATATCCATCTTAATCCCCTTAAATGACATAACAAATGAAATTATAGATAACCTCTCTCACATAATGATAGAAATCGAAAAATGGACAACCAACTTCAAACTGAAACTAAACACAGAAAAGACAAAAGTCTTCTTGGCAAGCCCCAAGGACAAAATAACCAGAACATCGCTAAAATTAAATGACCACGAATGCCCAGTCTCCAAAACCATAAAAATAGATACACATTTAACCATGACTGACCACACAAACTTACTGGTGAAGAAATGCTTTTATACGCTGTGGAAACTAAGGACCATTAAAAAATACTTCGACACAACATCCTTTAAATTATTGGTACAGTCTCTGATCCTATCTATCCTGGACTACTGCAACATCGTTTACCTAGGTATCCCAAAAAAACAATACAAAAATTAAAAAAAGTGCAAAATACTGCAGTTCGCATGATCTTCAGACTGAGGAAAAACGAACATATTAGCCCTTACTACAAAAAATTGCACTGGTTGCTAATGGAGGCGCAAATACTGTTCAAGTTTGCATGTATCTATTTCAAACAGATCTGGGGGACTAGCACCTTCCTACTTACCACCACACTTCACACTACACAACCCCACACGAACAACCAGAAACCGAAACGTCTTTACATACCCAAAGATCACAGGCTGCAAATACAAATCCTTTTTGGACAGAACCTTCATGTTCCAAGCAAGCAGACAGCAAACCTGGCTAGGAAACAACAATAATTGTGCCAGGCAGACCTACGGCGCATTCCAAAAATCAATTAAAACCGTTCTATTTGACAAATTCATCTCCTAAACAGATGCCCTTCACCCACTATATTTCCCCTTTGCCAACCTCGATGTATTTCCTATTAAGTAATTCCTATTTCTTATGTAACATTTCACTTCTTGCATTCTGTAATTTGCTGATTGTCCAGCCTTCTTTCAATGTGAACAGCCTAGAAGTCTTTCGACTATGGAGGTATAGAAAAATAAAGTTATTATTATTTTTTTTTTTTTTTACACACCCGTAAGAGTTCCAGTTTACTAGTTTTTCCGTTAATAGCCAGGCACTAATTTACCGTTATAGCATGTTCATTAAAAAAATTACCACAATAGTATTTACTACCACCTGCATTCAGCAGTAAGGGCACCCACATTAAGCATTCAGTAATGCATATGTTCTAACTGGTTAGCACATGAGTATCCACTCTCCGCCCAGCACACCCCATCAAAAAAGCACAAATATTTAGTGCATGGTTAATGCAACATGGCAAAACTAACACAGAACGCTTTAAAGAGGAACACTTGAGGCCATTTTTGCAGCTTTAAAAGAGCCCTATAATTAGAGGTACTTTGTGATGCCTAGTGGTGTACCTAGGGTATGTGGCACCCGGAGCCCATCATTTTTTGACACACACCCCCATGTAAAAAAATATTTTTTGTAATAACCATGAAACTGAATAAATGGTCATAATAGAAACAGGCAGTGAAAATTTTCTTTTATTGAACCTCATATATGTAACCATTATTCTGAACATACCATAACATAACATAAATTATGTCTGAATTGTCATGACATCAGAAGTACATATGGAGTAGTTGCAGGTGATGCTTGGGACAGTTCTGATTGTGTTAGTTCGGTTTTATGTGTTTTTTTAATAGAAGGGGACTTTTTATTTCTTTTTTGAAGGTTTTGTAGTCTCTGGTTGAGGTCAATAGGTTGTAGAGTTGGGGGGTCGAGTGTTGCAGCTTGAATGGCTAGGAGGTTGTCGAACAGTTTTTTTTCTTTTGACGTTTTTGGTTGAAGGGTGTGTGAATGGTGTGTGAGTTCTCCTATGTCTGGTGAGGTGGATTGAATTATTTAGCTGAAGAAATTAGTTACCCCCACCCTCATTCCACACACATTAATTTTCTTCCATTTTTGTTACCATTATAAAAAACACTGATAAGTTCCCAGAAAAAAAATACATTAAAATAAGAAGTGAAAACAAAGGCTCCTACAGATGAGAACATAACATAAGAATAGCCTAACTGGGTCAGACCAATGGTCCATCATGCCCAGTAGCCCATTCTCATGGTAGCCAATCCAGGTCTCTAATACCTGGTCAAAACCCAAAGAGTAGCAACATTCCATGCTACCAATCCAGGGCAAACAGACACATCCCCCATGTCTTAGTAACAGACTATGGACTTTTCCTCCAGGAATTTGTCCAAATCTTTCTTAAAACCAGCTACACTATCTGCTTTTACCATAACTTCTGGCCACTTCATTTTTAAGTTTAGATCTTTCCTTCCAAACAGAGACCTTCCTAGATGTCAAATACAGCACAAGGTAACTTCACACGGACTTAGCTGTGCAGGAAATGTGAATCTCCTCATACACCCATCATATAGTGCAAAAATGTGCATAGGTCTGGTTTTTTCTTTCGATCACTACATAGCCTAATGCCACACAAACAGCGCTGTTACAAACATATTCTGTAGGTCAGTGCTAAGGTTAACAAAGTTTCCTTCCTTGGACCAGAAGGAGATACTGACAAACCACTGGAAGAGATCCCAAAACAACTACCCAGGAACAACACCCAAAGACCCACTCAGTGTGTGAACCAGTTGAGTGGAGTGGACTAACTGGGGGGTGGAAATGGGCCCGGAGTTTGCTCAGCAGAATTTCCCAGACCACCTCTTCCTCTCAACACATTGACATGCTGCCACCACCACCACTAGGAATACCTCACCGGGTAGGCCAGCAATGCTATAAACTTTATAAAACACATTGTTATATTTTCAAAGCACATATTTTAACTGAACTCTCTGACATCCTCAGCCTTTCTATTCACAAAAATAGAAGGAAGAAAAGTTCCCGTTTTCTGCTGTCTCATGTCCCCGGCATATACAATATTTTTCTTCTGCAGACCCTTCAAAAGTCTGACCAAATCCTTGTTTCACTTGCATTATAAAGTACCGAGGATGCCATCTCTCCCAAATCCCAGGTCCTAAAGTCTAAGACAGTAACACAAACTAGTGCTGCCAGATTCAGGAAAAAAAATTTCGATTCAATTCAGCCTATTGAATTGGTTTATCGATTCGATTTTCCTGCCCAATTGGGTGTTTTTTTCCAAACATACTGGTGGGTTTATTTTATGGCTTTTTCACCCCCCTTTGGCTTCTCCTAACCACACTGGCGCTGTGGTGTAAATAAAATAAAGAAACAAAAAGGACTTTTCCTCTCTCTGTTAAATCCTAGCTTACGTTTGCGGTCTTAACACCAGCTCTGGCAGGATACACATTTCAAATCTGACATATTATAATCACAAAACAGAAAATAAAATTAGTTTTTCTACCTTTTGTTGTCTGGTTATTTTTCAAATCTTGTTGGTCCAAGGCTCTGGTTGTCTTCTGATAACTTGCTTGCCAGGGTCTCCTTCTTTCTTCTTTCTCCGTGCTAACCATCCATCTGCCATCTCTGTCCTCCCCTTCCATTTCCCTTCCCTCCCCCAGATATCTGGCATCTTTCCTTTTTTTCGTCTCCTTCCACAGATCCACCTTTTCTTAATTTCCCTTTCATCCAGCAGCTCTCCCTCCTTCCCCACCACCCCAGGGTCCACCATATCTCCCTTTCTTTTCCCAACTACCCTCCTAACCAGTATCTCTATCCCCCCTCCACACCATCCCTTGTGTCCAACTTCTCTCCCTTTCTGTTCCTTCCTTCCCTAAAACCCATGGTCCATCATCTCTCTCCCTATCCTCTATTTTCAGACCCATTATTTCTTCCCACCCAAAGTCCGGCATATGCATGTCTCTTTGAACCCCTCCCCTTTCCCTCCGTGTACTTCTACACCAGGGCCCCCTCCCCTGAAGGCCTGTCCCCCTTAAAGGTCTGCATCCCACCCCTGAAGGCCTGTCCCCCCCTTGAAGGCCTGCAGTCCCCCGAAGGCCTGCACCCCCTGAAGGCCTGTCCCCCCCTTGAAGGCCTGCCTGCCTGTTCCCCTTGAAGGCTTGTCCCCCCCCCCTTTATGGCCTGCCTGCCTGTCTGTCCACCCCCAAAGGCCTGCCTGCCTGTTCCCCTTGAAGGCCTGTGCCCCCCCTTGAAGGCCTGCATGCCTGTCCCCTTGAAGGCCTGTCCCCCCCGAAGGCCTGTACCCCCCGAAGGCTTGTCCCCCCCTTGAAGGCTTGCCTGCCTGTTCTCCATGAAGGCCTATCCCCCCTCAAAGGCCTGCAGCCCCCCAAAGGCTTGTCCCCCCTTGAAGGCTTGCCTGCCTGTCCCCCTGAAGGCCTGTCTCCCCCCCCTCCACAAGGCCTGCCTGCCTGCCCACCCCACCTTGAAGGCCTGCTGCCCCCCACTACCTCGAAGGACCGCTCGCCGCCACCACCACCACCAGGAAGCACTGCTCATCCCCCCGGCCTCCCTGCACCATTTCCCTGGGGAAACAGCCTGCAGCAAGATCGCGATGCCAGCGATCTTTGCCTGCTTTGGCCGTTTCCTCCGCTGCGGTCCCGCTCCTCCTCTGACGTCAGAGGAGGGGCGGGACCGCGGCAGAGGAAACAGCCGAAGCAGGCAAAGATCGCTGGCATTGCGATCTTGCTGCAGGTTGTTTCCAGATGCGACACCGGCACAGGTGGGGGGGAACTGGACCGGGAGCACCCCTTCAGGGCTTGCACCCGGGGTGGACCGCCTCCCCCTGCCCCCCTATTAGTACGCCACTGTTGATGCCATCTATGCTTCACTCAAATTTCTCCCCACTTTAGTTGGATAAAAATATGCAGCAACTTGTCACATGGGATTATTTTATAATAAAAACATAGAAACAACCCCCTACCCCCCCCCCAATATTCGCAGCTATTTAACCAGCCAGAAACTGGCTGAATAGCATTTTGGAATCTAACTGCAAAATTTCAATGTGAGTTAACCAATCTGTGGCACTTATGCAGGCTGCCTCCCACCAACTGAATATCAGCCCCATAGAAAAATAAAGGCAGATAAAGACAATATGGCCTATCCAGTCTCCCCATCTATATAGTCTACAATTCTTTCCTCTCAGAAATCTTAAGTAGTCATCCCAAATTTTCTTGAATGCAGATACACTTTTCATTTTTACCACCTCAACCTGGAGGCGGTTCCATGAATTCATTGCTTCTGTGAGAAGTATTTCCTCAATTCTAGAATTTCCTTTCAAAGAGACTCACTTCCTGTGCATTTATGCTACCGAGGTATTTAGACATTTCCATCATATCTCCCCTCTCCTGCCTTTCTTCCAAAATATACATATTGAGATCTTTAAGTCTGTATCCATATGCTGTATGATAAAGACCACTGACCATTTTATTAGCTTTCCAGAATCGAACACAATATTTTAATTGAGATCTCACCAAAGTCTTATACAGAGGCATCATCATCTCCTATTTCCTATTGGTCATTCCTCTCCCTATGCACTCAAGCATCCTTCTAGATTTGCCATTGCCTTTTCTATACCCAAGTCCCATTTCTTATGTGCACAAACGTTCTCCCTCCCCCCCCCCCTTAACTGTACCATTCCATCAGGTTTTTGGAGCCCATAAGAATGACCCTGTATTTTTTGAGCTTTAGATCTTAGCTGCCAAATTCTGGACCATTCTCCTTTGTTAGTGAAAAGCATACATAAATACTTTCCTGTTTTATAAGTTCATCAATTTTTTAGGGAGGCTAATTGGATATTCTCTTACTCTAGAAATTGTAATTTAAAATATTTGCTATGTAGGTCTGATGTACATATGGTCTTGTGTAAGTGAAAATACATCTCAAGAGGTAGGCCATTTTAAATGCAATCATTACTCTATGTGCGATATGACTGAATCCAGTATATACTACCATCCTATCACTTAGCAATGTTTGACTTCAGAATGTCAAGAGCACTCTTCTATATCACTTGTTCACTTATTCATTCACACGTTTCACTTGCATTCACTTTTCACTTATGGTGTTCACACACAAAATATAATAATATAACATATGCTCATACATATGTACCCTAACACTTTATAGGACCCCTGAGGAAGGTGTGTATAGCCGAAGCACAGACCGCATAAGGTCCGCACCATCGTTTTCTTATATGGAAGAGTATGCATTCTTTAAATGTTGGATTGAATAAATACTTGCATCAAGTACATCTGTCCCACAGTCCTGGTTTTTTTGTTTGACTTCATAATGTCTCCATGACCACCATTAAATCCAAATCAACCTCTTCTAACAAAGCCTTTGGATCCAGAACTTTATTTCCCATGCTACAGGGATTAATATACACTGCTTTCCAGATGTTGCACCTTTTCCCCATTTGGGTAAAGGTATTTAATGCTTCACTTACCTGAGGGTTTTGATCACCCAGCCCCAATGATTCTGGTTTAGAGCCCTCTTCGATAGGTTAGCCAGTCAATCACAAAAGACAAGCACCTAAGTCAGAGTGTAGAATAATATATGCATCCAAACATCATTCTTCAGAAAGAACTCTTGCCTAATATTCTTCAAAAAAAAGGGGAAGCCATGAAGCACAAAAGATAATGAATTTCAATAAATAAAGAGCTTGGATGAGGGTGAACTCGGCAGTACTGTATTTAATATTGCACAAAGCAGAACTATTCAAGTTGATCCCTGTAACAATCACTCATCCAAGCATATTCACAATATGCTTTGCTTTAACGTTTAATCAATACCAATACAACGGTTTCAGTCGAGAACAAGTTACTTGATGAGGGATATACCTCTCTGAAAAATGCTGTGAAATATTCCTTATGTCGCTGCCCAATTCAAGTTCCATCAATAATTTTTATGATTGGTTCAGGGGATAGACAGGAATATGTAGAAAGAAATCAAGTGCTGCCAGTGGTTCATAGCATCAAATCCGGTATTTCTTGCTTTAAAAGTGTCACCATCAAAGTCACATTATTTATATTCAGAGTGAATCTGTGGATTCCTGTCCTCCACTTTTGGTCTCTCAGGGCTAGATTCACTAAACCTTCCAATCCTGTAACGACGATCGCAAAACCAGTTTTATTGGTTTTCCGAACATTTCCCGACCCTGACCCGATTTACTAAACTGCTGCCCGATCAATTGCCTATCCTATTCGATCCAAACAAACAAATCAATCCAACCAAACAAATGGCCAATCAGGAACTTCATTCGGCTCAGACCTAAGGAAGGCAGTGATTGGCTCAGGCACCCAGGCCCCTTCCAACGGAGGTCCTGATGCACCTGAGCCAATCAGGGCCCTAGGACCCTCGTCGTGCATCACATGATGCATCAGGATGGGGCCTAAAGCCCACATTCGCATCACGGAAGGACAGAGGAGAAGGAGCAGGAAGACTTTGCGGCTCCTCCTACTCCCATCGCTGGAGGCCTATGGAGCAGGAGGGACTGAGCACCCCTCTTGCTCCCAACTTTAGAGGTAGGGGGAGTGGGGAGTGGGAGTTCATCTTTTGGGAGGGGAAGCACCAATGACAGGAAGGAGTCTGCATCCCTCCTGCCATCCTATTTATGTCAGCGGTGACAGTGGCAGGCATTGGCGGCAGGCATTTAGCTTCAGGGAGGGAGGAGGTACTTTGGGGGGGAGCTTTTTTTTTTTTAAATCGCGCAATTATTTTGTGTGTGTAATACATGCAAAATATCTGTATGATTAAAAAAAAAAAAAAAAAGCTGGCAGAAGCCCTGACAGCAGTCACAGGAGGCTGCTTCTCAAAGCAGCTCCTGATTGGATAAGACCCGACTTAGAGCAGGAAGAGGCTGTTGGAACATACCGCGAGTGATTTCCTGCACTTGCCGGCACTCCAGCTGCTCTCTCCTGCCTCTCCAGCTGTCCTCTCCTTGTCGGCGTTTTGTGGTCAGAAAATACCGCAAATGACCGGGACCGCAAACCTGCAACCACGAACGACCAGGCGAACACTGTACTGTTCTCCCAGAAGAATTCAGAACGGTTTACATGGGTTTATTCAGGTACTCAAACATTTTCCCTGTCTTTCCAGGTGGGCTCACAATCTATCCAATATACCTGGGGCAATGGGGGAATTGAATGACTTGCCCAGGGTCACATGGAGCAATGTGGGTTTGAACCCACAACCCAAGGGTGCTGAGGCTGTAGCTTTAACCACTGCACCACACTCTCAAGAATTCAAGATATAATGCATGCTATATCAAGGAAGACTTCTCTGCAGTCAGAAGTGGCAGGCTTCAAGGGCCTGTGAGATGTCCTTGATGTCAGAGGCCAGAAAAGCTGACTGTCATAGGAGTCTGTGGCATCTCTTGTATCCCAGGATGAATCTAGGTTTGCCTAGCACTTTAATCTTCAGACTTAATTACATTTATGCATTAAAGTTTTGAAATTTACCTCTACTATGGCTACGTTATCTATTTGGTGATCTACTCTGTGTGTGTGTTGCACATAGCTCTGTAGATTCCTGCATCTCACTGTTCCCAGTTTTCTATACACTCCTTCATAGAAGCACATGCACACGCGGAACCAGGAGATAACCTAATTGATTGCAACAAAGAGGCAACTACCTGCTTTATTTAAAAATGAAACTTTAGGCCATTGAAGTATTTGTCCTTCTGAACTACCTCTGTGTTATTTGTGTGTGTAAACACTTTTAATTGGGGGGATGGCACCAAATAAGGGGGATTCTTGCATGGTGTGTATTTTTTTATTATTATTGTTTCTACCAAGATTTAGGAAACTAGGGGAGAACTGTCTTCCCTCGTACATCAAGGCTCATCTTTCCCTGTGGAGTAATTCAGAAAAAGCCTACACATGGGATGACAGTTACATAGCACAAGATTTTCAGTTGGAAATTAACAAAGTTATTTGCAATGACTAGACAGGACTTTAAACAAAGGAAAAGTTGCATTCGTCATAATTTTCCCCTTAAATTCTGAAATGATCATTCGAGCAAGAAAGCATAATTATATCTATTTTATGAATGTAGCCCTTCTTCTGGGAATTCAAGCTCTGTGCTTGATGGATCCCTGGCAAGAGCTGGGATGGATACATTGACGGAAGAAGAAAAAAGAATTATCATCGGCAAGGGTCAAGGCATACTCTTTCAAGGTTAACGAACCTCTTCAGACATTATCATGGTGCTCCAAAATGAAAGATATTACTGAATACATTTCTTCAAAGCAAACAGTCGGCAATGACAACTTCCAATAAAAATGGTGCAGCATATTTAATCAGGCTCCTAAAAGTCTACCTCCTTCATAGTATGAGGATTATTAACAAAGGAGTTATTAAAAAAATATTTCTTCTTTTTTACTATATTCGTTCATTAAAAGTTCTATTTTCTGTTGCAAAATCAGAGGCTTTCAAAAAACAACTTTTAGAGTCTGTCTCATCAAACAGCTTTGATTCTTAGATAAGGGAACTCTCTCAGGATCGTTTATAGTTTATTATTTCTGTTCTACTTTTGTCCAAAGTGGATAACAAATGGTACATACATATTAAAACACTTAATAAATCACGGGGGGGGGGGGGGGGCGCTAGTGAGCGCAAGCACAGATGGCAGCTTAGCGGATTAGCTCCGGAGACCCTCGTGTTAGTGCCTCAAATAACTTCACTTTTGCCGATTGATTAAATACCATCTCTTGGCTAACTTTATTCTTAATATGTCTACATCGAAGCCGGGAAAACGTAAGAGCGCTGAACCTGCTTCCCTGCACAAGCAGGCTTCAGGAAAATTGGACTACGAGACGTCAGCCATTATGGCCGAGCTCCGCGGCATTCGGGAGCTGCTTACTGACACCAAACAGGACATTTCAGAGATGAAGGGTGATTTAACCAACCTGAAGGGTGAATTTACCAAGGTACTCACCAGAATCGATGTCCTGGAAATGAAGGCTGTGGCGACTGATGAATTGCTAAAACTTTTGCGACGCCGGTCAGCAATTGTGTGGCTCTGCTGGAGCGTGCGTTGGAGGACACTGATAATAAGGCCCGTCGAAATGGATTTCGTATTCTTGGTCTGGCGGAAGGACGGGAGGCGTGTGACCTTGTGGAATTCCTGGGTGCCTTATTGCCGCAGATTCTTAAATTAAATACTGTACTCAAGCTGGAGTTTGATAATGCCTATCAGGTGCCCCACCAGCGGCAACAACCAACTATGTACCCAAGGCCGATTGTGGTGACCATGCTACGTCACAGCCAGACCATGTTAATCATGTAACATGCGAAGCTCCATGGCCCGATTGTCTTTGAAGGCACCAAACTACTCTTTGTACCAGACTTAGTGAAAGAGACTGCTAAAAGACGTAAGCAATTCTTGGCTTATAGGCCTAAATTAAAAGATATGGGAGTCAAGTTTGGTGTTCTCTTCCCGGCTCGCATGCGGGTCACGTATAACAACAAAACCACTGATTACATCGATCCTGCTGTTCTGGCTGAGTTCATTGAGTCAGTACAACCATCTTCCATTGACAAGACCTGAACTCTGAATATGTGTCACTTGCCATGGTGTTATCAGTTATTTCCATATATGGGTTGTCTTTATCTCTGTTATTGCTGACTGAGCCAAGCTCTGTAATGGTTCCACCGCAGTGATGTTTACTACTTCTCACTGATTTGTTTCTCTGATAGCAGATTCGCTGGACTATCAGTGCTACTCACTAAACCCATAGGTTATGTTAGCTTGTTTGCTAACCTATCACGTTGATACAGTCTGTGCCATACTTATCATTTTGTATTCACAGGTTTATGCCATTGATGTTTTATTCCTATGTACTCATATCTTTGTTATTGATTACATTTCATACCTTATGTCTTTTGAATTATTTCTTACTATCACATGTCAGTAACATGCCTATCCCTCAACGTTAAAGGTCTCAACAACCCGGTGAAGAGAACCAAAATACTGAGGTATATCGAAAAATTTGCACCAGATATTATCTTGCTCCAAGAGACCCACCTCTGCAACAGAGTCTACTAAATTAGTGCTGAGGGGGTACTATCCGGTATTGTACTCTGCTGCAGTACATAAAAAAGGAGGTGTAGCCACTTTTCTACGGAGACGTCCGGATTTTGTCTTCTCATCTCATACTACAGATATTGGTGGCAGATGGTTGTCTATTAATATGCAAATTAATAATGCTCCGATCAGTGTTGTTGCTGATCTGATTACTTCTACCTGTGGCTCACATTATATTTTGGGGGGCGACTTTAATCTAATCTTAAACCCTCTACTGGACAGGAAGTCGACTGTTCCTTATCGTAAATCTAGGTCATGGTTTAAATTGCAGGAACTAATGGAACAACTGAAACTTGGTGACCCGTGGAGAACCTTGCATTCAAAGGAACTAGATTACACTTTCTACTCCGTTCCACATGCCTCTTACTCGCGTATAGATTTTTTTCTAATTAGTTATAATTTGATGGCTAAAGTTGACTCAGATACCATTGGAGAAATAGCAGTATCGGACCATGCTCCAATTTTTTTGTCCTTCCATGACTTAGGTGCCAGAATCAACAAGAGTGCATGGCGTTTTAATTCCTGTCTACTGTCTGATGAACAATTTGTATCTACTATTCGGCGCAACATCAGGGAATTTTGAATTTAACAAACCGGAAGTAATGAGCTGGACTACCACCTGGGACTGTTTCAAGGCGTATGTCAGGGGTTTGATAATCTCTTATGCAGCCGCCAAGAAAAAGAAACTTGTGGAATGTGAAACTGCCCTTCAGAAAAAGTTACGTGATGCTGAAGAATCTCACAAATCTCATCTTCATGACCCTATGTCTTTGGAATCTCTAAGGAAATTGAGATTTGAATACAATTTATTATTTAGTTCATCTGCCGCCAAAGAAGTTTTCATGAAGTCAACACATTATTATGCCAATGTCAACAAGTGTGGTCATCAATTAGCGGAATATGTTAAAATAAAAACAGAAAAAACCATGATCCCGGCTATCCAGGATGAAGCTGGATCAATGTGGCTCAATAGTGTTGATATTTGTTCACAATTCCATCAATTTTACACCACATTATACTCATCTGAGGCTCAGGATATCCCCTCATTTGACCTTTTCTTAGCAGGTTTGACTCACAATGTTCTCTCTGATGAAGAAAATGCGACTCTGTCAGCGCCGTTGGAATGTTCTCATTTATCCGAAGCTTTACTCTCCATGGCAAAGAGGAAAGCACCTGGGCCGGATGGCCTCACAGTTGAATTCTACCTTGCTTTCCAGGATTTGCTCCTTCCTGTACTTCTTCAGCTCTATACTTACCTAATTGACTGGTTGGGTCCAAGGAACATTCGCTGAAGCAACGATTATTGTCTTATTGAAACCTGATAAAAATCCTCTTAGTTTCAAAAACTATAGACCTTTATCATTGATCAACACAGATGTGAAGATCTTTGCAAAAATTTTAGCCCTCAGGCTACAATCTGTACTTCCTACAGTTATCCACCCAGATCAAAGTGTTTTCATGTGTGGTCGCCTCTCATCTGATAACACCAGGCTCTTTGCACATATTATTCACCAAGCTCAACAATCTGCTACACCTCTTGTTGTGGTAGCCTTGGATGCAGAGAAGGCATTTGACCGTATTGAGTGGTCTTTCGTTTTTGCAGTGCTGAAATGGTTTGGGTTTAACAATACATTCATTACCATGGTGAAAGTTCTGTATATGAGTCCTACCACCACTATACGCATCAATGACTCGATTTCTAACTCATTTCAACCTACTCGAGGAACCAGGCAGGGATGTCCTCTATCCCCCTTACTATTCAACCTTGCGCTCGAACCATTACTCATTGCTATTAGATCTAATTCGACCATCAAAGGATTCTGCAAAGGTGATTTTCAGGCAAAATTATCTGCATATGCTGATGATGTGCTTTTGTACGCTGAACCAGTTTCTCTGCCGCATATTTTCCTTTTGTTCGATAACTATTCCCGGGTATCTGGATATAAGCTTAATCTCTCCAAGACCGAGATCATGCCTCTCAACAACTCAGTGGATCTTGAATCCCTTCGTGATCTTAATCTACAACCGGCATCACAGAAGATGAGATATCTAGGTATCTTCTTTGGTTCAACTTTGGAGGACACGGGCAAATACAACTCAGATCTGCTGCTCTATATTGCTACCTCTATGACAGACCGATGGTCCCCACTTAAACTATCTTGGTGAGGGAGGCTAGATACCATCAAGATGATTTTGACGCCTAAACTCAATTATATTCTCTCCATGATTCCTTTCCTCTTGGATGCTAAGGTATATATTAAGTTGGAATCGATATTGGTCAAATTTCTATGGCAGCGGAAACCTCCTCGGATTGCATTAAAAAAAACTCAAAGCTGCCAAGGAGCATGGTGGTGTGAATTTTCCAAGCTACTATGAATACCATCTGGCCTTTCTGTCACGTCAAGGATCAAAATGGTTACTTGATTCTCCACTTGAGCATCCTCCGTCCTGGCTCTCTCTTGAGTTGGAAATAGTCTCAGCAAATCATTTGAGACTTATTCCGTTCATGGCACTTCATTATGTTACTGCCAACAATGTCATTTTCTCTTCTACTAGAACTGCGTTGCGAGCAATTGACACTTGTGCTGAACTGGGTTGGAACTCGACCTTACACTCTCCTATATGGCACAACCCACTCATCAAGATACAAGGTCAATACATAGAGTAGAAATCATGGATCAAGAAGGATGTTTGGTCTATTGCCCATGTGATGGTGAACTCTAAACTAATGTCATTTCAATATCTCGCCTCCGAATTTCAGTTGCCTGCCACTCAACATTTCCGTTGGCTTCAGCTATGTCACTGCTTATTGATATGTCTAAAAGCCCATCAGTTGTCTTCGCTGACTCCTACTATATTACAGTGGTGCTTGAAATTTAGTGGAGAAAAGAAAGAAGCATCTGCATGGTACCAATTGCTTCATGACAACAAATTTTCTTCTTGCATAACCCTTCACACGATATGGGAGGATACTGTTAATGCCACATTTGTTCCTGCCACATGGAAACTCATTTGGATCTCTGCGAGAAGATCCCTCAAATCTTCTGCCATGGCCCAGCAGATGTTTTTTCTCCTCCACAGGGCCTACTGGACACCTCACAAGCTGTCTATAATCGACAGCAAACATTCTAATAAATGCTGGTCTTGTGTTCTGGAGGTTGGCAGATTTGCCCCCATGTTTTATTACTGCCCAAATGTGTATGAGTTTTGGTCCCAAGTGTGGGCGATCATCTACCTATTTGGTCCCAAGTGTGGGCGACTTTCTACCTATTACATCTCCTCACTCATTTGCTGTGGTGATATTTGGTGCTTTTGCTTTACCTGATATTTTGGACAAACACCAATCCAGGTTACTGTGTAGTTTATTGCAATTAGCTCACAAATCTATCCTGTCCAACTGGAAAGATTCTGCATCACTAAGCGCAACTATTTGGTGGAATATAGTGTGTCTCTATATTAAATATGAGAAAGTAGCAGCTGAGAAAACTAATTCATTGTCCACTTTTAACAAAATCTGGGCTTCTATTGTAGACATGTGTTGATTTATATAATACTTTGCCTGCCTCTTTTTGTATATTCCTTGTTACGTATATTCCCTGTGATAGTTGGTATGTATTTCTAGACAATGCCACAGTACTGTATCATGGTTTCTTTTCTTGTACATTTCTTATATATTTTCTGACAAAATTTCAATAAAAATATTGAACACAAAAAAAACACTTAATAAATCACTACATATAAATACAGCGATGCCTTGGAATCCGAACTTAATCCGTTCCAGAACCCTGTTCGAGTTCCAAAGCGTTCAAGTTCCAAGACAATTTTTCCCATTGAAAATAATAGAAACTGGATGAATCCGTTCCTGAGTCCACAAATTCAAATTTTAACAGTAAATACACTGGATTTTAAGGTAAAATATTAAATATTCCAAAGCAGCATTCAGATTCTAGTGCACAAACACACACATACAATGTGCAGGGTGTTCAGATTCCAAAGCAGAGTTCGGATTCTGGGGCAAAATTTACTAGAATAAAAAGTTTGGATTCCAAAGGGTTCAAATTCTGGGGCATTAGGATTCTGAGGTACCACTGTATCTCATTCAAAACTATCAAAGGTTTCTCTCAAAAGTGCTGAAGAAAGATAAAAATCAATACTTCAATCAAAACTATTACTAAGTAATGTATTTCATCTGACAAAGAAAGATGTTTTTTTCAACATTTTTTTGAATTAATACAAGTCTTTCTGTTGCCGAAGATACACTAGCAGCCTATTCCACTCTGATGGTCCAGCACAGGAAAACACACTTTTCCTTATACTGTAGATTTGTAGTGCAAATATTTCTGATTAGGGAGAACCAATCTAGATTGAGCTGAGGCACTCAGAGTTCTAGAACAGTGTTCTTCAACCACCGGTCCCTGGACTGGTGCCGGTCCACAGGGCCGGCACATGCATCAGGCCCAAAATAGTGTTCTTCAACCGCCGGTCCACAATGCGCTCAGTGCGGCGTTATCTTCGAACCGGCTCCCTCTTCCTCACTGATTCAGTGCACAAAGCCACGGGCAGCAGCTCCTATATGTGTCCTGCACCTGAACCAGAAGCCTTCTCTCTGACATCGCAACGTCAGAGGGAAGGCTTCCAGATGAGGTGTGGGATGTGCAAGGAGCCGCTGCCCACAGCTTTGTGCACTGCATCAGTGAGGAAGAGGGAGCTGGCCTGAAGATATCACCAGGGACGCCATAAAATGGCCAGGCGGGAGCAGGCCAGAAGGTAAGGTAAGGAATAGCATAGAGGGAGGGAGACAACATAGGTGTGGGGGGGGAATGATTTTATTTTTGAATTTAGTGATTGAATTATGTCAATTTTGAGAATTTACATCTGCTGTCAGTGTGCTTTTTGTAGTTTAATTTTGTGGTTAACCATTATGTGTTGTTAATAAGATTATATTGTGTGTATCTACGAAAAATGAATGGAAAAAGTATTTACAATTAGTACTATTATGGGGGCGGTGTCTAGTATGGAGATTGGGTAGAGATGGGCGGGGTCTGGCCCATGACTTAGCCCAGTGTTCTTCAACTGCCAGTCTGCGGACCGATGCCGGTCCAGAAAATAATTATTTTATTTCTACCGGTCCATAGGTGTAAAAAGGTTGAAGAACACTGTTCTAGAAAGTACATAAGGCATCAAACCACAGTCACATTACAGGATATATGGTAAGTGTTTACCAGAATAGAACAATTTGTTCAAAAGACTATTCCAGATTTGTGCCAGGTCTCTCAAGATGCACTGGTTAAAATGCCTGAATTTGAAAATAAGTTCAGCCAAAGCTAAAGCCTTACATGGCTGTGGAAGCCCACATCATGCTATTGTTTACCATACTATAGGCTCCTTTTACTAAGTTGCGATAGCGTTATTAGCGTGCGCAGAATTTTAGCGCACGCTAAACTCATGCTACACGGCTAGAACTAACGCCAGCTCAATGCTGGCATTAGCGTCTAGCGCACGTGGCAATTCTGCGTACGCTAAGCGTGAGCTAAAACCACTATTGTAGCTTAGTAAAAGGAGCCCTATGTCTGAGAATGCAGCAAAGTGGTTAGAACTGAAGCCTCCACATCCTGACATTGTACTAACCCACATGGCTCCTTGTGACACTGGCAAGTCATTTAATCCCCTATTGACTCACGTACATTAGATAGAGTGTGAGCCCACTGGGACAGACAGGAGAAAATGCTTGAGTACCTGAATAAATTCATGTAAACTGTTCTGAGCTCCCCTGGGAGAATGAAATAGAAAATTGAATAAAGAAATAATATTTGAAAGTGGACAGAGAACACAAAAGACTGATTCTTTAATTACTGTACTCCAGTCTGCTCTTATCTCGAATATTACAGATAGTTTATCTATGCATGTTAAGACTGAAGTATTGGAAAATCTTTTTGGAGTTAGAAATCTCAGATTTTAAATTTTCCTCTTACACATTCCCCCTCTTCTATTAAACTGCGCTAGCAGTTTTTAGCACAGAGAGCTGCGCTGAATGGCCCACGCTGCTCCTGATGCTACAATAATACCTTATCCTAAAGCAAAAATAAATAAATAAAGCAAATATAAATTTTTTTCTACCTTTGTTGTCTGGTTTCTGCTTTCCTCATCTTCTCATCATTCTCTTCCTTCCATCCACTGTCTGCCCTCTCTCTGCCTCTTCCATATGGCATCTTTGTATGCCTCTTCCAGAAATTGTCTGCCTCTCCCTTCCATCTCTTTCTCCCTCCCCTCCATTGGTGTGGCATCCATCTTCTTCCCTTCCCTCCTCCAATGGTCTGGCATCTCTCCTCTCCTTCCCTTCCCTCTCCCACACCCCCATGGTCTGCCATTTCACTCTCTGTTCTCCCTTCCCCCATTTCCATCAGCATCTGCCCCCTTTCATTCCCTCCAACCCAATTGCATCCAGTATCCTTCCCCCTTATGTCTCTCTCACCTTTCCCTACACACCAATTCCATCAGCATCTGCCCCTTTCTCTCCCTCCACTACCCCTCCATACCATCCCTGCCCCCTTTCTCTTCCTCCACCACCCTTCCATGCTCCTTTCTCTCTCCCCCTCCAAACATTGCATCTGCCAGCTCTGTCCTCTGAGCTCTTTTGCAAAAGGCAGCCCGAAAGCAGAATTAGAACAGCTGACTGCAATGCGTTACCCCCCCCCCCCCGCATCAACGGCAACGGCCCTTCCCGCATCAATGGCAACGGCCCTCCCCGGCATCAATGGCAACGGGCCTCCCACATACATCAACGGCAACAGGCCTGCCCCCCACCCCGCATCAACGGCAATGCAGCTAGATCTGTTATAGGAAGGTCTCGTGATGACTGCGTCTGCCAGTCCATCCCCCTCCGACATCACTTCTTCCGGAGCAAGTAAGTGACATCGGAGGGGGATGGAAGCAGTCATCGCAGGACCTTCCTGTAACAGAGCCAGCCGCATTGCCATCGATGGGGGGCCCGTTACTGTTAATGCCGGGAGGGGGCCATTGGTGTTTTTAAAAAATGGCAAGGTGAATCGTTCTCCTTCAGCGGGCCCCCCTCACAGTTTTGGGCCCTAGGCACATGCTTACTTGGCCTATTGATTAATCTGGCTCTGAGCATCAGACACCTTAACTGCAATCAGTTTGTTATCAAATGAGCATGTTACCAGTATATTTTCAGGGGTCATTTTATATGGGTCGCAGCACCCATGCAAGGTCGATCAATGGCTGAGAACGCTGTCCAGTGGCATCACGAAGGGAGCAGGATAGAGCTAGATCATGAGGGTGTTCCTTAAAGGACGCATTTACCACTCCTGCCGGCTTCTTAGCCTTTTTCTTGGCTGTGGGGGTAGATTGGCAGCCGTGCTGAAGTGCAGGTTCCAGAAGGTTCCGGACCCAGCCAGTTGTGCACTCCTCTAGGGCATGCACCCAGGGCAGTCCCCCTCCCCTCCCCGCCCTTGGTACGCCACTGCATTTTTGTTTTATACCTATGTGAATAAGCATTTAAATAATTTTAGGCTGGCGTGCACTTATGGAGGCTGCTCCAAGTCTGATAGTTATAGGGCTCCTTTTACTAAGGTGCGCTAGTGTTTTAGCGCGCACTAAAGATTAGCATGTGCAAACCACACACTAAACTAAAAATACTAACACAAGCTCTATGGAGGCGTTAGCGTTTAACGCGCGCGGCATTGTAGCACGCACTAAGCGTGTGCTAAAACTGCTAGCGCACCTTAGTAAAAGGAGCCCTTAGTCTGTCCTTTATGCCTATATAAAAATAAAAGAAGAATGAACTGTTGCTGTGTATTTTTGGATGTTTCCAAGACTACCAAGATCTAAAGAAAACATTTTCTTCCTTTGAACCAGAAGTGTATAGTGTACGATGCAATCTTTTTTCTTCAGTTTCCTAGTAAATGTTTAAAGAAATTTGGGCTCCTTTTACTAAACGGCGATAGAGGTTTTTAGCGTGATCTGGCGAGGTAATTGCTTTGATATATTCTTATAAGCGTAGGAACATTTACTTTGCAGGCCCACGCTAAAAACCTCTAGTGCCATTTAGTAAGACCCAGCATTTATTAATAGAAGGTATATTTTCATAAATCCCCAACAATTAAGAAATTTTTGTCTCATACTATAGGATAATGGTTACAGTCCAAAAGTGGGTCCAAAAGTGCTAAAATTTGTAGTTGGCCAGTCTGTTTATTTTCTTTTGTATGTTTCTATGGAAGAATGCTCTATTGTTTAATAGACTGGATTTCTCCTATATTTATGGGCCACTAGAAGCACTGTAATTTTTTTTTTTTTTCTGTTGATAAAAGTATTTTTCTTTTTTATCATTTTAATCATAAATAGTTGTTTCATTGAGTTTATTTTGTAATTTTTCACAGAGATTTTTCTCTTTTTTTAAAGATTTAGGTGCCCTTTAATTAAGCAGTGATAAATAGCGGCTTGAGCTATCCCCCAGCTTAGGCTTTTTCAGCACTCTAAGGATGCTTTTAGTGCTGCTGAGAAAAGGCCAATTTTCCTATTTCTTCAATAATGGCCATGCACTAATTTGCCCATTAGTGCGTGGCAATTACCATGTGAGCAATTACCAACACCTATTTTGAGGGCCATAAGGGCTCATGTGCTATCCATAAGCTCATCAGTTAGCATGTGGCAGTGTGGTTATGCTCTGCACAGATTTCTTTAAAAAAGCATACAGTGCCCCATAATATAAACAGTGCCCCATAATTTCAGCTGCCAGCGACACCTAAGTTTGAGATTCAAGACAAAGTTAGGCAAATTCCTGCTGAACCGGAACGTACGCAGGTAAGGCTGGTCTCAGTTAGGGCACTGGTCTTTGACCTAAGGGCTGCCGCAGGAGCGGACTGCTGGGCATGATGGACCACTGGTCTGACCCAGCAGCGGCAATTCTTATGTTCTTAATCAGAGTGGTTATTGATCACACCAGTTTTCAGCCAATCAAAAAACCCAACCATTAAGCAATTTAAGAGTTTGTCACTGAACTCTTAGGACACCTAGCAACGCCTAAGTGGAAGCACCCTCCCAAGCCTAATGATGCCTATCTCAAATAGTATGCAGGGTTATGGGCAGAGAATAGGCATGGTTGACTTGGGAATTGCTAGGCATCTGACATAGGTGTCGCCAAATTAGGCGAGTGAAAAGCTCACTTAATGGAGCAGTGCCTATGTCTAGGATGCCTAGCAATGCCTAAGTCCCCTTAGGTGCCGTTAGGCATGATTCTATAAACAGTGCCTAGCGGTTGATTGACAACCGTGCCAAGTGGAACCTACAATATAGGCGCCACTATGCGCTGTTTATATAATTTGAGCCACAGTGTCTTTTACGTCCTTTATATGGTAGAATCTAGAAAGATCCGCATGGAAGTTTGAGGCTGACATTGGCCCATAATGCATCATGCTGTCATCGGCGTGGGGACAGTAAGAAAAATGGCAATAGGCAGGAGGCAGCCCAACTTCTCTGAGGATGACATACTTGCTGACCAGGCTTATGAGAAGTTATAACAGATATTGAAGAGCCTGGCAGAGGCTGACTGCCAAATGCAATGAGCAAGCCTCCTTCCCTAGGGATGTAAGTAAAAAAGGCAAGCAGGGTGCAGTAAAACTCCTGATTGCCTCTGTCAGCTATGACCCTAGCACAGGGGTGGCCAACTCCGGTCTTCGAGGGCCAGAATCCAGTCAGGTTTTCAGGATTTCCCCAAAGAATATGCATTGAAAGCAGTGCATGCAAATAGATCTCATGCATATTCATTGGGGAAATCCTGAAAAGCTGACTGGATTCTGGCCCTTGAGGACTGGAGTTGCCCACCCCTGCCACAACAAAGCCCCTGTTTTGTATGCCACTGCTGAACAGCTCAGAGTGAAAGGAGGTCCTGGTAGGGTTTGAACCTGCTACTCTTCCATTCTAGGTCAACTGATGTCAGAGGAGGGGCGGGACCGCGGTCAGAGGGACAACTCGGGAGGCCTATGGCAACCTGCAAGAATCGCTGAAGTACCCGCGATCCTTTCTGCAGGTTGCTTTGAAGAGGAATCGGGTAAAGGGAGACCAGAGGGGAACACGCAGGCCTTCCCGAGGGGAGGGGGAGGGGGGACAGTCCTTCGGGTGTAGGGGGGAGGTACAGGCCTTCAGGGGGGGACAGACCTTCGGGGGTGGGGGAAGGTGCAGTCCTTCGGGAGGGTGGAGGCCTTCAGGGTGGGTGCAGGCCTTCAGGGGGTACAGACCTTCGGGGGGGAGGTGCAGTCCTTCAGGGGTGGGTGCAGGCCTTGAGGGGGTACAGACCTTCGGGAGGGAGGTGCAGTTCTTTGGGGGGGACAGACCTCCAGGGGAGGGGGTCCTGGTGTAGAAGTACACGGAGGGAGGGAGGGAAGGAGGGGTTCAAAGATACATGCATATGCCGGACTTTGGAGGAAGAAATAATGGGTCTAAAAACAGAGGAGTGGGTAATGGGATTTAGGGAAGGAAGGAACAGAAAGGGAGAGAAGTTGGACACAAGGGATGGTGTGGAGGGGGGATAGAGATACTGGATAGGAGGATAGTTGGGAAGAGAAAGGGAGAGATAGTGGACCCTGGGATGGTGGGGAAGGAGGGAGAGATCTTGGATTAAAGGGTAGTTGAGAAAAGGTGAATCTGTGAATGGAGATGAAAAAAAAGGAAAGATGCCGACCTCCGGGGGAGGGAAGGTTAACGGAAGTGGAGGACAGAGATGGCAGATTGATGGTTAGCACGGAGAAAGAAGAAAAAAGGAGGTCATGGCAAGCAAGACAACCAGAGCCTGGGACCAACAAGATTTGAATATTGACCAGACAACAAAAGGTAGAAAAAATAATTTTATTTTCTGTTTTGTGATTACAATATGTCAGATTTGAAAAGTGTATCCTGCCAGAGCTGGTGTTAGATCGCAAACATGAGCTAGGATTTAACAGAGAGAAGAAAAGTCCTTTTTGTTTCTTTATTTTGTTTACACCACTGGTTCTCAACCTTGTCCTGGAGGACCACCAGGCCAATCGGGTTTTCAGGCTAGCCCTAATGAATATGCATGAGAGAGATTTGCATATAATAGAAGTGAGAGGCATGCAAATCTGCTCCATGCATATTCATTAGGGCTATCCTGAAAACCTGATTGGCCTGGTGGTCCTCCAGGACAGGGTTGGGAACCACTGGTTTACACCACAGCGCCAGTATGGTTAGGAGAAGCCAAAGGGGGTGAAAAAGCTATAAAATAAACCCACCAGGATGTTTGAAAAAAACACCCAATTGGGCAGGAAAATCGAATCGAATTGAAAAACCAATTCAATAGGCTGAATCGAATCGAAATTTTATTTTCCTAAATCGGGCAGCACTAGTTTGCACTACTGTCTTAGACTTTAGGACCTGGGATTGGGGAGAGATGGCATCCTCAGTACTTTATAATGCAAGTGAAACGAGGATTTGTCAGACTTTTGAAGGGTCTGCAGAAGAAAAATATTGAATAGACCGGTGGAAATGGGAACTTTTCTTCCTATTTTTGTGAATGGCAAAGCTGAGGATGTCAGAGTTCAGTTAAAATATGTGCTTTGTAAGAAAATATAATAATGTGTTTTATAAAGTTTATAACAGTATCAATTATAGTCTAAAGTAAGCCATTAACAAGCTTCACCACCATAATATTTCAATGTCCCATAAATTCTTTGTATGAAATGTATAAATCCAATTTGGGCTTCAGATTTGCCATTTGGCGCCACTCATTTCTGGGGTCACCAATCAACTTCTGGCAATGGCTTCTTCACCAGCCCCATTTAACTTTTTTATGTTTTTGATTTATCTTTTTATATATGAAGTGCTCTGTGCAAAATTTATAAATCACTTCTTAGCTTTTTTTAAAATTGCAATAACTTAATAACTTAGCTTAAGTTGTTATCAGGAAGGGACCTGTCATTCGACATTTTTCGCCCTCAGGTTGTTTCAAGAAAAGTCCCCCCCTTTTGAGATTTACTCGTGCCATCCCAATCCACATAACATTTAGAAGAAATGTTATGTGGATCGGGATGGCACGAGTAACTCTCAAAAGAAGATAAATCAAAAACATAAAAAAGTTAAATGGGGATGATGAAGAAGCCATTGCCAGAAGTTGATTGGTGACCCCAGCAATGAGTGGCGCCAAATGGCAAATCTGAAGCCCTAAATAGGATTTATACATTTCATACAAAGAATTTATGGGACATTGAAATATTATGGTTATAAAGTTTATAAGCATTGCTGGCCTACCCGGTGAGATGTTCCTAGTGGTGGTGGCAGCGTGTCAATGTGTTGAGAGGAAGAGGTGGTCTGGGAAATTCTGCTGAGCAAACTCTGGGCCCATTTCCACCCCCCAGTTAGTCCACTCCACTCAACTGGTTCACACACTGAGTGGGTCTTTGGATGTTGTGCCTGGGTAGTTGTTTTGGGATCTCTTCCAGAGGTTTGTCAGTATCTCCTTGTGGTTGAAGGAAGGAAACTTTGTTAGCCTTAGCATTGACCTTCAAAATATGTTTGTAACAGCGCTGCTTGTGTAGCATTAGGCTATGTAGTGATCGAAAGAAAAAACCAGACCTTTGCACATTTTTGCACTATATGGTGGGTGTATGAGGAGATTCACATTTCCTGCACAGCTAAGTCCGTGTGAAATTATCTTGTGCTATATTTGACATCTAGCAAGGTTTCTGTTTGGAAGAAAAGATCTCAGCTTAAAAATGAAGTGGCCAGAAGTTATGGTAAAAGCAGATAGCGTAGCTGGTTTTAAGAAAGGTTTGGACAAATTCCTGGAGGAAAAGTCCATAATCTGTTATTAAGACATGGGGGAATGTCTGCTTGCCCTGGATCGGTAGCATGGAATGTTGCTACTCTTTGGGTTTTGACCAGGTATTAGTGTCCTGGATTGGCTTCCATGAGAATGGGCTACTGGGCATGATGGACCATTGGTCTGACCCAGTTAGGCTATTCTTATGTTATGTTCTCATCTGTAAGGGCCTTTGTTTTCACTTCTTATTTTAATGTATTTTTTTTTCTGGGAACTTATCAGTGTTTTTTATAATGGGAACAAAAATGGAAGAGAATTAATGTGTGTGGAATGGGGGGGGGGTAACTAATTTCTTCAGCTAAATAATTTAATCCACCTCAACCAGACATAGGAGAACTCACGCACCATTCACACACCCTCTAACCAAAAACGTCAAAAGAAAAAAACAGTTCGACAACCTCCTAGTCATTCGAGCTGCAACACTCGACCCCCAACTCTGCAACCTATTGACCTCGACCACAGACTACAAAACCTTCAAAAAAGAAATAAAAACCCTTCTATTCAAAAAACACATAAAACTGAACTAACACAATCAGAACTGTCCCAAGGATCACCTACAACTACTCCATATGTACTTCTGATGTCATGACAATTTAGACATAATTTATGTTATGTTATGGTATGTTTGGAATAATGGTTACATATACGAGGTTCAATACAAGAAAATTTTCACTGCCTGTTTCTATTATGACCATTTATTCCGTTTCATGGTTATTACAAAAAATATTTTTTTACATGGGGGGGTGTCAAAAAATGATGGGCCCTGGGTGCCACATATCTTAGGTACGTCACTGGTCTAGCTACACCCTAAAAGCTAAGTTATATTCATTACTATAGTTTTTTTGAATGAAGAAACATTTTTAAAGAATCACCATATAGTAATTCTTTAATGTTTGGCACTATTCCATACACAGTGATTGGGTGATGGGTTTGGCTGTAGGAGCTTCGGCTCTTGGTCAAATTATACAATTCTAAGTGTATGTGGATCTTCTTATATTCATGATATTTGAAACATGTGAATATATATGTACAGAACTTTTTCTTTTCATATTGGCTTATTTTGATCTCTACCCCTGTTTAGTGACTACACTGCCACTTCAACTTCACACTACTGTTTCCTATAATGTACAAGTCTTCTTCCTTAGGGAGGTCAGTGCAAAAGACCAGCAGGCTATAGTGGTAAACAGGGTAGGGGGAGAGAACAAGGGAGGGGGATAGGAATAACATGTAGTGGGAAGGGAGGAATGGAGAAAAGTAGAGCAGGTATAGGTGAGAAAGGAATAAGCAGGAGTAGTACAGACAGAATTTAAATGAAATGGGTGTAGGGTTGAGTCAGAGCACACACCAAAATCACAAAATATATGTAGAACCACAGTAGCAAATGCGAAAATACTCTCTGAGTCCTCAAGACAAAAAGAGCAGTAATTATAGCACCTGTGAAGATCAGCAATGGCATTAGCTGTCATCACATTCCGCAACATTTGCAAAACCCGGATTCCAGTTTGTTTTGTTTTTCAGCGCCAACAAAATATGTCAGAGCCTAAGTGCTAGCAGTCATTCCTAATGGTGTATTAGCTATGACATGAAATTAGTATAAGGAAAGAGTAGAGATAACAGTAAATACAAACAAAGTCTACTCTCTTCTGGAATCTGAGAGGTAACGGAAGACCAAAGCAGAAGAAACAAGCCAGGTAGAGAAAAAGACTTCAGTTAAAGCCCCGAAAGGTTAGGGAACACTACAACACAAGTACATACATTAGTACAAGTACATTAAGTGATCCCATAACAGTCATAGCTCATTAAAAAAACTCCATCTGCTACCTTTATAGGTCTCCTCCTCAATCGGACACCAAGAATAGCAGTCTTTCAACTAGTATTAATGAGTCCCATACATACAGCCAACCCTTAACAGTACAAAGATCTCAAAAACACCACTTATCTTGTGCTGCTCTTCATCCGGCTGTATGAGAAATAGACAAAATCACAAATCCCTACGGGAGAACCCCGTTTCGCTAGGCGCATCTTGTGGCGCTGCCAGTGCCGGTTTGAACGATGGCCCCCGATCAGCGCTCAGAATAGACCGCGCTGGACGTGCCTCCAGAAGACGCTGGAAGTCCTGCTGGTTCTTAGTCAATACGAAAGGACAAAATAGTCAGGAACAATAAAGTTTCAAATATCCCTGAGTCTCAATTTATTGAGTTCATAGGCTTTCACCGGGGGTTAGTCCATTTATTTCATGAACAAAAAAAACATGAAAAGAATAACCGGGCTGTAAAACAAAAGCCCACACCTTCCTTAAAAGGTAAGTACTGTAACAGTTTGTACTAGTCAAGTCCTAATAAGCCTGCAGTTCCAAACAGGGCAGGAATAAGACTGTTGCACTCTCTCAGTTGTATGAAAGTGTTCCAATTAGGCCTGGCTTGCAACAGGCCTGTCCCAACCAACTCAAGAAGCAGTTGGTGGGGGGAGGGGAGTAGCCGAATCCACTTCTTCAATAAGCTTGCCACAAATGGCCCCACAATCCCACCCAAGGATCTTGTGTGGATTCTCCCCACTCTACTGCCCCTGCACACAGTTCAGTTAACAGCCAAATCAGCCGCAAAAAGGCAAAAAGCAAAAATCTTTCAAACAAATTAAACCTGGCTTTAATGCTACCATATCTAGGCACCTTTAAAGCCGTGAGCTCTGCACTGCCCACCGGGCTTCCAACAGGTGCATACAGGTTTCCCAAACAACCAGCAAAGAAAAGTCCACAAAAATTAAGCACAGCCAAAAAAGTAAAGTCATTGTACTTAGCTCTCATCCATGGCTGAGGCTTCTGGTTCCATGGCAGTGTCCATAAACTCCATGGGCTCCGGGTTTGCTAGCTGGCTGGCTTCAGGAACAGGGGCTGCATCAACCATTTCAATATCCTGGTTCCTCTGAGGTTCAGGAGACCCGTCCTGAGAACCTCCTTCCTGGGCTGACCCAGGGTAGACTGACTTGCTCTTTCTCAGGGCTGCCTCTAAAGCATCAAGGCGACCACACCCTGTCTTGAAAGGGGGCAGGGCAGCCTGTAGCTTCTGCTGGGTTTTTTCCTGAGCTCTAATTAAGCCCAGCAGCTGTGCATTACCTGAGCTGGTGGTTTTGCTCTGAGGCTGTTCCTTAGTATAAGCCCTCTGCTCCAGGCTGTTCTCCCCATATTCCTCACCTCCCCAGGGTCTTATAACATGGGGTTTAAGTGGGAATTCAGAGTCTACTTTTCTATTCGTGTCTAACCTGTCACATTGGTTAGCCCTCTTCAAGATAAGATTAGGGTTAAGCGCAGCCTTCCCTGGCACAAGCCGAGCTTTAGGGCTAGGGTTGTGACAATCTTCAGGGGAATAGTTCACAAGTAGCTCCGCATTCAATAAGGCAACTTTGAATAGTTTTGTGTAACTGCAAATTTAATCACCTCAGTTTCATTCTGATTTCCAGACCATTTATAAATATGTTAAATAGCACCAGGTCCCACTACAGATCCCTTTAGCACTTCACTATTCATCCTTCTTCATTGAGAAAAAGGGCTATTCAACCCTACCCTCTGTTTTCTGTCCAATAACCAATTCCTAATCCATAAGAGAACACACTGTTTCCTATCCCATGACTTTTTAATTTTCTCAGGAATCTCTCATGAGGAACTTTGTTGAAAGTTTTCTGAAAATCTAGATACACTACATCAACCAGCTCACCTCTATCCACATGTTTATTCGCACCTTCATAGAAATGAAGCAGATTGGTGAGCAAGACTTAACTTAACTTAATCCATGTTGACTCTGTCCCATTAAACCATGTTTGTCTATGTGTTACATAATATTATTCTTAACAATAGTTTCCACTATTTTGCCCAGCACTGAAGTCAGGCTCACTAGTCTGTAATTTCCCGATCCCCCATGAACCCTTTTTAAATATTGGTGTTACAATGGCCACCCTCCAATCTTCAGGTACTATGAATGATTTTAGCAACAGGTTACAGATCACTAACAGAAGATCCACAATTTCATATCTGAATTCTTTCAGTACCTATTCAGTCCAGGTGATTTAACAGTTCATCTTCTAGGTTCACCAAGATTTCTTTCAGTTCCTCCATATCATCACTCTTAAAATCCATTTCTGTACAGGTAAATCTCTTGCATTTTCTTCCATAAAGGCCAAAGCAAAGAATTCATTCATTCTCTTCGTAATGACCTTGTCCTCCATGAGTGTTTCTTTTGCTCCTTGATGATCCCATGGATTCCCTCACAGGCTTTCTGCTTCTGATGTACCTGAAAGAGTTGTTTTTTGCTTCTGTGGCAACTTTATCTTCTTCTCCTCTTTTAGGCTTCTTTATCAATGCTTTGAGGCTCATAATTGAAAGAGAAAAACGTCCAAAAACCGGCCTAAGTCGGCACTTGGACGAACATTTCTCAAAAACGTCCAAGCGCTGATAATAAAATCGGGTTTTGGACGTATTTCTAAACGACCTAGGCCTTCATAGTGCCTCTCAACGTCCAAAGCTAAATGGGGCGTTTCGGGAGGTGTGTCGAGGGCGGGAGTTGGGTGGGATGTGGGCAGGCTTAGACTTAGTCATACAGCATGTATAACCGAAAGTTTAACAAGAGCCTAGATAGAACTTGGACGTTGTGACTTAGACCGTGTAAAACATGGTCTAAGTAACAAAAACCCATCTAAACCCACCAGATAAGCACTGAAAACACATAACACAGACCCCCACACACTACCCCAGTGATCCCCAACCCCCCTCACCCCCATAAATATTTTATTCACAACTTCAAATTTCAACCTCCAGACCATCATCACCTGGCCACCTGGCATAGGAAAGCCTAGTCGTCCAGCCCAGAGGCAGCTTAAGTCATCTTGGGGGTGGGTTAGGGACCCAAAGAGAGGAGGACCCATGCCCATAAGCCCCTGTAATCACTGAATTGATACTTAAACATGTGCACTCCCCTATACACCCCCAAAACCCTTTTGTACTGGCATATAAGTGGCTCCTGCAGCCATAAGGGCTATTGGGGTGGTAGATAAGTGGGTCTAGGGGATTCTGGAGGTGGTTTGGGGGGCTCACCGTCACCTATAAGGGAGCTTTAGTGAGGAGAAGCCATGGCACCCTTTTTGTGAAGTTCACAGCAGTGCCCTGTAAGGTACCCCACTATTTAGGTGGCATGTCTGGGTGTGCAGTCTATCACTTTGCAGACCCCTCCCACGTCCAACAGGGCTTGTTCTAGGCGTTTTGGACTTGGACGGAAGGTTGGATGGAAATGTGGTATAAAGATAGACGATTTAGTGGCTTGGACGATCAGATCGGCAGGACGTATAATTAGATGATTCTCGAAAGTAAAAAAAAGTTGGACGTATCTTTCGAAAATGTGTCTTAGGATCTTTTTAACTTTGGATGACTTGCGAGATGGATGTAAATGGACTTAGACATCCCTTTCGATTATGCCTCTCCACGTGTCTAATTTGCCAGTGCTTAAGTGTCTATTTGTAATCTAGGAAGTATGTCTTAACCTAATGCATAATGAACTTCTGCATAGCCCCTTCAGAATACTTAGTATTTCAAAGGCAAAAGACAAAAAGTTCATTGCACAGAAACCAAACAAAACATTTCTTCATTTCCCCACAAATCAGCACAATAGATTTTTTTTATTTCTGCTGTTGCAGGGCAGGATGGGCCTCCTTTACATAGGAATAACCGAATGTTCTTCTGTACTTTGTTCCAAGGACTCTGTCTTCATCTCTTCTGTCTCTTTGAAGCAGACTTTCAGCAGGTTCTCCTTCCATATTCTCTTCAGGGTCTGTAGGGCACAGCTAGTTGGGAAAAGGAAACCCTCCCTTTTTTTCTGACTGCTGGATTCTCTCTGTATCTGTAGCATGGAATATTGTTACACCTTGGGTTTTGACCAGGTACTAGTGACCTGGATTGGCCACCGTGAGAATGGGCTACTGGGCTTGATGGACCATTGTTCTGAACCAGTAAGGCTATTCTTATGTTCTTATGCTCCAAGGGAAACTTACTTGCCATACCCTCAGCATCCCTCTCCTAGCCAACTACTCCCTGACTGGGCCTCTGAGGCCCCCCCCCCTCCACCTCCCCAGCAAAAGACGCCACAGTATTAAAGATAGCAATGTAAACTACAATCTTAGCAATTCACTTCTTAGCAATGCAGTAGAAAGTGAGACTAATCAGAAAACTGCAAAAAAATGAGTGCCATTGAAAGGTAGCTTTAAAGCAGTGACCACAAACACTCGCAGTCTAAGCAACAAAATTCATGATCTGCAGGCCCTGGTGATAGAGGCAGACTTAGATATTGTTGCTATCACAGAGACATAGTTCAGTGATTCCCATGAATGAGATGTTAACGGTGGCGGAATTCAAAAAAGCAGGGGATGAACACAGGATCTCTAATTAAAAAATGAATGGCATAAAACAAACTAAGGCCGGTACTGGGCAATCATGCATGGTTTGTTTCCCGTATATGGTGATTTGATTTAGGACAGACATGTCAAACTCTGGCCCGCAGGCCAAATCTGGCCCGTGGTGTAATAAAATTTGGCCCGCCAGACAATTGCAAAATTTCACTTAAGCTGGCCAGCCGGCAGACAGGTACAAGCGCCACATCAGCCAGAAACGAGTGACTTGCAGCCATGATTGTGTCAGCATAGCTATTGCTAGCATTCAGCATTTTCAGTTGGCATAACTAATGTCAGCAAAGGCCTATGGGAAATTATATCAATCTGACTCTGGCATGTGAATGCAGATAGACCCTGAGTGCAGGAAGACGGTTTTAAGTAGCCCTAATTAAATCAACTTGCAACTAAAAGGTGTTAATGTGTTAATGTCTGATGCTTAAGAGGGACAGCTTAGGATATACAATGGGTCCAGGTGCACAGATAACTAAAATTAATCAGAAACTATTGTCAGAGACAGACTGGAAATTACATATGACTGCAACCTATTTTTCTCCTGTCTATGAAGGAGGGGGGAAGTTTAACTTCTATTGAAGCTCAATAGTTTTCTATATTCAGAATAAGATTCCAAACTATAAAAGCCTCCTCTCTGCAACACACATGGCTATCTCTTTCTCTGTCTATCTCCATGTCTATCCTTCTCTTTATCTATAGAACCCGAAACTTAGACCATCACCCCATCCTCCTTTCTCTCTCTCTATGGCTCTCCTTAGAACTTCAGACTCTCTGTCTCTTTGCCTCTGAACTCTGTAAGGCAGGGAAACTGCTTTGCTCTCTACTTAATTGTAATGCTTAATTGTAATGCTTATAAATATTGCTTTTCTGTAAGCTTATTTCTATAATATATTCTTTATGCAATCACCTCTGGCTGTGTTTCTTATTGGATTCTACTCCTGGTGAATTTTCTGTGAGGGAATTGAACCTGGGACCTGGCGTTTGTAAGGGCGCCTCTCAAGTGACCCCACCAACCATATATTGTGGGGGCCACTAACAATCCTTACAGATTGCAGCTAGGAGAGCAAGCACTATCGCTCATGCCTGACAACCTGACAGCCATAGAGCGGCGGCCGGAAGTGATCTCACTAGCGGAAGCCAGCTGAGCACGCCAAGTCTGATGGTCTGGTTCGACCAATAGGACCTCTTAACATCATTTTCACAGTTAGTTCATTCTAGATCTCCGCGGGAAGTGTGGTAGTTCTATATTTTTTCCTATTTTTTAGTACCATTTTTGTCATGCTGTTTCGCTCAATCACCAGCGTGCCGTGGCAGGGCTCTGGTAAGTACCACGATCGGTTTTTGTCTGTATACTAACTGTCCTGCTGGGTGAGAGCAATATCTTTGGCGGGTGTAGGCTTTATACTTTAGTTTTTTTACTGACTCTGAATTATGGTTACCGAACAGGGAAGGAGAAAAACCAATCCAGTATATATGGAGGGATCAGTGCACTTTCGGAAGATTAGGATCAATACTGTCGGGATTCTGTATATAGTACAACAAAAGACTCAAAAAAAGTTATTGGATTATCATGGAGTTAAATACACTTTTCTTTCAAAAGGGTTTAGTTGTTTGCATTTTTAAAATCTGATTCGGATGTGATAGTATTTCTTATTGGATATTAACATTATTTGTAACTGTAGTAATGCGGCTAGAACGCTATTAATTTTGACCTGTTCTCTCCTCTTTAATATCAAGTGTCTTCACAAAACGCATTCGTAAATAACATGTGTCTTGAGTTTGTTAACCAGACAACAAAATTTTTTAATTTAATTTAATTCTTATATACCGCTAATAACCGTGAGGTTGCTAAGCGGTTTACAAAAATGAATGCATTAAAAGATACAATAAATAAAAATAAATAAGATAGGTACTTGGAAATTCCCTAACTGTCCCAAAGGCTCACAATCCAACTAAAGTACCTGAAGAGACAATTTATGAAAAATAAAGATAAAATATAAAGACAGAGATAGAGATAGAAATGAATATTCCACCAAGTAATGAAAAAAAAATTAAAAATAGAATTAAAAATAAATAAGTAAAATAAATAAAAAATAGAGAAAAAAAATAAGTATCAAGAGAAATAAAAAATATATATTTAAAGTGTTCTCCCCTGCTGGATCGGGGGAGGGGTGTAACTGTGATCAGGTGCCCTGCTGGAGAGGGGCTCCCGATACTGCTTCTAGTCTCGGTGAAAAAGGTAGAAAAAATAATTTTATTTTCTGTTTTGTGCTTACAATATGTCAGATTTGAAATGTGTATCCTGCCAGAGCTGGTGTTAGACAGCAGGCGTGAACTAGGACCTAAAAGAGAGAGGAAAAGTCATTTTTATTTATTTTGTTTACATCACAGAACCAGCGTGGGATTGGAGAGGTTGTAACCCAATACTTCTAATACGGGGTCCTTTTATTAAGGTGCACATTTAGCGCACGCTAAATCGCTTAGCGTACCTTAATAAAAGGACCCCTAAGTATATTAATAAAAAATTCAGCCCGCGACTTAGCCTATGTTTTAGATTTCGACCCCTTATGTGATCGAGTTTGACACCCCTGGTTTAGGATGAGCTGGGAAGAGCTTTGATGGAAGCTCCAGTAACAGGATGGTTAGGATAGGCTGGAGTGGGCATCACTGGGAGCCTAAAGACAGTACTGGGTGGACCTCTATGAGCTGTTGCCCAGAAATATTAAAGAAAAAAAGACAGTGAGGTGGCAGAGAGAGCTACATTATTGATTTCCTTCATTTTCCAACAGGACCTGGACTCTTTTATGAAGCAGTACTTTAGATTTTCAAAATCTTTATTTTATGGGAAAAAAAAAATATGGGCATATATGGATGTTTCAAAAACCACACACGGAAAGAAGGAAACAGTTCTTATCTTTAAGGCAGGAAACAATTGCTTTAGGAGCCTCTTTCTTGTTGGCATACCCCTGTAAATGCATTGTAAAGTAAAGCACAATTTAAATATATATTTTTTCTTCCTGACCAGCTAAAGTTCTTTCAGGAGTTGAAAAAGATGACTTGAAGTTTTGACCCAGTGTAAATAGAATGGTACTGCCTGGGGAAACCATCTCTAAAATTCCTAAAACCTCTATTAATCCCTCCTGCTGCTTCTTCAACCTCTTATTTTTGCTACAATTATATAAGCTGTGTATAACAAGTTGTACCTGCTGTACATCGCCTAAATAAATATAATTTTTATAAAGCTTAGAAGCATTTTATTTAATTGCATAAATACATCGGCTTTCACTTAATTTAGTGCAAAGGCAATGTGTAAAATGTCCCCTACAGCTGAATGATACCCATTCAAGGACAGGTTTGTTTTGTAGCACAATCATTCCTCTTAACAAGAATCCAGAGGTTTTCAATAAAGAAATATTTCCAGAGTCATATTCTATTTATGGATCTGCTATTCTCAGAAAGTATAATTAAAAACGAGCAATACTCATCCATCTTCAATGTAATACCTGCATTCTGGATGGCAGATTCAGTCATATAGAAAACCAGATACAATAAAGAGAGCGAGTGAGAGAGAATATCACCATTGATTTGTCTCTGCCCGTCCAGCTTATGGTACTGTACTTTAACAATGACGGTGGTTAAACGTAGTGTGTATGATGTCTTCTCATAAATTTCTCCAAAACTGCTTCTGCTAAAATAACTAAATGCATGAATTTTCTTTTACATGTTGGCCTGGATTCTCAATAAGCCACTGAAAGCTAGTTGCCAGCAGGCGCCTATATCGCACCTATTGGCAACTAAGGGCTCCTTTTATCAAGCCGCGCTAGCAGGGTTTGCGCGCGTGACTTTTAATCACACGCTAGCCCCCGTGCTGGCCAAAAAAGTACCGCCTGCTCAAGGTAGACGTTAGCGGCTAGCGCAGCCGGCGGTTTAACATGTACTATTATGCGCGATAAACCGCTAGCGCGACTTGATAAAAGGAGCCCTAAGTTGAGGGTTTTAATTGGTTCTAAATGGCACAATAGGCTATGTCATTAAAAACCAATTAAAACCTAATCTTACAAAAAATTAAGCGAAGCTAGGCAGCCTCAAGGGCTGCTGCATTTGTCCTTGGTGCCTTGCATTGCCTAGTTTGGAAATGGGCATGTTTAGGAGTCGTGCCAGGCTTCAGCATCACTAGGGTTACCAGATTTTACATCAGTAAAATCCGATCCCTAGACCCGCCCCCCCCAAACCCACCCAGTTCTACCCACCCCCGCCCCGTTATGTTCCAGCTCTGCCCCAACCCCATGCCTGTTCGTCAGGCAGGAAGGCATCCACGCATGTACGGATGCAACACGATGACATCACGTGCACGCCCACATGCATGTGGCATTGCCGCGTTGCATCCACACGTGCGTGGACGCTCCCTCCTGAAGTGATTTCTTTTCTTAACCTGGACAAAGTGCGGGTTTTTGAAAAGCCATCCAGACCCCCGGACATGTCCTCAAAGGGAGGAAATGTCTGGGGAAATCCGGACGTCTGGTAACCTAGGAGACACTAGCCACGATTCAGAAAGGACCCTAGGTGCTGTACATGTAGGCCTGTAAAACTCTGGCCTACATTTCCAGTGCATAGGGTCCTTGGGAGCCACATTTCTGGAAGTAGTGCCTGTCGGTGATTGACACACGGCAGGTACCCGGCAGACACCGATTAAAGAATCAGGGTGGTTGTGTTTATCTAATGTTATAATACAGTATGCAACCGAGACACAGAATTATAATTGACCCTTGAAAATATGTCAATCTGTTTTCTTTTTTTTATATATATATAATATTTCTTTATTGAGCAAACCAGTACACACATAACAGAACAGGGTAAAGGGACATACATCAATCCAGAAAAAAAACCCAAAAAAAAACGCCCTACCGGGCATACAGAGAAAAGGTCAGAAACACAACCAAGATCAGATGTCTCAGGAACAAGAGGTAACACTCGTCACAGAATTTTTTCATGGGCTGCATTATATAACCAGAGGACTTAGTACCATCATGCCAGGAAATCAGTATTTAAATTTGATCAATGAAATACAATAGATGAATTATATGGTGGAAAACAAAGCATCTCTCTCTTCCAGGCCCAGGAGCATGCAAAATCAAAACATTGCTGGATGTGCAAATGATTTTATAAGAATCGAGTTTTATAGAATTAGAACTCTGCTGCCATACATATTAGCAATATGACCAAGTAAAACTGTTGCACAAACATTTATATTATAGCTGCAATTTATATTATAGCTCCACCGTCCATCTTGAACCTCTGTATGTTAGGCTACAGTAATGTTCCAAAAAATGCAAGGTGAATGTGATCAGGGCAGAAACGATGGAAGGGAAAATGTTACCTTAACATATGCTGCTGCCGAAATCACAACAAAAACAAGGTGTGGGGTAATTTTCCAGAGTTTTTATTGACTTTTACATCGAGACAGGAGAGTGCCTATCCTCATTTCTGTTTTGGAATGCTTTGAGACTGCATGCTAGGTTCACTTTGCAAGGTCCGGAATACAGGAGACTGACATATTTTCAGTATCAGATATCTGAATATCTCAATCAATCTAAGGTGTCTACCTCTGCACTAAACTAGGTCCCTTTCTGTTCCTAAGTCTGATAACTTGTGTTTTTGACAACTGGTTTCTTTCTGGTAAATCAGGTTTTTAATATGAACAGATCTTAACATGTAGGATAATCGGAAAATTATAATAATTTTTAGCTTTTTGATGCTGTTGTTGTCAGCAAAGCAGCTGCCAGTAAATATAAGAGGCAGGGCCAGAGCTGGGTTAAAGAGGCCTAAGGTACAAGAAAGAAGTGGTCCTAGTAGATGCCTTGATTATTACGGCTAGATATTCTGCTTGGCTGAGGCAAGCCAACTTCTTTTGCTGAATACTTGTAAGCCTTGTTCTGAGGTCTGGCTGAAGCCAGACCAGGTTACCTGACTGTAGAAAGACTTGTTTGGGGTTCTGTCAGCCATAGACCCATCTTAGGACTTTCACTTATTGAACAAAGAGATTGTTCCTTGTCTGCCTGGCCCTGTAAAGTAACACAACTGGAGGGGGGGGGGGTTGAGTTAACAAAGAGTTTGTTTTACTACCTATGAATGTGTTTGGCTGTGTTTGCACAGATCAACACCCAATCTTTGCTCAAGCTATTTCACAGACAAAGGGCTAGATTCACTAACCTCACGGATCTGATCCAATCCATTAGTGATCCGATCCGTGAGGTTGCTGGCCACCTGATTCACGATGCGATTGCATGCAAATGGGGACGATCGTAATCATGCCCCCCAACCAACCCAACGATCACAACGCATGCGCAAACCATCTTCTTTGCTTGTAGATGGTCTGCGCATGCTTACAGCGCTTTTGAATTTATTTTATTTTTTTTACTTTTTTAATTTGCAAACCTATGGTTTTACCCCATTTTGAACCCGTGGGTTAAAACCATGGGCTCACACTGTGGGGAAGAGCAGGAGAGTTGGGACAGAGAGCAGGGTGGCGAGTCAGAGCAGAGAGCAGGGCGGCAAGAGGAAAGTTGGGGCAGAGAGTAGGGCAGAGAGCAGGGCGGCAAGAGGAAAGTTGGGGCAGATAGCAGGGCGGCAAGAGGAGAGTCAGGGCAGAGAGCAGGATGGTGAGTCGGGGAAGAGAGCAGGGCAGCAAGAGGAGAGTTGAGGCAGAGAGCAGGGTGGCAAGAGGAGAGTCAGGGTAGAGAGCATGGCGGCAAGAGGAGAGTTGGAGCAGAGAGCAGGGTGGCGAGTCGGGGCAGAGAGCAAGGCGGCAAGAGGAAATTTGGGGCAGAGAGCAGGGCAGTCGGAAAGGACCTGAGCGACTGGTCCTCAGCAATCACTTATTTACTATGTTACTATAAAAAAAATTAAAAAAAAAAAAAATTTAAATTGAATCAGGTTGGGCAGACTGGATGGACCATTCGGGTCTTTATCTGCCGTCATCTACTATGTTACTATGTATTTTTTGATCGACCAGCCTAGTCGGTGTCCCTCATTTTTTTTTTTTTTAGTGAATCGCTGCCTGCCTATATTTACATAAAGTTCCCCCTCGTTTGCATGCACGGATCGGATCAGGCGCGGATCGGGAGTAAGGTTAGTTAATCGGGTCGGAGTCGCTAAGTGATCGTAAATTGGTCGGGACATGATCGGTTCCTTAGTGAATCTAGCCCATACTGTAGAATTAAAAGTCAGCAAACATGTTGTAGATGGCACCTTTTTTATCCAGTCAAAAAATGTATAGGGAAATACCAGAAGTGTAACGTTTTGAATGTGAGAAGAGATCAAAGGAATTGAATATCAAAAGTGAAGATCTCTAAATGGTAAATCTAATCAATAAAATTGTCATTAATAAAGATTTCATACTCTCAGAAATGTGAAATCATGCCAAGGACAAAAGTCCCTATAGCTAGACCCACCAGGCATCCATTGATAGGATTACTTATATGCATATCGTTGTTATTGTCTTCAATATATGTCATTCGTGCCTGACTGATGTATACTTTAAAATGCTAATAAAGATGATTGAACTAAAAAAAAACACGATAAATCCCTGGGATCGGACGGCATCCATCCAAGGGTAATCAAGGAACTGAAAGGGGTTATAGCTGAACTGCTCCAACTAATAGCCAATCTGTCGATCAAATCAGGAAGGATTCCGGAAGACTGGAAAGTAGCGAATGTTACACAGATCTTCAAGAATGGTTCGAGGGGAGATCTGGGAAACTACAGACCGGTGAGTTTGACATCGGTACTGGGAAAGATGGTAGAGGAGCTGATAAAGTACCACATTATTAATCACCCTGACGGACACAATCTGATGAGGACCAGCCAGCATGGCTTCAGCAAAGGAAGATCTTGCTTGACGAACTTAATGCACTTCTTTGAGGGAGTAAACAGGCAGATAGACAAGAGTGACCCGGTCGACATTGTATATCTGGATTTTCAGAAGGCATTTGACAAGGTCCTGCATGAACGACTACTTCAAAAAATTGCGAGCAATGGAATCGAGGGTGAAATACTCATGTGGATTAAAAACTAGCTGGCGGATAGGAAACAGAAAGTGGGGATAAATGGGCAATACTTGGACTGGAAAGTGTCACGAGTGGAGTGCCACAGGGTTCGATGCTTGGACCCGTGCTCTTCAACATATTTATAAATGACCTGGAAATTGGTATGATGAGTGAGGTGACTAAATTTGCAGATGATACAAAGTTATTCAGAGTAGTGAAGACACTGAAGGATTGTGAAGACCTGCATTGTGACATAAACACGCTCGAGAAATGGGCCGCGACATGGCAAATGAGGTTTAACGTGGATAAGTAAAAGGTGACATTCGGTAACAAAAATCTTATAAACAAATACAGGATGATCGGTACAGTACTCGGAGAGATCCCGCTGGGAGTACTGGTAGACAAGTCAATGAAGCCATCCGCGCAATGCGTGGCAGCAGCAAAAAGGGCAAATAGAATGCTAGGAATGATTAAGAAGGGGATCACAAACAGATTGGAGAAGGTTATCATGCCGCTGTACCAGGCCATGGAATACTGCGTCCAGCACTGGTCGCCATACATGAAAAAGGACATAGTACTACTCGAAAGGGTCCAGAGAAGAGCGACTAAAATGGTTAAGGGGCTGGAGGAGTTGCTATACAGTAAGAGATTAGAGAAACTGGACTTCTTCTCGCTTGAAAAGAGGAGACTGAGAGGGGACATGATTAAAACATTCAAGATAATGAAGGGAATAGACTTACTAGAGAAAGACATGTTGTTCACCCTCTCCAAGGTAGAGAGAACGAGAGGGCACTCACTAAAGTTAAAAGGGGATAGATTCCATACAAAAGTAAGGAAGTTCATCTTCACCCAGATAGTAGTAGAAATCTGGAACGCTCTCCCGGAGGCTGTTATAGAGGGAAACACCCTCCATGGATTCAAGAGAAAGTTAGACAAGTTCCTGCTGAACCAGAACGTACGCAGGTAAGGCTAGACTCAGTTAGGGCACTGGTCTTTGCCATAAGGGCCACCACGGGAGCGGACTGCTGGGCATGATGGACCAATGGTCTGACCCAGCAGCGGCAATTCTTATGTTCTTATGACTCTAGACCCTCTTGTAAGAAATAAGCAAGTGCAGATAATACTAAAGCATGTAAGGTAGCACTGGATAGAGGGCTTAAAAGGATTACAAGCAATCAGTGCAGTAGAGGCAGCTGGGGAAGATGGATATTAAAATTTGGAAAGCACAAATAGAAAAGAAATAGCATTTAGGGAATAAGGATAATGAGTGTGAAAAAGATAAGATGAGAGCAAATTGTGATTGGAGAACAGAGAGAATTACAACGTGCTTTTTTTTCTAAGCACATTGCTCTGCCAAAAGCATCTTGTAATTAAGAATAAGCTCCAGTTTCATCTCTATCCAAATACCTGCAGCGGAGAGCATGACCAGACATGCAGAAAAATGAGGAGGGAGGGGTGGAAAATGTAACTGAAAAGTCCACTAAGTTTTACTGTTATCTGTGTTTATTTAACAAAATTATGATATATATGATTAAGAATTTTACTGTTAATACAGATGATAAGAATCAGAAAAAAAGTTGAACTGCTTCCGATTAAAGCCAAACTTCATCTGAGGAAGAGGATCAGATAATTAGATCTGAACCTGGACAGGCTGTGAATGAGTTTGAGTAAAATCCAGCCAGACACAATATGACTCAAACTCTAGTTATCTATGGCTGCACTGAAATCTCAATATCCAGCCAATTTTTGTTAAGACCTGTGCATCTGTTGGAAAGATTTACACTACTTTTAAATACTTTTAAAAATCTCTCTCTACCATTAATCACAGGAATCCAAGGGGGAAAAAAAGCAAATCTGGAGTTTACAAAATAATCTGAATTCAAATATGAGACCATGAAAACTGACTCTGATAAAGTGTGTGAGAGAGCAGAGGGGAGGTAAAAGTGTCAGGGGTCACTCTAAGGCCTCCTCAGCTATCAGGAAACTTTTGGAGGGGAGTCCGATATGTTAGCAGTTCTCTACTTTGACCCTATCTTTGCCACCAAATTCTTTCTTCTTATCCCTTTGTGTACTTCCCTTTTATGTTCTTTTTCTTCAAAATTGTATTTCTCCCCCTCTTCCCTATTGTTTCTTGTGACTTTAAAAAAGTAGTTACCCTTGTATGTCTTGTAAAGAATTATGTATATTATGTTACTTTTATTATTTGTACAACTCTTTGTACCTTTGGTTAAGCGTTTAATCAAACAAATGAATAAACTTGAAACTTAAACTTGAAACTTAGGGGAATATTGTGCGTAAGCTGGTGGAAGATCAGCATTGTAAAAAATTTATTTGCCTTCTTGTCAGCTTGTGAGATCCCACTAACCGAAGGGAAATATGTTACTTCTCAATCTAGCAAATGGCTACATCTTACTTTTTAATTCTGTGATAATTTGCATGCTACTTTCAGCATTGGGGAGCAAAACTTTTCTGTTATGCAAGCATGTGCTAAGTTTTAGCAAATGATTAATGCAAGGTAAATGAATCAGTGCCTAAGGTTGTGCCTGAGGCAATGAAGGTTGCCCAAGGTCATAAGGAGCAGCAAATGGCATTTGAACCCTGACTCACTTTTTTTCAGTCCACTTAAACCATAAAGCTACTCCTGTACTTCAGACAGCTACATTCAGGATGCTTCATTTAAATATTAGCAAAATATTCAAAAGCATAAAATATACAAAAGTATAAAAAAATGTTAAATAATACTATGTAACATGATTTTTGTTCCTGGGCAGTAAGTGTAATTTCTGAATTGCTCATGCCTAAAAAGTGCAGAAAATGTCTGTTATTTCCATAGAACTTTGCTTTTGTGACCAGGATAGTCAAATTTTGCAGTTTACCTATTTAAAACATGAAAACGCCAAATTTTCATCTTTTCATTCTTATAAAGTCATAAAAAGCAACATATGAATCACAACATGTATTTATATTATACTGAGGTTATATAAAGATGACCATAGAAGATTTAGAAGTGAGTAGTTTTTCTAGATTTGTGATTATACTGTAAGTCACTTTCACAAAACAGCCCCCAGATATAGTCTCCCATCATGTTCTCATTATATTGTGCTTGGTAGCAGCGTTCAAAGTCCACTATATCCTGGTAGAAGCACTCATCTTGCTCCTCTGAGTAAGCTCCCCTGTTCTCCTTGAATGTCTGAAGATGAGCATCACGGACTTGGACTTTGAGAGACATCCTACAGCCCATTTTACTGTAATTCTTCACAGGATTCTCAACCAACTCCACATAGTTTGCAGCCTTATGATTGCCCAGGAAACCACTGCAAAAAAGCTGTTCCAAGCCACTTTCTCCTTCCTAGTTAGCTTCTTGGGAAATTCCTTACACTCCAGGATTTTCTTTATCTGTGGTCCAATGAAGACACTAGCCTCAGACAGATTAGGGAAGATGTCTTGAAGGTTGCTAACTCATTATCTAGAACTCTAACAAAATTGTTTCATTAGGCCCAATTTGATGTGCGGTGTTGGCATCAGCACCTTCCAGGGGTCCACTAGTGGTACCCATTTGACATCATTTCTCCACACAAAGAACTCAGTCTGTTGTGCTCAGTCCCACCTTTCTGTCCTTGCTTTCTCAAAGGCAAAGAAAGCAGGGAAACTTGGTAAAACAACCTTGAAGACCTATTAGGAATGCCACAATTCTGAAGTCTTCGATAACCTCTCAGCCATACTTCAAGGCACCTAGTAAGGTCTTGATGCTGTTGTAATCCTCTTTGAGGTGCATTGAGCAAGTAGAAGAGACGGGTACTTCTTCCAGTTATGGAGCAGCATGGCTTTGATGCTCCTGGATGAGCTGTCAATAAATAGATGGGTTAAAGGTGACTCCAATTGCCCAAAACAGCTTGGTCACATTGTGACAGAAGCAGAGCCCATTCTGATAGATGAAGAAGTTGGAAAAAGCTTGGTGACGCCTTCTCTGATCTGTGACTTGCACACTTTCATCCAAGTTCCACTGCTGAAGTCTAGATGTCAAAAGCTCAGCATTTGACTTGTTAAGGCCAAGATCTCTGATCAAAGTCATTGAGGTCATTTTGGTTTGGATAGTATGGGTTTCTCTCATTGAAAATTTTAATATTTACATATTTAAAGAAATTAAACATTCTAAGAAATTTTATAGCAGAAATTATGTCAACCTATTGAGAAACAAAGGGCTCCTTTTACAAAGCTGCGCTAAGGCCTTAATGCGTGGAATAGCATGCGCTAATTTGCCACATGCGCTAGCTGCTACCACCTCCTTTTGAGCAGGTGGTAGATTTTCGGCTAGCGCGCACTATAACACACGCTAAACCAGTGTGTGCGCTAAAACTGCCAGTGTACCTTCGTAAAAGGAGCCCAAAATTGTCTTACCTTCCAGAGTTTGGGGTATTTTTTATAATCTATATATATAAAATCGGAGGTATGTATGTGTGTGTGTGTGTATGTGCCGCGATCACGCAAAAACGGCTTGACCGATTTGAACGAAACTTGGTATGCAGATCCCTCAATACCTGGGATGATATGTTCTGGGGGTCTCACGGCCCACCTGCACACGTGGGCGGAGCTACAAACAGAAAATCAGATTTCACCCATTCATGTCAATGGAAAAAATGTAAAAAGCTGCCATTCTCACAGTAATTCAAAAACGGCTTGACCAATTTGAACGAAACTTGGTATGCTGATCCCTCATTACCTGGGGTGATATGTTCAGGGGGTCTCGCGGCCCACCTGCACACGTGGGCGGAGTTACAAACAGAAAATCAGATTTCACCCATTCATGTCAATGGAAAAAATGTAAAAAGCTGCCGTTCTCACAGTAATTCAAAAACGGCTTGACCGATTTGAACGAAACTTGGTATGCTGATCCCTCACTACCTGGGGTGATATGTTCTGGGGGTCTCGCGGCCCACTTGCACACATGGGCGGAGCTACAAACAGAAAATCAGATTTCACCCATTCATGTCAATGGAAAAAATGTAAAAAGCTGCCGTTCTCACAGTAATTCAAAAACGGCTTGACCGATTTGAACGAAACTTGGTATGCAGATCCCTCACTACCTGGGATGATATGTTCTGGGGGTCTCGCGGCCCACCTGCACACGTGGGCGGAGCTACAAACATAAAATCAGATTTCACCCATTCATGTCAATGGAAAAAATGTAAAAAAGCTGCCATTCTCACAGTAATTCAAAAACGGCTTGACCGATTTGAATGAAACTTGGTATGCAGATCCCTCACTACCTGGGGTGATATTTTCTGGGGATCTCACGGCCCACCTGCACACGTGGGCAGAGCTACAAACATAAAATCAGATTTCACCCATTCATGTCAATGGAAAAAATGTAAAAAGCTGCCATTCTCACAGTAATTCAAAAACGGCTTGACCAATTTGAACGAAACTTGGTATGCTGATCCCTCATTACCTGGGGTGATATGTTCAGGGGGTCTCGCGGCCCACCTGCACACGTGGGCGGAGTTACAAACAGAAAATCAGATTTCACCCATTCATGTCAATGGAAAAAATGTAAAAAGCTGCCGTTCTCACAGTAATTCAAAACCGGCTTGACCGATTTGAACGAAACTTGGTATGCTGATCCCTCACTACCTGGGGTGATATGTTCTGGGGGTCTCGCGGCCCACTTGCACACATGGACGGAGCTACAAACAGAAAATCAGATTTCACCCATTCATGTCAATGGAAAAAATGTAAAAAAGCTGCCATTCTCACAGTAATTCAAAAACGGCTTGACCGATTTGAATGAAACTTGGTATGCAGATCCCTCACTACCTGGGGTGATATTTTCTGGGGGTCTCACGGCCCACCTGCACACGTGGGCGGAGTTACAAACAGAAAATCAGATTTCACCCATTCATGTCAATGGAAAA